>NC_133896.1:47010707-47699670 GCF_964199755.1 Larus michahellis
TAATTTTGGGGAAATTGGGCATGATAAGATTCAGCTATGCTTTCAGAGAGGGAGAAAAATCAGGGAATTAAGTATTGTAACGTTACTAACTTGAGAAGAATCCTTCCCAAATATTGGTTTTCAAAAGTACATAACCTTTTTTAGGTTCAAAAATTAAAACAAACTAGGTACTACACGTTTTAGGAATAGGGTTTGGAAGAAAAATGAGGACTTGGAAGTAAACCATTCCTTCTGAGAAGTGAGGCAGTGTTTCTGAAATATTTTTGTTTTAAGCCCCTGTACAGTGGTTTCCTCCTTAGTTCAATTTTGCTGTTGTGAGATGTCATTAAGCCTCCTTTTGTTTTGCCATGTGACTGCGACTGACTTTATAGAAAGCAAATAAAAATAATTTTCCCCCTTTTCTCAGAAAGAATGTTGGTAAAAAAAAAAAATAAATTCAGAGACATTAAAAAAATCAAACCTATTAAAATCTTTCACCAGTGAAAATCATGACCTCTTTGTGCTGTTTTCTGTCTAGTTACTGATATGTAGGATCCAGATCTCTGTTCTGCCTTTACAACTGAAAACAAGGGTAACTGAGAGAATGACTTCAACACACCCCTTGTCAGTGCTACAGACCATTAGCAATACTATAAATAGCATGATCAAATCCCAGATTGCAGATTCAGTCATAAAAGTGTCTACATTTCATGCTGATTCAGAGGGGCAGCAGCATTAACTGCAATCATCAAGGAATGTGACATCTCCACAGTATTTTCTACAGCTCACTGGTCTGATGACAGGACGATTGTTAAAAATTAATGGGGACTATCAGATGTGGATAAGTACAGCTTGGCAACTATGAAAACCATACTTCCCATTTGTGAGTGATAATGTGATATTATTCTATGATAGATTGTAATAGATTATTTAGATTATGTTTCATTCAGGAAGCAGTAAGTCTGAAAGTTTGACCATGACATTTTGTTTAATTGTTAAGTTTATAAGCCAGGGAATAGGAGGAGAGAAGTATTTTCACATTGTTTTCTAATTTTTCTCTGCTGAAAGCATGTTTCCTCCTTGTGTTTATCCATTATAATCATACATTTCTCAATTAAGTAACACTAACAGCGTCGAGATCCTAAAACGCAAAGTTCATGAACGGACTGATTCTGATAGTTAATAAGCAAAATACCAATACGTTGTATCCAGTAATTTCCAGCTTCGTCTCTGGATTTCTAAGGAATAGCACAACTTTTTTTGATACATTCTTACTATCTCATGTATCTGTATTTTTAAACTCCAACAAATTATTTCACCAAAATCATGGACCTCCTGAAGGATTTGCTGGATTAAATTCTCTGGGAAGTTTTACATATAGAGGCAGAGTAAACTCTTCAGACTATTGCTTAAGAACTCCTGCATAGGGGCTGATCCAAAAGAGTGGACTGTCAACTGGAAGAACAGGGTGACTGCCCAATGCCCCTGTTTAAAAATTCCTGTTTACCATTATGGACACTGACCATTTGTCCTGATAATTGTCGATGCTAGACACCTGATGCTGTTGTCAAAGAATGAGACTAGACAAGTGACATTTCTTTGTCCATGCTCAATACTTTGAATACCTCAGGAATCCCTAGCACTAGTGTAGGGACTTGAGGACTGGCAGAAGAAACCATGTGTGTCCTAGCTCTGTCTTTTAGAGAGAAAAATCAGATCAAGTTTAGCCAAGTTGTGATGCTTTGAAAATATGCAGCATATATGAGCAATAGCTAGAGTCTCCAGTGATTCTGGAAGGAGGTAAACAAGTGGTCAGGAATAGGAATAAGAAGAGTTTTAAGCATGGGAGACAATGCTTGAATGAACGTAAAAGACGGAGCATGCTTCCCCCCCATTGCTAGCCATGGATATACGTTTCCAAAACCTTTACATTTCCTGACTACCTCTGGAACCTCAAAGTCTTGGGCCAAGTGCTCCTATCAACCCCTGCTGCTGCAGAGATGAAGTCCAGATTCCATCTGCTGCAGAAATAAATAACTGCGGCACCACCATGCAGTAAATAATTAGTATAATTATATGTTTGTTTATTTATTATGTTACTGGTGGCATTCACTGATACTCAGAAATATTAAAGATCTTAATTAGACCGTATTTAAAAGTCTGGAAGTTAGACACATAACTGAAAGTATTCAGGTAAGTTTATACGGAGCGAATTTGACCCCTCCACAGAGTGATTCAGCTCATCTATCTGAAATAATTATCTTAAGGATGTGATGAATCCTTTTTTGGAGACGCCTCTTTCTCTCCACAGATATGAGGGGGACCTTCCTGACTGAATTAGCTAAAATTAACACCACCCTCACTAAACCATACAGGATTGACTCTATACACTCACAGTGTCACACTCCTATGTGGAAATATACAATTATGGAAACAAAAAGGGCCATGCTATATGTAGACAAAAGATCTAAACAGGGGTTGCAAAACTACCTTAAAATCTGAGTTGTAAATCCCTGACCATGATCTTCTTTTAGTACAGTATTTGTTGTGTATCAGAGCATCCATTGGGCATCATTTAAGATACAAAACAGAAAACAAAACAGAAAACAAAACAGAAAACAAAACAGAAAACAAAACAGAAAACAAAACAGAAAACAAAAAAAGTTGTCAGTGTTTGTACTGTATGACAGATGTGTGATCTATGTTACTGGTCCTTTAATCATCCAGACAGGTGTCCTATTGGAGGACATCCAAAGTGTGCTCTCCATGTCTGTACATCTGGACTTCTTTCCACAGGAAAACAATGACTTGGAGGTGAGATGTGGATCTGCATCCATCCATCTCTCACATTAGAAATACTTTTTGTAGTCTTTGTTCCCTTTGATCTTACTAACAGAGCAATGAAAAAAAGAAAAATAATCAAAAAATCTCCTCCTAATTATATAGGTGAAAAGGATTTATTTTTTTTTTTTTTGCTTGTGTAATGGATTATAAGGAATGAAAAGTTAGGGGAAAGAATAGTCTCTTGAGTCTCCTTCTCTGGCACCTTTAAGCATAAAGAACATCAGTGATGGACAAAGAGGATGGTTGCAGCAGCAGATTTTATGGCTGATTTTATAATTTGGAAGTTCCTAGAGGAGCCTTTTTGTAATCTGTCCTAGGTAAACCAAAACCCTGACCCTTGGACCGAAGCTTGGAGTATGAAGGAACTGGATACAGAAGAAAATGTGCTATCACAATCCTACTTTACTTTGCCTTTTCTAAGGACAATTTTCCTTCACCAGTTATAGAGGAAGGAGAATTACTTTTAGTTAATGTTTTTACTACTGGTGACATAGATACTTTTTCTGCAGTCGATGTAATTATCATATTTCTGCTTAGCTGATGCCTTTATTTTCTTTAAGAAATATTAAATTTTTATTAAAAAAAAAATCCCCTTTTGTCATGTAGCTCAAAATTTTCTGACAAGAGAAGTGAGTATCTTGTGTAGGAGGAATGACTCAAATCTTCATTGTAAGGCTTGTTACCTGATGTCATTGTGAAAATGTATGAGTTGACTCATTCATAGAGAATCAGACAAACAAAATGATCCGTTCTTACAATCAAGCAACCTAATGCTAATTCTTTCTTTAAAACAGTGGGCCATTGATGGAATATGGACTTCACAGAGTATGCTCTGTGGACGCAATCTGTCATTCAAGCACGGGACAAGCAGGAGTCTTTCCCAGGCCAATGTTCAATCTGCTATGCAGTCCCTGTGCTAGCATTATCACAGTTATCTTTATTATTTTAAAGAAAAACCAAAGGCTGCAACACTATTTTTATCCAAGAAATATGGTTTTCTTCAATCTTAGTTTCTGATTGAAAGTAAGCAAAAAAAAACCACCAACATTTTTCCCATAAAATGGTCTTCGAGAAATGATTTCTCTTCCTTTTCAAAGATTAAACTAAACTAGAAAGTCTCATTTCCTATAAGAAGTTGATTACTATCTGATTTGGATTATCATATCATTAAGTTTTCTTGGCTTGCCTAGATCCATGATTACTATCTAATAAAGCAATGTACATTAGTACTTAAAAGGACTCATATATTAAAAACAGTCTGAATGCTTTGAACCAGAACATTGTGAGTGTTAGCAAATCAACATTAAATCTATGTTATATCCATCATCCTGTAACAGATAATTTGTCCTTATGTGAATTTTGGCTAAACCAAATAGGTACAGAAATATTGTGAGATCTGACATGAAGCCTAGTAATGAAGCATTGATAAATGATATGGACCTATGCAATGTGTATAGATGTAAAACTGTGGGAGAGGTTCAAATACTTCTACTTTCTTTTTTTTTTTAAATAAGAACTTAAAGGCATAGCTGCAAGGCTAGCACAAGATAATTTTTAGTTAAATTAGATAATGATCTAAGCAAGAAGGGTAAAGTAGTAAAATGTCAGATACTCCTGTCCCTCACAGGCTGTGGTCACCTCACCTTTGAGCTGGAATATCTGCCTTTTGCTAGCAAAAAGACAACAAACCATAATGAAGATTTCACCTTACCAAAACATGTTGTTCTAAGCCCATCTGTATTATAGATATGGCATTTAATAAGAGTTTGGGATTGTTTGGGCACATTAATATCCAGAGCTGAATTACCAGTGGTAAATACCAGGAACAAGACTGGACTAGTAAAAAGTACAAAAGTATAATACAGCTGAGAAACCCTACTGTCTTAAGGGGTGTTTGAGCTGAAAATACCTATTATTCTCCTGATAGTGGTTACAGCAGACCTTGTCATAGCTAGATCAAATGACAATATATCTCCATTTTACAAGCACTTGTAATACTAACTGCATAAGTCATTATTTAAAACTTTGTATTCTGTAACCATGGATTACTGAAATAAATGCAGAAAGTTCTTAAGTGGCCTAGGTATTTAGTGAATTCTAATCAGTATAAAATAAATGTCATCAAGCTTTTAAATTAACTGGAGCCTGCTATTTATTGTTTCCTATTAGGCACACTACTTGACTAGTTAAACTGATTATTGGATTCTTCATACAGTAGCCCCTGAACTCCTTCAGTCAATTAAGTCCTTTATTGCATCTGATTTGTCAATGCCAGTGTCACTTCTAATCTCTTAAATCCACACCAGTTCAGAAGCTTTAAATGACTTATTCTGTTGCAAAAATAGGAAGTTATGCAGACAGAATCCTTTCCCTCTCCCTCCTCCCTCTGTGCAAACCACAAAGCTGCTAACGATGTAAAAGATATAAACGCATCTTCTTCAGCCTCTCTGTATACACTCATATAGCTATAGAATGAGACATTTTTTTAATGCTAGCTACAGAACATAATGGGGAAAAACATACAAAACAAAACCCAGAAAACCTACGTTGGTTGGTTTGCTACCAGCATATTGAACACTGAACACTTTTAATCTTTGTCTCAGTTTCTTATCACTTTGAATTATGGAAATTAGCAGAACAAAGTAACTATAACTAATTCTGGAACTGGAAACTTGAACATCTTGGTATTAATCATCACGGTGTTTGATTTATATCTGCAAAAGTATTCCAGAACATTTTTTTAAAGTTGGTACAACGTTAAATCCCCTCTTCTTAAACCTTCCCATTTCTTTGTTCATCAACAAAAGCTAGATTCCAAAGGGAAAATACAGGTGTTAAAGGATAGAAAAGAAAAATACAGGTATTAAATTATTGTTCTGTGAATGGTCTTGCCAGCCCCGTAACTCTGTAGTTCACCTGAGGAGCAGCATAAACACGCAGCCTATTTATTTCCATATTGTAAAGTGGAGTTTGCCAGACACAGACTTTTCCTTTAAAACATTCCCTTTCTAAAGGATCTCCTTTTTGCCAGTAAAAGCTACTCTTTACATATTCTAGCCGTACGAGCCTCGGAACTGTGAAAGCCATTCCCCTCGCAGGGTAGGCGCACCACCTTTATTCTGAAAGAGAAGGTAAAGCAGACCCGGACTCTTACCAGACACGGGGAAAACAATTGCTGTAGCTGGAGCCGGCGACGCTGCCTGCCAGGCGGCAGCGTGAGCGGTCCTCGGGCCTCACACAAAAGGCAGATAATTGGCTCTCGAGGAAGAGCTGTAAACATCCATCACGGCGGCGCTGGTGCGGCGGCTGGGAGCTGCCCCGGCCGGGCTGGGTGCTCCCGTGCCGGATGATGTCAGAGGCATCAACCGGGCGTCCTCTCATTGGCTTCCCTCACCTGGAATCATACCTTAACCCTAAACTGCCAGCCACGAATTGAAATGTGCCTCTCTAATCATTATAGATACACAGTTGGGTCCTTTTTATTTTTTTTTCCCTTCTTTTCCCCCCCCCCCCCTTTTTTTTCTTTTTCTTTTTTTTTTCCCTTTTCCCTTTTTTTTTTTCTTTTTTTATTTTTTTTCTTGGGGAAAACGAGACTGTACAAGAAACTCCTGCTCTGAGGACCAGGAGCGGCAGGTGCTCGTTGCTTAACCAACCTATGTGGCAAATAAAAATAAAAAAAAAAATTCTAAAAACTGATTTGCCTAAATTATTAAACGAGACCCTCAGGTAACTGCATTTTCATCATCTGTTTACTAAATGACAGTAATCATCAAAATATTGTACGGAAGAGGTATTAAAGGAAAGGTTAATGCATGCAGCACCTGGAAAACTCACTTTTTTAATGATTTTGCGTTGCCTCTTTTTAAGGTATGAGGTTTATAAAGGTGCACACTGGAAAAAGTGTGTAGATTCAAGTACATTGCACTGTTGCAATGTCAGGTTGATTATTGTGTCTTTTTAAGTATTTAAAACTAACAGCAAAAGTAAAGATATGCACAAACATACATGAACACTTATTCTTTGAATGCTAAGTAGCAGCCCAGATATTCTGTAGTAAATGAGGCATGAAACACACTGCTAAATGTATAATGTCCTACATATAGTGGTACTAAGTATTTTGCTATATTACAGGCAATAACATAATTCACATGAGCTTTTAAATGAGTCCAAATCAGTGCTTAAAGAATTGCTTTTTCCATAAATGAATATTTTGATCTCTAACCTTTCAGTGACAAAAAAATCCTATTGCTCTATGGAAAAACGCAAAAAATCTTATCTAGCATATGTTGTATTTGTATCTTTTGTTCTACATCAACTATTGTTTGTTTGTTGGTTTTAACGTC
This sequence comes from Larus michahellis, assembly GCF_964199755.1. Classification (NCBI taxonomy): domain Eukaryota; kingdom Metazoa; phylum Chordata; class Aves; order Charadriiformes; family Laridae; genus Larus; species Larus michahellis. The sequence continues at coordinate 47,017,874 of NC_133896.1, forward strand.
TATGGAAACTAATTTTTTCTTTCAATTGTTAGGAACCCGTTTTGGTATTTATTTACAGTAAATTGTATACCACCCAGTTTATTTATGGTCTGCTATCCCTCATGACAAAAAAAAAAAAAAAATGTTCTTTTTAAAAATTGTTTTACCCAGTTTGTTCTCTGGAGAAGAAGGAAAAACCAAAGAACCAGCCACACCAAGCCAAACAAACAGGAAAAACAAAATATAATCAGACATGGTTTAGCTTAATATATAAGATGTGAAACAAAAGATTTCTAGAATAAACTTGATAAACTGCTCTGCCATTTCCTTGTGGTTCTTTCACAAAGTTATAGAGACTCAGGAGATTAAATTCTGGGGACTTAATAAACAGCAGTTCTGTGTGGGGATCTGGAGGCTAACCTATTAGTCAAAACGCACTTTAGGCCAAAATGAAAGCCTCTGTTCATTTATTTCTGCTCAGAAAACATGGGAGTTCAGATGGAAATGTATATAAAAAAAGATTCATTGCCATGCAAAGTGACAAAGCTGAATTACAGATCAGAAAAGATGAATTTGGACAGTGAGAATGTCAGCTTTGCTTTTCTATGATTAATGATAAAGGTAAGACGTAGTAATTGTTAAGAAGATAAGTCATGAGTAAAAGAATTATTGATGAGATAAAATATGCTTAGATGTATCATACGTACAAGTTATGTGCTCCTGAAAATTTAGTATTATAAATAGTTTAGACCGAACAGACACATTGTTGACAAAATTTGATTATGTGGGTTGGTTTGGCCTGAAAAATACACTGATTTCCCATATCTAGTTAATCTTACCATGATGAATAAAAGTTCTATACATTTTTATTCTTACATAGACGACACTTTCTTCCTTAACAGAGCATATCACTCACAGATGACCTGCTAGACAGTCTTTAACGGTAGAGTGCCATACTCTTACAGAGCCTTTGCTGTTCATAAAGTATGCTATCTACGATGATAATACAGAGTTTATTATGCTTTATGAACTAAGCAATAACTTATATTAGTCGAAAATTTACTTGGAATCAGTAGCACAAATGTTAGTTTGGAATTTTAGTGGAGAATATTTAGTAAATAGCTCATGAATTTTGGCATGTTTTCTTCGGAAAATAAGTCTTTTTTCTCCAGTAAAATATGATAAATGAATGTTTTGAAATGGAATGACTTATGAATATTAGTGACAAATTATCAATTTGTACATGCTCCTTGTTTTAAGAACAAAAATTACCTATCACCAGTGCTTTTAAAAATGTGGGTAACTTTGGAGATTCAGGCTGAGCAAAGGTAACCAGTTCGATGGTCCTAGTCAGGTCACACAGCATCTTTCACACTTCAACATGCTGTCACACATGAATTATAACCAGTTTGAACTTATTATTACTTATATTACAAATACAAAAAAGTACAATAGGAATCAAATCATACCTTTTACATATGCAGTAGTAGCAAGCCAATTCAACAAAAAAAAGTCAAAAGGCCATTTCTTTAAATGAAAAATAATTTAAATAAAATAAGCAAATAGAATAGGTTACAAGAGCTCAAAGAAGGGTGTGCGTGACTGTGTGTGAAATCCATGAACACACAATTCATATATTCCTACCAATGTGCCATGAGTTGTTTATCTGGAGACTAGCTTATTAACTGTCAGGCCTGGCATAGACCATGGGGGTACTTTTGTTGGTGGTATACTTTGGCATCATGGTTTCAAATACAAATCACATGGAAAAAGAAAGAAGGAAAGAACAAGAGAATGAAAGAGAAGAGACTGATGATTTTCAGTAACTAACTGTATCATTTCTAAGATAATATCAGTTGATATATGAATAATGACGAAGAATCTAACAAGAGTGGATATCTTCATTCTCAAGCAAAGCGAAACTCAGGTATATTAGTATATATTTCCCATGAGTTGAAATCATTACTGCATTTAATTGCTTGACAATTATTTCTGTCACATCAATTTAATGGTTAAACCAATTATTTATATTACAAAACATAGCTCTGCACCAGACACCAATTGAAAAACACAAGCAGTTCTTCAGTGTTGCTTAACCTATACATTATTAATACTGGAAGGGTTAGGTCTAAAGATTTGGGGGAAAATTAGAATTCAGTCATGTGATAAGAGGTTTTAGAGATCGAACGTGCAAGCTCAAAATTACCGCTCTCATAATCCTGTATATGAGCTGAAAGCCAAGTCAGGTAGAGCTGATAACTATTATAAACATTTTTTTCTTCTGCATTCTGACAGTGTGAGCCACCTGCTCTCAGGCCGTTTTTATCCACAAGATGGCAGCTCTGTTTGCATGGTCAGTACTTCTTGCAATATTCAACTCGAAATTCATAACGTGGTCATTTTTTTCATTTTATATCAGATATGTTTTTCTGCCTCCTGAAGAATTAAAAAAACAAAATCCCCCCCCAAAATCCCAAAAGTTGAACAGTAATTAACCACAACGTTGAGGGAAATTTTGCCAAATTTTTGCTGAAGTGTTGGCAGATCATAAGAAGAATTTTTAACTGCACAAAAACTTTATTTTTAGAGTTTTGAAAGAAATCTCCATTCAGACCGATACGTTTCCCATGCTTGAATTTCTAGGCCATGAAACCCAGCACAGCCTTTGACACATTCAATGTAAAGAGTACGAAAAGTTCCAGTGACAGTAAAGGAAATGCTTATACCACTAAAGGGTATAAGCCCTTAGGTTAACAGGTTTCCTCTATGGATAATTGCATATTTTATTTTGTTTAACACTTAAACTCATTTATGTTGTTAAAATCTAATAGGTAACTTTATTTCTAAGTTAAAAAACACTGAGATTTATATATTTATATGTAGGGATCAACCACATATAATGAGTAACTCTTTGTGCCTTGTAAAATTAATGAAGTACAAAGAAACATAAATAACAGGATCTAGCTCTTTTCAAGGGGACCATTCAGAGCCGAAATGATTAGCAGGAGTCTTAATTTCAGATTTGGGCCAAAAGTATATAAAATGTAAAAGCCTTTTCCTTGTCAATGAAATCCAGTAACATAAAATGAAGCTTTAATAAAACGGTACATAATTTAACATGGAATGACTTTGCCCATGGGATGGCCATTCCAAAGGAAGTTATTTGGCCCAAGGTCTGTGTGCAGTTTGTGATGCCACTTCTGGAGTGGAATCTTTAATCCCTCAGAAAGGGGTAAGCAACTCTGAGTTACCTAAATTACCATTGACCAAGACCCTCTGCACATACCACTATAAATCAGTGGATGGGAGCCTGTGGACTGTTGTAAATGCAAAATGGATTGATGTGACTTAAGTCTTCATGAAAAAGCAATAAACTGTTTCTTAAGTATCATGGGCAGGAGTGCATATGTGAGTGGTTATCATGGATCAGATAATGGGCGGTAACTTGTTAACATGTCAGCAAGGCAGTGATTCATGGCTTAGGGGCGCATACTGGCTCTCACAGCATTTCACATAATGAAAAGCACAATTTGGGGATGTGAAATCGCAGAGGACGAGCGCATGGTTGGTAACGTAGGTCACGTCAGCATTGACTAAGTTTGAGATGTGCAGCAGAAGAGAAGCAGATGAAAAGGGTATAAAGAAAAAAGGTGATATCATAGAAGGATAAAGGTAATTTGAGGTAGTTTCAACTTCTGTGAAGACAGGGCAACTGCCCAATGCATGACATGAGCCTGAACTCAGTCAGTTATCTCAGAGCAGATGATTCACTACAAATGACAATCCCACAGTGACTTGTTCCTATAGCCACACTGTAAGAGCACACCTCTGATCTTGTCAGAATTGTCATAACAGAAGTGCTGGTCTTTCGTCAGAAAATGTCAAAATACATTAATGTCATGAAGTTACATTTCCATTCCATAAACTAAGCTGTGAAAAGGGTGTCAGGAAAAAAGGGTTTCAGGTTTTCTCTGTGTGTGTGTGTGCGTGTGTGTGTGTGCGTGTCTATGTCAGGGTTTCTTAACAGTGGAGAAGTTGACCGTTGTATTCTGGTCTACTATGTTAGGGTCTATTTTAATACACTTTTAAAAAAATAGGTGATTTTATATTGATTAGAATGCTGCTTAAGTGAAGGCACCTGGGCTGAGAATTTGCAACATTCTCAATAAAAAAAATACATATGAGGATTAACTTTTTGCAACACTGAAGATAAGAATTTTCCAATAGAGTTTAAATTTAAGAAAACTTTTTTTAAAAAGTCTACACCGTTTAGGAGGCTAAATCACTTTTTTCATGAGTGACTTCAGCTCCAAGTTGCGCATATCTAAGACTTAGCTTTCTTACTGCCTATGTTCAGAGACTGCTGAGCTAGCTGTGAATACACCAGAATCTTCTTACAGGAAGGAGTGGAACCATGAAGGTGCGCTCATTAGGCCTACCACAGAGAGCAAGTGGAGTGCCTGTCCTGTATGCTTAGTTAAGAGCAATACCCTTTTTTTTCAAAATAGAACCTGTTCAAACCACTGTTGCAAATCAGGAGCAATGTCAGCTGACTGACCTTCATTTGGGCATGACATGCACATCATCCGGAAAGACTAAAAAAGAGAACGAAGACGACTGAAACACGGAAATATCTGCTGCTTCTCTGAGGATCACATTACTGCAGTACTTCAGCTAAAAAGCTCTGCTCAGAAGCATCTCCATTTTGAATGGCTACAATTTTACATAACTGGAACCTTCAGAGAATCATTTTACAGGTTCTGATTTCAGGGCTGGATTGTATTCATACACAAGCTCTGAAGAACTTATTGGACCTCAGGGAAAAAATTTCTAAGACAAAAATGATAAGAACATAGTCACACTGTTTCTGCATAAAATAGGGATCAAACAGAATCATAGAACCCCTTTAGCACATTAGCTTCCATAATTGCTTTGGAAATTCTTTATTTATTAGTCAAATGTGTTTTGACCTACAAATTACTTCATTATTGACTCCTATATAAGCCATTTAAAGTTTAAAAGTTAAAATGCTATTCGGTAAGTACAAACATAAGAGATAATTCTCATAATCACTTCACACACAGGAGTCAGAACATATCCTAAATTAAAAAAAAAATATGAACTTCACAGCTTTTTTTCATAATTCCTATTTTGATAACACTATCTCTGTGTGTAAGCTTTAGCCCAAACAGAAAGATCAAAAGCACTGCTGGAAGCCATGACTGCTGTGTTATATACTTTACCCAAAGTAAGGATCACAGGGGTAAAAGAATGAGTAGGACTACCTGAAAATAGGTTTTTGAATATGAAATGTTCATTTCAACATCTTGACCTGTAAGACACTTGACCATCCTGGAGTAGCACTTTCAGACACTACTGCAGTGATAAGAGCTCCATTAACTTTTGAATCTGTAGGCAAAGAGCGATTTTTGCAGGTCCAAGTCTGAAATTTCGGTCTGAAATTTCGGGCCACTATTAGTGGCCATACAGCTGTGCAACCCTTCCTCATTCACACAGGGATTAAACTTGGTCCTGAATGTCATCCTAACAAGATTACTTTTTTAGCAGTTCAGTTGAAAGTTCATCAAAGAGGAAATTATTCAGAATAAATAAGTTGGTATTGGGTGTTTTATCAGGAGATTTTGAGCCGGTATAAAATGAAGAGCTTGACAGTGTACAAAACCATGTCACACTAAAAAAGGCAGAGGTGACTGATTGAGGTACAGCTCTGTGCTGACTGACCAAACAATCTTTCTGATGTGCTAAATATTAAGCTAAATTTGAATTGACAAATAGCTACATTTATGTTATTTATACACATCAGAAAACTTTATTATGTTTTGCCAATTTACCCAAAAATGTTACTTCCAAAAACATGTAGACAACTACTTAATACAGCCATCGCACTATTAAAAAAGTACACATTGAAGCTATAGGAAAAAAAAAAAGATACTAGGCAAAGTAGTGATCTTCAGTGTTTATTGAATGCTCAGGGAGTGATAAAAACAAGACAAAGACCTTGAGAAGGATCAGCTATTAAGTGACTTTTAGTCTTCAAAACACTATCTTCATTCTGACATTGTGGAAAGGATTTCTGAGAAAAGTGGAAAGGACAGCTCACTGTCAGAGGTCTCTGCTAGTGGATGGCCGGATGGATTTAAAAATGACAATGAATTATTGTTACATTTATATTAATATACAAAGTTATATATGGAGTATGATACATATAGTATGTCATAAAATACAGATGGGCATATTTAAAAGTGCACTTTCCAAAGGTAATAAAGAAAATAACAAAAAAAATTATTAATATAAGTATTTAATGCTGTTAAATAACATTAATTCCAGAGGACATTAATAGTGATAGGACAGGGAGTAATAATTTTAAACTCAGAGACAATAGATATAGATTGAATACAAGGAAGAAATTCTTTACTATGAGGGTGGTGAGACACTGGAACAGGTTGCTTAGGGAGGTGGTAGATGCCCCATCCCTGGGGGATCATGTTCAAGGACATGTTGGATGGGGCTTTGATTAACGTGATCTATTGAAAGATGTCCATGCCCACAGCAGGGGGGCTGACTAGATGATCTTTGAACCATTCCGTGTTTCTATGACTCTATAAAAAAATGCCATCACAGATAACATTTCGAATAACAGTGAGATGCAATTTTTTTGGAGTCTTAAAGCATTAACTTCTTTAGAATTAATATTCAGTAAAGCACATATACAGTTTCACATAGATTGAAAACTATATACAAGATACAACACTAACCATTAGTATATTAAGCACAGTCTATTAAAATGATAACATCTTAGGTTTTAGAATGGTTGCAGTAATTAAAGCTGGCCAAACCATTCTGCACAAGATAAAGAGCTGAATTTTGGGGGGAATTTTCAATTAGGTTACTAGATTAAATCTGTCTTGGTTTAAATCTGTCTAGATGATTTAAAATGGTAATGCTTTGCTGTATATGGGATTCAGTTTTAGATTAACACTCAAGAATTCAAGTGGCTATGTGTGAGGTAGGTATCTTATCTCACTTTATAACCAAGGCAGAGCTAATCAATGCAATCACTAGAGCCTAGAAATAAGTTCAGCTCCCTTTAAACTAGGTATCTATGGAAAGATACAGTTGTCTAAGTACAGGAGTTGTTTAATGTTATTTGAGACGGCCAAGGGTACCTGAAACATAACCGTGTCTATGTAGCTGAAGTCTCCTTTCTGAGAAGAGACATGTGGACGCAGGAGTTACAGAAGACCTGCACCCTCCTTGTCCAAGGTCTGCGGGCCAGGCAGGTTACCCAAAGCACCACATATAGCAGAACGCTTCTATGTTCAAACAATTGAATAGTTCCTTTAGTGATTCTTCAGACCAGTGGGAAAACATCAGCTGATTGAATATAGGTGCCTATATTTGATGCTTCCTATTTGAGATCCATCTGACCCAGGCCCAGAGGGCAGAGCTCTCCATTGATCTTACAACTTACCTACCATCCCTGTGCAGATATCTGTGATATCTGCGGCCATCATCTCAAGTGCCACTGGATGTTTTGGCAACTGTTTGGAATCCTGTTTACTGAGGTGAAATAACACCTTTTCAGTGTTACCCAGGATTGCTTGTTTCTTAGACATTACTTGCTAAAATAAGCACTTACCTTCTTTAGCCTACCCTTACACTGTGAGCAGAAATCTTGTTCCCTCCACAATATATACACCTCAATACATATTTTGCCCTCATAATCCATTCCAAACACAGAATGTAGTTATGTGATGAACCTCAACCAAGTAAGTGAGCCTTAACGTTATTTCTAGGGCCACAAGATTTTGTCTGATGTTCTAAAAATAAGGAACTTCAACGTGGTCTATTCTTCAACAATACCTATATTACACTGCTGGAAAAATAGTCCAAGTAAACCAGCTTTTAACAAACACTGGGACTGTGAAATATAGTTCCTATAAGGACTTGTGTTAGGAAAGTACAGCTTCATTATTGTTTTTTAAATTTATTGAAAATGTGATATTATTAGTCATCTCAATAGAAGGAGTTATTTCATTTGGCAGACCGGTAGAGGGAATGAAGGAGGTGAACATCAGCACATCTTTTTATATTGTCTGGATCTATTACTTTATGTGTTATTATCCTATATGCCACCTAATAAAAAAGCAATATTAAAAAAAATAATCCTTTGTAAAGAATGTACATTTTACTTCCTTTTACTTTTGACACATACTGAAAAACTAAACCGTGAACTAAAATAATCTAGTCATTGTAATTCTAGAGAGTGTGAACATAAATTGTGTATAGATCTTGAGCTTGTACATGAAGCACAGGAAGACCAGTAATCAATAAAAAGTTTTATTGTCTCAATATTACCTAAGATACACCAAGGGGGGGTGGGGGTGGGGGGAAGTATACAGCTGTTTTAATTAGCAAGATTGTGAGAGTATGTGTGCTTTTTGAGGTGGGACTTCTCCATAATGTTTACTTCTCAACTGCGAGTGTTTGAGGCTGAGGTTGTGATTCATCTTTGTGAAAAAAATGTTAAAATATATTTTTATTTGCTGAAGCAGACGTTGGGACATCTACAGCAGAGTGTTTGTTGATTCATTCTGCATAAATCTGAAGTTCAACATCCTCAGAAAAAAAATCAGTGACAAATACCAAAAAGACAACATACGATTTGCATCCTATGGTAGACCTTTGCCATAGGTTTTTCATTCACATTTCTTATTTCTGAAAACCATGAGGTTTTTTTGTATATTAGCACCTATTAGCATAATATCTCACTGCAGTTGTAAATTCGTAAAAATTTCTTTAGTTCTATGAAATTATATAATCCACTATTTTAATATTATTTGTACTGTGTTCCTCTTGCTTGTAATTAGTTGTATGAAATAGCTTTTTTGTTTGTTTGTTTAAAGCATATCTTTCTTAGAAACAAAATTTTATGTAGCCCTTTGTAGTGAATTTTCAGTGACTTTTCTGTTCTTCAGGCAAATTGTATCTTACCTTTGTTAGTTGTGACACACACTTTGTTCCTATTTAAGCAACACAGTTGAGGAGATGCTTGAAATAATCTGGACACAGAGCACTGTGTTGTCATTGACTGTGCTGACTTCACATGTAGATGTCCTGCTGCTCCATACTTACTAGGCTTTTTCCCCTGCCCTGCTAAAATAAAATATAGACTCACATTTTCCTCCTTACCTTGCTTGGATCTACATAAATTCCCAGATGGATTCTAAAGTCTACCTGATGATATAACCTCACCTTGGCTTCAGTTAATAATTAGCCACTTTTTTTATTATTATTTTCTGCCTCACTTTAAGTTACAAAATTAAATAAATAATATCTATTCTGAGTTTCCTTATTGAAATTAATGAACCATATATTCCATTTCATCTGCTTTGGATGAAATTAATAAAGTCTGAATCCTATTTTATCTTTTCTTTTCTGAAATTAATAACCTGTATGACCCTTGTTATCTCTTTTTACTTAAAAAAGTAATCTTCATGTCTATTTTTGCTTTCTGTGTCCTGATTTGCTGAACCCAGCTTTGTCTCCTTCAATAAAACTAACTGTTTCCTTAAATCAGTTTATCTTCAATTTTATTCAAATGAGAGAATTCTTTATTGCAATTTCCTTGTCATCATTCCTTAGTTTCAGTGAAGGTCTAAAACAGTAACCTGCTAAGAAACATCTTACTTCAAACAAATAATTTTATGTCTAATGCATTAGTAAGTAGTTTCTTCCACCTCAGTATCCCTTTCCCATCCTGTATGTTTTTGCAATTTTTAATCATCTTCTATTTTCTTTGTATTTTTGTCATTTTTTTTCTATTTTTTCTCCGTAAGGTGAACCCTGAGTCTCTAGCTACACAGCTTTCCTACCACATGCTCTCCTTGCACAATCAAATTTACAGTGTTTCTGTAATTCACCCCTGTGGCAAAAAGTAAGAACAAAGTCTATGAATCACGTAAATCCAACTAAAGCCTTTAAATAGACTTTATATTATCACTGTGCATACAAACGAGTTTTGTCATTATAGAGTTTCCTTGGTTTATTTGTATGCAACAGTTATATATGTACAGTCCAACACAAGGCTCCTAGGGAAAAAATCAAAAAACATAAAGCTACCAAAAACATATGACTTTTATGAACTTCCAAAGTTGATATAAATAATTTGTCTTAAAAAAAAATAAATCATCACAATACTTGGCAGTAGCCTTATTTACAAGACTAATTTTCTTTTTCTTTTTGTGTATTCATTAGGCATAGAGTTATTAACACAAACTAAATTTAACACTTGAAATAAAATGTCTTTTGTGGGTACACTGAAAACTGCAGGTAAATTCTAAGTCTCTATTCTGTGAGCTGGTGGAAATGTTTACTTACTTCATATTTCAGACCTCTGAAATGCCATTTGGGATCTTTGGTCTGTTTGCCAATGATTTTGTCAGTTGCCACGTGATCCCTGTTTGTAAGATATCCGCCTGAAATTGGTAGAAAATGTCATTGTTGGCATGACAGAAATCTAAACTGTGAATAAGATTTGCATTTTTGAAATCACATTTGTTCATAAAGTCAGTTTTAGACTACATAACCTAGATAGCTCCGGACTAGAAAAGAGTAGAAAATTCTACATGATAAATGGGTATTGTGACAAAGAAGTTAGAAAGAAGCTCTACCGAATGAAGGTCTGGTCCTAAATCTATTGAACCAGTGGAAAAATTCCCAATGATTTTATTGAGCTTTGCCTCAAGGTGATAAGGAACACATAATCAATAACAAACTGTCAGTTATTACCTTCAAGTTCTGTGAGGCTGGATCTCCAGCAGATTTAAGCTGGTGCAGCTCTATTTATTTACATTCAGTTGTGTCTTTGCAGATTAAATGAGACAGTGTCGAATTTTAGTTTAAAGCTTTCACTGCTTACCAAAACATCTCTTATGAGTGAAATGTCCCTGTAGGTTAATTTCAGGTCACTTAGAAGAAATGTAAAAGGTGGATAAAACATTTCTAAATTTTTGATCATTAAAAAATATTTTAATGAAATTATCCTCTTAATTAAGAAAAGTTCTTTAGAAAGTAATCAGGGAGGAATAATAACTACTTTTAATTACAACACCTATCTAGTCTGAATAATTTAACTACAAAGCATTTTGCCAGCAATGTCTTACAATGGGTCATTGATGCTGCCTATGATCCCTTATTCACCCAAGCAGTTCTTTGAAATCCGTCACCCTCATTCCCTTTCTGTATGTATTATTCAAAACCTTGAAGCACTAGTTAGAGGCACTCATAATATGGCAATGATTATGCTTCAGATGTTTAAAGAGAAAGAATTCCCATGTGGTATTTTCTTCCTTTCTGTTGTGAAACACTGTTTTGGACTTGGAACTGACCATGGGTCATTTTCAAAGAAATGTTCATCAAGATTATACACATTCAAGGATGACATTCTCTGGGCACACTGACTCTCCATGATGAAAATTGTTTTCAGCTACCTTCAAGAACCCCACTCCTAGACACCCAGGAAAACAGCAATACACTGTGATGGTCAGGACTGAACAGGGCTGATACTGACACAGGAAACCTGTTCCAGTTCTGAGTATCCTTTAAAATGAAAAATATCTTCCTTTCAATCCCCTACTGGTTAAGCTGAATGACTGCTTATTCAGAGATGAGCGCACATGGGGGGAGATGTTATTGCTTAGAAAGGGTCTCTGAGTAAAGAGATGAAAATGCCACCATTTTTTGAATAAATAATTTGAAACATTTAAGGGTGGGTTGTTTGCTGTTTGGGGTTTTTTTGTTTGTTTGTTTGTTTGTTTTTTTAATTCCTTGAGCCAAATTTCAGCTTCTTTCTCACGCAGTTTGAAAACAATTTGCATGATTGAAAACAGAAATCAGAACATTCATTTCCTTCAAAAATTCTCACAGTATATACATATGCTATTTTCCCAAAAATGTAATTTCATACAGCGTGTCTTTCAGATAGACAGCACAGAGGGACAGCTGAGAGGAAACATATTCATTTTCCATTGTAAAACTTGATTTTAGATCTAGCTAGAGCACATTTCTCTTAGTTATGCCAAGTCCTACTCAACTTGTTAGCCTCTGTGTAGCTGCAGGGAAGGCCAATGTTGAAAATTCATAGTGAACTTCATTTAAGCACAAGCAAAATCTGAGAAAATAAGTTTTCTAATAAAAAGAGGTCTTTTCTACCTACCAGGTTAAAAAGAAAAAAAAGGAAAAAAAGAGAAAAAAAAACTCCATCAGTGTATTTTGCTCTCAGACGAAAAAGAGCAAAAAAAGTCTTAGAGATGTCATTATAAGAGACTACCTAGAAATTATTAATAATAAGGTCTGTAGAAACTGTCATATGTATATATGATGCCCTTAAATTAATAGAGGTTTACATTGCCTACATTGTTTTCCACAAAGAGTGCTGTTTCATTCTATTTGACCTTAATTAGTATAATTGATAGTAGTTTTAGAGCTGCACACCATTTTAATCATGTAGTTACAGCTTTCATGACAGAAGAAAAATGAAATAGCAGCTGGGAGTTATCTATTAATAGTGAGGGAACAGAAAGGTAAAAGGAAAGACTCTTCTCTTCTAGGACTTCAGGGCTTTTATGGCGTTAGTAATGAATGACTAATGTATTCTAAGAGGAGCACGCTGATCTCCAAGGATGTAATGAAGGGCAGCAGGAGGTAGGATCAATGTGAGTTAGAAATTTGATATCATTAGGAAATCATATGGCTACAAGAGTATATGGATAGGCCAGAAAAAATGTCAAAGCTTGAGAATAGAAACCGTGCATATGCATGCATGTATGAATGGGATTACCTGGGCGTGTATGTTAGGGGTTCAGACTCAAACACACAGAGTACAAAGTTTCAAACGTACAAAGTTTCCTGGAAAAGCATGCGGTGCTACTGCAGGTCACGAGGTTAGAGTGGGAATGGCAGAACAATCAAAATTTATTTGGAGATATGATTATTCAGAATGGATTTGAAACAAGCCAAGGTACAATGGCAAAACAGAATAATCGAGAAGGTTTCTAAGCTGTCAGCAAAATATCCTAAACAAGTAAATTTCTTCATTAGCTCTAGTTGGTAATTCTTTTCTTGAAGGTTTCTCCTATCATTGTTAACGACATTCAGTTTCTGAGGTTGGAAGGTTTTACAAGAAAAGAACGCTTGTTCTACTGTCTCTTTCTCACCAGATCTAGTTTAAAAATACCCAGCAAAACAAAACAAAGCAAAACAAAACAAAGCAAAACAAACAAATCCCTGTATGGGTGGCACTTACAACACAACATACTGTGAGAAAGAAGCATGTCAAGCTAACTGCCAATTACGTTTAAACTGTATTTCACTAAGTTCCTCTGCAGCATTACAGTTTAGCACATTACTTTTGTAAAAATTACAGTGTAAGATGAATTAATTGATAAATACTGACTATATTTTCTATCTAAGAATTCTTTTTTCTTCTTTAAAATAAAAAAAAGAAAAAATGATCACAGAGTTCAATTAACAATATGTCAGAGAACAACATAATTGAAAGTGAAAGAATCTGGGGATATAGATTAGTTTTTAACTGTGCATGTACCCAGAGAATGTGTTTACTTAAGGAAGACTGTCTTGGTCAAGAAAATAAATAACATAACATAGCTGAAATAACTTGTTCACAATCATACCTATTTTGAAGATCATGTCAAAAAAGCTTAGTTGAGGTACTGACTGTGTGTTATTCATAATGCTAAAGCATTTTTGCAGTTCCAGACTTTATGGATTTTACATATAAACACTGGTAGGAATATTCAAGTGTCATTACATATGTGGGAACAGTCAGATGTTAAAAGAGAAAAATATTTCTAAAGACTTGTAAAACAAACTCTCATCCAGCTTTTTTTTCTAGCTTTGCAGAATCATTGTGGGCCTTTTTCATTATTTTCTTTTTTACTTGTGTTTCTCCTCTTCTGTATTCTTGCACAAAGAAATGAACTTTGACAATGGGTTCTAAGACTTTTGCTGGCTAGGCAAAGTCAAAAATGTTCAGTTCAGCCTGCAATTATTTATACAATGAATAGTCACTAAATCTGTTGCTGTTCCAGTTAACAGTATATTGTGGCTACATGATAGAGCCAGTTATATTTTTTAGATCAATCAAAGCAGAAAGGACAAACAATTTTTTTCCCCATCTTTTGTTATGTTGTATTTTAATTTGCTCTCTATAAAAAATGTTAACCTTATATTGGGGTTAATACAGTTTCCAAAAGTCATCTGCCTAGAAGATGTCATGAAAGTTTGAAATCCTGATGCCTGCAGTCCTTTTTACCTGCCAGCTATGTTGGCCAGAAGCTAATCAGTGCTCCCTGACTGTGGCACAGCAATTGTGTTTCACTGTAAGCTTGTATGGGTGGTAAAAGGGAATTTTGATCCCTTGATCAGAGAAAAGCATCGTGCTTCATGGCTCTGTGTCATTAGGCACTAAGTGTGAACTGCAGGCTATAGAACAAGAGGTAGTAATGTAGCACAATTTTTTTCCTATCACTTATTCTGTGTACTCTCAGATACTTTATCCTACCATCACAAAAAAATGTTTTGACTGAGCTCATCCGAGCATCAGAGCATTTTTATAAACAGTAAGAAAAAGTATGACTCATTTCTGTATGACTAACATTTTTGTCAAGGCCATCTAATCTTTTCACCTGACAGTGGATATAGATGTTGAAAAGGAGGAGGAATTCATCCATGTGGATTTTCACTGGAAAGCAGATCAAAGTAAAAGTGTAATTTCAGTTTCAATGTCAGTTGAATTTCATCAAACTTTAGACATGTATATAGATACTCTGTTGCACTGCAATGTTGTGAACCAGGAGAAATACTCCAGAGGAATCATAGAACCACCAAATCATAGAATCATAGAACAGTTTGGGTTGTAAGGGACTTTTAAAGATCATCTAGTCCAGTCCCACTGCCATGGGTAAGGAAATCTTGCATTAGATCAAGTTGATCAAAGACCCATCCAACCTGACTTTGAACCCTTCCGCTCTCATCATAATAAAATTCTTCCTTATATCCAATCTAAATCTACTGTCTTTCATTTTAAAACTGTTGCCCCTTGTCTTGTCACTGCAGATTCTGGTATAAAGTGTCTCTCTGTTGTCGTGGTTTAGCCTCAGATGGCAACAAAGAACCACGTGCCGCTCGCACGTGCCTTCCTAATACAGGAAGGATCGTAAGAAAAGGCAAGACTCTTGGGTTGGGACAAAGGCAGTTTAACAGAACAGCAAAGGGAACATGCAAGCAACAACAACACGGATAGGGGAATATACAAACGCGATTACGGAACCGCCGCTCCCCGCCGCTCGCCGACCGGCCGGACCCGGGACGCCCCAGCCCGCTTTTAAGCAGCAACTGCCTGCCCCCTCCCCCGGCAGCTCAGGGTGGGCGTGGCTCACATGGCATGGAATACCAGGAAAAGTTAACCCTATCCCCACCGGAACCAGGACATCTGTCTTTCTTATAAGCCATCTTTGTATACTGAAAGGCCACAATAAAATCTCACTGAAGCCTTTTCTTCTCCAGGCTAAACAACTCCAACTCTCTCAGTCTTGCTACATAGGAGAGGTATTCCAGCTCTGATCATTATTGTGGCCCTCCTCTGGGCCTGCTCTAATAGGCCCATCTCTTTCTTGTGTTGGGGACCCCAGAGATGGATGCAGTACTCTAGGTGGAATTTCATGAGAGTGGAGAATCACTTCCTTCAACCTGCTGGCCATGCTTCTTTTTATGCAGCCCAGGATACAATTGGCTTATTGGGCTGCAATCACACTGCCAGCTCATATCCAATTTTTCATCCACCAGTATCTCCAAGACCTTCTCAGCAGGGCTGCTCTCAAACAATTAGTCCTCCAGTTTGTATTGAAATTGGAGATTGCCTGTACCCAAGTCCAGGACCTTGCATTTGGCCTCGTTGAACTTCATGAAGTTCATACAGGTCCACTGCTGAAGCATGTCAAGGTCCCTCTGGATATCATCCATATCAACTACATCACTGAGCTTGATTTCATCTGCGAACTTGCTGAGCGTGCACTGAATCCCATTATCTACAACATTAATGAAGATATTAAATAGTACTAGTCGCAGTACAGACCTTTGAGGGACACCACTCATTACTGATTTCCACTTGGACATTGAGCCATTGAATGTAACTCTTCGGACATGGCCATCCAGCCATTTCCTTGTCCATCTAACAGTTCATCCATGAAGCCAGTGTCTCTCCAATTTAGAGGCAAGAATGTTGGGCACGGGGATTCAAAGGCCTTACAGAAATCCAGGTAAGTGACAGGTAGGAAGTAGTGAGTCTGTTTGAGACATGTGCATTAGGATCAGATAAACTTTGCTATGTAAGTACTTGCTTCTCCTGATTTTAAGTCAGTCTACACAGCTACATCAGATGCAGACATCCACAGTAATGTGAGCTGAATCTCACCAGGGATATATTTCCACAAGGAGGATTCAGAACATGTTATAGTTACTGCTGTTTCTAACATATTTTGCATCAGCTGTTCATTATGAAGAACGTTAGAAGCTAGTGAGACTGATTCATTATTTATTCTTACACTATCCATAAGCAGAGGCCAGCAGTCATATGTCTATAGTACAAAAACTCCTTACAATTGCTCCTTACTACTTGTTTGAACTTAAATGTAACAGATGGCAAAAGTTAACTTCGATTAGATTAACTTTTTGTTGGGCTTTGATTAACTTCTGCCAAGGTTGTTCAGTTATATGAAATTTGTATCTATGTAGGATTTGGTCAGACTTGAAATATTGCATGATTTTCTCATGGATAGTTATGCTGTTATATTCTTGACTACTTCGGGTACTGAATTGTGAATTGAACAGTGCAAAAAAATCTACTTAGCGTGCATAGGTTTGTAAAGTCATCTACAACCCCCCCAAAAGACTCCACTTCCACCTTTTGGTCAAAGATGGTACTACCTTACAGGGACTTGCAAAAATGATGGTGACGGGGTATTTGATATTCTACCCTGGAATATTGATGAACGAGTTTAGATATGCAAATCTTGGAGTTAGGCTTGGACTTCGGGGTTTCCAGAACATCCTGATAATTGAATGCACTGAAGCTAAGGAATGCAGGTTGATTTTTGGCTTGTGAGTATAAAATGGGATGATTCATACTTCAGGCTTCATATATGACATCTGTTATTATAATAGCAGTATTGTTTTTACAGCACCTCACGCTCCATTCAGTTGCAAGCTGTAGATATCTGGGACTGACTTACCACCTAAAATAGCAACAAGAAGAGGATTTTAAACTGTCATTGAGAAATGTTAAGAAATATATTTGAGGAATAGATACGATTTTTTTCCCCTTTGGATGATTATAGCAATCACAAAGGATATTTTCTCTGAAAGGTCACATGAAGTAGGTGTTTGCACAGTATCTTAAGTTGCTATTGCTGAAAATACATTTCAACCTTTCCTGACTGCAATATATTAGGATAAAGCCTCTCAAATATGTAATACCGCATTTTCAACCCAGCCTTCTTAAGCATTAATTACACGAGAAGATTAAGGGGAACAAGAAACAGAGTATGCAAATAATCGGTTTCTAAGATAAACATTTAATAAAACTTGTCTTTTATTAAAAAAAAAAAAATCTAAAATGTGCCCTTTGAGATAGATCAAAATCAAACTTTTCAATTTTCAAGCTTGAATTTCAATTTGCTGAATAAACTTCCTATGTTTGGACATCTTATTTTTTCTTCTGGCCTCACTCCATCTCCAGCAATTGTTCAATGATTTGTAAGAGCTTGTCATATTTACACAGCACCCAATACAGAGATAGCATTTTTTCCATCCTGTGTGTAAAATATTACTAACTTTACCTTATACCACAACCTTCACTTTATTATTGATGAAAAGGAATTGACATCTGCTTCACACTAAGGATCTAAAAACAAAGATCATATTTTTCCAAAGGAGAATCCAATTTCTTGTAATAAAAGAATGGGGGAACCAGATATTTTCTGACTCTGTAAGCGACATTTTATGATATAAGTTATGCCACCTGTTAACCAGAAATTAAGAATTTATGGTGCTTGGTCAAATCAGAAAGTATTGCCTTCAAACAATAACAACCAATAACAAAATAATTATTTTATTTGGTAAACAGATTAGCCTTATGACGAACACATTTTCTCAGAACTGGAGATTTGTGTCCACTCAATGATTCAACACTTTTAAAAGTCTTCTCATTGCTGCTACATATCCTTTTTTAACTGAACAATCCACAGGAGGAGTTATAGAGAATCACTTTTGTTTGAAAACCTCTTCATCTTGTTTGTTTTGGAAAGATTCCGCATTTAGAATTGGACATGTTAAGAGACAGAGGTATAAACATATACCAAAACATGAATTTTTGAATACTTTTATATGTACGTTCTCTCTACATTTGTATCTATAGCTTTATTTCCTTTTCCATAAGTACTTAGCTTTTGTAATAGGCTCTTCTATATTATACCACATGAACAAACTTTTGTAAGTCTAAATATAGTGTGTTTCGAAATTTCTTTTATTCATTACACTATTGACATCTACAGTTCATCTCAAGAACTGAGTGAAAGACACTTTTCTTGGATAAGTTCCATTATTTCATGGTACTACGTGTCTTTTACTACTCTATTTCTACTTATTTCCCAACAGAGAGTTGTCACGTACAGATGTCAAGAATTGACTGGCTAAAAATTTCCCAGGTAACTTTTATAGCTTTTATAGCTAAAATACATAGTCAAACTCATCATTAGAGGAGTTTTAGAGGCAATGAGCACAAACTGAAACACAGGAGATTCCATCTCATGGAAAAACGAAACACTTTTTTACTGTGAAGGTGACTGAGCACTAGTACAGGATGCCCAGAGCGATTGTGGAGTTTCCCTCCTTGGAGATGTTCAAAAGCTGGTCCTGGGCAAGTGCCTTTATGTGGCCCTACTTGAACATTGGCTTTGGACCAGATGACCTCCAGAGGTCCCTTCCAACTTCAACCATTCTGTGTGATTCTGTGAAAACAATGTATAGTTAAGATTTCTGCTTTCCAAACGTCTGAGACATTGAGCTACTTAGAGTAAGAGACTGGATCTTTCTGTTGTCAGCTCAGCCACTTCATAGTTAAGCTTTTTTAGACTCTTGGGTATATACCATCTGGAGTGGTGACTCTCTGCTTTTGAAGTCGTTGGTTCACTCCAAAAATGTTGTTTCTTACAAGTCAGTCTCTGAGGATTTCTCATGTTAATTATTAAACAAGCCAGGCCCAAACTGCCGCATTTTTATTGATGGTGATAAGAAATGATCCACTTCGCAGTGTCGTCTGCATCTTGTTTAGCTGTTTCTTTCAACCCTTTGGGATACCAGATCAGTCTTCCATTTCATCAATGGGTTTTTTACAAACAATTTATACGATTTTGGCATTTCTGATTTCCTCTGATTTTAATCAGTAATCACAAAACATTCCTCTTTTTCTCTATTCTGCAGTAAGCATATTTCTGAAGGAAATGTGACAGGGCAAGGCAAAAGAACCAGGGAGTCCATCTCATGAAAACAACATGGTATATGCACATACATTAGTAACAGCATTTTTCCTCTTGACCAGAGAGGATGATGACTTGCCATGGATTTCCTTAATTTATGATTATCTTTGTAATTAGCTTGGCAGTGACTTTCCCTTATGGGATAGGAATAATTCAACGTATTAAGCAATTTCTCAAATATCTTCATACGTATTGAATCTAATATCAAACCTAGCTCCTCATGGTGAAAAATGTAAATCCTTAGGGTTTCTGTATTTTGTGTTTGTGCAAAGAATAGTTTACATTTTAATGGGATATTAGGTTTGGTGTTCTTTGAAACACCTTTAGTTTGAAGTGTTTCATAGGCAAGAGCATCAGACAAGGTATTTCCTTGATTCCAGAGAGTTTCCATAACTAGTGTTAAAAGCTATTCTGGGTAGCAGTACCTCATCTAGTAAGTATCAAAATCAGAGCTCTCTGAAAGATGAAAAGTGTCTTTGTCTTCCTTTCTATGAGCTTAGTCCAGCTGGGGATTTTACAAGATTGGTGTGTTTGGTTTTTTTTTGGTTTTTTCCCCTTCTTTTATTTCCTTTTTGGCTTTCTCTCTTTCTTCTATCCACTTTTAGCTTCTTTCAGGAAATGGAGTGTGTTCAATCCAGATTATCAGAGCTTGAACTAAATTGCCACATAAATCTTCTAAAGCACTCTTTTGCTTCTTTTTACATCACTATTATGACAGCTAGTCATCACTCTAAGGAACCTACATATTCTTCATGCTCTAGATCTCCCTGTCTAAATATGTTAGGGATAGATGGATGCTTTTACCTAACTTCACTTCAGTTTGAACCCACTTGGTCCTCCCTCGTGGAATTGAAAAGGTAGCATCATTTGTCAGATCCTCCATGCTTTGTTTCGACCAGATGTTAGTAGAAAGCAAATTAAGTCAGAATGGACTATGGAATTCATGGAACAGATTTCACTTTTGGGACCAAGTAGGCACAAAGGCATCACAAAACAATTGCAAGTCCTAATAAATGGAAGAAAATAGACACACAGTATTTTCTGAGTAAAGGAATTTGGAAAAGATAAAATTCTAGAATTTACCAAAAAGAGCCCAAAACCTTATAAACAAATTTGAGTTTACTTCTAGTAAGTATGGTGATTACTAACTAAAGAAATAAACCATAAAAGAAACACACATTTCACTTGTTGTAAGTTCAAACAAGTCAAAGACGCTGGTACAGCCTTATTTCAGTAGTCTTTTATACATGTGTTGTAATATGACCCTTGACTGCATGATTACGTACTACTTTTCTGTGAATGTTTGTTTCCTGTTTTATTAGTACATCTTTGGCATCTTCAGACTCAATGTCTTAGTTCTAGCCTTCTCAGTTGAAGTTTTTGATTCAGTTTAACTCCTGGACCTGCCTCTGTCCTACCTACTGTTGCATAGTTGCCCATATCCCATCATCTGTATGTTCAACCCCATTCTCCCTGTTGCTCCTGAAATTCACTTTCTAAATACAAATTTCTCCCCTTAATTTAGAGACACAGCAAAAGTGGTCCCATCAAAAAAACATGCAAAAATAGGGCAAATATTCCCATACCCATAGCTAAAGGAAGAAGAGACCACACAGCTAATCATGGAATCATAGAATCAGAGAATGGTTTGGGTGGAAGGGGCCTTAAAGATCACCCAGTTCCAACCCCCCTGCCATGGGCAGGGACACCTCCCACTAGACCAAGTTGCTCAGAGCCCCATCCAACCTGGCCTTGAACACTTCCAGGGATGGGGCATCCACAACTTCCCTGGGCAACCAGTTCCAGTGTCTTACCACCCTCACAGTAAAGAATTTCTCCCTAATATCCAATCTAAATCCACCCTGTTTCAGTTTAAAACTGTTACCTGTCATCCTATCACTACACTCCCTGATAGAGTCCCTCCCCATCTTTCCTGTAGGCTGCCTCTAAGTACAGAAAAGCTGATATAAGGTCAAACCTTCTCTTCACAGTGTGGGAAGTTTGTTAAAATGTTGTCAATGATAGGAAGAAAAACAATAATTAAGAGGAATAAAGGGGAGAGAGAAAAAAAGACAGAACCACTTACAGTGGGACAAAATAGATTTCATTTCTCAGCCTTTTCTTTCCATGGCCAAAAGTTCTTTTACATTGCTCATAAACTTGACCATCTGTGGGACAACAATGTTATTTCTTTTGCATAAGAAAAGTTGTCTACTGCCGCCCAGCCTGTTCACTCATCCCAGTTTCATGCAGCAGAAGCAGCTTTCTCTTTTCTATGCTATGAAGCATCCAAAGCTAGTTGAGATTGCTGGAAACTTGGGAGAGTTTCACGTGATCAACTAAATCTCTACAGAATATGAAATTTTTCAGCAGATCAGAGTGTGAGAACCGACGGATTAATGTCTATAAATATTATATTAAATGCAAAAAGCTATGATAATTTTACATTAAATATGCACAGTTAAAATCTCAGTCAGCCAAATTCAAAGGTTAAGAGTTTTATACTTCAACAGCAACTCCTGAAAAGAGTATGGAATATACATGTAATAGAAAATGGAATCAAAAATTAAACATGCAGAACAGAATTTCTAAGAGACAATATATAGAACACGTAGGACAATAAACAAAAGAAATAAAAATGTAATTATATGACAAAACATTCCTTTATAGAAACAGTAAAATAAAATTTAAAAAACGGACTAAACAGCTGAAATTATGAAAAAATTAAAACAAGCATTACTAAATAATCATGTTAGTAATTTCCTCTTAGTCATTCTTTAGCAACATGAACATGTGACCACATATACATCATTCTTATGAAGTCTTCAGAAACATTTCACTTAAAAGAATGTCTTCAGGATATAAAGATAATTATCCTAACAGCTGAAATCTTTAGTTTTCAGTGTTTATTGTCAACTTAAAAAAAGGCAGCAATCTCAAACCCTAAACATTCTTCTTTGTATTTTCCCCTTTATGACAAAATTAATACAATTTAAATGCACTCCTAGTTTATATATAATTATGCTTATGTATCAGTTTTTAGTATTGTGGCACTGTGACTTAAAAGCTTTTATAATAGAGAACAAATATCTGATTTTTCTCTGGTAGGCAGTAGAATTGCAATAAACTCTGTGATGCTCCAATTTGTTTACATTTTGAAGTATGTTTAGATTAAGTAATTAATTCTAACACTTGGCTACTGATAAGTTTTTTTATGAAGTCAGGCCATTTTGGCAGTAAATATTTGACATATACTAGATATTAAAGTAGCAACATTTAATGGGACTGTAATGCAAACACAAATTAAGCGGTACTGAATGAGTACAATAAAGAATTGTGACCCCCACACTTGTTTGTAGTATCTTAGATACCATAAACAGTCTTATTCTACAAGTAAATTAGATTATTTCATATTATGAAACAACATTAAACAACTGTTGGAGTGGTTTCTTTAAAACACCATTTAGGTGCCTGTAAAAAAAATGGGGTTTGTGTATGATCTGTGAACCCCAACACAAAAATTTCTTGTTCTGCTTAGTGTACTTAAAATTTCTCATAGAATTCGTATTGGGGGATAGCTATAGATCTGGTGCCCTCTGAAACTTCCTAATGAACCCATGCTTGCCTTTCTATTTCAACACTCACAGATCTGAAATTTCTGCTGTCATGCCTAAACATGACCTTTAGAAACCCTTAGAAAACTAAGCTTTTAGAAACTCATGAGCTGTTTTGCAACATCAATGTCAGCACTACTGTATTTCATTGATATTTCAGAAACTGTTTTCATGGTGAGGAACGGACTTCTACACTTGTAGAAGCACATTATAAGGAATAAATTATAATCAGTCCTTCTTACTGTGAAGATAACTGTCCCTCGCTACTGCATGCATTTCCTCCAGCCTGCTTGTCAAGCCAGTGGCATCAGCTTTGGTAAGCCACTGTAGTGACTAGGCCAATCTCTTTGACTTTCCCCACATATAAAGTCACGTAGCATTTGTTTTCTGAGTGACAATCACCTTCTAGCCTCCTGTCCCAAACTTGCTAAAAGGAAGTGAAGTCATTAGCTGTTCATCAGTCCCCCTGTGTTTTTCCAGTGCATATTGGAACCATCTCATCACTTAGAGTTGCTGAAAAATAATACATTGGGTGCATTACAAAGTTCACCTCTTGGTTCTTTGTTTTTCAGCACATAAAATAGGATAAATTTAGTCAGTTACCAGGCAGATATAATCTAATCCTCTCCCATCTGAGTGGTGATTTCAGTTAGACTTCACCCCCTGACAGACATTTCTGTCACTTACAGACAAATGTGATGTACTGAGCGGCAGTTTCTGAAAACTGGTTATTTTCCTTCCCACTATGGGAACTTCTGTGGGCACACAGAAACTCTAGGGGTCACATCCAAGTAAATGCTGTGTTTGCTCATCAAGAATTTGGACAAGACCCCCTCACTGGCCATCCTGTCAGTTTTAGGCTGGAAGTTCAGGGTAATATTTTGAGAGAATAAAATTATTATATATTAGTGGCATTCAGTTATTCGCAATTAAATGTTAATCGTAATGAATTATGTTTGTTAGAATGATAAACCAAATTTTATAGATAAGAGAGAGCTAGAGGAAGATTACAACAAAAAAGTGACAGTAGTATTTTTTTGCAAATTTCCAAAGGTAAGCAATGATGGATTTTTAAGCACAGTTGGTTAAACATATCCATGGACAGACAATCTACTTACATTCCAGAGTAGTATTTAATATCGATTACTGGAAAAAACAATAAAGAAACAAAAAAAACCAGAACCAAATAAACAACCCCAAAACAACTAAAGATGTTTTTAGCTGTAGGACTGTGAGCTTTAAGAATTTATAATGTCCCAAATTCTCCTATATCTGAAAGAGGATGTTAAAAAAATAACTTAAAAAAAACCCAATCCCTATTACCTGGAACAACTGCAATATAAATCTCAATTTGAAATGTGTTTTTCTGTTTGTATGTATATATTTATGGGAATGCATCTGAGGTAACAGCCATAACTGTATGAGATACAATTAATCTGCTATCTATTTCTATTTGTATCTTCCTTGGTAGGTTAAAAATTGTCAGTGAGAACCTGCATGTGTACCACTAACTGATTTTTCGTAGGCGCTTACAGTGTGGCTGCACAAAGGCAGATGACCTGTATTACTTTTGCAATACCATCAGCAAGCCACACTTCCATAAATTATTCTATTTTAGACAGTAATATTTCAGAAGACAGGAACACAGACAGAAACTACAAAGATTAAAATTAGAACTGCTTACTTAACTTCACATGTAAATATTTTAATAACATTTTGATTTAAACACTGAAGTATTCCATATGTAGATTAAGGCTTCAGCATTTTATTTTAACTTCTGACAGAGAAGGTGATTAAGACATCATCATGCATCTCTATGGGACACCAGTACTCTTGGATGACACCTATGGCCAAGCAAAGAAATAAAACTGATAGATGAGTCTGCCAACACTAGCCTAGCTTACTAAAAAAACCAACCATCTGAACACACATATAACACAGAAATAGAGTGATGGTGAAAAATAAGAAACTTTAGCAATAAATATTTTCAGTAAATGGTGCATTTTTGAAGCCATATATTTCCATTCCACAGTTCATTAGAAGGTTTTTTCTCCAATCCATCTTCAGGTTGCCTTACTTAGTAGTATATTTTATGTTACTCTTTCTTCCTCCAAACACAAAGCTGTGCAGAATATAAAATACATATAATATTAAGAATATAAAGCTTTCAAGCTTTCAGCTTCCTTTATGAATGACAAAGGTGAAAAAACATAGAAGTTTGATTTCTATAGAGTGGGGGAAATATTTTCTCTTTTGAATAACCACTGTCCTCTTTTGGAGACAGATATTATTTTAGTCATCTGTTATAGGTTAAGGAAATAATTCTGTTTGGAGACAGATATTATTTTAGTTATTTGTTATAGGTTAAAGAAATAAACAAGCAAACATTCTGGTATCTATGTTCAATTACTAATGACATGATCTCATTTATAATATGACATGCAATGATTTAAAATGGCCTTTAGTTTAAATGGAAATCAACTTACATGTCTTGAAAGTACCTTTTACACACAGATAATGGTATACCAGCAGAAGAGCAGAGCAGCACCAAAGATGCAAAATGCTGCTATCTTCACACCAACAGTACATGTACCAAAGCCCAGCTGAACCCCTCTGTTTTACTATCACATCTCAGTGTAAAAATAATGCTAGCCTATACCGCTACATTGATGACTGTTCTCCATTGCTACAAAGCCTAATTACCCATACAGCCTGTGAACATAGTCCATATTAGGGAACCAGGAAAGTAAGTGACGTGTATTCACTTTAACTTTTAAATGTCTAAGGTCTTTTCACTGCCGTGCCTCTTCTCTTCAGAATGTTTTATTTAGCTAGTTAATATAAAATGTCATAATTGACTGCTATTAAAGTTTTACGCTAAACCACACTTTTGCTATAAAGTATATGAGACAAAACAGTAACTGAATCTTACACCTGAATGACATTTTCAATTACTATTAAAATTTTGATTAAAAAATAGTGGTAGAGATTGTAGACACATTCCAAGTGAAATTTGCTTTCATTATGTGCAAATAGTGGTACAAAAAAGAAATGGTCAAACAGCATAAAAAGGCAAGCTTTCAATTGCTTTTCAAGGCAATCAATGTCAATGTAATATCAGTATCTGCCTTCCACTGCACAATTATGTCTTTAAAAATTGCTGGGGCAAAAAAATAAAATCAAAACAGATGAGAGAAGCTCAGCACACTAGCAACTACCTCAAGGGAACAGATATTAAACACCCTGAGTCATATTATTAATTACTTCGTAACTTCAGTAAGTGATTCATAGTATGATTTGATCTTGATAAATTCCTTGGAGAAAAAATTATGGCTTTGTTCAGTTTCGGGAAGTGAATGATTTTGCTAAAGGTGCTATTGAAAAGGTGCACTTCCAATTTTTGAATAATTTCCAAGGCTGAGTTCCTCAGCACAGAGTTTTAATTGTATTTATTTAGTTCCTTTTTCTTTTATACTTTATATATTGACCTAAAGATACAGATTTATTCCTTCATTTGAAAGGAATTCCTTCTACCTTTTATAATAAGAGAAGACCATTGGCTTCTACTCTTTACAATAACTTGAACTGTATCTTTGTCATCCTGAGGTCTGTGGCGAATGCACCTGCCCTGATAAAGACCTAACAAATACCCGACAAAAGCCTGCAAAAACTTCCAGCCACAGCTCTTGTCACACGCACATTGTGGTGGTCAGCATGTAAGCATTTCAGTCAAAAGGTGAGGAAGTTGGGGTCCTCAGCCAATGGCGGGGGGGCTACATGACCATATTTGACCACATATCAGATTCAACCAGGGTATAACCAGAGCTCTGGTGGAGAGCCATTTTGAGTTGGTCCTCCTTGGAGCAGCAGGTCTGCAGTTGGGGACTTTCCGCTTGGGTCATGATGCCACCCAAGGAAACTCTTCAAGGCCTAGAGCCCTCCTTTATTAGGTGAGTGATTCTGCATTTTGAGTCATCAGCCATAAACCTTAAGAATTCTCAAGTTAGTTTAGTATTAATTCTCGAACTACATTCTGAACCTGTGGATTGTTAATGTTTGTTGGAGTCTCAAAGCAGTTTTGGTTAGAGTAAAACTTAGTTTGAATTATTTACCATCTTGTAAAAATAAATCTTGTTTCTGGTTTGTGAGTCGGTCCAGCTTGGTTTTGTGAGATTCCGTGACAAGGTCTATCACAGCAGAATTCCTTGAGTTATTCCTATGTAGTTACGTAGCTTAGTAAAACAGGAGACAATTATTGAGAAGGAATAGCAGTAGCAGGCTGGACTACAGCTGAAGTTATACTAGACTAGTCAAGAAGACAACCCAGAAGTGAATCATGTATGAGAACAGAAAAGAAAAGCTAGTGAGACCAAGATGATATGAAAGAAAAACCAAAAGTGATAGCACAGGATGACAAAGATGGATTGTGGGCTACATACACGGAATAAACAGTGAAATGTGTCAAAACTTGAGACAAATTTCAAAATTTTAATTTGACGATCCTCTCCACCCCACTGCACTCAGACTTTCATTGTTGCAAAATAAATATTTTCCAGTTTTGTGAAAAAAAAAAAAACAAAACCAAAGAAAAAAATCACCCAAAACAAAAAACAAACCAAACCCCAAGAAAGTATCAGCTGTCTTAATTTCCCAGTTTTCAAATTCTGAGTAAAACTAAATTTTATATTCATCATCTGATGTCATCCTTATTAAGTCACATTGAAGGACTCCAGAGGAAAAAAAAGAGCTAACCTGTAAATGAGATAGAGGAAGTGTTGGCTGCAAGTGAATATATCTAGCGTGACTTTTTCAGTTACTATGAAATATTTTAAGAATGGAAAAAAAAATAATCTCTCCAGTGAGGGAAACTTTTTTTTTTGCTCTGACCCAGTACAGGGAATTCTTTATAAGATATTGAAATTAAAAATTTAGGATTTTGTATTTAAAGGACAACAATGGTTTCAAAATACTGAATATTAAACTTTGAAGTGATTTCTAGGTACAAAACAAGCAAGGATGAAAAAAGTTCCTAAAAGAAAAAAAAAATTACAAACAATTTATTTTTAAATTACAAAAACTCAGTATGCAATCCTGTAGTATTCTGTCAAAAATTTTACATAAAACCAACCATGTCTTTCTATAACAACTTCTAAATTCAATGGCTCCATGAAAATAACCTACATTCAATCACATAATTTTTTGTTTAAGCCAACTTTGACATGGACTTCTCAAAGTTAGTGATGTGAATACAAAAAAGAAAAGAAAAAAAGAAATGGAATGGAAATATCTCTGAGATTAAATCTAATTCAATAACCACAGTGATAGTAAACATTAACTCACTATTTACAGAATATGTGCCACTCTTTAATGTTTTGATTTTGTGAAGAGTACTGAGAGTTCCTTCATTTTAACATCCAAACACCTTGAGATTTTAAATTGAATATTAGATCAAGCAACTGTTAAGAGAAATATATAAATGCAGCACTGGACAGAGGTTCCCATTATCAGTGCGTAATGTGGCATGTGTAAATTCCTTTTGTACTTACAATGCTGTTGGAGCTGTCTGTGGATATCTTGTCTTTAGGGAAAATGCATGTTACTTTATAATATGGTTATTGCTATATGCAGAAATTACTTAGAGATTTTTTTGTCATGGGTTAAATGAGAGATGTCTCATAAAAATGGGAATACTTATAGATATTTACCTAGTTTTCCATTTGAAAAGGATTTCATATAGTGACGTTCCATTGGAATTTTCTGCTCTGTGCAACTATTTATGGAATTAGTAAGCAAAACCAAAGATTTGTATGTCATACAATGTAGAGACATTATCATATTCACAAATGAATTTCCATCTTTCCTATATATTTTTTACAAAGAGCTGATTTCCATTGTTGGCTGCTGCTGTTCCTAGCAGGAAAAATCAAAACATTGTGTACTTATACTAACGCCCATTATTCACACTTTGTATGCAATCAAATAATTAGCTGCAAATTGAGCAATTTACATAAACTACAGCACCAGCTCAACAAAAGATGTCATGTGTAGAAGAGAACAGCTTTAGTATATGTGACTCAGAAATGTATCACTGAATCCTTGTTTCTGCGTCTTTTCAGCTGGTTTTTTTTCTTTACTGGCTCACTTACGATGCTGAAGGTGTTTGAAAAATACTTTTGTATGAGGCGAGTTTTTCTTTTAGTTTCATCAACTAAAAATTAAAAAGAAAAAAAAGCCTCTTCATGTTTTCCTCACTAGTATCCTTGAACAAATAAATGTGATTTTTTAGGGCAAAAAAACTGGGAGCTGTACTGTCAAGAGATCATTTCATGATATGAAGAGTTTGGTGGCAATACCAGTTTAAAATATTCCATCTCCTTCTTGCAATGGTGACAGGAGGTGGAATTATTCATTTTAAAAACTGAATCTGTTTGTTTGCTGCTCCCACTCATCAAGTGACTCCACCAGTATCTGTTGCCAACAAAATGTGGAAGGTTAGAGAGGCAGGAATGACAAACGGTAGTGGCAAGGAACGGAAAGGTGGGAATATCTAAAATCAGGACTATTGGACGTTTTGTATCAAGCAAGTACAAGCAATTACAATAATGTTTTGTATCAAGCACACATTTGATAAAGTAATGAGCAGTACAACAAATATTTGGAGGGCAAGATGGGGAAAAAAACACCAAGGATTTCCATGATTACTTTGACATAAAAATGGAGAATCTGGAAATGCTTGACTTACCCCTCTTTTCTAAACTGTACAGTGATGAAGATAGATAAATAACTGCACTTTTCCAGTGTAGTTCACGGTTTGTAAAGCTGTCACTGCTAACACTTGGTTGATAGCACTGGGGAAATGACCGCTCGCAGCACAACAGGAATGCAGATTGAATTGCTTTGACTATGGGTGTCTTGGGAGCTTGCTAAACATTTTATCCAGGAACCAAGTCCTGTCACTTCTTAAAACAACCAGAAAAACTGACGTGTGATACAGATCATATCCTACACATCTTTTAGACTACTAATCTCAACTCCATTTAACAAAAACAATGGTAGCTGAACTGACAGCTGTACCAATTCTTGCTGAAAGTATTCTTAAATTAATTTGCATTATGTATAGTTCACTGTTGGACAAGAAAAAAGTTGACGCTAGAATTAGTTGAATCGATGTGCAGAAAATAATTAAGAAAAAATTAATTTCATACCCAATTTTAGTTTTAGCAGGAACGACCTTTTGCAGATAAAGAGGTTTTTGGAAATTTTAATACAAGTTAAAGCAAATCAGAAGGACTCCTATTATTCCCTGAAATGTAAGGGATATTTTTACATATATTTGAATACAAATATTTGTATTACACGGTTGTTACTTCTCAACCAGAAATTGGAGGAATGCTTGGGAAAAAAGAAACATGCACTAGGAAATTCAGATTTGTTTGATGAGGCTAATATTTTGCCATTAATGTTCTGCATCTCTAGAATGCCAAAAATTCACAGTCAAAATATTTTTGTAGCCATTCCTTGTAGAGCATATACACTGAGTAGAGCTGTGACTTTTAACACGGGCCTGAGTAAAGTAATGATGTAACAAGGACTGGACCTCCTACTCTCCAAAAGTCTGTGTCCAAGCCTGAACAGCTGCAGCAACAAAAGGAGGCACCATCACATAGGGCACTGGAGAAAAGAAGAGCAGGGCTGTAATGAAGAAAGTTCTGGAACTGTACTTTAATAGGTGGTTAAATAATTGAACAGGCTGCTCATCAAATCAGACTGAACGTCTGCCAACAGGTTTGCACTTTTGATGGCTGGACAGCTAGGACCTGTTTTTTTTTTTTTCTTTTTTAACTTCAAAAGAGGCAATGAAACAGCATCACTTCTAAATCTCATTAACTGCACAGGACTCTACTATGATGTCGAAGCTGGAAAACTACCTTTAAAATATCCTTTTTGGAGGCAAGGTCAGAGCAAAATAGCTACCAGAATTAGGACTAAAATGGGAATGAATTCTGCTAGTCCACCTACAAAAACGTAATTTCACTTTGCTTATATTGAAAAAATAAAAATATGCATCTAACTTTTATGTACTCTCAACTGAATCACATATAAACAAAACAAAGCCAAAGGGGAAAAAATGAACTGTGCCTCAGATAAGTCTTAGGTTCTGTGATGATGGTGTATTCCTCTAATGTGAAATGTGTTCACGACTTCATGCTTGATACACATACACTCATGTAGGTAAATGTATTTGTTATTCAAAGTTTAAAATAATATGACAAAATGAAGATAGGGAGATCTATTTGAATAACGCTAACTATATATTTTTAAAAATTTCTTCTTGTGTAGTATTTATGCTGTGCGATAGTAGCTTAAAATACATACAATTTAATGATATCATATTATATCACATTATATAATTTAGATGTAATAGGTACTCTTACTAGTGTTCCTAATGTATACATATGTATACCTTAATACATTATGTATAATATATATTACCTGTATATATAACACTATATAATATATAGATTTAGACATAAAAATATATATCTATAATTTATTGATATATACGCACTTACCTATACCTATTCTGTCTAGATTATAAGCCAACCAAAATGCACTAAAAAAATGTAAGCCTCAATAAAATAAAGGAATTGTACGGCACACTGAGAAGACACTGACACATAGGTATCACCAGAGCTTTCCAAATGTGAGAACATGCAGCAATGACTGGCAAACCATCATCATAAAAATTCTAAAGCCCTGCCAAGTAAGGTTCAAAAAATTATGTAGAAATGAATATTACATATGTGTATATATATAGTCAACCTCAGAAGTTTCCCAGAAAATCAGTCTAACCTATCCAGTGATTATAGATCTAACTTAGTTGGGAAGAGTACAGAGGGTTTTTTCAAGACTAATATATTCTAATCAAGAATGAAAGTGACTGTGGCAGTCCTTCCATCACTATAAAATAAAGAAAAATATTATAAAGGAAGCCAAAGAGAGAAAGTACAGAGAAAAAATGTTAACAGGGATGACTGTTCATGTTTCTTTATCAAACACACAGTCATTTCAGTACAGAGTTCACTGTACTTTACAGAGGGATGAAGGAAAGACAGGAAAAAGCTATCCAAATGATTTGCTCAGTCAAGGGAATCAAGGTAGTTGGAGTTCTAGGGTCTGCAGATCACGGTTGTTCTCATTTGTTCCTGATAGTGGGATGCAACATTTTGTGCAGCTTATACAGAAATTAGTGTATTTGGCAAGTTTACAGCATAGGAAATGAAACTTTGTTATTTATCTAAATTAGAAATCTGATAATGGGTTATATAATGAGAAAAACGTATAATGGAGAACACTGGGGGAAAGAAGGGGAAGTAAAGAGAGAAGACAGAAAACCTCCTATTCACATTTAAAGTTTAAGGTTATATTAACGTATTCAAAAATTTGAACTCAAAATAGAACCTTTTTTCTTGCAAATGGGAAATATATCAAACATTCATATAATGGGACGCTGTGTCTAAAACCAAAAAAATCTAGCTGTATTCTTATGACTCATTTATCTTATTGAAGAAGAAGGTGTCTGTGGAAATCACACTATCTATTATGAAATTAAATTAAGAATATTATTAAAAAGTAAAATCAAACAAAAAAACCCCAAAACCAACCCAAAAAAACAACCCCAAAGCAAACCTAAAGAAGTGTACCTTTCTGCTGTGGTTCTGTCATTCTGAAGTCCCAGTTCATTGGATGCTTCTAGTCTGCAATATTATCATATACATGTATGTATCAGATATAATTATCTTTGTTTATTAGGAATGAAAACTCCTAATTCCCTAGTTACCTAAACTCATCTGACAGTTGCTGGTTTTGCAACTGATTGAACACTTCACAAACTCTTTACTAGTAGTGGATCTTTTAATTACATTTCTTTCACCTGTATTCAAGTCTATACCAGTATACTATGCTTAGTACACTCCTGGAGTCCTCAGCACAGGAGACTTGGACCAGTGGGTCCAGAGGAGGGCCACAAAAATGATCAGAGGGATGGGGCACTGAGGCTGAGAGAGTTGGGGTTGTTCAGCCTGGAGAAGAGAAGGCTCCAGGGAGGCTTTATTCTGGCCTTTCAGTACTTAAAGGGGGCTTGCAGGAAAGATGGAGACAAAGTTTTTAGCATGGAGTGTTGTGATAGGAAAAGGGTTTTAAACTAAAAGAAGAAAGATTTAGACTAGATATAAGGAAGACATTTTTTCCAATGGGAGTGGTGAAACACTGGCCCAGGTTGCCCAGAGAGGCAGTAGATGTGACATCCCTGGAAACATTCAAGGTCACTTTGGACAAGGTTCTGAGCTACCTGACCTATTGAAGACATGCCTGCTTATTTACAATTCACAAAGAATCACTGGTCAGCAGCACAATGAACTCTTTCCAAAGACTGCAAGTTCAATAGGTCTTGCTAGGCTACTTTCATGGTGCTCTTTTCTGTATCTTGATGCCCATGCAAGTTAAAGACTAATTAGACACCTGAGCAACACCTTAGCCCACAGTATTTCTGTTTTGTCCACCTCACCAGTATTAGGAATGTTGAGATCTTATTTCATAAAGATTGAGAGTGGAGTGCTTTTTTCCATCAGTTCACGTAATAGTCCAAGGCCAACAATAATTTTTTGTGGTTGTTGTTGTTTTAGTGCTTTACTGCATATTCTCCCAACCTCACCAGCATAGTCAGGGTGTTTTTATACTTCTGAATAATGAACAAAGTTTGTAAAATAACAAATGAAGGTAGTATGAAGATGTCTCATAAATCTATCCCTAAACTATTTCAACAAATAAGTTTTCTCAGGAAATATGTCACCATATTACAATAAATAAATACAGAGATCTTCTGAAATTTACTTCTGTGCTAGAGCAAAAAATATGTAGCTGACTTTCTGTGTGGGAGTAATGTGTCAGAACTAGAACAACAGGCATATTTAACAAGTTATTCACTTATCAAATGTGTGACATGAAAAAGTACACAGATAAAAAAACAGTATTAATGGACAGCTATGCTTGCTATAGTAAGTGCTAAAGTTCAGGAAATGTTTGCCAAAATTTGCAGCAGTGGAGGAGGCCTAGAATGACTTCTTTTTTTCTCCAAAGCTGTTTCCACCTACAGTTCCTACGTATTTTGATCAGAGATTAGTTTTCTGCCTATCTAAATACAGCTATGAAAATTAACCCCTAGTAACTAAGATTAAATATTTTGACCCTCATTTTCAACTTTTCATCGATGTTTTTTGAGGAGTTTCAAGGCATAAATTTTAGGAAAGCAAACTTCCAGTTCTTCAAGGAGTTAGTCAATAAGACTTCCTGGGAAACTCCCGTCAGGGACAAGGGAGAAGAACAGAGCTGGCAGATTTTTCAGGAAGCTTTCCATAGAGTGCAAGAGCTCTCGATCCCCAGCTGTAAGAAATCAGGAAAGGAAGGCAAGAGACTGGCATGGCTGAGTTGAGATCTGCTGGTCAAAGTAAAGGGCAAGAAGGAAATGCACAGGCAGTAGAAGCAGGGACAGGTATCCCAGGAAGAGTATAAGGATGCTGCCTGGTTGTGGAGGGATGGGCCAAGGTGCATCTGGAGCTGAACTTGGTAAGAGATGCAAAGAATAATAAAAAAGGCTTCTACAGGTACATCAATCAGAAAAGGAAAGTCAAAGAAAGCATATCCTTCCTGATGAGCAAAACTGGCAAAAACAGGCAAGGACAATACTGAGGTACTAGACAATCTTTTGCCTCAATCCTCACTGGTAACCTCTCTCCCCACACCTCTCAAGTGGATGGACTGCAAGACAGGGACTGGTGCAGAGAAGTCCCTCACACTGTAAGAGAATATCATGTTTGTTTCTGTATGATCAGGAACCTGAACATACAGAAATCTATGGAACCTGATGGGATCCATCCCAGAGTCCTGAGGGAATTGGCTGATGGAGTTGCCAAGTCACTCTCCATGATATTTGAGAATTCATCGCAGCCAGGTAAAGTCCCTGGTGACTGGAAAAAGGGAAATACTGCACCCATTTTTAAAAAGGGTAGAAAGGAGGACCCTGGGAACTACTGACCTCTCGGTCTCACCTCTGTGCCTTAGAAAATTAGGGAATGGATCCTCCTAAAAGCTATGCTAAGGCACGTGGAGGATAGGGAGGTGATTAAAGACAGCCAGCATGGCTTCACCAAGAGCTAGTCTTGCCTGACCAACATAGTGGCCTTCTTTGATGGAGTGACTACATCAGTGGGCAAGGGAAAAGCTATGGATGTCATCCATCTGGACTTTTGTAAGGTCTTTGACATGATCCCCCATAATATCCTGCTCCCTAAATTAGAGAGATATAGATTTGATGGGTGGACTGTTTGGTGGATGAGGAATTGGCTGAATGGTCACATCCAGAGGGTAGTGGTGAAGATGTCCAGAGTGAGATCGGTGACAATCGGTATTCCTCAGGAGTCCATATTAGAACCAGTACTGTTTAATATGTTCATCAGAGACACAGACAGTGGGATTGAGTGCACCCTCAGGAAGTTTGCAGCTAACACCAAGCTGTGTGGTGCAGTTGACACACCTGAGGGATGGGATGCCATCCAGAGGGACCTTGACTAGCTCAAGAAGGGGGCCAGTGCGAAACTTATGATGTTCAACAGGGCCAAGTGCAGGGTCCTGCACCTGGGTGGGGGCAGCCTCCAATGTGAATAGAGGCTGGGGGATGAAGGGATTGGGAGCAGCCCTGCGGAGAGGGAACGATTTGGGGGTGCTGGTGAATGAAAAGCTGAACATGACAATGTGCACTCGCAGCCCAGAAAGAAAAATGCATCCTGGCCTGCATCAAAAGAAGCATGGCCAGCAGGTCGAGGGAGGTGATTCTGCCCCTCTCCACTCTGCTCTGACCCCACCTGGAGTACTGCCTCCAGGTCTGGAGTCCTCAGCACAGGACAGACATGGATGGGTTGGAGTGGGTCCAGAGGAGGACCACAAAAATGATCAGAGGATCAGAGGAGCACCTCTCCTATGAAGACAGGCTGAGAGAGTTGGGGTTGTTCATCCTGGAGAAGAGAAGGCTCCAGGGAGACCTTATTGCAGCCTTTCAGTACTTAAAGGGGGCTTATAGGAAAGATGGGGACAAAGTTTTTAGCAGGGCCTGTTGCAATAGGACAAGGCATAACGGCTTTTCAACTGAAAGAGGGTAGGTTTAGACTAGATATAAGGAAGAATTTTTTTCCAATGGCAGTGGAGAAACACTGGCCCAGGTTGCCGAGAGCGGTGGTAGATGTGCAATCCCTGGAAACGTTCAAGGTCATGTTGGACAGGGTTCTGAGCAACCTGATCTAGTTGAAGATGTCCCTGCTCATTGCAGGGAGGTTGGACAAGATGACCTTTAAAGGTCCCTTCCAACCCAAACTATTCTATGATTCTATAAAATGTGTGTTTACCGTCCATTTGTCATTTATTATCCTAAATATGCTCACCTATTCAGTGAGAAATTGATAAGACATACTTTCCCACTAGCTATTTTTCTGCACTTTTACATAATCATTTTTCCAATTCTAGAGAAGAAAGGGGCCCAAAAGATAGGTTCCTTCGTTGTGGATCATAATTGTATATCAGAATTACATTTTAAATCAGGTAGCTCTTCTAACATTAAATAGACAAAGCTGAATAGCCATGGTCAAATTTCTCATTTTCTTTTCTGTGGCATTGAAAATGTACTGTGCAGCAACTTATTGATGGGAAGTGTTCATTAGACTAAACACTTTCGTGGGAAACACTCAAAAAACTCATAGAATAAGTGACTCAAGAAATCTTTTTGTTTCTACACTTGACAAGTCTTAGAATGTCACATCATGCAATTAATTAGTTTCTCTGAAAACTAAGAATTTCTCGATGTTAGTTTTCTCTACATCTCTGTCTAGCTTAATTTTAAATGTCCCGATATATTTGACTTTTACCATTTTTTTACTAAACTCTGAAATGACATTACACACTTTGGAAGGAGTGTTTTCGTGACATCAACAAATAGGAACTATGAAGTGAAATACAGAAGCTGCATCTATCTATGAAAATAAATAAATAAATCCTTTATCTCTCCCTTATTTTCTAATAAACTTTTATTTAAGTAAGTATAGACATGTAAGCTTGCTCACTATAGAATAAGTTTATGTCAAGAAAGACATTTAACAGATTAATTTGAAAATTAATCTGTAATCATTTTATGTGAAAAGAAATACGTGATTTAGACAAAGCTTTTCCTCACCTTTCCATTCATAAAATGGCATAAGATTTCCCTAAATTGACCAATTTTGAAGAAAAAAAAAAACAACTTGGAAAAAAAGGTTGACTTCTGACATTCAAGAATGGACTTCATGTAAATTATGCAAAAAATTAATTAAACAATTTAGGAAATTTTTGCAATGTTTTAAAAACTTTAAGATAGACCACAAGTTATGGAAAAAAAGTATCCTAGATGTATATTGCTAGTTCTCATTTTCATTTAAAATTAATTCTGAATTTTTCCCCTTTCACTAGAGTTAATGGTGATTACATACATAATACAGCTTTTCTTCAGATACAAACCATCTTTACAGAACTATATATATAATACAGAGGAGAACAAAAGTTTAAGATTTAAACTAGTTCTTGGACTAGAATGTGAGTGGTTATAGAATTAATTTTTAAACTGCTTTTGAAATTTCTGAAATTTGGAAATATTACTATGGCAAAATTCTCCAAGAACAGTTAAACAGCACTAACAGCTTCATGGACCAATTCTGATTTTAAATATGTAAAAGCCTGAACAATACCTATTATATTCTGCAAATGCTATTAGATATAATATACAAAGTTGTGGGTTTTTTCACAGTACTTGTTGACAAACTACTGCACAACTGAAATTAAAATTAGGTCTAATCCATTTTGCCCAGTTCTTTAAAAATGCTAGTGATGTTAAAGTTTGATTAATTCATACCAGGAGAACAGTTCCTTTAGCTCACACATCAGTGGGATAGCACTTTGTGTAACAGCCATCAAATGCCAACCATGAAGCAAATTAATATGCTACCCCAGGAAAAAGTTATTTTAACAGAATTTTAACTACTTGTCAAAATTCTATTTAAAGTGAATTATACTGTTTCTCTATGTTTATTGCATTTAACAGATAATATTAAATTTTCTTGAAACACCTATTGCCAATGAGACAAAAAGCAATAAAACATTTGGATTAGATTTCGGCATTAAATTTGCTCCTCTTTCTATTTCAGGTATTTATAAATACACAAACAATGAAATAAACTGGGTGGGTTTAAAGCTTTTTATTACATTAGGTTGCCAACTAAAATTTTCAGGATGCATAAGTCAAAGAACTCTTGAAGGCTGTTTTCAGAATTCCCCTATTTCTTTTATGCATAGAACCTAGTGTCAGAAGAGTTTAGAGAAAACATTTTGATTCATTGTTCTCCATGACACAACCACATTTCCAAAGCTGCCTAAAAAATAAGCAGAAAAGAACAAACAAAGAAAAAAAAAGCTGTAATATGTCCAAAAGCTTTTTTAAAAAAGAGTGATTCACCTTAAACTCATGGAAAATGCAATTTTATCATATTAAACACAATCTGCTGTTGGAGTTACTGATTTGAAAGAACTTTACCCTTTCTCATTGAGCTCTGTTGTAGATTCCCCTTTAATTCAATGGGAATATATAAAAATTAACTTTTATATTCCATATGTCCCTGAAAAATTCAGGTAATAGAAAGAAAAAAGAGGTCTATAAACCTACAGCTTCATTCAGTAGTGACGACATTACACAATGAAAGAGAATATGGTCTTTATAGTGTGCAAAAGGACTTGTCCATGCTAACATATAATTCTACCCAGAACCTACTTATAGTTGGAATTCAATCCTTTCCTGTTTTGAATTCATGCTTATGAAAGAAAAACGTCTTCAGATACCTCTTGTTCATGCATTCTCTAATAGTTAATTTACGTTTTGTTATATCTGAGTTCATATGTTTTGTTCGTGTGAGCTTTCCCTCCAGACGTAATTCCTAAATTACCTAGGAATTACGGAGGAGAGAAAAAAAATACTTTGCAAATATATATTCTATTATATTGTATTGCATTGTATTGTATTATATGATGCATACTCTTTATTAAACTCTTTCTAATGCAATGGAAGCTTACGAGAAATATTACTATTTCAAAGATAAATGTTCAAATCTGCACCTCTGTGTGTTTAAATACCTATGTGACTCTTACCATTATTACTTTAGTGCCAAGACTATTAGTCTATGCCTTTTCAGGTGACTTTTTTTCCAGTTGGAGGGTACATACAGGTGGAATTTTCAACACCTGTGAATGAAAAAAAAAGGAAGTCTCTCCGTGGCAGAGACTGAATGTTTTGATATAGCAGTAAAAAGGAATCATGTGTATTACTGAATAGCTTAGCAACTGTACCTTACTTCTTTTTTGAAGTCCATTGAATTGGGCATTTCCATATGGACAGTATTACAGTCAGGTTTTCCATGAAAAGTAGATATGAAGAGAACGCTTGATTATCTATATCCTCCTGAATATGGATTTACTAAGGTTTACATTTCTTTCAATGTACTTTCTTCTGTGATTATAGAGCCACAATCTCATTCCACCCTCAAAACTTGGAACCAGTTTCCATAATCTTGCAGAGAAATCTGAATTTCTACCCAAATAGTTGGGTAGAATAGAAAAATCATACGTTTATTTATCAATAAATGCCTTCAAACAAGGAAAAAGAAAATAAAATTGAAAAGTCAGAAGACAGTTTTCTATTGGAAGAAAACAGTTTTCAATTATTTCTCAGTTTTTTCATATGTGGTACAATATTTATTTTTTAGATGGTGCTCACAAGAGGAAATGATTGTTAATAAGTTATTGTTAATCTAATAAGACTGTGCATTTAATATTTCCCATAATATAATGTGTAAAATCTCTCCAGTGTATCTGAGATGTAGAAAAGAAAACTGAAGGCAGGAATGTGCAAAATCAGATCTATAGCAGAAAGATTTTTCAACATTTCTATAGCATAAAATGCAGTAGAAGTGGATGGGAAGAGGTCAAGCATTTGTAGTATTCCAGAACTTAATAACAACGATGAATGAGGAACTAACTTTGTGTAAGAGGCAAATATGGAAGACTAATATACTCCACCCCAGAATGACGGAAGGTTTGCTGGATATTGTTCTATGAATTGTTATTATTTTTTTTTCTTCCTATATGTAAAATCTACATTCTTGGGAAAGCAGTTTTGGGAGAATAAAGACTTGATGTTGACCTGAAATTCCAGTCAGAGGCAGTGAATTTGGAACCATTGATGAAAGTATGCAAGATGGTGGCTCAGTTATTAGCTGTAAAAGGAGGACCATCCACATGATTATCCACATCCAACTATGTATTAGTTGCAATGAACTGGTTAGAGGAGTTTGCAAATAAAGTATATGGGTTTAGAGTGAGAAATTGGCACTGGTACAGTTTATCAACAGCTAATCGTCCTGATCACTTAATGGTGAGAATATTTGTGTTGTGTATACATCAGTAAATAGATGTTAAAATCTGAAAGTGTTCAGGATTGATATTGACATAACCAGAATTCTATCTTGATTACAGGCAGATAGATTTGACTATGGGAACCTGAACCAATGTTATGGGTTCTTTGAAACCTGCTTGATTTTGTGTTAAGCTGAGGTTAGTCGTGCCATGATATGCTATTTAATAAGGGGGCAGTTAATCTGAAGACTAGGAGTTATAAAGTGTTTTCATAGAGTTCTGAAAAAGAGGAAAGTTTGCTTCAGGGTTTGATCTATTACTGAAAATAAGATACTTTTAGTACCTGCAGTTGTTGAGAGTAAGGATTGTCACATCTGCCATGCTCGGTCATTTATCAAACACTACATTATGTAGGAGAATAGCTGATTGTTTCGAGGTTCCAAAGAATATATTTAAAAGTGGAAAAAATGCACGGAGAAGCCTTTGAAAAGTCATCTAATACAACATTTTACAATGGCTAGGATCAACTGAGTTAAGAATACCAACACCATTAAAGCATAGCATAATTAATATTTTTAGGTATTTGGTACAAGTTCTGCACATACACAGTTTTAGCTCAGAATTATATAAACCTGCATATCGATAACATATAAAAGAACTGGAGAAACAGGAAGTGGTACCTTGAATACGGAGAGGTTATTCTGAGAAGAGTTTCAGAATTCAGGGAAATAAAGGAAGATTAATCTATTGATCATTTTGATCCTATATGTACAGAAAGGCCAGAAAAGATCATGGCAAGATAAAGCTATAATGACACAAAAGAAAGATAAAACCCAGTTTTTCTCAAGATGAGAAGTTACATAACTTGAAATATATGAAGTAGGAGGATCTTATAGAAAATAATCATTGCAAGTGTGGAAAAAGTATTTTAAAAATTAGGGTTTTCTGATAAAGAATTTCAATTTATTCTTCTGAGACTGGGGCAGTAACATCATTGGCAGATCTGCTAATAACGGTTGAAAGGACATATGTAATTGGCCCTTCAGTCAAATCTGTAAGGAATTTGTGAATGTCTTTTGGCAATATAGTATCACAATCCCAAACTAATTGTCCAGTACTACTTAATAGGTTGAAGAGGAAGGAGTCATCTAAATGAACATATAGATTTACTGGCAAAGTGTAATGTATTCAGATGGCTATGACATAAAGGTCAGACACAAGCACTGATAATGAGACAAGTTTTAAAGCACATGAAAAGAAGCAAAATTTAAGATTAACTGATAACCCTCTTGGATTATTTGTTAGTATATTGTGAAATATTTATTTGATATTTGAAAATATATCAACTACTATGTAGTCACAGAATTTGAGAATATTATTTTTATAAAGTGCATTTGCAATAAAGACTATTCTATTCTAT
Source organism: Larus michahellis (assembly GCF_964199755.1). Taxonomy (NCBI): domain Eukaryota; kingdom Metazoa; phylum Chordata; class Aves; order Charadriiformes; family Laridae; genus Larus; species Larus michahellis. Next base: position 47,060,062 of record NC_133896.1, read on the forward strand.
TAAGTCATGTTGGTAAGTAGTATGTCTTTCTGTATGGTCTCCATGGATTATATCTAACAACTCACTTAAAAGGTAGAGTTGCCAAAAAGAAAAGTTATTCATCTCTTGTGAGCTAGGTCCAAAGAACATTTATCCCACTTGGAAGTTATCACCAGAGAAAAGTTAAGTGATTTATGTTCAGGTCATGATCGATATCCTTAATTTAACTAATGGAGACAAACTCTGGCTCCTCAGCGTCTTCTTGTCTGCCAAGGAACTTAACCTGGGAGAAAAAGATAAACCTCACTCTCTCAGTTTTTTACAATTACAACATGATTTAAGAAAGGCTTTAAGTGAGAGGGAAGGCTGAGGGAAACAAGGCGTTTTACATAAAGACTTAGAATTTCCAAGGTATGGTTAAGCATAGTGACAGTCCTTAATCATGAACTAATCTTTTATACATACATATATATATATATATGTATGTTTACGTGTGTACAGCAAGTAGTTGGGAGACCTGAGAAGGAACTGAGAAATTATAATAAAAGACAGATTTAGTAGCTCTTCCACTCTGAGGATATGCTTATTGTGACTGGGTTTTCTTTAATGAAATGAGGGTTGATATGCCCTGAATTTTTGTTCAAGTTAAATTTAATGGTCATCTGAGTAGGAACTTTTAATGTTTTGTACTCCATTTTCATTTATACTTTCTAATACCTCACTACCATGTATTTCTTCACTATTTTTCTTTTGCTGAATGTTTTTGTAAAAGGAGACAAAGGCTACTGTGAATAATTAGAGAGCCATGAACATATTTAATATATTACAAAAATACCCTTTTCTACCAGACTAAAATACTACGGACTTTAAAAAGATCAGAATTTTCACTGTTTAAAAAAAGTTATGTGTAATTAATCAGAAAATACATACTAAGAGGGGTGACACAAAGAACAATGCTAAGTGTAAATTCAGATGTGAACACTTTCTCAACAATGAATACTAGCTGCATATAGAATCCAATGCAATTCTACTACAAAACAACTAAGGGATAATATCAGTTCATGCAAAAGAGGCTGAAACAAAATCAAAATGACACACATGCAGACACTGTCTTTAATTCATGTTCCTTCCAACAATGTCACCTTTCATAGAATCATAGAATGGTTCAGGTTGGAAGGGACCTTAAAGATCATCTAGTTCCAACCCCCCCGCCATGGGCAGGGACACCTCCCACTAGACCAGGCTGCTCAAAGCCCGATACAACCTGGCCTTGAACACTTCCAGGGATGGGGCATCCACAGCTTCCCTGGGCAACCTGTTCCAGTGCCTCACCACCCACACAGTAAAGAATTTCGCCCTAATATCCAATCTAAATCTACCCTCTCTCAGTTTAAAACCCTGACCCATCATCCTATCACTATAGTCCTTGATACAGAGCCCCTGCCCATCTTTCCTGTAGGCCCCGTTTAAGTACTGGAAGGCTGCTATAAGGTCTCCCCGGAGCCTTCTCTTCTCCAGGCTGAACAACTCCAGCTCGCTTAGCCTGTCTTCATAGGAGAGGTGCTCCAGACTCTGATCATCTTCATGGCCCTCCTCGGGACTTGTTCTTATATTGTGGGCTCCAGAGCTGGATGCAGTACTCCAGGTGGGGTCTCACCAGAGCAGAGTAGAGGGGGAGAATCACCTCTCTCGACCTGCTGGCCATGCTTCTTTTGATGCAGCCCAGGATGCAGTTGGCTCTCTGGTCTGTAAGCGCACACTGACGGCTCACATTGAGCTTCTCATCAACCAAAACCCTCAAATCCTTCTCCTCAGGGCTACTCTCAACCCACCTCCGCCCAGACTGTATTTGTGCTTAGGATTGCCTTTGCCACTAATTGTGTAACCATAACATACAGATCCTTTCCCTTTGCTCCTTTGGGGAACACATATAAAGGAATCTTAGCTCCCTGTCAGGGGATGTAAGGATACAATTTCCTATTGAACTGGGTACAGCCATAAAAGTAAAAATATCAAAGTATAAATACCACCATGAATCAAAATTAATGTCAAATTTAATAGCATTAATGCTTGGATCAGGTTCACTATGCAGTACCGTCAGCTATATTTACACGCATGCTATAAGTTTCAATGCAAGAGTGAGATTTCACAGCAAACAATGGGAAGAGTTTACTTTCTCATTTGTAAATTAGACCCTGGGTCTTCTAGTGGTTATGATCATCTTGTAGATCGCAGCACTTGAAGAGCAAAAGCATTCTGCAGGACTAGATAGTATTTTTAAAAAGTCTTTGTGATAATGCTACTGCCTGTCATTCTGTTTCTGTTATCCTTCTTCCAGAACAGGCATTCTGCGATGGTGTTCTCCCCCTCCCCAGGCACCAACCTGATCTTTATCTCCCGTAACCCTGCACAAGTCGTAACCAGCCATGGTAGTCACAATGGGTGCATGTAGTTGTGATGGCTGCACCAGGCTCAACGTGGTTTCAGGGAGACAGGTAAAAACACAATTGCCAAGGGCTAACTTGAGCGATAGATACTGTTACTGTGGTCAATATGCAAATATGACAATAGGTCAATCATCTTAGACGTGTAAACAGTTAACAGCCTAAGAGCCCTTTGAGCTTTCCTGCACGGCAGAGGGCTGCATGGCAGAATCTCCCCTTGAGCAGGGACACCCATTCGCTTCTTGAGATTCCAAGATTCCTTGCCGCAACAGATCCTCAGTAAGTGACTAATAGCATGCTAAAATTTGAAATCCTATAACGGACAGACTGTGCATAAATAATCCTTTAGACATAAACCATTGACCAAGCCTGGGATTAGGACTGGTTCCAGCCGCGCCTAGACTCCTCTCTGAGAGGAAGTTTCGAAAGCAAGGGGGTCCTTTCTGAACCTCGTGACTCAACAGGAGTGTCTCCTTGACAGTTGTATCTGACCCTGTCCTCTGTGCGGTAAATAACCAGGTGTGCCTTGCCACCTCAAATCTTGTTAAAACACTGTCACGTTTACCATCAAATTTTGATAAATCCCTGTTTTATTTCAATAAATGTATTGCTGCTTCTCTCTATGAGTGAAGTGCATCTCTCCATTCGCGACATTCAAAACAAAAGATGAAGTATTTTTTAGATACGCTAAATGTAGCATTATGTGGTTTAGGTGGACACTTTTAGGAAGAAACGACAAATACTTGCAACATTATCTTGTCTTCCACACACTGAAATTCAGCTGTGATCCCTGAGTTGAACCAAAATCCACCAACAGTCATTAAAATATGGTATGTGCATCTGAATACTGAAAAGGACTGCTCTCTAGTAAAGCACCATTTCTCTCAAGCAAAGAGTGATTAGGGCTTTCCTCAAGAAACTATCATTGCTTGTCTGACCAGCCTTCTTCACTGTCTAAGGCTTAGATAAGTGGCTGATGGGAATATTAAAGAGTGCAAAGATTTTCATTTTCATCCCTTTCATCTGGTGGCCATTCTAAATATGGAATTTACTGTAATAGCCCTGATTGTAGGGCTATATAGACAGACATCTATACTGCTTTGGGTCTCTTTATTGCTAGATGAACTGCCTATGAGTTGGGTAGAAAAGTATAGCTTAAACTGTTCCATTTCACCTCTCCAATAGATTACAGAGTGTGGATTTAGGCAATTGCTCATCTGCACCCAGAGACCTCTGCTCTGTGATTCTCCTTTGAATTGCTCTTCAATATGTATGTGGTGCCGCAAGGAGGGAGAAAGAAAGATTAAGTGGATGGTAGTGTCGGCAAAGATGTGAATGAGAGAGAGCTTTGGCACTTTTTTCGACTAAGATGTTTTTGCTTTATGGGTGCATTGCCAAGAGTGAGTGTTTGACTGAGGGGGATAGTTTCTAGAGCTATAAGTAGAAAAGGGAATTGTAATATAAGTACACTAAGAGAAAACTTTAGAAGGACAAATAGGTATCGAGAGGGTGAGGTTATTTCTTCATTATTTTTAGTAACCACTCTTATTTCAGACAGAAGATTTTATTATGATGCTGAATAGCCACTGAATATCCACTTACATACCTATTACTTTTAGTAACATTAGCCCAAAATGCCCCTTTTCATTTCTATCTCCTTTCAGATTTGTAAAGTTTCTGCAAGTCTCGTGCTTAGCAAAAGACCCAGAAAATTTTTGGAATTGGCATCAATCACCTAGATTTGTTTTCTAAATTCTTTAGCAACCTGCCATGTAATTTGGATGAGGGCATGCAACACAAAAATTGTTAATTCTTCTATTCATTTATTTTTAAAATGAATGAACTCTGAATATGAGATTGATGCTTAGTGAGTATTTCTGTGAGCTGTTATAGGCAGAAGAATCAGACATTTTGACTATAATCTAGATTTCGTTGAGTCATGCCAGAGTTACTGTAATTTCTTTTATAGTAAAAAGCTAACCTCTTGAAGCAAAATTCCAGGAGAGCATTAATTTCAAGAATTAGTTTACAAGAAAATGAAGGATTAATTTCAAATAAAATTATATACATCATTAATTGATTTTCTTTTATGCAACTAATAATAACACTAATAATAACAATAATATATAACACTAATAATAACACTAATAATAACACTAATAATAACAACTAATAATAACAACACTAATAATAACAAGTTATTCTACATATTAGAATAACACAGAATTCTAGCAATTCATCCAACTCACAAGAAGTGCGATTCCTTTGTTGAGTATATTTGCTTATCACCCTATACCAACAGGCAATTGCTATACTGGATGGCATGGCAAAAGAATGCATTTGCCCTTATTTATAGATCAAAACAGAATGCTTCTTTAGCATCTTCTAAAAAAATGTTCATCAAAAAATAATGCATACACAGATTAGAATGTATTAGTAGTTCACATCATCCATGCATTAATGTAATGCTTCCTCCCTCTATTGTTTGGATTATTCCTTGTGGCATTTTGCATTGTCAAGCAGTATGTTCCATGTCAGAAACAGTGCTGCTAATTTTAGTAATCTACATAGATATCTGCAGTGCCTGTACTGCAAATGACTCCCTGGAGAAGATGGTGTTATCACTGATGATGACAGACAGGGCAAAACTATACATTTCCCTGGTCTTACAATAGGCATAGTATAGAATTTGCATACTAATGATTTTCAGTATTTGCTTAGCTTTCATGCAGGGCTTGTGAATGAATGTAAGTTTTAAAATTATTTATTTGAAGTTTTCTTTCATTGTTTCTGCAGCATTATATGAACTTTTCCATATATCAACTTTTTCATCACCTCTATGAACTGTACATACATATATGCAAGTTATACTAGTGACCTATATGTATGAATCACTAAGTCAATGCACAAACATGATACAAAAAAAAAATGAGGTTACCTCCAAGTAAAAAAAATATTTGTAGTTTTTGTTTATTTTAATAAATTAGAAAAAAAATTCATAATTAAAAAAAATAATTTACTACTTAAATAAGAACTGAAAGAACTGCTAGGTTGACTCTGTAATTATTGGTTATTTGTGAGACTGTGTTAACTGATTGTAAACTTCTTATGTCAGGTAGGTGGAAAGAAAAATCCTTTATTTTGGCAATTTAAAAAGTAACTACAAGAAATTGATTTATTTCAATTTGAAATTCATTTCTAGTCACTTGCAAACTTCATCTCTGAAAATATATTTTGGGATTACAGTACTTAGACAGTCAATACATTTCAGGACATACTCACTTTTACAAGAAATTCATTTTGAATGACGCTGAAATTTAATAACAATAACTTTAAAAAAATTACTTAAATATCTAGATAAATAGCGATGTCTTAATATATTTTGATAAGCAAAGATTATAAATATGTCTAAAACATGTTATAAATGAATGAATATTAGGTCAAAGGTGTCAATAAACATAGTTTTGGAAGTACTGTCTAGCCCAATTTATGTCGGCACTCTTCTAAGAAGTTGTATAATTACCTAATTGAAATAGAGACTTGCTAAAGCAAAGGCTATCAGACATTAAGCACGTGCTACCATCTTGCACGGTTAACAGCTGGGTAAAGAACAGCAAACCAAGAACAGCAATAAGTGGTTGCTTTAACAATGGAAGGTTACCCTAGAAATCCCCTGGTGACTTGTGAGGGAACATGTATTTTTAACTATACTCATCTGGAAAAGGTATCAAACAATGAAGGAATATATGATGATATCAAAACTAGTCAGAGTAGTCAAAATTAAAGTTGCAGTAGTGTTTTGCGATACTAAGTAACTGAACCATAAAATGACAGAGGAAATTCAGTATAATCAGTGTAAAGCAAAAATTATGGAAAAAAGTCAGACAAGTGTATATATGTATATAGATAACAATGGATTCAAAACTAACACATTAGAAAAAGCTTTAGAGTCATTGTTGTGTTTACAAAACCAGCAGTTTTTAGCAGCAGTCAAAATTGTGGGGTTTTAGAGAAGAGGAAAAACCTATAAAAAAAAGTCATAAAACATTACTGTGGTACTTCATAATTTGGTAATTCAAATGTATTTTGAATGCTGAATATTTTTCAGGTCTCCTCAACTCCAAGGAAAAAGTACAAGTAAAAATGAAGTATGAAAAGATTTGTATATGAGGAGAGGTTAAATCAACAGGGATTCTTCACCTGGAAAAAGAAATGATTGGAGGAAAATATATGATTGCAATATAGAAAGGCATGAATAATGCAGAGAAGTTGAAAAAAAGGAAGTGCTGCTCACTATTTCACACAATACAATACCTGAGAATAAATTTCAAAAGAAATATTCAAGAAGAATTCTTGAACTGAACTGAAAGTAGGTTTTATTCCACTCAATGTGCAAATGAATTGTGAAACTTATTGGCAACATGCTGTGCCAATATAATTGCTGTTGCAGTTATTAAAGTAATATCAAATACAAGGTTGTAGAGACAAACTCCAGTTCAGAAGGTCCCAAGCTACAGGATATCAGAGGCTGTGAGGTTATACTGAGTGAAGTATTAATTCACTCTTGCATCCACAACTGGCCACTGTCTAACACTGGATTTTGGACTCTCTTATCTTGCCCATTATCGTTGCTTTTACGAGCATTTCACAGTCTGATCCTTTCTTGAAGTTAACTAAAGAGAGTGTTTGACTGCTGCGTTTTTGATATGGGCCTGTGTATGAGTAAAATTAATCAACCGAAAACTACGAAATTTGGATTGTTCTATCTGCAAGCATGTGCAAAGAACTTTTATCTTGTTACAGCAATTGTTAATTGGCTGACAATCCTCAATAGTCACCATGTTACAGTCTGTTGTAGAGAGTGATACATAGAGATGAGAATGAAAGACAAGGCCCACATAAATTATAAGTAAAAGTGTTTCCTTTGACCTAAAGTTACAATCTAAGTACAAAACCTTGGTATTCTTATTATTTGCAATTTAAATAGATGTTTACATTGCCATAGTAAATGTTATACTCTGGTATACATTTTAAGATCATCACTGAAGCTCAGACACCACAAAACTGAACACAGATGAGTTGAGAGAAATTTAAATTTGTAGAAGTGGCAGATTTTTTCTCCTCCCTGAAACTTGCAGAAAAGCAACAAACTACAGGTTCACAGTTTCCTGTGATTCCATTCAAAGTATTCCTACATGCCTGAAACGTCTTTCACTGTGTAATTGTGAAAGATAAACTAGTATTGACTTATGTGTTCTATAAGAAAAGAGAGAAAGAAAAGACCTAAAGGATTGCTACAGTGTTTATTCCATCAGTGCAGAATTGTTCCCTGATGTGTATTTCAAGCATTGGACTAGTCTGCCTTAAAGACTAAGCAATAACTTTATGAAATACTTATTACAGGGAACCTATTTCATGCTTAAAATGAATATAACTTAAAAGCATTACCCCAAAGTACAATACTATTTTCTCGATTTAAATCACATTTCTCTTGGAATTCCCTTCTTGCATGTTCATCAAGAACATGCAAATTGCTATTATAGAGGAAAACAGTGGCAAGAGCTTCAATTAAAATACCATTTCTACTACATTTTAAAACACAACTTTCCAGTAGAATCCTTGAGACTCCATCTTTATATACTTCTATATATACAGAGGTGTGTTCAGCAAACATATCTTTCACAGCAATCTTAAAAAAAAAGAAAAGAAAAGAAAAGGTATGGGGTTTTGGGGCAAAAGGGCGGGGGAAGGGGAGAAGAAAAAAAAAGGAAAAAGTACCTAAATGTATTTTTAGCTTCATTTACTGTTGAGACTTCTCAAAGAAAGTACTGTCTACATGCTTAATAAAATTTCTTATTGAGAAAGGCAAGAAAGAGTGCATTTTAATTTTCTCACTGTGGAAAAGTCAGCAGTAACTCAGCACTTACTCATTTCTATGTATTAATCGCTAGCTAGGCAATCAGCATCCACTTATTTTCACTCTGAACTAGCTGTTTACTGGATCACCAGAAGGCAGAAAAAATATATATATATATATCTCATTAGGGTCATGTAAAGAATCATGGGGTATTCCAGTGAGAAGACGGGATATTACAAGATTTGGAAAAAATGAATGGTACCTGATGGGAAGAACACAGAAATTGAAGTGGGTGTCCATTGCCATTGCCAGTTATTGCAGCGAGGAAGTGTATAACACACACACAGAGGAAACCACGTGCTGAGCATAAAATGCCCTGTTCTGTTTATTTTATTTTTTTCTTTTGAGAAATCAAGCCATGGAATAATGGTATATGTAACCCAGCTGTAGTTGATAATAAAGAGTGCTTCTGCAGGAAGAATGATATTCTGATGAATATACTTATAATGAGTAAAGTAAAACCAAAACATGCAGAAATTGTAAAAGAAGGTCATTAAACATTAAAAAAGTATTACTGTATCTTGGACACACAGAACATTCAGTCTGATGCTTTTTTGAAGAACTATTCACAGTATGCTGGTTATAAATCAAAGACCTAGCCCAACACATGCATACAAGTAAGTCATAACCATGCAAGAGCAGGGCACAAAAGACTCGTGTAACAAAACGACAAACAGCAAATTTCCAATATATGCAAGGTAAGATGTATACCCCGCATGAGTAAAGATAGGCACTTAGTTTAGCTCAAAAAACCCTCACAATTCATAAAGCTGTAACACGCAAGAAAACTGAGGTACGGAGAAACATACAGAAAGAATAGGAAATCATTCTAGGGTTTGTGTGTATAACAAATAATGAAATTAACTTCTTAAAACCTTGGGAACTGAACAAGAGAAAAAAATTTCAAGTGTTAGCAAGAGAAAAATCAGAAAAGACTTTGCAAAATAGAAATGATACAGCTACTTAGAGTTAAAATCCTACGCGGACAAGGAAACAACACCACTGTAAAGAGGAAGTTCTCTGCCTCCGTGGGCAGGGCATGATTGCTGCACGCTGGGGCTCCAGTACCCCATGCCACAGCAGCTGGATATGCCCTGAAGGAAGTTGTAGTTGGTGGAAAAACTAAGCAGGAGCAGGCTCCTGGTCGGAGCTGCGGCCCATGGGGTACCCATGCTGGAGTAGTCTGTTCCTGAAGGACTGTGGACTTGTAGAAGGGAGCCATGCTGGAGCAGTTCGTGAAAAACTGCAGCCCGTGGGAAGGACCCGTGTTAGAGAAGCTGACGTCCAATCTAATGTATACAGTTTCTAAAGCAAAAATCTTATATTCTCTACCAAGTTCAAAGTAAAAACACAAAAAAGATATTTTTCTGATGCATCTACAGCCTACTCAATTCACTTGAAGAGAGAGATCTCAACTCATATTCCACCAGCAGCGTCAGTTACTAAGTACTTCCAAAGGATGAGTTATGTGGAGCCAAAAGGAAAAGGAACTTAAACTTAGCTTCCCTTTCTCCCTTTTTTTATTTTTTTATTTATTTTTTTTATTTTTTATTTAAGTTGTAATGTGAATTTAAACATTTGCAGTGAAATTCAGACACCATGGGATTAAAAGCAAACTTCCCAAGGGCTTCAACAGAAATTAATCATTCCCCTTACTTTACATTGTGACTAGCAAATCTTCTTCAAGAACCACTAAAAAAGAATAAACAACCCTGCTCCTCCTGTGAAATATTAAAGGAACTTTTTTCAAATGTTCAATGATGTATGAGGGAATTGATGGTGTCTGGTCTTCTACAGAGACCACTTCATTGGAAAACAAAAAACCCCACAAAATTCTACAGTTACTGCTTATGTTGAGATACTAAAAATATCGTCCTTAAAAAGAAACCGATCAGACTATGCATCCCGACTATGAACCTCCATTCTGTCACATGAGTTTTGAAAGGAACATGTAGGTATGGTGGCAGAAACACAAATGAATTTTAATTCAGAAATGGCATTACAGAGAGCAGAACTGATGTTTTGAAAATGATTGCCCAATAGAAGATGCACACTAAATAAGCATAATAACACTTATTCTTAGTGAAATATGTCATGTGACTGGCATTGCACAAATTTGTTTTCCTGTTTTTCTTATTCAGTCATAATAATTTCATACACACTGCTGAAACTCTTGAAAAGGAGTTTAAGTCATCTAAATCAGATGTTATTTAACATATAGAGTTTTTCATACCGGGCTGATTCATGTTTTCTCTTTATAAAGAAAAATAAGACTTTATAAAGAAATAAGACATTCAAGTGTCTGTAAGCTAATTAAAAAAAAATATTGTCACCTTTAAAAATATTTGATATACCAATGTAGTAAGCTTAAAGACAGCATACTAAACCCAGAGTTTTCGAAGATTTATTACTTTGTCCCTTTTCCACTCCTCAGACATGGAGAGAGGAGTGCCTGTAAGGAGGGGGTTAAAACAGAAAGTCAACACGGAATCACGGAATCATGGAATCACGGAATCTTCAGAGTTGGAAGGGACCTCTAGAGATCATCTAGTCCAACTCCCCTGCTAAAGCAGGATTGCCTAAAGCACATCCCTCAGGGCTGCATCCAGGCGGGTCTTGAAAATCTCCAGAGAAGGGGACTCCACAACCTCCCTGGGCAGCCTGTTCCAGTGCTCTGTCACCCTCACTGTAAAGAAGTTTTTCCGTGTATTTGAACGGAACTTCCTATGTTCTAGCTTGTGCCCATTGCCCCTTGTCCTGTCGCTGGGAACCATTGAAAAGAGCCTGGCTCCGTCCTCCTTAAACCCACCCTTTAGATACTTGTAAACATTAATCAGGTCCCCCCTCAACCTTCTCTTCTCCAGGCTAAAGAGTCCCAGCTCTTTCAGCCTTTCCTCATAAGGGAGGTGCTCCAGTCCCATAATCATCTTGGTTGCCCTACGCTGGACTCACTCCAGTAGTTCCCTGTCCCTCTTGAACTGGGGAGCCCAAAACTGGACGCAGTACTCCAGATGTGGCCTCACCAGTGCAGAGTAGAGGGGGAGAATGACCTCCCTCGACCTACTGGCCACAGTCTTCCCTATGCAGCCCAGGATGCCATTGGCCTTCTTGGCGACAAGGGCACACTGCTGGCTCATGGATAATTTGCTGTCTACCAGGACCCCCAGGTCCTTCTCCTCAGAGCTGCTTCCCAGCATGTCCGCCCCTAACATATACTGGTGTTTGGCATTCTTCCTTCCCAGGTGCAGGACCCTACACTTGCATTTGTTGAACCTCATTAGGTTCTTCTCTGCCCAGCTCTCCAGCCTGTCCAGGTCACGCTGGATGGCAGCACAGCCCTCTGGAGTGTCGGCCACCCCTCCCAGCTTGGTATCATGAGCAAACTTGCTGAGGATACACTCTGTCCCATCATCTAGGTCATTAATGAATATATTGAACAAAATTGGTCCAAGTATTGACCCCTGAGGGACACCATTCGTTACAGGCCTCCAACTGGACTCTATGCCACTGATCACAACCCTCTGAGTTCTGTCACACAGCTATCTCTCGATCCACCTCACCGTCACCTCATCTAGCCCATACTTCCTCAGCTTCCTAATGAGGATGTTATGGGAGACAGTGTCAAAAGCCTTGCTAAAGTCAAGGTAGATGACATCTACAGCTCTCCCCTCATCCAGCCAACCAGTTATAACATCATAGAAAGCTATCAGATTGGTCAGGCATGATTTGCCCTTGGTAAATCCATGCTGACCACTTCCAATAACTTCCTGTTCCTCTATGTGTTTGGAGACGACATCCAGAATGAGTCGCTCCATTACCTTCCCAGGGACAGAGGTAAGACTAACCGGCCTGTAGTTCCCTGGGTCCTCCTTCTTGCCTTTTTTGAAGATAAACAGATCCACAATTATTTGCTCCAAACATCACAACCATAGAAGCTCACTGATGAGAAATTAACTCACACATTCTCAGCTGTAGAGAGACTTTTCAAGTACTTGTGGTGCTCAAAAGCCAGCCCTACTGTTCTGATTACAGAGTGCTTGCATGTGATTTCTGGGGCTGGCATCAGGTCTGTAAAGTTTAATCTTATCAAAGGATTTGTCTTAACAAATCTTGTGCATGTTCAAAATACCTCTTGTTTTCCATCTTCCTTTCTACTAAGAATATGAAAATTTCCTCCAATAGAAATATGTGACAGTAGTGAATCTCTGCTCCTATTTAATACTGCACTCCTTAGGAAAGTTAAATTTCAGTTTGGTTTAATACATTTTACTGCAGTTTTAATTCAGTTCATCCAGACTCTGACACGTAATCAGTGTCTCAGACAAGAAATGGATTTTTGAAAAAACCTTAGGAGGTATCTAAAAGAAGATTTCTGTGGTTCAGTTTGCATAGAGAAGCAATAGAATGAAGTTTTTGTTTGTTTTTTTTACAGTGGCACACAGTTAAAGATCAGTTAAATGATTCAGTAATTTACCAGTATGTTATAGGATAGTTATACTTACAATAATTCAGAATATTTTCACAATGTAAACTTCAAACCAATAAAAAGAAATGTTGTTAACTACACTGCAATAGAAAATAAATATATTATCTCAGAGGCAGTCACAGAATAAGTAGTCACTAAATGATGTATTTTAAAGACAACTGCATGGCAGCAAGTCATGCAAAAGATAGTACTGAATCGAGATACATGTACATTATTAAACATAATTCTGGCATTCACAGTAGCCCATTAGACTTAGATGCTTATTTCCTGGATCTAAGTTCCCTGCAAAGGGTCAGAAAGTGTAACTTTTGTGCATTATTTTTATTATCTGTCTTCAACACATCCATAGCCTGTCAGCTAGTGGTGTGCATTGCACTGTGCTATTTGCATTAAGAATATCTATAGTAGTTAATAATTAATGGGTTCAGGCACAGGCATTTTCTGCGGTTTTTTCCTCAGGCCCAGACTTTCCAATTTTCTGCCAAGTTTTGCGAAGTTCACAAAAAAAAAAAAAGATCAACGTGATCTCAGATGCCGAATACAGTAATCCTTATTTAGGCAGATATATAGAATAAAATGTTCAGTGATGGCCTCCAAAATCGACCTTTACTTATTGGAGGCATGATTTATGCACACCTGACAATGCAATATACAAACACTTGAACATGCAGAATTCTTCAGAGAATTCTTAAACTGACAAACAGTTTGCACAATATATTTTTGTCTATACAAATCCTGATGTTCAGATCAAAGGGAAGGGAGAAAAAAATTTTACACTGCCTTTATTGCCATGCCAAAACCCTGGTCTCCAAGGCCTTGTATAAAGCTGAACTAGTCAATTTGTAATTAAATCTTATAGGGTACAACAGTGATACTCGTTACAGAAAAGGCATTTTATGGTCAGCAATCTTATTTGCAACTAGCAGGATGATACAAAAGTCACAGTTCACAGAAGCTTTATGTCTGTTATTTTATGCTGGAATAATGCTGCACAAACCAATTAGCCAATATAATAGTGTCACTGTGTATTTAAAGAAAAAACTGGATCAGGCAAAATGTCTCTGCCTTTCTCATATTTATAATGTTCTGTGTATTACTGGAACAGTAGCTTTACATTTGAAGGGTCAGCCTTGTGGGGTGCTAAGCAATAAATTGCATAAAGCACTTAGCCTACATATAATTAATATAGGATGGCATAACTCCCATTCCATAAATAAGATTTTTCCTATAGTTGCAAACAATAGCCACAGTTCCAGAAAATCCAAACCCAAATAAAAACTACTAAAATTAAAGAAAAAAAAACATCATTGCAGCAGAACAGCTTTGGTTAATGCATCCATTAAGGTGAATGGGATGAGAGACTGCTATGCTTTTGATAGACTGCTGAATCAATTCAGCAATGCACTGACCATAGCATAGAGGTTTTTCACATCCATGAGTGCTGGTAAGGATGGCATTTTTCTCTTGTTGCTTTGTTTGAAACAAAAGTGATTCAGGAATATCACAGAAAAAGGAGGATAAATGGCAGAGGAAAAGACTGAAAGACTAATGAAAAATTTGAAGGGCGATAAATTTACTACCTGAAATTAAGAATGAAATTCTGATTTCCAGAAACACTCTTTCATCAGATTCTTGTAGATTTCCAGGGAACTAAGATCTATATAAAGTTTTACAGAGGGGTGATGAATGTTTGTAAAGCAGTATTTAAATTAGTGAGTAAGGATGCCACTGAATTCTCAGAAAGCCATAGATTCTTGCAAGTTCTACTAAAATGAAATCATAATATTCAGTTATATTTTTACAATGGCAAGTGGATTTCACCAGATTATAAAACTAAAGAACCCAAACCTGTAGGGAACATTTATATGGCATATCTTTGTCCTGTGGCTACATGACTTTTCTAGGAAGCTGCAAAGATCTCCATATTGTTGCATCCCTGAAAGTAACCTCAGTATGTGGAAGAATGAATGGAAGAAAATGTTTCATCATAGACCCTGTTTACTAGTTCCCCTCTTTCTAGGCAGTGTGGAGGACAGTATCAGAATCTTCAGAGTTGGAAGGGACCTCTAGAGATCATCTAGTCCAATTAGTCTAGTCTATTAACTATTCTATTAGTATCAGTCTAAACCTGTAAATTAGTATCAGTCTAAACCTGTGAAGAAATCCCATTTGGATATTCAGATTGCCTCTTATCATGGCAAGGGATTTACTTCAGGCTTCTACCATAATATCAACATATTTACGCAACAATTTCTAATTATAGTCTGCTATGATAGAGCAGTGACACTTTTTTTCCCTTTTAAATATTCAATACCATTTTAATTGGCTGACCATTTCAGCTTCACATTTAAGCGAAACAATAATTTTTATACGTTTACAAAAGATATCCAGGTATATTAGAGGATATTAAAGAAGCTTTACAGCAGGATATACATGGGCTTGTCACCAGACACCAAAAAAACAAGAGCACTTCAGAAATGAAAAAGTAAAGCTATTTTTGAACATGGTATTGCGGAGGAACAATTCTGCTTCATTCAGCAGGAGGTTTATACCTTCATCTCTTTCTTTCCTTTAAAGAAAAATGAAAATATCAGGCTTAAGGAAATAAACAAAATGGAAATATTGCTGCGGAATTACCAGACAACCCACCTTTTTTCTGATAGCTTATGGACCACAGGAAAAAAATGGAATCAACACTGAAGCATGAATTTCTACAACTAGGAATAACACTGTAATTTCCTAGACTACTGTTGGTGTTCTGAAGAGCTAAGAAAATCATGCACGTTTTTTTTCCTTAAGTACTAATATAGTTACAACAGATTAACTTTCCTTGTCTTGTGGAAACCTTGACTGGTTTTCTTTTGCTTTCCATGCATTATCTAGAACTGAACACAGCTGGGATAGGAAAATTTAACTAAGAAAATAAAAAAAATATTGAATGAATGACACAAGCATTGAAAGAACAACTATGCTATTTAAGTGACACTTCCCAGATTAAAAATGTACATAAAAATGTTGACCAAAAGTATTTTCATCTAAAGAGGAAAATTACCATATAAAGTACCAGGTGCAGATTTTTTAGTATTCAGTAAGTTTAACATCTTCAGCATTACATGCTCAAAAGTCAACTCACACAAAATATTTTACATTTCTAAAGGAGGAAAAATGTTGGGTTTTTATGTGATGCTATTTCCTGTTCAGTATTTGAAACTCATGGTTGTCTGGCAATAGCATTTAATTAGACATAAGTTTTAGTTTTGCGTTCTTGAAAAAGAAGAATTATCAATTTTAAGAGTTTAAGAAAACTTTTAAGAAGAATTATGTTTCTATAAATGTTTTTAAATGTATATACTGTATTTGTCACCACTGCTTATTAGATATACAGAGAAGGTTGAAGTTCACTCTTTAATTTACAGATTAGAAGGTGTGGAAGATTTTTCATTTAAATACTGTGAATTCTACATGATTGATATAATAAACTGTCTTTCATAAAGCCTTAGTAAGTACTAATATCATAAAAATATCATTCAGCAGTAGAAGCAGTGGGAAAAGAGAGACAGGAATAATCCTTAGTCCATGCAGTATAAAGTTTTCCATTTGGTCTACAATGAACTATTCTTGTAAAGTGGAAAGAAACTAATCACATTTGGTTTATGCTTCATCGCAGTATAGAACATTCACTTCTCAACTGAAAAGAATGAATTGATTTCTAGACATATTTTGCAGCTATAAAGATCATGAATAAAAACTTGTAATATACTGGAAATATTGCTTTTATGTAATAGTTTACATGTCCTTTATTGCATTATTTTAATATCATAACTTGGGAAATAACAGCAAAATGTACCAAAACATCTTTCTAATACCCACACTAGGAAAAAGAAATTAAGTTGGAACAAAAACATAGTTTGACTTAATGT
Source organism: Larus michahellis (assembly GCF_964199755.1). Lineage (NCBI taxonomy): Eukaryota > Metazoa > Chordata > Aves > Charadriiformes > Laridae > Larus > Larus michahellis. The sequence continues at coordinate 47,076,808 of NC_133896.1, forward strand.
GCCTTTTATCCATTGCAAACATGCTAATGGACTTTTAGAAAAATTGCGTTATTTTAAAATTGCAAGATGATTTACTTTCGGGATCAGACATTCAGTAAGACTTGAGGACAGTCTTAGGCTTGACTAAACCTCCACAAAAATAAGCCTGAGATTTGTCTGTGTCCAACAGCACTTTCCCCTGACCCCCCAAAAAAGGGATCTAGTGACAAAACAGGAAACTTAAACTATCTTTAATATATAGTAATTACAATAAAAAACTTTAGTGACAGAAATTAAGACTTACTATGAATCTTGACACAAGAATCAACAGCCATTCATTTGATCTTATAGAAGCTACACATAAACTCTCCCCAGAACGAGTTATCTATGTTATATTAATCAGCTTTTCCAGAAAAAAAAAAATCAGATCTAAAATCTCTAATTAGGTGGAGATTCCAGCTGCCAAGATCTTGATAGAAACAACCTGTATGAATCAAGCATGTTCCATCCAGTAGCATGGTTATGATGACCCCTGAATGCGACCTGCTCCCAGTGGAACGCAATTTAATGCTCTACTGCACATAGAACAGTATATATGAATACAAAGAAAAAAAAACCCAGATAAATTACTGACAGGTACATCTGAATAGGACTGCTTCTTAGCCACTTATCTGTAGCCAGGCAAGCTTGTTTCACCTCGCTTTAAAAGATAAAGATACATGGCAGGCTGCCTCTGCAAGTTCTCATTAGGCAAACAGCCTCCATTGTCCATTAGTGGTAAAGTCTCCCTATTATTTAAGGAAACGTGACAGCAGTGGAGGTGAAGTGAAAACTATCTGATGGCAGGAAATTCATCAGTGCATTACAAAGCTTTTTGCCTTCTACAACTTTCACCAGCCTCTTTCTCTTTCTACTTTTTTATCTGACAGCTCAAATGCCCCAGGGTTGTAGCCATGGCAAAGGTCAAGAACATAACAGCAGGGCTATAAAATGAGGCTGTTTCAGGGAGAGAGGCTGCCAAACACAAAGAAGTTTACTGAGCTTTAGACAATGAGATGAGAGTCCACATCTCAGCAAATTTATCTTGGTAGCTGCCTCTGCTTTTGAAAAAAACATTAAGAACCTTAAAAAAGATTTAGAACTTTTACATACTCTCTGAAGCCTAATAAAACTAAGAAATATTATAATATCTGCTATAATATAAATATTAGAAATATTTCATTTATGTTGGGAACCATTGTAAATATGAATAACTAATAGGTAGCCTGTTTTTTAAAACAACCACATAAATTGCAAGCTATTAATTTAAAATATTAATAAAACAATATATGGCTTATATCAGGCTCACTTAGTGCACATACAAATGGCTGTTCTACTAAAGACTAAGTCGCTTCACTATGATGCTCAATTAAAAATGAACAGAAAATGCACTGTCTTCTTGTTTCTTTTAATAAAGACAAGGTTTGCAATACCCAAAAGGCAAGATGAAAGGTGAGATTTTGGCTTATATTAATTTAATCCTGGAAATTTGTGGCTTTGATTTTTCACAATCAGTGGTAGTAACAGGGTGAAGTTGAATTACCTTTCACAATGTCCAGTAGTACACTTATCAAGTCAAAGAACAGGTTGGTTGTCTGATTAGAAAATCCACAATGCAAATTCCTGATAAAACAAAGCAGACAAAGACAGGATCTTAGCTTCCGATTCTGTCAAAATGTTAATCTTTACATGAATACATATTCAGTATGTGCGAGGAATAAAATAATTTAAAAAGGGTGAGATGGCTTCTGCACACACATCCATTCAGATATGATTTTAACAATGGACAAAACACTGTCTATTGTCAATAACTGGTTGTCATTATGATGCACACATCATATAAAAACATTCTAAAGCAAGCCACCCATAAAACATTGTTAGGCTCAAACACCAATGGTTTTAGATAGCTATATAGCTGTATCAACATTTTGCATTCTCCAGATTGTATATTAACATATATGATTCAAGTGAGAATAGTTGTAGTGGATTGACCTTGGCTCAATAAAGAGCTTTTATTTTTAAACTGTTTGTGTATGACTAATTTTTCCATCTAGTTACCACCCATACAGATACCACTGCAATATGTTACTGGATGAGATAAATAACATCATGTTCAGAGACCTGGGATCATTTTTTCTGGTTTTCATCTTTAGATTTCATGTATTCAAGACTGAGTTAGATGCTTAAGGTGGGAAGCTTGCATGAAAAATCGTGTATCTTCTGTTTTGAACATACATCTATATTGTTCTGTATTGTTATAACTGGTAGATAAGGACAGTGTCTACGGAGGCATATGCCATCATTCCATCTTTATCTATTCCACATTAAGAACATAATAATAATAGAAAATGATGCATAATTACTTCTTTTTAAATTTGAAAATTTCAGGCAAAATAGCTAATTTTTCAGAGAGAAACTGAATTAATTTATCTCAAAATGAATTAACATGCATTGATTTCTACTGTATTATCTGCCAAACTGTTTATAATTCATTACCTTAATTTTTGTATGAATATAGTTCTATAGAATCTAAATGGAACTTTTGGAAAAGCTAAAAAGAGTAAGAAATAATTTAACCACAGCGACCATTACTATTAGAAATTGCTGAAATAATGCTTATCAACTAATAAGGGCCTTAGACTTTACAATTAATGATAGCACTATGCAGATCGATTAGGCCTATCTAGTTGTAACATGCATTTTTGCAAACGCACATTGCTTTCAATGCCTTTACCTCATCTGCCTTAAGACCTACCTCTCTTAAGAGAACTTTTTTCTTTTTATTTTTTTCTTCTTTTTTTCTCATGTGGAACTGATCTTTTTTAAGAAATATACTTGAATAAAACAATTTTGTAATGTGTGTTTAGAGGTTCTTAGAAACGTGCTTCAGACATTTCAATATTCTAAAACTAAAACATTCATCATGAAGCTTATTTACCCTTGAGTTTCATGAATGTATTTTGACAGTGCACATTTTATGTTCAGAGTAGATTAAAATGTGTTTAAAGAAAGGTAGATTATAAATTTATATATTTTTTTTGTGTTTGTATGTGTACATATATATACAGATATTTATATATCCGTTAAACAGATTATACTTCTACAAATTTGTCACAGAAAATACCTTCTCCCATTACATAGACAAGATCTATTGTACTATGCTAAAAAGTATTTTGGGAACATTCCACACTAATGAAAGTAGGATTTTTTCCTCCAGAAGTTATTTATTGTATGTATATCCGTGTCTATGCCTAGTTCTACCTCTATTTTTCTATCCATCTATATATTTATATATATAAATACATAGATATGTCATAATTAAATTCAACAGGATTTGGAAGAAGAGAGGGAGTACTATTCCTCTCTTTTTCCTGTCATCATTATCATGTCTCTGTGTGGCACACTGCTTCCTTATCTGTAGTATTTGCACACTTACCCCAGTTGCTGCAAGTACTATTACATGCTTTGAAGACGTCTCATATTAATCTCTTTGGGCCCCACTAGTTGCTAATATAGATTAAACTAATATGCCCCAATCACTCTTTCATGTGTCCAATGGAGAATAAATAGTATGCAATATCACTGCCAGAGAACTTTATTTAGAAGGATTTGAAGCCCTTAAATCTTGGGTCACCAGAAGCTAAGAGAACAGCAGATGAAGGTTGCATAACCAAGACACTTTTTTCAAAGATAGTCAGAAAAAGCGGAACAATACCAAGCAAAGAACTGAGAAGCAAGCAAGTTTGTATTTGGAAAGAGAACGTGACGAAAGAGGAGAGCTGCCATGGGACCTGGTACCACCATCATGCCCAATGGAGGAGCAGAGGAAAAAGAAGGAAATGATCTATACAAAGAAAGCAATGAGATCGATGTACAGAACAGTCTTCATAAGAAAAAGGAAATACAGTAAAGAGGACTAGCAGAATAAGTAAGGACATTTACAGGATCGAAAAGTGTTTTTAAAAAAGTAAGTCTTGAAAAGTGATATCAGAAGTGGTGCAGGGTGAAGAAAAAAGTGTTAGTATAATCATCTAAGGTTGCTGTGAGAACTATATGTAGAGTAACCAGATCTAACCAGAGATAAATATAAAAGACATAATGTATTAAATAGATTCATAACTCTAAAATAATTAGAAAAAATTGCATTAATCAAAATCAAGGAAGAAGTTCTGTTTTGTGTCAAAGAAGATTTCACACACAGAATTTCTTAAAACAGCAAGTTGTTAAACTGTAAAAATACTAAAAAAACAGAAGGCATAAAATAATACAAAATATAATCTAGTTGTACTGGCCATATGAACCCAGATATAGAATTAGTTAAAGCATTTTAAGTGTGCTTACAAATATTGTAATGGTAGCTTTTTTTTTTTTTCCATTTCAATATAACTTTACACTTTTCGCTTTTGTTATTATTATTTAGCTTATTTGGGGTTCAATGTAGATCAATTAATGTCTTTGAACAGGTGATGCACAGCTTTATCTAATACTCCATGACAAACGTTTTCCTAGGTTGAACCACATAGAAAAGAGATATGCAACTGTGATCATTGGCTGAAAAATCAACTTCTCAGTTAACTGGTTCAAGAATCAATGCACAATTGATTTATAGCAACAAGACTCTCAGCTTCACTGTAGACCTTGATAGGGAAAGACGAAATAAACACTTAGAAACATGAACTGGAACTTTTCCAATTAAATTCAGTGTGCTTAAGACATACACAGTTTAGAGCGAAGAAAACCCTTATCAGAATGAATTCTCAGCAGCACTGTCATTGCTGCCTCGGTCTTTCAGCAAGCCAAGTTCTCACTGGTCAAGTGTCTATGAAAGGAGGGTCCTCAGCTTCTCTCATACTCAACCTTACCCCTAAATAAAAGTAAAAAATTTAGTTATTGCCAAATGTCATGATAAAAAAAAATAACATGCCCAGCTAGCCTTTTGAAAATAGAATTACATTTTGACAATAGGGGTGTAAGTCATCCTTTCTCATTAGCGCTGCCTTGCTGTGAGACAGTTCTTCTTGTGATCAGTGATTATACCTGGCTCATTCAGCTTCAGCTACTCAGCTCAGCAGAGGTATTCAGCCTGCTTCAGTGCATACCATAGACTAACACTGAAAAATTAGGCATAGCGCTTTAAAAAAGATGTCTTCAGAAGCCTGGAAGTGCAACACATAAGCACATTTTAGAATTTCTATGTGTATCACTGGTACAGTAAAAATACTCAGGCTGTGTATTGTAGGCATTTAGAGAACCATGTTACAATAATTACATAAATTATATCCAATATAGTCTTATGGTCCTATATGTATCTGACGGGATGACCCTGGATAGCTGCCAGATGACCACCCAGCTGCTCTCTCACTCCCCTTCCTCAACAAGACAGGGAGAGAAAATAAGGTGGAAAAGCTCGTAGGTCAAGGTAAAGATGGGAAGCTCACTCATCCATTACCATCATAGGCCAAACAGACTCAACATGGGGAAAATTAATTTCATGCATTGCCAACTAAAAGTAGAGTATGATGTTGAGAAACAAAAGCAAAATCTAAAATACCTTCCCTCCTCACTCCCCTTTTTCCCAGGCTCAGCTTCACTCAGTCATTCCCAACCCCCAAACAGTGCAGGGGGAAGGGCAATGGGGAATCAGTCCACAACAGCTCCTCTCTGCTGCTCCTTCCTTCTCACACTTCCCCATGCTCTGGCATGGGGCCCTCCATCGGCTGCAGTGTCGATCTCATTCACATCACCACATATAGATCTTACACAGAGGAAAACTATCCATTGAAGAGGAAATTAAGATCAGATTTAAGAAATTTGCATTATTGTGCTGCATAAGGTAAGCAATTTTCCCTTTCTGTCTGAAGAACTTTAATCTATTAAAAAGGCTGGACTCTTTGCTTGTCTCCTTGCTGCGTAACTTGCATAACTAACTTTTGTCTGCTTTTATAATTTTTCTTTCACTTTGTATACCTAATTTCCTGTGTTCCTTTATGGCTGATTTTCTGTAAATTATGATTTCACATATTTGAGGAACTGAAATAGCAGCATCATAATATAAGTGAGTAATACTAAGCATTAAATGACCTCAGACGTTAGTAACAGGTATGATGTCTCTCATCTAAGGCTGCCAGAAGTATCTGGTTTTCAATTACGTTTTCAATTACTTCCAAATTAGGAAAACAATTTCAAACAAAAATGCTGAAGTCACTGTGAAGAAACTTCTATTTTCAAAAGCATTTCTTCTGCTTTAAAGTCAAAATTTCACTGAATTTGCATGGAATTTTCCCTCCATATTACCCACAGCTCCATATTCAACCCTGGTTTTCATATTGCCGACCTGGTTTCTATCAGCTACCTCCAGCATAAATCATTACCTCCAGCATAAATGCAAGAAGAACTGGTCTCTACACATCTTGAAGACAACACTTTCTGATATCTTACTTTAGTGCTATGGTTACTTATCCTTCATTTTCAATATATTCACCCAAAGAAAAACTAAAATAAAAAATATAACAAATAAAACCCCTGCAAAATTCACTATCAGTTCCAGTGAAGGGAAAACATACCTAAAACTGTAAAACTGAGAATGTACATCTTAATTTTCTACTCGAGCACTATGCAGTAGAAAAGCTTTTCCAATTTGTATAGCAGTGTCATTGCAAGGAAAGTGATTTTTTAATAAAGAAAAAGCATAGTCAGTAATATTTACAATTTTATGCTTTTGTGATTAATACTGAAAGAATGACTAATTGTAATAAATACAATAGAAAATGATTAATGCTAACTTAAAATTCAGTTGGGGAATATTATTTTGATCAAAGTTAAGACTTGAAGAATAAATTATCATTAAAGTGACAAAAACAATAAAATATAGTGAGGTAACTCTTCAGACTATAAAAAGTGATTTTAAGATGTCTGATAAGATGAAATTAAAAATATCATAAGCCTCAGAATTATCTAAAGAACTAATTTTTGTGCTGAAACTTTGACTTTATTTGAAGAAGCTTTAGTACAATTTATGGAGTAAATTAAACATGACAGAGTCATAAAATACACAGGTTCCAGCAATTTGTTAGAGGAACTGCAATATCTGATAATTGTCAAATGTTTAACTATATTTGTGGCAATAGCATCAATCATAAAGGTTCATTCTGTTATTTTTGCAAATGGATAGTAAAATGGATCACAGTTATTTTCCATTTTCTGTTAACTATTAAAAATTAATTTCAGATTAGGGTTGTATGAAACATGTATAACAATACATAAACAAGGATGAAATCTAACTTTCATGAATTAAGTATTGCAGGAAGTCACATAACTCTCTGCTTAACAGAACTTCATTTCATACCTAGTAAGAAGATCTTTAACTTTCCTTTAAAAAAACCCCATAATTTTGCAATTGAAAAACATAAATTAAAATTAAAAACAAACAAACCAAACAAAAATACCAAAATAAATTTATAGGATTGAAAGGAAGGAAACTAGACTTTGTGTAGTTTGAAGAGGATTAAAAAAAAAATCAGTAAGAAGTACATCATCTGTGGAAAAAAGCCAATGGGCTGGATTAATTTTTTTCAGGGATTTATATGAGGGAGTAACACAAACATCACGTTGAGTTACTGTGATAGTTTGCTGAAAACTAACCTGCATGAGCTAATAATGCATGGATGCATGTCATTGTCACTCTCAATGATAAGTCAACATGCTTGTTATGATAAATATAGTATCCATATGCAAGACAGAGTTACCTCATGATTTTTTTTTAATATCAAATAAACAGCTGGTCATATTTCTGGTTCAAAAGTCTAAGTCTTATGGATAAGCATACCAGAATTCTGTGACAACAGACCAAATAAGCTTTCTGATGATGTTATGCAGTGTCGCAGGGACCAACAACATCAGAAATTTCTGCATATGTGTATGGTAAGAAACATTACAGAGGCCTCCATCTTTAATATAAGGTACCCTGGAGTACCTTTTAAAATCCTGAAAGTGCTAAAAGAGGTGAGAAGGCAGTCTGGAAGGTATGAAGAAGCATAACTAGGTTTCTGATTCACATGAAGTAAATTCTAAGACAAATTTAAAACATCTCAATTTCAAGGTTCAAAAAATAGATGAGACAATTACAAGAAATTGAACCAAAAAGCAGCAAATTAGTCAAACTACATAACCCTTACTGTCTCAGGCAACTTATACTGCTGCTACCTTAATGAGGAAGGTATTTCATATTCAGATAAAGATCAGTCAGAATGATGCTTATTGTCACATCTCTTTTTTCAGTTTTCTACATCTGAATATAAGATTGGGAAGAATGACTGAAGAATAGCATTTCTCACACAAGACAGTAGATGAAATATAGACCTTCCTCTCCTGATTTTATTGTTTGAATTTGAAAGATGTAGAACAGAACAATGGGTTGTTCATTTTTTCCTGAAATCATTGTTCAAAGATAGGTTGGTCTAATCAGTGTAAACCTATGACAAGAAACTTGATAGTCTTAAAAAGATGAAAGAAATTACTTCTGGCTGAAGACACCAAAGTGGATGATTAGCCTAACAATAGCTAGCACAGTTTTTTCCTTAGGCTTATCTGTAAAATAAATTATCAGTTTCTTTGATGCAATGCTGTAATAACCGAATAACTGTTAAAAAAATCGTTTATCTTCCCTATTTTAAATAATAGAGATTTATTAAAAATGTAGTCTACAGCAATTTCCAATCTCTATTAAGGAGAGTTCCCCAACGTTCCACTCATTTCAGTGCCCTCACAGGAAGTGATAATACATATATACCCACTTGAACTTTCATGATTATGCAGTGATCCTCTTATTTAATGTCATACACAATAGGGATTACATGCTGTCTCCCTAAGGTTTTAAAACACATTTCTGATTCTGATTCACAGGTAGTGTGATGATTACAAGTGGATTAGCAGGTCAAGGCAATGAAGACCCTACAGCTACATTATGCATACTTGGATGGGAAGGTTTATATGGCACTACAGTTAGTCTTTTCAGTGCCAGAGTCCTGCAAGGGCCAGCAGCTCCCCCCGGGCTGGGGCCTGGGAGCAGTGGAAGGACCCTATGGGGGGCAGCAGGGCAGATTTTGGCAGACAGAGCCTGACCCACCTCCCCGTCCAGCCCCATCCCCAGGCATTGGGCAGCTCCATAGGGATCAAGGCCAGGCTGGGACATCCACAGGTGGAGGGTGAGGATCTGGCCCCATGAGGGGAACCTGTGTCTGATAAAACCCAAGGATGGCTGTGAGGAGGATGGAGCCAGGCTGAGACTGAGCCAGGCCATCAGCCCACAGGTGGACCGATGTGAAACATTTTTTTCTCACGGCCACAGATAAAACCACACTGAACCTTTGGTGAGCCCTACAGAAAGAAGTTGTCAAAGAAAGAACCAGCAAGGAAAAATGCAAAAAAATTAAATGAAAGGCATTCTGTAACAAGATATAGCAGCCAAGGAAAAGGCAAAGAGGCCAGGAAATGGTATCAAGACAAGAAAAAAGTCTCTGTGGAAGATAAAACAATGACCTGTAAAACCTGAGGGCTAGTGGTTGACAGCAAATATTAAAGCACAAATTAGTTTTGTCTTCTTATATAGCCTTTCAGATAAGATGAGAGCTCTCAGTGGTTTGAAAATCTTTTAGTGTGAGTGCTTGGTAGGCACTGAAGTAAGTGGCACAACCCCACTTACTATTTCGGAGTCTCACGTCTGCACTATGAGAAGGCATTTGGTGCTTAGCTGGAATGGATTTTCCAGTTTACATTCATTTGAAAGGCATCTTGTTTATATACACTTTGCAGTCAAAACCAATCACAATAAACGAGGAGGATCAGGGGTTTTGTTTCAGAAGTGCATTACTGCTTCAAACTAAAATGCTAATGAAGATTCATCTTCTGTCAAATATAAATGTGGGGAAAACTACCAGAAACAGAGTCTCAACAAGATTACTTTTCTCTGCTTTTCTGTTGCAGGCCAGTCCCTAGAGAAGCTATGAACTCTGTTCATCTTCTAACAGCATGGAACTTCCAAACTATATTCAAACATTGGCAACACATACTGGCTCAAAGTCATGAAATTTAGAGAGCACAGGCAAAGCATATTCAAAAACATCAGACCTTAAAGCAATGTACTAGTTACTGTCTTATCAGATACTATAAAATTAGACCGTTTAAGTTCAGAATGAGAGGAATACAAAGGTACATAAGTTACCTCAGATAGATACATTAAAGAAGAAATAATTGATCAACCAGACAGGAAAATTGCAAAATCCATGCGCTACATGCAGTAACTTTAAAATACACTGACTTATCCAAATAGTGAGATATATCTCCTACTCTCCACATTGGCTATTACTCAGTTCAATGTCAGCAGCATGTTATTTATGAAGAAATATGTCATGATGAGCAGCATACATAGTTATATTGCCAGATACTAGAACAATGAAGAAAAAATACTGTTTTCCATTTTCTTTTCTTTTTCTTTCAACTCCCTGTTAACTGACCAAGACTTTTATAAGGATAGTAATTTTAAAAAATGTCAGTTGGTAAAACCAAAAAACAGAGCTCTAAATCTAGTGATGATTGAACTCCAGACATTTCCTTTTTCTAGTGATTCAGTAAGAAAAAAAACCCTTCTCTATGTTTTATATCAATTCAGAAAAATGTGCAGTTAGCTGAATGTGAGACAGTTCTCTTTTCCTGAAAGAAATTAGGTGTTTATTTAAGAAAGTGGAGACACATGACTCCCTCAGAGTAAATTAAAGTTTCTGACCTCAACAAAACAAGACCACACACAAATATCTACATTCTTGTAACAAATTAGGAGCGATCTCATAAATAACAAAGACAGCGGGGGCTTCTTAAATATATAATTCCCATAGTTCTTATAGAGAAATTATAGCTTGAAAAACCATACATTGTCTATTTAAATTATTGAGGTTACTTCAGGTCCTGTCTACAAACTTTCTGTTATGTTCCTCTGCACAACAGTTAAGTATATTTTGCATTTTTTTCCAAAGGTGGCTACATTTCAGTAGTGGATTAAAAAGTAACCAACATTCCTCTTTATGTACATTTGATAAGTATTTTGCAATGAAAAGTGCTTTGAACATGTGAAATAATATACAGGTGACTGTCTAAATTGAGTTTGGGAAGACAAGAGAAAAGAAATTAAAAGAATCAATAAGATCGTTACATGTTTCCTAATCAGAAACAGGAAGCAGAACATGTTTTCTCTCACTGTCTCCATTATCTCTTATTATTTCTAATGACTCCCTCATTTATTAGTTGTGAAATTTAACAAAAATTAGCATAATTTAAAAATGCAATGCTGAGAGAAAACTGATCCACATACATCATCACCAATACATTTAAAAATATATTTTTCCAGGGAACACAATCTTTACAATAAGTCTTGGTGTCCTGAAGGGAACAATAGTGGTGCTTTGTACTTTCTGCTGCATCTGTGAGGACCTTTGGGAAGCCTTATCATTGTAACAAACACTCCACAAACTTCGGTTAGATAATTCTTACTGAGCTCTCTCAAATTAGGTAATAATAATATTCCTAGTTTATATGTTAGGAAATGAATTGATTCTGAATCTCAAAAAAATTTTCTTTCTGGCTCATCTGTAAAATGCAAGGATTTTTTTACAATACAGGGATTATATGTAGTTATATGTACTATCTGTCCATGTACAGAACTATTTTTTCTGTTCAGATTTCCAATGGTCAAAGCAGGATGTAGTGTTAGAAGTGCTACTAAGGAAATTATTTCAGCCAGTTGTATGGAAAGGGGGGAGTGAAAAATGTCAATAATTATACTTTTATAGATACCAAGAAAGCTTGCAAATTCAGCTCAACTGTTCAGCTTAAAATATATTTATGTATATTTAGAGACACTACAAGTATTCTAATGGTATTTCACTTTGTCCATTAATAAACTAAGCATCTGTCCTTTTTTTAAATTTAGAATAGCTTTTCATTTTTAATTTATTTTTAATTTTTAAGTTGTGTTAGATTATATTTAGATAATAAATAAATAAAACATAACAAACTTATGCTATTTTTCCATTCTTCCCTAGAACTGTCAGCAAACTGGTATTTACTAGATATCAGCAGAACTAGCCTCAAAAATTCAAGAAAAACAGCTGCTTATACAGCTCTATCAAGCAGAAAGCTTCATACCATGCCCTTTTTAAGGGTTAGAAATCTCTTTATACGACCTAACAATTCAGCTTTCTCCTAACCTTTTTAAAAAATAAATAAATTATGGGAAAAATAAATTGTTATGACTAGAGCATATGAGTCTCAGCTATAAAACAGATTATGCATTGCAGAAAATATGAAGAGCTACTTCTGCTAGTCTTACTCATGTTCAGTACTTTTATGATACCAGTGGTAATATTAAGATCATATTAGCACTCAGCATGTAATGTTGGTAAGGTCACACACTAAATAAATTACCCGCATAGGATTTCTTCATGGACTGCATGTACTAAAGAACACAGGAAAAATTCCTCATACAAAGATCTTCCTTTTGAGTTGCAACAGGAAAGAAATAACATGACTGCTAAGCAGACGAATTAAGTAAAACATCATTTAAGAGAATTTTATCAGCCTCATTTTCATTTTTATGTGTGAAAGAATTGAAAACTGAAATGATCTGAACAACCAAAACCACCCAGATAAAACCCAAGCTCTAATGTGATTAATGTGATTCTTAGAACAGTGGGGAAGTGTCTAAACTCAGATTTAGGCCTCAAAGTTGCTCTTTAATGTACTTGGAATGTGTGAAATTCAACATAAAATGCATTTTTAAATTGTGGTTGAAAAGGGGAACTAAAACAAGAAAAGATGAATGAGTTCTAAGATCTGCAGTAAGCATTTGTTTGTTTTCTGTGTTTTTTCTATTTTTAACACCACCCCAGTTTGGAGTACATGCCCAGGAAATAGGGAACCAGCTTCCCAAACCTCCTCTACCTGAGGGAGACTAACACCCTTTCCAGGAAGTGCCATAATAACATCTTGAGTCCTTGCCCTAAAAAATCATCAGATCAAGTTGGGATAGAATCATAGAATCATAGAATCATAGAATAATACTTTTATAGTAACTAGGAAGTGTGCGTTTGAACCCACTGTAATTTAAGATGGGGGGAGTTTCTTAAATCTTTCTGTGCAGGTGTTCTGGAGGGATTTAAAAAGAGATATTGTTCACTTTTTTGAAAACTACTCCCGCTTTACAAGTAAGGAAATACCTGCTTTGCAGCCTGGGGTTAACCACCTCTTTAGACAAACTCTTGTGCTTAATGTTTCTTATTAATTAACTCCAGGCAGATTCTAATGGGAATATAAGGTACCTAGACTCTCATTATTCAACAGAGAGAGGTAGAATATTTGGTCTTCAAACTGTTTCACAAGGAAAGCTATTTGTCCTCACAGAGAGAGGCTATTGTGTGCCTACAATGAACACCTGCTTTCTAACAGAGTATATAGTTCCCTAATGTCCAAGTTTTGGAGCCTAAAATAGGGTATAGCTCCCTTTATAATTTTCAAAATTGAGAAAATGTGACATTTTCATATGGAATTGGCAGAACTTTTCAAAAACATCAAAAACCTTTGTGCACACAAATCAGATTCATTCTGCAAACATAATGGAAACATAAAAATATTTCTGGACACCCAATGCCAGTCAAATTTACTTGCGCAATTTCAGCCAAGCTGATGGAATATACAGATTTCTCTATATAATAAACAATTGTTCAAAGCCCTCAAAAATTGTCTAAACAAGATTTACAGATACTAAGAGAAAATATCTGCAGGTAATTCAGAGAAAATGACGATATTTCTGTACGTCACTGACACATTATGAGAAATAGAACTCTCTGGCTGAAAAATGTGAATGTCATAAATTGCTTAAAAGTAGGTTTTGTTAGTTTTATTTCTCAGAAGTTTTATTTCTCAGAAGTTTTATTTCTGTATAATAAAATTTTTAAATTCTGTATATAAATTCCCCATTGGAAGAGAAGGAATTCTCGAGTCTCAGAGCTTACTGGACATGCAGAAAAAACACATCTCACATGACCAGCTATAATGGTGTGGATTTTTTTCTGCATATACACACAGATTATTAAAGGTAATTATTTACCTTGCCATTGGCTTCATCTTACATAGTTCCAGCATTTTAATTAGAATTAAGACACATGAGAGTATGCCTTATTGGTTCATTAACAACTGCATCAAGTGTCCTGTCAAGCATAAGGTTAAAGTTTGCATATCTCCAACCTCCTGAGGGATTTATTAATAAATCACTTCTGAAAAACTTAGTGTAGATTATTGTTAGTATTTGGCATTGAATTATTGCATATGACTTATAAAAATAATACATAACAACTTTGGAAAATCTACCAAGTATAGAAAAGAATTCTCAAGGGAGGAAGATGAAAAGTGAAAGAAAAAGATGTAAAGCTTAAAAAAACCCAAACAGAATAGTGATGCTGTAATGAAACATGCATTAAAGATAATGAGATACTGAGATACTGCAGGTAAAAATATAGGTGCCTTGCAAAGATGGTCTTTTTTCTTGAAATTGGAAAAAAACTTCAGTTTTTTGTTCAGTATAACGCAGAGAAAAAACCAACAGACCTTATAGTCATATGCCATACAGCACATGTCAACCCAGACATAAGTAAAACTTTGCAATATAAAATTTGGATATTATGATGAAAAAGCACATAGTAATAAGACAAAAAGCTTTGACTGAATTAACACAGAGAGAGCACTGTGGCCAGGTTGGAAGGAAACTTTTCCATTCACCTGCAGTTCAGCTTTCTAGCATTCCTTTAGTTGTGACATTGTAACAGGCAAAGACCTTCTTTAAGAGATGTTATAAGGGGCCACCATCTCCCGTGCACCTGGGCCACGACCTCTTGTGCGCTTGGGGCTGAGGTTTCCTCCTTTCTGGCTGCTGGAGCCCGGTGTGGTGGCCCTTCGAGGCCTGGGGGTCTCTGCCACAGACACTGCTACAGACACAGCCGCTGCTCTGTAGACACACACACACACACACAGACATCCTCCACACACACACGCTTGATGACTACACACACAGACCAGACAGGGCACTGCCTTCATACAGTAGCAGGACATAACACCACCAGCACTCACCTAAGTGTCGACAGCCAAGTCCCCTCCTCCTCTTCAGCTGGCAGAGGCAGAAGCTCACTAGTGAAAGCAGACACGCACACATCACTCCCTGGGTTCACAAGCACACACTCACATTTGTGGTCCCTCAAGTACCAGCATGTCCCCCCTGTCTGTCCAACACTCCTACCCAGATCCTGGGTCCTCTTATCCTGTTCATGGTCATGAGTCTCCCACTCATCGGCTAGACCACCTTGGTGCTCACTAGCAAACAGACACATGCACGTACAGACTCATCTCACTGTCACCCAGCAATTTGCGGGTCCCCATAAATACTAGCAGGGACCCCTGCCCACCTGATACCCCTGACTGGATCTTGGGACTCCTACTCATCAGCTAGTCCTGCTTGAAGTTTGCTAGCAAATTGCGCATACACCCCATGTATGTGCACAGGTTTAGAGAAGACAAGATACTTGCCCCCACCAGCCACTGTCACCAGGTACATGGGCTGTGATCCACAGTCCCACTTCTGCTGCCAGCGCTGAGCCCCTCACTTGCCCAAGTCAGGCTGGTCCCTCACAGTAGCTGGTTTTTGGAACACACGTTGCTCTCTCCCCTGTGACTGGTGGTGAGGACCCTCGCTCACTCCAGATGCCAGCACTGAGACCCCTACTAGCTCCAGTAGTTGACACTGCTGGGGCACCTACACCCTGATCGAACTCTAGTTGCTGAAACCAAATCCCCTCACGCTCGCCTCACCAGTGGCTGGCACTTTGTCTTTATAGCATTTACATGCACAGGACAGAGGGTGTGATTACTTGGAAAGAGTTAAGAATGGATTTAACAAAAAGATAGGACAGCCAATCAGATACAGGGCTTGGTCAGACAAGCATACTGACTTGCAATGTTTTACATGTAATTGGCACCTCTTACATGCCTGACTGTCTATTACCCTTTTTGTTCCTCCCTGATCCCCTTCTCCTAAATATTCCTTTAAAAAATTTATGGAGTCTCACTGACCCAAATCTTCACCTTGTTTTCCCTTATCAGTTGCAAAGTCCAAATGTCCTTCTCTAAAGCTGTGCCTGGGGTTTCATAATGTTCCATCATTTAGCAACTGGAGGCTTTTTGTCTTTGCCTTGTCTCTGTTATCCCTTGTTATCGATAGGTTTATGTCTCCCTGCGTTATTCTTTATCACTGTCCCATTTACTTATTACCCCCTTTTGCATTGAAAAGGTCTTTAATTATTGGATGACCTTGATGAAGCAGATGCTTTCAGCTTTAACATAACTAACTTTACAGCCTTATTTACTGAATACCAGATAACCCATCTGCTATTTTGACTTACACCTCTGACCATGATGCTCAACAAGGAGCCACCAAAGGAAAATAACTGGTTTTTGCAGTTGAAGAGCCAGTTGCACACATCTCTTTTTGAACAAGTATTATTGTTTTCTCTGCTCTTACAGCATACAGTCATACAGTCTGTTCATGTTTCAATCTGTAATGCAAACACTGTCATTCATCATTGGCTACTTTCTTTGAAAAACCAAAAGCATCACCATTTTTCTCAATTTCTACAGTCATTTTCTTATATCCCATTAACTAGATAACACCTATTGGGTGCCAAAGGGTCAGACTTAACAATTTCGTATTGAAGACCTTTGTTCACACCAGAAAGGTTTTAAACAAGCCAGTTTCTGCCTACAGTTCCTTTGTGCTTTTTTTCTCTTCACATGTGCCAACCATATGCTCACTTAACGAACCCCTTCTTTACCTTATCTCACCCGGACTTTGTGTTCCCTTTCTACATCCAACATTTCTGCTTGAAATTTCCTTCACTGTTTGTTAGCACTATTTTTCATCCAATACAGTTTCAAATTATCTTAGCTTTCTGTTTTTTCTTTCCAATAGAAAAGAACTTTAGAAAATACCATATTCAGTTCATAAGCTAATGCAACAAAGCATGCTTTGCAGAAGAGACATCTTGATTTGGTTATCTTCATTAGACTCTGTTATTTCTTCTTTTAATGCCACCTTTTACACTGTACCCCAACCTCATTTTACAGGAAAGATGTTTCCCTCATTGATTTGACAAATCACCCTTGAAACAATGCTTTTAATTACTCTGAAAGAACAAAAAAGAAAATTTCTTTATCTTACAACACTGTAGAAGCAACACAATGAATAGTAGCAAAAGAAAAGCAAAATCACTGAGACATTGTTTATATAAGGAGGCAACTGTACAGCTAGCTAGAATGTCAATTCCTATTAGTAATTGTAAAAATGTCCCTGAGTAAGGTATTTTGAATTTCATGTCTTAAGTTACTATACAATGATTTCTTTTGTTGACATGCCCCTATTTCATGTCTTTGCTTAGGGAGACATCCAGGGCTTTCTGTGCTTTATTTTGTTTTAACATAAGACAGCTGCTGCAAGAATGGTAGCTCAATGGAATAGCCATGTTATCTCATTGGTAGGTCTGGGAAAAGGGAAAAAATTATGCACCCTGATACATTTCATTGTTTCCCGCAATCATGGTCCCATCCATCCCATCGGACTTCTGTTAATACAGAACAATACTCATGTAGGGTGTACACCCAAGTTCTCTATCACATCCCAAGTGTAAAAAGCAGGATATTGTGGGTATGCTTACTCATTGCAGAGTGAGAACAGTACACACACAGTTTAATATTCTTACACATGAAACGTGTTACTCAGGTCTACAAATATAGTATATTCAACATTATTATAGTCATATAAACAATCATATAAACTTACAATCATATAAACTCCCTGATTCACAAATATTGACTAAGATTTTGACAAAATTATGAACTGAAGAGACATAAAGAAAAAGAAAATTATGTGCAATTTTGTTAATATTACTTATTTCCCTTTAAAATGATGTCAGCAATTATACGAATATTAATTACTGCAGTTTTCTTATTTAAATTAGGTTGTTTAAATGTTGCACACTGCTTAATATAAATAGTAAAGATTGTTTATATAACTCAAACTTTCTATAAAGCCATTTCCAAACTGTAAATCTCTGTCTTTATTAATCCCTTTTTAACTTGAATATGGTTTTAAATCATAGTAATGACAAATTCAGTCTCAGGCTAGTGATTTTCATACTACAAAAACTATGTGTTTGGTAAAATCTGTTCTTAACTCTTTCACAGCTTAAATGTGTCAATCTCAAGGAACTTCTAAAGACTATTGATTTTAATGTCAAGCAATGGTCTCCCATTATTCTGCACAATACAAAGTTACTAGAATCAAAATTCCATCTTCTATTCGTATACTCAGTCAGGAATTTGAATCATAATCTTCCTAGGAACAATAGTTACCGCTCAATGTGATTAACTGCTGTTATTTTTTTTAAGTTTTCAATTTAAAAATTTGGAAGAATACACTGATCTTTATTTACAAGTAATCCATAAACAAAAAACACAGTAATGAGAGATGCAGTAAAAATCCTTTTAGCTAATCCTTCCACAATTCTGACATTGTTTATAAAAGCCATCAATTTCTTATCTGAGATACCAACTGAGTAACAATAATAAAATTCAGCACTTGGGAACAGTGCTCTATTACCAGATCAACTTAACAATTGTCTCTAGCCATGAAAGAAAAGATGAAATACTAGAATAAAGGAAATCCATCCATTAGATAGAGATGAATAGAGTTAATCCTACCATAGTAGTGCATCAAGTACTACAAATACCCGTCCAAAATCTGGATTGGCTGTACATAGACTGACTACTGACTGGAAAACCACTGAGCTCACAAAACTCTCTATGTAGAAACCCACCTGCTTTAAATAAATGAGAAGATCAACACCAGTTCTTCAATCTGCTGAACTGTTTTTAACCAAATATGCTTATAGTATTTACAACTTTTATTAATTTTTTTTTTTCTTATTTGTGCATCCCCCTTTAATGAAATATATATATACTCTAGGTGATTTTGGTTCTAGGAAAACATAACATCCTTCTTCTGTTTACTGAGTGTAACATTAAAAAGATGAAAAGAAAAGAAGCTTGCTTAAGGTCTGTATGCTTTAATGTAAGAGAAATTTGGTTTTGAATTGTTTGCTTTTGAAATAAAATGATTATAAATGTCTATAAACCATAAATAATTTAGTATCTTTGTTGTAAGTGAAGTTGTATGGGGAAAAAAACCCACAAGATTAAAAAGAGTTAAGAATTGGGAACCCTGAAAATATTTCTGATGCAATATTAAAACAAAATAAGAAAAAGATAGAATTAAAAAAATTTGCCCTGAAATGTACCATTTTTAACTCTTACTGGCATTTTAGTAACTTAATTATTTAAGTTAATTGAAAATTTAAAACAAAAATGAGTTTTGAAAAAAATAACCTTCATACAAAATGAGACCTTTGGACAATGTATGTTAATAGATAAAGGAGGTAGTGTTATACAATTTTCTGGAGTGAAATAGAAAATTTATTTAGAAAGTTTGACTGAAATTTTCAATGCAGAAGAGAATATTTAAATGCATAAATCATGTTACCTTTAAAGAATAGATAAGATTTCATCCATCTAAATGCTTCTCCTAAAGTACCGTGTACTACTTAATGAACAAAGCAAAGTGTAGTATAGAAGTTAGCTAAGGAAAGAAAACATTTTATGTTCCAGTTTGTTCATTGATCAAAATGAAAACACAGGCAAGCTGAGGAAACTGGGGAACTTTGTGTCGAAGGTGAGAACTTTTGATCATCTGAATTCTATAATCTCTTGCAAAGATGGCTCACACAGGAGATAAAAGTTTATAGTCTTGATTTAAGCGTAAGGAGCAAAGTAGTCAACAGGGACTTTTGCTCTCCTCTTTCTAAGATCACAGCAGAAGAAAATGCACACCAGTGCCAAGTCTGGCAAGACCTCACTTTGGTCTGAGTTATTCTTGATCATGTTGTAAGAAGGCCACTCAACACAGATATATTGATTTTATCCTGCTTTGTCTTTAGGGATCTGGAACAAACTCCTACTATCCTTTCTTCCAAGCGGCCAACCCTTAACAAGTCTGATAGCAAGGGAAACCTTTGTATCTGCTGCAAAATGCTAAAATATTATGTTGTGGCACAAAAGTTGAAGTAGAATTTAGATGCTGCCTAGGGAAGTGGTGCAATCATCATCCCTAGAGGTATTTAAAAGATGGATAGACATAGTGCTTAGCGATATGTCTTAGTGATGGTTTTTGTCAGTGTTAGGTTGATGGTTGGACTTGATGATCTGAAAGGTCCCTTCCAACCTAGGCAATTCTATTATTCTATGATTCTGTGCATAACTTTGAACTTTTCGCATTTGAAAAGTGCACTGGGCTTTTTGCTTAATTCAGGCATGGCAAGTATAAAGCCTTTATAAAGAAAGTAATTGGATTTTTTTTTCCCCTTGACAGATATCATAATTGTAAATAGGGTTCCTCCATACCTGAGACAAGTGAAGTCAGACATGCTAGGATTCTGTATTTATGCTTTTGCACTATGCTGTAATCACTCTGGTTATTTGCAAAGATTTACAATGGTAATTTTAAGTCTACAATGGAGTCAATGCTTTAGGTGCTTAGTAGTTGTAATGGAAACAGTTACCTTTAGTTAACACAGGCATGAACAAGATAGTGTGCAATCACATTTATATGTTGCCTGATACATAGATTTATATACATTTTTTACTAAAAAAAAAATAAATGTAATGCATTCTCTCTGTATATTATAAAAGCAAGTGTGTCACTTTTAATGAAACTTATTATCTGAGAAAAATTCTAGAGGGGAAAAATGATTGAATACAATATGGATTTTAAATTAAGATGTTTTAATTCTGAAAATAGTTTATAGCTGCTTTAATGCAACAGTGTTATAAATCCCTGGACCAGATAAAACTCTGAAGGCAAAGCTATATAGGGCATCTGAATCTTGCTGCTGTGACTACTTGACAGAAAAAGAGAGGCAACCACTATAAGTATTGTTTCCTACTTCCTCCTAACTCCCAATTTTTCTGTCCCGGCCTCATGCTGAGCTGGGGCAGAAAACAGCAGTTGCCCTAATATCAGATGCACAACACATGCAACCAGATGGAAATATTTTACTTGTCTCAGTTCTTTGGAAACACATACCTACCTCTGTATTTTATTCATGGGCTTCTAAAAAGAAATGAAAGCATTATTGCCTTTTATTTCACTCATGGAAAGCTGAGTTAATCTGACTTTCTGAAAATTTAGTGCTTTTAAAGATTCAATAAGCAAAAGAATAGCAGTTTTGAATTGAATCACTGGATCCCAATCCAAGGATACACATATATTTTAATAACAAAAGTAATTCTGGCTTTGGAAATGAAACACTATGCTTATAATTGAGGTGGTAACATAGAGTTGTCTGCAATAATGCAGTAATGGAAAATCTAAACTTATCTGTAAAAGCTATAGACTTTATATAAAATGTAGATTGCGATGTATTCATATTATACTAGAAGGTATTTTCATGATAAATCAGGAAAAGACTATTGGCATCTCATTAATTATATTAAACATTCTTACAGATAGTAAACTAGAAAATTACTTGGAATTTCATGGTAAATATCAAGAAAATAATTCTGGCTGGTGTAGCAAAAAGAAGAGGCAGTAATTAGATTGTAGTCTGGAAACATTCACCTGAGTGCAGGAAGCTGATAAGAAGGTTATTTAAACCCTAGGTTACAATATGACCAAATACTTTGAGAGTGAAACTAGATAGAATTTAAAGAGTTGAGATTTTTTAAAAGGTATAAATAACTGATACATCAGATAACCAAGTCTTTGGAGAATTCTTAAACACTTGTAAATTTTAAAGCAAAGCATCCGTACTTCCCCACAGATATGCTTTCATTCATATTAGAATTAATTAAATGAAATCCATTGGACTGTGATTTAGATATGTAAGGATGTTCATAATTTACTCCTTGTGGATTTATAATTCAGAAATCAATAAATCTTTACTTTTTGGAAACTGACTGCAAATTAGAAAACAAACCCATACGATAATTTTTCCTGGAGATTAGAAAAATAGTGTGTTCCTGTTAGTCTTTTCCAGCTGCTTCCTTAGTTCTTTCAAATTTATTTATTTGCTTAAGATGTTTCCCTTAAACAGTGAACCAATTACATCCTAGATAATAGGACTATTTCAAAAGCATGGTCTTATTACTTACAAGAAGAACCATGAAGTTTACAATATAGATAGCTTTGTTAGGTCTGTATGAGTGGACCAAGGTGCTGAATTCATCAGACAGGAATGTTCTGTTTTCTAGGAGCATGATTCACATCACCAAGCTCCTACTAGTACTTGAGTTTTATTTGTAAAAAGCCAATACTCTTGTAGCTACACAATGTTTTCAGAACCTATAAGGACTGTATTTTTTTTGTGGTGTTATGTTTTGTTTTGTTTTGTTTTTTCTTCTTTTTCCTTGTAATTCTACTGATTAATTTACATAACATCATGAAGTTGATTTGCCTGGATTTTTTACTCAGTCATACGTAAGAACATACAAACTTTTATTTTTGTATTGCTATCTACTAAGACATGTAGATTTAGTATTTTGAGATAGATGTATAGAAAGAAAGAAAGAAAGAAAGAAAGAAAGAAAGAAAGAAAGAAAGAAAGAAAGAAAGAAAGAAAGAGAGAGAAAGAAAGGAAAGGAAAGGAAAGAAGGAAGAAAGAAAAATGAAAGAAGGAAGAAAGAAAGAAAGAAAGAAAGAAAGAAAGAAAGAAAGAAAGAAAGAAAGAAAGAAAGAAAGAAAGAAAGAAAGAAAGAAAGAAAGAAAGAAAGAAAGAAAGAAAGAAAGAAAGAAAGAAAGAAAGAAAGAAAGAAAGAAAGAAAGAAAGAAAGAAAGAAAGAAAGAAAGAAAGAAAGAAAGAAAGAAAGAAAGAAAGAAAGAAAGAAAGAAAGAAAGAAAGAAAGAAAGAAAGAAAGAAAGAAAGAAAGAAAGAAAGAAAGAAAGATGCTTTCAGTATGGCAGGTCCCATGTGACTACTAGGTTTTCAGTTTTACAGGGCAGGATTCACACATTCAATATTCCTGGATTGCACAGAACTCCCATGTGCAATATTCCTGTAATGGACATATACGTCATAGCGTCTTCCCTTTTTTTGGAGATAATCATATAATATTTTCATTCCTTTCCATGATTCCTTTCCATGAGCTTATAAGTATTATGCAGAGATTCCTCATATCAGACTAAACTGTTATTACAGGTAACAGCCCTGTAACTTCTCTTCATGTATGTTGAACTTCTCCTGTCCTTGCATAAGGGACTGTATACAGTATGGTAATCTTTACGTCATCTCCGAAACTTTAGTGTCATCTGTCATCAGGTACACTTTGTCTCCCTAAACATAAGTTTAATATTATTGTCACTGTTCTTCCTGAAAGTCAGCACATACACAGCGAAGACTCATGTGGAGCTATGTGAGCAGCATTGCTACATATGTTTGTAAGATTTTTTATATTGGGATTTTAATTTAACATACGCTGCTTTGACATGGACCCTTATAGCTTGCCTTCAAGAAGATATCTTAAACAACAGTAAAAAGCTACCATATAATGTTTTTTAGATGCATTGCACCGTATATTTTGGTATGTCATAATTCTTCATTAAAATCCCATTATATGACAATTATTGAGAGCTTGGCATCTTGAAATCATATTAGCAGCTTTTTCTCATCTTTCAGATATATTTGTTATGTATCAAAGTCTTGGGTTTGTGCATTCCTTACCATATTGTATTGGTTGTCTAAAAGTACCACACAGATTTTCCTGATTCATTTGTCCTGTGACAAGGTAATACTGCTCTTCCAGAGATCATTTACACATCTATTCTGCCAGTTGTATACTAAGATAAAAGTCTTGATTGTAAGTGATCACATCTTTTTGGTCTTCAGTTTTATGGGTCCTAATTCTGAAAGAAATTTTTTCTACTTAGCATATACAGGCATATGTAACCTCTTAGTTTTCTCCTGCATTACAAAAGGCAGAAGTACCGAATAGCTAGATAAGAAATTTTTGCAGCCATAAGGCAGAACAAATAGACTTGTAGGTCTGGGTGTGTAAAATAGTTTGTGACACAGACAAAAGAAAGCCATATGATTCAGTCCTTTCAGGGTCAAAGTAAGTGACTTAGCACAGGCTGTAATAATACTTGCAAAAATTCTGGGTATGTGAAAAATGTGGAAGCAATGCATCTGATGTTAATCACACGAGTATGAGAGACGCCATTCTCTCTGCCACCTGAGAAACCTTATGATCAACAGCATATCTTTTTTCTTCTGAAGAGGAATAAATCTGTGCAAGATGACTGATGTAGTTGGTAATTTCTGTATTGCAACTGCAGCACAGCTTTGCATCAGAAATGTCAGGGCTTTTTATATACATATGCAGATAAATACATACATACATATGTATAGATATACATGTGTATATGTATATCTATCTCTATACAGACATATAGAGTCAGGTAGAGATATATAGGGTTGGTTTTGTTGTTTGGTTTTGGGGTGGGTTTTTTTGGTTGGTTGTTGTTTTTTTTTCAAATAGAGTGAAATTCTGTATGTAGTGAGCCAGTGCTGCCTTTAGTGACTTTAATAAGTTTGCCAGTCTTATTGGGTGATACACTGCAAAAATGTATGTTGAGAATTTTTAACTGAAATGCAAGAGACATAGTTATGCTAAGACAGTCATAGTTAGAACAATGACACTGTTTAAAGGAGGGTTGATAATTAAGGCTTGGTCTTCACTTTCTTTTAGCACGGTTTTCTTAATGGATACTAATCAGAACAGGGAATGAAGAAGAGGGTGGCAACAGTGTTAATGATGCCACAATCTGGAAATATGGGCTAGAGAGTTGACGCTATTTTTATTTTGCTTGTAAGTGTATCTGGTCGAGCACGAAATATATGGTTATCAGATACCTAATGGTCACCAGAGACTTGACAATCTAAATTACTTAGGTCTAATGAAGATAAATAGCATTCTAGACATGGACACATACTACATACTGAAGAGAAATTGACACTGATGTGGTTGCCAGGCAACACATCTCCCCATGTAAAACATGCATTTCCTATGATTTTATTGTATATGTATCCAGAAAAAGATGGAGGAGGGGAGGGCAGACAGTAGTATTCTCTTTCACTGAATTACTGCTCCATAGAAATGTATCAGAAAAAAATTTGTATTCATTAATAAAATATTATTATGTTCTTAAACATAAGATTGACATTCTTTTTTTATGGATCTTACATAAAAAACAAGGTAAGAAAGCACAGTTTTAAAAAGTTTTTAAAAGGTTTAAAAAAGTTAAATTACATATTTTCATTGAATAATGATACTTTCTTTAGGGATTTATATTGGTAGCTGGGCAATTTTCTTGATACAGTGCCAATCATTATGTGTAAGTGCATATGTCATGAGACCCCACCTGGAGTAGTATCTCTGGGGCCCTCAACATAAGAAGGACATGGACCTGCTGGAGCAAGTCCAGAGAAGGGCCATGAAGATGATCAGAGTGCTGTAGCACCTCTGCTATGAAGAAGGCTGAGAGAGTTGGGGTTGTTCAGCCTGGAGAAGAAAAGGCTCCGGGGAGACCTTATAGCAGCCTTCCAGTACTTGAACGGGGCCTGCAGGAAAGATGGAGAGGAACCTTTTCTCAGGGAGTGTAGCAATAGGATGACAGGTAACAGTTTTAAACTGAAAGAGGGTAGATTTAGATTAGATATTAGGAAGAAATTCTTTACTGTGAAGGTGGTGAGGCACTGGAACAGGTTGCCCAGGGAAGTTGTGGATGCCCCATCCCTGGAAGTGTTCAAGGCCGGGTTGGATGGGACTGTGAGCAACCTGGTCTAGTGGAAGGTGTTCCTGCCCATGACAGGGGGGTTGCAACAAGATGATCTTTAAGGTCCCTTCCAACCCAAACCATTCTCTGATTCTATGAAATTGCATCTTTCTCTTTCAGTTCAAACTGAATAAAGGATTCACCAACTATTCTGTATGCAGACAATTTATGACAGATTTTTGTTTTCCATTTTCATTCTCTTATTAAAAAAAAAAGGTTGTGATTGTTCTTTTTACATAGGTTTTTCCTAAGTGCTATACAAGTACCACATAAGCATCATAATTAAGATTTATTTCTAACAAAGCAAAATTGAATTAGTGTCAAGAGAAGTGTATAGAGCTTAGTGATATAGTAAAGCTCAGAAACCCATCCTGTAACAATAATTTCTCTAAGAACCTGCTCTCTTATGTTTTCTTCGTTGTGTTACAACATCCCTGATTAATACACTCTCCAAGAAGCATGAAGAGCGTTTACCGTAAAAGCAGATATCATTTCGCATTTCATTCCACAGTTTGATTCTATGTTTTATAAACTACTCTAATGTACTTTGTTCCTGCATTGTCACATAGCTGTTTGGTGAGAAGAGTAAAGCTACAAGAAGGCATCAGCACACTTACTATAGTGTAACAAATGCAGTGAATTAAAAATTTGTTCTGCAGCATACTTGATTCAGGAATGTAAACTCTGAAATTTGTCCTGTCTGTCTTCTAAATGACAATCATAATAAATATTCACTATGCTGACGATGCCAGGGACGTGTTTCTCAATTTTACACAACCCAGACACCGTCTTTCAGTTTTCCTGACAGCTAATGCTGAGACAGTTAATTGGGAAAATTCTGATTTGGTAGCCTCCAGATCAAGCAATGATATCACCTGCAGATATATTTTCAAGAACATAAAAACCAAAATTGAGATCAAGTATTCAAATAATTATTATTTTTTAATTCATTGTTGGATTCATTACTTGACATCATTTAGATTATTGAACAACCAACAGGATGTCATCACTAAAAAGAAAGCACTACACAAAGTTTTTTTTAGTGCTGCATCCAATATTGGATAGGAGAATATGTAGAACTTTCTGTAACTTATGTCCCAGGGTTATACATGGTGATATGGCTCTCTAAACAAGCTGAGGATAAGATTTTTCCATTTCTAATATGAAATATAGAGGGTTCACTAAGTCTTTCTATGAATTTTTTATTCTTTTTACCTCTGGCTTGAAACTGTGTTTAGTAATATAACCATAACTTCCTTTGCCACATTCTACTCTAATGTGATACTGGACAATGCATTTAATAACATGTTTTAACTTTATCATCCCTGTAGTGATCAGGCACTTGGACTAGGTGATCATTGTAGGTCCGGAACTATTCTATTCTATTCTATTCTATTCTATTCTATTCTATTCTATTCTATTCTATTCTATTCTATTCTATTTAAATAAGATGCATAATGAATTGAAACTCCATGGAAAGCTGTTTATCCACTGAAGCCTTAGATTCACCATCTTAGCTAAAGGAGAAGATTGGGAAACCGTGGCACATAGTATTAACCCTCCTACATAGCAAGTTGTATATACTTCTTTCCTTTCTCCACTACTATTTAATCTTACTGCCCTACTTAGGAGTTACCCAGAGTTCAAAGTGGAAATGCTATCTTTTTTAGTTGACCAATTCCATCTGCCTTTCTATAAAAGATATATAAGCTTTGGAGACCAAACTCAGAATGCCCCATGTCAGGCATATGTTACCTAACAAAAATAAGATTCAGGTGTACAGCTAGAACAGTAATATAGAAACAATAACAGAAACAGTATAATAGAAATAATAACAGAAAAGGAAAAATAACAACAATAACAACAATAATAATAATAATGACACAGGTCACTTTCACTGCCTGGCAAATTGTCACCGACCCAAGCAGTGATCGTGGATACCCACCCTCCTACTAACCCTCAATTATATACTGAGCTTGATGTCTATGGTATGGAATATTTCATTGGCCATTCCATCATTCTGTCTATTTTTCTATGGGAAGTTGAAGAAAGTCCTTGAGTAGTGTAAATATCACTTATCAAAAACCTAAATCCAATAGGTATTATTGACATTCCTTTCATAAGAATTGCTAGAAAGAAAATTAACTCTTCCAGCTGAAACCAGGACAGCATGCAAGGCTGAAGAGCAAAGAGGAGGATCACTTACCTGTAGCCAGTGAAGAGCATTTTCACTTGGAAACAAAAGGAATAGGACTTCCAGTCCTGTCTCTCTAGACTTAATATGAATTTTGTATTAAGTGGTCACTGGATAAAATACAAGCAAAACATTCTATAAGGAATGCATTTTTCTCAGACATACTCAGTGATATGAATTTGCTCAAGCTTTCCCTAGCCTTTTGATTTTATCCTGATAAAGTATGTTGGTAAAATTTATGTTGGAAATTTCACACAGTAGGGTGCAGGCTTCATCAGATGATAATCTTTTCTTTCTAGTATACTATACTAATATACTATCCATAAGACAGTAAATGTTAAAATTCACATTATTATTACTGGAACGTAAATGGACACCACTGAGACAAAAGGACAGGAATTTTCAATTGTATTTTACTACAAATAATTTCAGAATCTGTCAAAACATTCAGTAGTATTTATAGTTTGTTCAAGCTCAGAAAGGCTTTTATTTCTGTTTTGCAATCTTAAAGACTAGAGTTTTCATTTTATATTGAAGAAAATATGAAATATTCAAAAACAGAATGACAATCTGAAAGAAGAAATAAGCTAAGTCAGTCTAACCTCAGCCCTTCTTAGAAGAATGGATGTAAAGGTACAGTGAAGGAAACTCCAGCTTTTTGATGTAATCAGTATGTCTACGATCATTCTTATATATTAAGTGATTTCTCCACAGTTCTTTTCTGTGTAGTTTTCGTGGCACTTTAGAGCTCTAGGAGACTGAATTTTGGAGGAGATCAGTCAAACACCATTTACAGTTTTGTATTGTCTCATTTTGACGCATATTTAAACAATTACATACTATAAACACATCCATAAAATGTTTATAAACTATTTGAAAGTAGAGCATCTGTGTGAAACAGGAAGATTCACAGAATAAAACTGGGTTAGGAGAAAATAATCCTTGGTAATTCTTTTGTCTGTTTATGACAAGCTTCCATAAACCCAACAGTCCTTTTAGAGGGACTGGAGGAAACAAAACCTAGAGAGACACGTGAGTAGCTGAAATGAGAAACTAAGCTCATCTTCAGAAAAAAATAATGGTGAAAAGTCCTGGAGATGAGAATGACCATGAGAACTGTAGGTATTTGAAACAGCACAGAAGGAAAGAAGCTGTCTTGACTAGTCTTCCATAGGATGTACATTTATAAATTCAGTTCTTAGATCCATAAATGCAGCATTCACTGAATTCAAGGATCTGACAGATTACCCCAAATTAATAAAATTCTGCCTTGTGAAATAGTTACAGTAACACTGGAGTTGTCTCAAGGGATGAACTTTTTATTGATACTCTTATATTTAAGCTATAAGCAGATGAAATAAAAAAATAAGCAAATGACTGGTTGTTATAGGGATTCCAATTTAATAAGTTGCACATTTTAAGAAAGTTCAAGAACCCAGTTTAAAACTGCTTTTCTTCAGAACCTACTTTCTTTTGCTGGTTAATTTATCAGTAAAACAGGAATTAGGAAGAGATACTTAGAAGTGAAGTGATTAGAGAGTCATTTAAAGAAAGTTTTTACGCTTATTTAAATATCTAAATACAGTTCTGATATTTGGGACAGGGTGTAGCATATATTAATGAGGATATTCACATATACCTACGTTTTCAATATTTACATGAACTATAGCACATCATGTCACTAATATTTAAGCACTGAACAGTCGCATGAAACAAAGACTGCAGAAAACCTGATACTAAATTTAGAATTAGGTTTTGTGGTTTTAGACTGATTTCGGGTTCAACATTAGAGAAAGGTTTATTGTTTCTGTAATAAGAAATAGCAACAGGAATTATGCAAAAGGTATTTTGAACATTTATATTGCTCAGGCAAGTTGGTGACACAAATATCTTCAGCAACAACTGTACTGTGGAGAAAAGATTCTGTGAAAGAACTGCGTCATTTCAGTTATTACATACAGTAAAAGTCCTCTGGAAGCTACCACCTTAAGGGCAACAAGAGATTTGACACACATAAATTAATAAAAAGGCAGACAAATAGACCAAAACTATGACTTTAAGAAAATACTTCCTATATAATATATTTTCTCAAAGGCTGTGTTTAATTTATTGTACAGGTGCTGGTAGTGGAGCATTGTAATTTATATTTGTGGATATTTATTTTTTTATGTGTTTTTCTTCCTTATGCTATCTGATGTAAAATTTGCTAAAAGTTATATCATTTTAGTAGTTATAAATATTCCAAAATACAAAATCTACCATCAGTATCATAATTTCATGATAACTATTGCACTATTAATTTACTTCTTTAATTATTTTTTTTGATCAAAATAAGAAAGGAATAAATGTGTGTTCGAATTATTTATTGACCGATATCTCAAATTCTTTCCTGATAATATTTATAATTTTTGTCTTTATATGATATTATTTTGAATTATACATTTTGTTAATTTTCTGATTCTCTATAGTTGGTGTCATTGTTTCAGCTGGGATAGAGTTAATTTTATTTCTAGTGGTTGCTGTGTTTCAGATTTGGTATGAAAGGAATGTCAATACTGCATACTGTTTTAGTCTTTGCTAGGTAATGTTCATACTATTCAAGGACTGTTTTCAGCTTTACATAGAAGCTGAGAAGGACCATAGACAGAACAATGGAATGGCCAACGAAATATTCTGTACTGTAGATGTCACGCTTGGTATATAAATGAGGGTTGGCTGGGGGGCGGGAATCTGAGATTGTTGCTTGGGACAGGCTGGGCAACCAATTCACTGGGTGGTGAGAATGACTTGTGTTGTATTACTTTATCTTGTATATCCTTTTACCATTATTATTATTATTATTACTACTATTCTTCTTCTTCTTATTATTATTATTGCTATTTTCCTTTTTCTGATATTGTTTTATTAAACTGTTTTTATATCAACACACAAGGCTTTGTTTCCCTTCCCTTCCCTTCCCTTCCCTTCCCTTCCCTTCCCTTCCCTTCCCTTCCCTTCCCTTCCCTTCCCTTCCCTTCCCTTCCCTTCCCTTCCCTTCCCTTCCCTTCCCTTCCCTTCCCTTCCCTTCCCTTCCCTTCCCTTCCCTTCCCTTCCCTTCCCTTCCCTTCCCTTCCCTTCCCTTCCCTTCCCTTCCCTTCCCTTCCCTTCCCTTCCCTTCCCTTCCCTTCCCTTCCCTTCCCTTCCCTTCCCTTCCCTTCTCATCCTCCCCTCTCCTTTGCCCTCCTTTCCTCCCTCTTCTCCCTACCCTTTGGGGGGCAAAGATGAAGAACTGTGCAAGCAGCTGTGTGGTCCTAGCTACCTGCTGGGATTATACCAGAACAGTGGTTTTGCCTGTTATTCTTAATACTCTGTTTATCATATAACAGTTTCCTTTCTATAGCTGTATGAGTCAAGGAAACTAAAGAGATTTAGAGTGATAATATGAATATTTAGAAACACAACATAATCTGACACCAGGCTGATGAAGGATGTGGATCACATCCAGAGATGATATGACAGGTGGTTGGATAGGATTCATTACAGAATTAAGAAAACTAATATTAGGTATATATGTGTGAACTTGGTGTCTAATCTTCTATTATAGTCAATGAAGAGCCAGAAAATTCAGTCAACAGTAGCAAGATAATGACTTGCTTGTCTAGGTATTATACATGGAATGTCGTTTCCTAAATAGAAATGCCAAGTACCACATGCAGCGCTGAGTGGTTTCTCATTCACACAATGCGAGTGAATGTGACATGGAGCCTATGGGAGAACCCATAACTTGCTGGAATGGCAGCCAGAGACCGCATGACATTTCTAGTGTTGACTAACACCAGGTTTAGATAGCTGAACTATGCCTTATGCATCAGAGCTCTCTGGGCTCCACTGGTAGTGTCAGCTATCAAGGAAGCTTGTATGTTGATATGTAGTTGTACATACCCAAATTTACGTGTCACTCTAACTAAATCCTACATTGCAGTCACATTCCATATAAAAATTTCAAATTATTTTCTTTATGTAAATGTGAAATGCCATCCAGTTTAAACTAATAAAAATAGTGTATCTCTACAATACCAAATGGGTATAAATAGAACAAATTTCTTCACACAAGAGGTTTTGCTTCATAAACATGGCAAATACGCCCTCAATAAAAACAAACTATGAATAATCAACAGGAAAAGCAATCAATCTATTTTATTGCCAAACATATTGTTCTGTACAAATGAAATAAATATATGGTTAGAATACTGTATAATAACAATTATAATGATTAATTCATTTCTTACAGAATCCTATGGATAAACAAAACCAGTGCCCTCCTAGAGGCATGAATTCTGTCCAATTCTTCACAGAAAAAAATCCAATAACAATACATTATTTAGAATAAGGGTATACAAACTCATTCCTTATTCATATCTTTATTCTAACTACTTTTTATCTCAAACGATAAGGGGAATAGACTACCTGACAGAGCATCTTTCTTTTACCGTTAGAAAAGGAGAATTTAATTAATATGAAAATATTTCCTGTATTTACATTTATTTTCAAGTCCAAATTTCATTCCCTGGGATTTCCCTTCCTTAAGAAACTAAGTTTAACATGCACTTCTCATTACCAAAGAAAAATTCATGAGATGGAAAGAAAAAGCAACAAAGAAACATTCACATTTTTATATTGATGAAAGCTGATAAATCAAAGACTTAACAGACTGATTAGAATCCTGTATATATATCTGTATGTATACATATATGTGTATATGTGTATACACACACATTTCAGGATTTTTGGTGATCCTGGTTATCTACAAGGATGTGTGTTTTAGCTTTTATACTGAGCTTTTTGAAACAAAGAGATACTGTGCATTAGACTGTAGTCATATGTTTTCTTCAGGCCTTCTCAGATATTTCCTAAGAAACTACTGTATTAGTTATAAATACAAAATTCAGTCTCATTTATAGCTCAAACAATATCTAGAGCATCAGAAAATACGAAAATTTTAGTTCTAGATTTCTTTCATGAGATATGTTTGAAAAAGAAAACCCAAACCCACACACACATAGAATGCACTTAAAACAAGAACAGAGGTAACGAAATTAGAAGCAAAAATTTAAACTGTGAATTAGTGTCATTGCTGTTATTATCAATGCAGAGAAAATGTGTGTTTCAAGAAAATGTTCAACCAACAGTTGTCACAATGGACCAGACCAAAGTGTTTCAGTCAGTAAGAGAAGCACCTTCTTGAAGTTCTTTCTTTTAGAAAAACTTCTAGAAGTCCAATTCAATTGCAACTAGAATTGGTTGGTAATCATAGATTCAAGGTTACTTCCCAGGGAACATGAACAGTATTAAAAATCCCACCCCAGTATCAGCTGTGTTCTCTTGTTCTTATTGTCGAATTACTGTTCCTTTTGCCATTCTAATTTGTTTCCATATAATGGGTTATTTAGCTAGAAACAAATTCCTAATACAAGTCTTTGTCTTTGTCAGAAAGCACTAACTTTTAGTTATATTAATCCATCTTGTACATTGACACGTGTTTCTGTGTATGGCTTCCAGGCACATTAACAAGTAAATCACAGGTGGCCATAAAATACCTGAGGATTCAAATGTGTTGTTTTAATTGTTAATTAAAGTTTAGCTCACTCGTATTCAGACTTCTGAATTTAATTCTCTTAAAGGCAATTTAACTTGGATGATGAGACATGCAGAATTCAAAATCTAAATATTTCATATCAATATTCATAGTCCATATGAAGTCCATATGAACATTTACATGACATCTATTTCCATATACGTTCTATTAAATTGAAACAGTATTTAAAATGTAGTGACGTTCCACAGATTCATTTAAAAATAGTTTTTAAAAGCCTTAGGGGAAAAAGAAATCTTATCTCTTCCTCTTTCTCATTTTGTAGATGTGCGCAGTAAAACAATAATACTCTACTTTGCAGATTACTTTTCTCATACTGTACATCTTTTCCCCTTTACTTCACTGAGTAATAGATGTCTGCATTCTGGGTTTTGCCATTGTATGGAAAGATTAGTGGATGTATAGACTTTCACAAATCATATATATTAAGCTTTTGCTAAAAGGATCCACTGTAAAATGTCTACTGCAACATTTCCACACAGAACTCTCTTTACAGATTTTTGGAGAGGGAAAGCACTCTATAAACTACTTTAAGAAAAGCTTAATCACCTACCCACCTACATTTCTAATTGTTTTCCAGAGTGTTCTTTTCAATTCTGTGTCAATCACCAAAAATACTATTCTGTGAACCACTCATAGTGTAAAAGCGAGAAAGTACGTAGAGTTTTCGCACTTCATTTGGAAATTGATGGACCTGTGGTATAAAAAGCTGATTTAAAATATCAACTCTTTATCAGAGATTGTCAAGAAAGTAGTAAAGTCTTGCTGGTATCATAAAGAGGTTTAGACTACTATGCATATA
Source organism: Larus michahellis (assembly GCF_964199755.1). NCBI lineage: Eukaryota > Metazoa > Chordata > Aves > Charadriiformes > Laridae > Larus > Larus michahellis. The sequence goes on from NC_133896.1 coordinate 47,111,486, forward strand.
AATAGTTTTATCATAATTTTTATTAAAATAGTTTCTGTTACAGTTGTAAGGTCCTAACAGATGCTTAGCTCCTGAAACTTGTAACATTATTTGCAAATCCTACAGGAAATTATGTATTTTTGCCTTATTGAAAGCTCAACTGAAAAGTTTATTTTATGCCCTTTTCTCTTTCCCCTTTTTGTACGCTTCATCCCTGCCCCCCACACTCTCACCACACCTAGTCCACCCCCACCTCCCATGAAATTAAACCACACTCTGTTTCTTCATGTCTTCCAAGAACTATCTCTGGTAGGAAAAATTAAAGTGAAAAAATCTCTTGGACCATGCTTTAAGAAGAACTGTTTCTGACACAGTAAGAGACGTCTCCTAAAAATGCCTCTATAATGCTCCAAAACAGTCCAAGTGGAGTTATAGAAAATAAAAAGCTTTGGAATGCAATTGCAATTGTCTAATAATTTGCAAAAATGCAATTTTAGAGACAGACACATGAACCAATTAGGACATAAAAGCAAATAAGCTATTTCATGAATTTTACCAAAAAGGGAATTGAGATCAATGAGTAATAACATACTTGCTATTCAATTACAACCAAATATATGTAGATGCCATTGGCAGTATCAATGCTGCACTATAAAAAGTCTCCTAAATCATCCAAATAGATTTGAAAGAGATTATTCTTATACCTGATGGTTTTGAGGCTGAAGAGAAAGCACAGGTCTGACTCCACATATCCTCAGTTCAGTTATTTGAGACTACCTTACTTTTATCAGGTATTGTTTGCTTGATTGTTTGTTTTAATTGGAAGAGAATGCTTAAACCAAGAGTATTTACAAAACTTTTGCTTGAAAGAATGCAGTCTTCCTTCTCTACAAAATACTAAAAAGTGCTTCGTTTGCAGTTTCCTAGCAGGAGCTACATATCCTTAATATTATATGAATTGCCTAGTGGGAGGATTCAAAGATGTCACTTAGAGCACAGTATCCAGTCTTCAACAATCTAGAAAATAAAAGAACTGGAGGACCTTCACCTGGATTATTTGTGGGAAAATCTGCATTGCCAAGGAGGGTGCTGGAACCTGACGATCATAAAGTAAGATCTGCAGTAAGTGAAATGTCCTTCTAATTTATTCAGTATTTCCCCTGCCTGCATTAAGATAATTTGTTTTCCCCTCATCAAAGGTTATGCGATAAAGATCCTTCACTGATGCATGCTGTACAGATATACTCTACAGTTTATGTCTGGATATTTTGAAATAATGTATTTGCCATCTGCTGTTGAATCCCACTGTCATTGTCCATATTTTTCTTTAAACTGCTGCCAGGATTAAGATTACTTACTTTGATGAGGGTGTGGAAATCTGTGTTGTCAGACAGACTGCCAGTGAGCAGGTTTAGACACATTGGAACATTTCCACCTGCTCCGTAACCACAGACCCTTGAGCACAGAAAAAACCTGCAGTTTTCTTTGCCTCTGTCGCGACCACTGAACATATGATGTCTTCCTGATGCGAAGGCTGGACTTGGAACACTTTCTGCTGATGATACTGTAACCTTTTTCAGTGCAGACTCATTTGTTACCATCGTAGTTAAACAATAATGAGAATGAATTTTGCCTGTAATTAATACTGATACTTGTCAGCCACAGGAGATATTGCAGAGTCAAGGATAATCTGAAACATATAGTTTAACAATTAGATACAGTAATTACAATATTTCAGATGCTCGCACAGAATATATCCCAGTTTTATTAAACCTTAAACTTTTCACGCTCTATGTTTTTAATGTTTGAATTTAAAGTACTGTTTGATAGCAGAACATTATGCAAATACTGTTATGCAATATGCATTACAACCTTGCATCTGTCTAAAGATGACATTGCCACATATTTCAAAAGACAATTCATCATACTGACACTTAATAGGACATTAACAATTCAAAAACTACTCTATGGCTCACCAGTGTAATGCATGCTCGACTGATGGCTTTGCAAGAGCTGCAAAGTCCTATTCTTTGTTGTGATGCTAATGTAAAAAAAGTTGTGCCATCAGCAACTAATTGAATATCTCTCAAAAAAAAGGTCTTATGTCTATTGTTAAAAATATCACCTAAAGAATGCTGTAAAATTAATCTTGTTTTATAAATAATAATTTTTCTATTATATTCTATATCTGTTCATATACAGTATTCAAAATTTCATTTCTTTGTGCAACTCTCTGATCTTTTATTTACTCATTTTTTAACCTATATGTATTCAATTATGTCCCATTTTATAATTTCACTATACCAAAACAAGTTAAAACAAAATAACACTCTGGTAATTGCACTAGAAGAAGCAAAATTTTTAGGTGTCTTTAAAATCAGTTTTTATGGATTTGCCTGGTGTGATACCAGTTTAGATCACTTCAGTCCTACAGGAAATGTTTAAATCACATGATGATGGCAATATAAAACTTCCCTGTCATTAAGTAAAATACACCCTAAACCCAAAACATTAAATTAGAACCAATAAAAAAGTGAGTAACTTTAGCTATATTTTATAATGTCTTGAATGAGAACAATGGAGAGTACAGGAAATCTACTTCAGTGGATTAGCCTTTCTCTGAGAATCCTAGAGGACAGCTCTGAGTTTCTTTCTCTTACAGAGCTTTTGCTTTTTTTCCCCAAAGTATTGCTTACTATGTACAAAATATACTAAATATTCCATATTGCACTGTCATTAGTATGACAAAGTCAAGCCAATATAATTCAATACATGATTTAAGTACCTCCTCCAATTTTCAGGATCTACCTTTTTCTTTTCAACTACTTCTACATATGATGATCAGTTTCTAGTTGTGTCGCAAGTTTCTGCAATTACCATTCCTGTGTGTGCCTGAGAGAATTCATTCCAAATGACTATTACGTCTCAAACAGAAAGGAAAAGGAGCTAGTCTACAGGGGAATGACTTTCAGAGTAATAGATTGAAGAGCATCTATATAGTCAAAACATATGACAAACTTTGTAAACTAAGGTTAGTGTGCTATATGCATATGCAGTAATTTTCACAAATAGATAAACATGGAAACATGAACATGGAAACAGTTTCCATGGAATCAAGCTATTTTTAATGATGAAAGAAAAAACAATCTCGGAAATGTTTGCATACAAGAAGTAGAAAATAGTATGAAAGCAAAAGGCAACTTTGAGAGAGAGTAAATGCAACTCTTATGAATGCTTTAATAATGAAGACGAAGCACAGCAACCGCATCATCTGGTATAGGTGGGACAAAGACATTGCAGAGGTGTGGGAATGATAACCTAGAGCAGATGGGTACTAACAAAATTTGTTAGGCAACCTTCTTTTAAATTGCCACTGATGTTTCAAAAAAATTACTATTTGTATTTCCATAGTTATTACCTTCACAAAACAAGATCACAGAATCACAGAATCACAGAAACTTCAGAGTTGGAAGGGACCTCTAGAGATCATCTAGTCCAACTGCCCTGCTAAAGCAGGATTGCCTAGAGCACATTACTCAGGACTGCATCCAGGCGAGTCTTGAAAATCTCCAGAGAAGGGGACTCCACAACCTCCCTGGGCAGCCTGTTCCAGTGCTCTGTCACCCTCACTGTAAAGAAGTTTTTCCGTGTATTTGAACGGAACTTCCTATGTTCTAACTTGTGCCCGTTGCCCCTCGTCCTGTCACTGGGAACCAATGAAAAGAGTCTGGCACCATCCTCCTTCAACCCACCCTTTAGATACTTGTATGCCATAATAAGGTCTCCCCTCAGCCTTCTCTTCTCCAGGCTAAAGAGTCCCAGCTCTCTCAGCCTTTCCTCATAAGGGAGATGCTCCACTCCCTCAATCATCTTAGTTGCCCTATGCTGGACCCGCTCCAGTAGTTCCCTGTCCCTCTTGAACTGGGGAGCCCAAAACTGGACGCAGTATTCCAGTTGTGGCCTCACAAGTGCGGAGTAGAGGGGGAGAATGACCTCCTTCGACCTACTGGCCACACTCTTCCCTATGCAGCCCAGGATTCCATTGTCCTTTTTGGCAACAAGGGCACATTGGTTGCTCATGGATAATTTACTGTCTGTCAGGACCCCCAGATCCTTCTCCTCAGAACTACTTCCCAGCAGGTCCACCCCTAACCTATACTGGTACTTAGCATTCTTCCTCCCCAGGTGGAGGACCTTGCACTTGCTTTTGTTGAACCTCATTAGGTTCTTCTCTGCCCAGCTCTCCTGCCTGTCCAGGTCACACTGGATGGCAGCACCGCCCTCCGGAGTGTCAGCCACCCCTCCCAGTTTGGTATCATCAGCGAACTTGCTGAGGATACACTCTGTCCCATCATCCAAGTCATTAATGAATATACTGAACAAAATTGGACCAAGTATTGACCCCTGGGGGGCATCACTGGTTACAGGCCTCCAACTAGACTCTATGCCGCTGATCACAACCCTCTGAGTTCTGTCACACAGCTATCTCTCGATCCACCTCACCGTCACCTCATCTAGCCCATACTTCCTCAGCTTCCTAATGAGGATGTTATGGGAGACAGTGTCAAAAGCCTTGCTAAAGTCAAGGTAGATGACATCTACAGCTCTCCCCTCATCCAGCCAACCAGTTATAACATCATAGAAAGCTATCAGATTGGTCAAGCATGATTTACCCTTGGTAAATCCATGTTGACCACTTCCAATGACTTTCTGTTCCTCAACGTGTTTGGAGATTACATCCAGAATGAGTCACTCCATTACCTTCCCAGGGACAGAGGTGAGACTAAGATGGTAGACACAGTATAAAATTTACTGAACGTGTGAAAGCAGAGTCAATGGCATACCTTATATGCATTTCTTATTGTAAGCTTAAGGCACTTAGTAGCACTAGAGGTGAAAGTTGTCATATATTTACTTGGGACAGCTGAAAAGAGTAAGAGAATTTGGCAGTTGTCTCCTATGTATATCTCACCAGCATACACAGACCTCACTGTCACAGATGAGTTTCAGTCTTTTAAGAATTGAATGGAGGAGCGGAAGAGCACGAAATGATGAGATGACTGTATTCATCAAGATAGACAATTGCTTATTTAACAAAACAAATTAAAACTGCATAGGAGGAGTTACTTGCTGTAGTGCTGTAGCATAGCCTTCAATGTGGCAGGAGAAAAACAAAAATGAAACATTTACCTTACGTGGTATAACAAGAGGTCTTGTCCCTGACATCTTTGCACCACATTATTACTATTAAGATCATTATACAAGGCAATTCCCATCACCATATCACCATACTGGAGGAGAACCCTCTAGAAGAATGGAAGGACAGGGTTCAGCATTGCTCTAGTATTTTTGACGGCTCTTCATGAAATGAGACAGAACCAAACATAATTTGGCTTGTTGCTCACCTGGCTGATCTCCATGGATGACACAATATTAATATAATGGGCTTTCAAAACACTCAGGTAAATGTTCATCATGACAGCCTTTTCTTCTTTCTTATGGAAACTAGATTCTATTAAAGAAGTTCTTTTTTTTATTATTTCAAATGTATCAACAGCAGTTTCTTGCTGAGCTCCATCTGTTGGTTTGCTTTCCTAAAAAATAATATAAACTAATATATTTGATAAAAAACCACTGAAACCCTTGCTCTTTACCCATCCTCAACATCAAGGTATTCTTTGCCTTGTAAATACTGAGAAACATCTTATAAGACCATGTTGAAGTTATGCATAAACAGCATTTAATTTGGTTAATGTGTTCAAAGAGTGTCCCTATTGACCTTTAGAGCAAAACCACACAGTTGCGTATGTTGCTATTTCTGATATCGTCCTACTTATTTTCTTCAAAGGAAAGAAAGATGTCAATAATGTGTGACTGTTAATTGTTCGAGGCAATAATGCTAAGAGGCTAGTCGCAGTGTCTCAGTATTTTAGAATTCCTGAACAATCTTTTATTTTCAACTTACTATTTTTATGCTAAATAAAGCTCACCCTATACTAAAGAAATTACTTGTGGATCAAACTGAAAATGAATTTAAACAGTTTCAAAATCTATATTTAAAACACTGATCATTGATAATAGGGCATTTTTTGAATTTTAAAAAAAAAGCCTCAGCCACCAAAAAAACCCCACCAAAGCTGCAACAGAGCAAGACAACTCTACATTATTTTCACTTGACTAGTGCACAAAAGTAATGAAATAACTGGCCACTAAAAGCTGATTTTGTGTGTATGCATTTCATAGAATCATAGAATAGTTTGGGTTGGAAGCGTTCTTTAAAGATCTTAGAATCACATTTGAGATCATCGAGTCCAACGAAACAACCTACAATCTCTGCCCTTCAGAGCATGCCCTGAAGTGCCACATCTAGACGTTTCTTAAACACCTCTAGGGATGGTGACTCAACCACATCCCTGGGCAGGCTGTTCCAGTGCCTGACCACTCTTTCAGTAAAGTAATTCTTCCTAATATCTAACCTAAACCTCCCCTGCTGCAACTTCAGACCATTTCCTGTGGTCCTGTCATTATTCACTTGGGAGAAGAGGCCAACACCCACCTCTCTCCAACATCCTTTCAGGTAGTTGTAGAGGGCAATGAGGTCTCCCCTCAGCCTCCTCTTCTCCAAGCTAAACATGCCCAGCTCCCTCAGCCTCTCCTCATATGACCTGGTCTCCAGACCCCTCACCAGACTGGTAGCTCTCCTCTGGACACACTCCAGCACTTCACTCTTGTACAGAGGGGCCCACAACTGAACACAGTACTCGAGGTGAGGCCTCACCAGTGCCGAGTACAGAGGCACGATCACTTCCCTGCTCCTGCTGGCCACGCTATTCCTGATACAAGCCAGAATGCTGTTGGCCTTCTTGTCCACCTGGGCACACTGCTGGCTCCTGTTAAGCTGGCCATCCACCAGCACCCAGGTCCTTTTCTGCTGGGCAGCTTTCCAGCCACTCTTCCCCAAACCTGTAACGTTGCTTGGGGTTGTTGTGACCAAAATGCAGGACCCGGCACTTGGCCTTATTAAACCTCACACAGTTGGCCTTGGCCCATCGATCCAGCCTGTCCAGGTCCCTCTGTAGAGCCTTCCTACCCTCAAGCAGATCAACACTCCCACCAGTTTGGTGTCATCTGCAAACTTACTGAGGGTGCACTCAATGCCCTCATCCAGATCATTGATAAGGATATTAAACAAAACCGGCCCCAAAACTGAGCCCTGAGGGACACCACTGGTGACCGGCCGCCAAGACGATTTCACCCCATTAATCACAACTCTCTGGGCATGGTCATCCAGCCAGTTTTTAACCCAGCGAAGAGTACACTTCTCTATGCCATGATTTGCCAGCTTCTCCAGGAGAATGCTGTGGGGGAGGGTGTCAAAGGCCTTACCAAAGTCCAGATAGACAACATCCACAGCCTTCCCCACATCCAGAAGGCGGGTCACATGGTCATAGAAAGAGATCAGGCTGGTTAAGCAGGACCTCCCTTTCCTAAACCCATGCTGGCTGGCCCTGATCCCTTGGCTGCCCTGCACTTGCTGTGAGAGCTCACTCAAGATGATCCTCTCCATGATCTTTCCTGGTATTGAGGTCAGGCTGACAGGCCTGTAGCTCCCTGGATCCTCCTTCTGACCCTTCTTGTAGATGGGCGTCACATTAGCCACCCTCCAGTCATCTGGTACCTCCCCTGTTGACCAAGACTGTTGATAAATGATGGAGAGAGGCTTTGTGAGCTCTCACGCCAGCTCCCTGAGTACTCCTGGGTGAATCCCATCCGGCCCCATAGACTTATGTACGTCTAGGTGCAGAAGCAGTTCACTGACTACTTCCTCCTGGATTATGGGTGGGTTGTTCTGCTCTCCATCCTTATCTTCCAGCTCAGGAGGCTGAGCACCCTGGGGATAGCTGGTCTGACTATTGAAAATGGAGGCAAAGAAGGCATTAAGTATCTCAGCCTTCTCCTTGTCATTGGTTGCAACTTTCCCCCCTGCATCCAGTAAGGGATGAAAATTCTCCCTGGCTTTCTTTTTGTTGATGTATTTATAAAAGCTTTTTTTGTTGTCCTTAATGTTAGTGGCCAAGTTGAGCTCCAGCTGGGCTTTTGCCTTCCTAATTTTCTCTCTGTATAACCTAACAAGATCTCTGTACTCCTCCTGAGTTGCCTGTCCCTTCTTCCGATGGTGGTAAACCCTCCTTTTATTCCTAAGTCCCAACAGAAGTTCCTTATTCATCCAGACTGGCCATTTTCCCCACCCTTTAGACTTGTGACACTTGGGGACAGCCTGCTCCTGGGCCTTTAAGATTTCCTTCTTGAAGAGCGTCCAGCCTTCCTGGACCCCTTTGCCCTTCAGGACTATCTCCCAAGGGACTCTCTCAACCAGCCTCCCCTGAAATGAGCAGGGACATCTTCAACTAGATCAGGGTGCTCAGAGCCCCGTCCAACCTGACCTTGAATGTTTCTGGGGATGGTGCATCTACCACCTCTCTGGGTAACCTGGGCCGGTGTTTCACCACCCTCATTCAAAAAATTTCTTCCTTGTATGTAGTCTAAATCTTCCCACTTTAAGTTTAAAACTATTATTCCTTCTCCTATTGCAACAGGTCCTGCTAAAAGGTCTGTCCCCATCTTTCTTATAAGACCCCTTTAAATACTGGAAGGTCACTATAAGGTCTCCCAGGAGCCTTCTCTTCTCCAGGATGAACAACCCCAGCTCTCTCAGCCTGTCCTCATAGCATGGGCACTCCAGAGGGTGCTCCAGCCCTCTGATCATCGTTATGGCCCTCCTCTGAACTCGCTCCAACAGGTCCATGTCCTTCTTATGCTGGAGGCTCCAGAGCTGGAGACAGTACCCCAGGTGGGGACTCATGAGAGCAGAGTAGAGGGGGAGAATCACCTCCCTTGACCTGCTGGCCATGCTTCTTTTGTTGCAGCCCAGGATGCAGCTGGCATTCTGGGCTGCGAGTGCACATTGTCATGTTCAGCTTTTCATCTGTCAGCGCATTCAAGTCCTTCTCTTTCATCATGGCTGCTCCCAGTCCCTTCATCCCCCAGCCTGTATTCACACTGGGGGTTGCCCCCACCCAGGTGCAGGACCCTGCACTTGGCCCTGTTGAACCTCATGAGGTTCAAATAGGTCCACTTCTTGAGCTTGTCCAAGTCCCTCTGGATGGCATGCCATCCCTCATGTGTGTCACTTGCACCACTCAGCTTGGCGTAGTCCATAAACTTGCTGAGGGTGCACTCAATCCCACTGTCTAAATCATTGATGAAGATATTGAACAGAACTGGTCCCAATACGGACCCCTGAGGGACACCACTTGTCACCAATCTCGCTCTGGATACTGAGCCATTGACCCCTACCCTCTGGATGCAACCAGCCAACCAACCAATTCCTCATCCACCAAACAGTCCACCCATCAAATCCATATCTCTTTAATTTAGGGAGAAGGAGGTTGTGGGGGACCATGTCAAAGGCCTTACAGAAGTCCAGATAGATGACATCCATAGCTTTTCCCTTGCCCACTGATGTAGTCACTCCATCAAAGAAGGCCACTAGGTTGGTTAGACAGGACTTGCCCCTGGTGAAGCCATGCTGGCTGTCTTGAATCACCTCCCTGTCCTCCATGTGCCTTAGGGTAGATTCTAGGAGGTTCTGTTCCGTGATCTTCCCAGGCACACAGGTGAGGCTGGCAGGTCAGTAGTTCCCAGGGTCCTCCTTTCTATCCTTTTTAAAAATGGGTGCATTGTTTCCCTTTTTGCAGTCACTGGGAACTTCACCTGACTGTCATGACTTTTCAAATATCATGGAGAATGGCTTGGCAGCTACATCAGCCAATTTCCTCAGGACTCTGGGATGTGTACAAAGAATTCACAGAATACTTTTGATAACTTGTTCTTGGTAACTATTAAATGTCATCCACACAGTTACATTAGATAAAAAATCAACCTCTCCCTTTAATTTAATAAAATTAACTGCTACTTTAGTCTGATATTCTAGTCTACATTATTTTTTTTTCTGCATTGTTAGCACTTCTTTCCAGCTAAATGATATTTTAGAAAAATCTGAGAGCAAGCATACAGAAAAGGAAAATATTAAAGCATTTGTATATACCCACAGTCAAAATTGGATATTTAATGTAGTTTTTTTTCCCTGTTTCATCTAGCAGTTACCAAGCCTGAAGGCAATATATAGGCTAGATTCTGGAGGAGAATATCATGCTGACAATAGAATCTGGAAATATCATCACTTTTAAGTTCTCTGGACTTTGCTGCATCACTGGGATTTTTTAACTTGAGTGTCTCTCAAAGACTCCAAAACACCAGCTGCAAAATAAGTTTTGAAGAAGATCAAACTCTGGAACATTGCAGCTTGGGTAACTTCGAAATTACTAGAAACTTCAAATCATTTTCTCTTGGTAGTTTTCTTGGAATCAATTTCATTTGTTCCAAGAAACTACAAGAGCAACAATTATTGAACTGGAAGATCAGGAGGAAAATGTGAGATCAGAGAAGAGAATGTATGTTTAAGATGTGAAAGACTCATTTTCTATGACAGAAAAGAAAACTGAAGCTATGTTTTTCCCATGCTACATAACTAAGATAAAAGAAAGATGACAAAGGCTCTAACAGCAATGATCATAGCTCTATCCATTCTTCCACTTTTCATTTCCTACAGTGTTTTATTTTGGTTTTTCTACTGGAAAGACAGAGGAAATAGAATAAGAGAGATTTCTTTTACTCTTTTAATCTAAAGCAAACTTTTCCCTTCTCTTTTTTAGGTAAACTCAGCAGAGGAACGAAAAACAAAAATAATAAAAGTTCAACTAAAATTAAACACTGAAACATACCTCTCATATTCTTTAAACACAAATTAATACCACTCTTACACATAGTGAAAATATAATCTTGTCATCTGAGTGCATATAGATGCTTTCACCCTGTCATGAATTCAGATTCTGTAAAGAATCATATATCATACACCTCTGTCTGTAAACTGTATAAAAATGTTAACTTTGGTTTCTCATATTTGAAATATCTTTACATTGAATAAGTTGTTTACTTTGGATATGTGTTCTTGGGATACATATAATCTATTGCTAATGCACTTTAAAAATTCTATGTCTCATGTCCTATGCCTTTCACTACAAAAAAAATTCCTTTATAAATTTCCTTTCCCAAAAGTAGGGGTGTATATTATACACTGATCATGAAACACCTTTACAGGGACTATCAACAGAGGCAGACCTTTTTATGTATATATGACATCGCAGAGTTCTATTTCAAGAAATAACTACAATTTCAAGTGAAAGAGGGTAAATAAAGTAGATAAGTTACTTGTGTTTCCTGGGAACACAATATGTATTGAGAGAACAATCAGTTTACTGTGACAAAGAAAATCCTCCATCACTTGATTCGGTATAATAACCACCATGATTTTGAAGATGCTTTCCTATAGCATTTTTTAGCCTCATCTTGGTCAGTATACTAGAAAGACTAGAAAAAAAATTGAAGAAAACTGTCTGGATCTGACATATTTAGGACATAAATATGGACATCACTAGAAAACTGCCTGAACGTATTTGGAAATTTAATCTATTGTCTGACGAGAAGCACCAAAAAGTCACTTTTTTTTAAACTTTCTTCAGTGATTTAAAATACTTTATATTCTCTGGTTTGTAATATACTTGTAATTTTTAGAATTTTTAAAGAAAGCATGTAGGACAGAATAGGAAAAAAAATCAAATTAATATACACTAGTACTTATTAGTCTTATTATGCCTAGTAAGATGTGCCTAATAATGTGCTTAACTTTATTATATATTATATTATAATAACTTTATTATATTATATATAAATATATATATATTTATATGGGAGGACAGAGCCATCTGTCCTCCCATAAATGCACTCACTGACCAACAATGCCTCACTAATAATTTACCTACGTACAATGACCATGACAATCTTGCAGTTTTCCAACTGAAGACATGAGATGGTTACTTCTTCATCATCATCAATTAAAACAAGGTCTTTCTAGGTTCTCCCAACTATAGCTCCATTCCAAAATTTGTCATGCCTCTTAACCATGAAAGCCCTCCATGAAAACATTCCAATCTTCTAATACTCCAAAATGGAAACCTGGCATAAAATCTTCATTTATTTAGTAGCCTTGTCAAAGTTTTTGTAAGCCTTATGATGAAGCTCCCTCTTTAGCCTTTGGAAGTGTTAATCATCAATTTGACTTTTCACACACAAAAGACAAGATTTTCTCCATACTTATTGCCAGACAATATTTGAATAGAATCAGAACACTCACGGTCAAAATAGAGGAAATCAATAATAAAAGGATCCATATAGAAACTGCAGATAAAAGAGTGTGACTTATCACCCTAATATAACATTGATGATTGAGGTATAAAAGGCATAAAGACATGAAAAGATATAAAGATGAAAATAACTGTGAATCTCTTCCCAATCCGTGTGAAGTATTCAGCTTAATTTAAAGCCACAGCACCAGAAAGGGCGATTTATCTAAAACTAACCTGTATTTCAACTGCAGTCAGAGAAATAGGCACTTTCAGAGGTAATTCAGCTCATTGAAACAGTGCTGGAGATGACTGGCTGGAAGCACTGAATGTGTAAATGTCTGTCTCTGTCTACTAACCAGAGGAAATTAGAATGAGCAGTTTAGACAAGAAAATCATCTATTAGACAACAGTTTCCTCTCTGATTTGCACAGGACAAGGTGCAACAGGCACAAGTTGCCAGAAGGAAATTTATGATTTATATCATAATCTTTATAAAGAAAAGCCTCTTCACACTGTGAACGATTAAGAGTGGAAAAGCTTGTCCAGGGATGCAGTGGAATCTCTTCCTAAAGACATGCAAAACTCAGCCCAAAAAGTTAAAGGGAAATCTGTCTCTAGCTTTGAATTTAGCCCTACTTTGAGCAGGATGATCTCCTGAATACAACTGCTAGATGTGTCTGCCAGCCATAGTCTTTTTATGGTTCCAGATCTAAAGTCCCAAGACAAATCCTATCTTGGTAAGATTTTTGTTCCAGATTTAAACTATTGTCTATTTCAGAAAACCTGATTTTAATAAAATGACAGCTAACCTAAAAAAACCCCACCCTAAAACACATGCAGTTGTCAGACAAACTGGCAAGATTATTAACCTAACTGTTAACAATGATTTACGAATGCTGCTTATGGGAATAGCAAAAATTGGAAGCACAACAGTGGGTACAGAAGAACAAACAACTACAATGAAAACACCACATTCTCAAAAGGGAAAAAAAAAAGCTTATTAAGATTTTATGAACTTCAAAAGAGATTTTATGAGGTTCAAAAACTTTAAAGCCACGTGCATTTGATTTTCATCATATACTAGATTCTGCCTAAATGTATTTACTTGTATCTACATCAAATCATAGCAATGTGCCAGTGCATGTCAAGCATAGCTTGACCAATGCTCACCTGCATTTGCTGTGGACCAAACTGCTTTGTGGCAGCTTGCAGTTCTGGAATTTTTTTTCAAAGGTTCCAACAGGGCTGAAGACAGACAGACAGCCAAGTGGCCAGACATGTGAGTATAGGGTGCAAAAGGTATACTTTATTAAACATTTATTGTAAAAAATACATGTCTACATGTAATGTCTACATTCATTGTTCATTCATTTCTGCCTTCAGAACTAGACATGTTCTCAGAGATGCAAAGGGTAGTTTAAAATTTAAAAATGTCTTTCAAGTAGGAAATCTGTGTGCATGTAAGTATTTATGGAATTCTTAAAATTAAAAAATCTAGTGTGATTTAAGGTTTTCAATGCAGTGCTGAAACAGACACTAATATACATAGAAGTTTGATTATGTCCTTGTGTACATCCTTTATCGTACCTAGACACCTTATATAATCATATCACTTTTGAATTTACTAGCATTCACTTTTTTTTCTCCAATATTTTCTCAAAGTATTTATAAAAGTGGAAAGTTAAAAACCAACTTTGATCAGTTACATTCTTTTTAGTGGACGATGAAACTAACTAAACCAGTTTCCCAGAGATTTGTGTTGGTTTCCCCACAGTAGTGCGTCACCTTTGCCTATGACATCTCTGCTTTGTGATATCTTCAGTTTAACACTTTGCTCCTCACCTTCCTTACAAGTATTTCTGGTTCATTCTATGCCCTTTTTCACACCTATCACCTAGGCAGGAGTGAACAGGAATCACCAAGGTCCCAGCCAACCCAAGTCATCCTTCAATGGGACAGTTCAGAAAGAACAAATAACTCTTGAGTTCCTGATGTAGCTTTTCTCTCTTTATAGTGTTGACTTTTCTTTCTACCCACCTGTGAATTATATAAAATCAGAACCATATACTGCTTTTGAGCTCTCTACTTCTGTGTCAAATGTGGTTTAAATTGGCCAGCGGGTAAAGGGTTATTAGGGAAAAGGGAATGACAGATGGAACAAGTGATCGCATAAACCTTTCTTAATGAAACTGGGCTAAAAATGAGAAGAAAAGATAAAACCCATAAATTTTGTGGATGTGCAAAATAATATCTTCAGCATTCAAGCTCCTAGATACTTTGTAAAGTGTCTTTTAAAATCACTTTTGAATAAATAATACCACCCCTTCAAACCATAAAAGACAGTCCCAGGGGACTGAATTCAGCTTTATGAATTTCTGCTGTCTGAGAAAGTCAAGCATGGTTTGTCTGTAATTGCTCTGAGAATAGGGTCCTTATAAATCAATCTTTTTAAAGTAAGAAAGGAGAAGAACAGGAAAAGGAATATTACCTATAAAATATTTTTAATATACATGGAATTGGTTTTGAATTACAATTGGTTTTTGAGGGTTAAAATTCAGTGATTTTTTCTGCAAAGATTTAACTTCTCAAATAGAAGATAAAACAAAATATGTAAAATTAGATAATGAGCTGAATTCAAACCTGATATTAAAGCTGAATTAGAACTAGATAAAAGCTGAATTTGGATGCAAAGTAAGCAATTTTCTAATATAAAAAAATACCAGTAAAAGTTTCAAGTTGTCATAAATTTCAGTCATCACTGGGATAAATCATGTTCTTCTCTGGAATCAGGCAATTTTCAGTCCCCATACACTCCAAGCACTGCCCTTCTCCATTGTTTGTAGGGGAAGATAATATTTGAATTTAAGTGCTTCCATAAATTCATGAAGTTATATCTACTATACCAAGGATAGATTGTCCTAAGCTCTGAAGCTGAGAACATAGAGACGACCTTCAGGCAATAATTTTATGCAACAACTATACCTATTCCAAAATGTGAATCAGCTGACATTGAATTTTGGAACTGAGATATTTCTCTGAAACAAGGAAATTCCACACATCTTCACCCAATACAGAGGAACTTCTCCAACTAGTACAGATCTCCAGTTTAAGATTCATAAATGTCATGAGTATACCTGGAAGTTTGTTAGCAGCTGTATAGGACTAACATGAAACTGGATGACACAAGAGATATAGCACAGTGTTGAATATATTTATTACTCTTCCACAAAAATAATTGTACTATGCAAAAAAATAGGGCTGATGTCCCTGCAAACAGCTTCAGCAATAAGAGATCATTGAATGCCATAGTTACTTTGACTAAAATGCTGTTTAAGAAAAAGTTTATGTTAATTATCTACTGTTTTTATAAATTGAATGTGAAAATGACCTTGACAGAAGGAGAAAAATCTTCCTGACTAATTGCTGCACCTACATTTTTAGGTCATGCTCTAGAGAATATAGACATCTTCTCATTTTGTAACACTTAAGTTCTTTTCAATCATATTTAGCTAAAATACTGCCATAACTTCAAAGAGAAAGAAAATCATATGTTAATTTATTCTATCACAGACACAGTGGACAGAGGTTTCGGACTCTAGAGGCTCTTGCTTGTGATGAAGCTGTCAAAAAATTGCTAGAGTTTCTCCACCCCTAAAGGAATGATGATGTCTCTGATAAAATCAAAACATATTTGTACTGTATAAACTTTGCTAAGGAAGCAGAAAGGTTTGGTGTTTTTTTAATTTCCACCTTGTCATTCTTTGTGAAGAGGTATGCAATTATTTATTTGAATATTTATTAGGTCCCAAAATAATTGAAAGAAAGTCCAAATTGGATATTGAAAAAAAAATCCAGCTTTGAAAAGTTGGAAATAGAAAAGTAGGTCTGCCAATCACTGTCTCTAAGTTCTTTAAAAATACAGTATAAAAGCCCATAGTGGTTGCTTTTCATCTAAGATATGCTTTTTCAAGCAGCTAACTGGCTCTGAATATCTAGCCACAAAATTAACTCCATACCAGAAATATTTCTTTGGGGTTTTTTTGATCCAGAAAGTCTGGCAAGCAGCATAACTCTGTGATAACAGTGATAAAAGTGGCCAAAGAAAAAAAAAAAAAACAACTAACAAAAAATCTCACAACCAAAACCCAAACCAAATCAAATTAAGCGAAATCAAACCAAAAAAACCCACAACCCCAAACCAAAATCAAACCAACAACAAAACCAGACAAAACCAACAAACTCCAGCTTTTTGTAGGAAGAAGTTAGTGAGTTCAAGTTTCACTCAGAAACAAGTACTTATACATTGGTCATGGATCTGGCAGTAAATTCCATGGAGTCTGTATTTTACCCAGTTGGATACTTGTTTAGTATTTTTACTCATCACACAACTTCTTTTACTCTATTTAGAAAATAGAAAGCATCCAATATTTAAGCTGTAAATATCACGGTTTTGTTGGTACCTTTCTCAGGCTGTAAAAGCTTGTCAATATTAATCATATTAGGATATATACCCCTAAAAAGTGTAAGTATGTAACAATGCAAACATCCTTTTTCTACTCTTTTTTTCCCTGCTGATTCTGATTTGCTTTGTTTTATACCTCACTGTCCCTAAACCAGTTGTTAATATTTGCTATAACTACAAATACTGCATCCTTCCTCTTTTCCCACCAGGGAAAACCAAGACTCTATAATCGAACATAAATATATAAGTAGATGAAAAAATTTTGTAAACCTTAAATAGCCTTGTTAGGCATTTGTCATAAAAATGCTAATTTAAAATAAATGGTGAAGTTAGGATTAAATGAAGCTACCTAAAGCATGAATTATGCAGAATTGTCAAAGTTACCGAAAACTTAACAATTTCACAGGAATCACTCTGAATTAAAAATAGTATACACTTGACTTCAGCAGCTGTCCAGGGAAATAATGTTCTTCGTCTGAATGCTTCTGACTGTAATTTATGGGTTTCAGAAGTAGGCTGTCTTCAGAAGTAGGCTGTCTTCATCGTACTCTGAACTGAAGTTACAGACTTATGTAATGCATCTGGAAGACTATTCAAAAACCTTAAAGCTAGTATATGTAATCTGTTGCTGCTGTTGTTCTACTCAAAGTAGCAAGGGTATTAAAAAAGTAATCTTCTGTGATGGCATTCAAAGTCCACCTAGTGTTTTCAGTAAAAATCCATACATGTAAATTAGAAGAGTTAAAAAAGATAATAAAGTAAAACATCAGGTCTGTACGTTCTGTCACAGACATGGTTCTCAGGAAGGTTGGAAATTTCAAAGACTTCATAAAATACAGATATTTTGAATATGTAGAATACTCAACATGTTACAAGTATTGTTGTGTTCTGGGACCATAGGGTGTATTTCCCGATGAAAATTAATTTCCTGGATGACAGGTACTGCAAATCAGTAGCATAAACCGTAAATCTTCAGAAATATCACTCCAAGGTATGCATGGAAACAGGAGGGGTTTATGTGTACAGTTAGATTGGCAAGACAGTGTATGCTATTTGGGTCATTCTCAAGAGGTCTAATAAAGCAAAGAAGCAGTCTTATAGAAAAGTATCCTTACAATAGAAAATTAACAAGAAATGAAAGACTTGAGACTGGCCAAATTAGGGACTTATGTGTAAAATAGGTTACAGACAGACACTAATTTTTCAGGTTGAAAACATTTATTGCTTTATCTTCCACACTTTCTCATCAATGTTAATATCTTAAATGATATGCTTTGTGAAAAATGGCAGATTAATTAATAACTTGAATTAATTAACACCTCTCTACTCAGAAAAGCAGCAAATGCTGCAATATTAATTTAATTTCAGATCCGATAAAATCATCACAGTGAACTGTGAGGAGTCTACAGTCTTACGCCCTGTCATTAGCCCATGGGGAAACTGTTGACTAGAAGTCTGAGACTGAGGATGGGGTACTGGTGATTCACAAAGGAGTCAAAAATACAGTTAAGTGGTAATCAGTCAACCAAATAAACAAACAAAACAGACAATGGTGCAGCAAGAAACACTGCAGTTATAGTTTTAAGCTAAACTTTCAAATACTTCCATGTTAAGACAAAAATTTGTAGGATGGCGAGGTACTTTTATTTCTAATCAAAAGATCAGTGAAGTGAATAAAAGTCTTTTATGATGACATCAAGTTGTCTTTCAACCAATCCTTTCTTTGCGTGCAAACACATTTTCCTGTGACTAATTCATGTAACTCTTTTATTCCAAAATGGTCTAACACGCAGCTATATTTAAGTACTTTATACCTTACTCCTTAAAGCTATTGGATAATGATGTTCCTTTGCATTCAGAATAAGTATTTAGAACAGATGGTGAAAAGCTTAGATTAATCTAATTTTGGCTTTAAAATAACCTATATTAGCTGTAATTTTCAGTATAACAGCAGTTTAGTTTACTAGAACAGGAATTTATGATGCATTGGAATTAATTGCTAGATATACATACTTGAGTAATATATTCCTGTATCCAGAAATTCTCTATAGATAAGATCTTCAGTAGGTCTTGTTGTTTTGTTTTGTCTTCAAAACATAGCTGTTCTTTACCCTGGGTTCTCTTTGTACCTTGCATTTAACTCCCTTATGATTCCAGCAAACTGTTCTTTCCTGAAACCTCCCAACCATCCTGTTCCATTCCTTACGCCTCCTATTTAGAGTAATAATAAAATCAGTAACATTTATATAAAATGGGGGTTGTGATTCTTACCCATAGTTGTAAAGGTTCCCACATAATTGTATTGACCCAAACAATAAAAATCATAAAATTATCCTGAGAATTTGGGTAAGAATTGTTTCCTCCCATGGTTCACTTTTTTCTCAAACTGTCTCCCTTTTTTTCATTGATTAAAAAGCTGGGAGCAAAAGAATGTTCACTGCTTGGTACTAGAATGATATGCAAAACTGCAGTTTATTGCCTGGAATCTGTCATCACAGATAGTACAAATAGCATCAGAGTACTGTATGATATCCACTGAATGGTGTCTCTAAGAAGTCATTAAAAAATAGGAGCAGATCAGCAAAAAAAACCCTAGTAGAACACAAGAAGAAAAGTTAGAACTAACAAAAAAGAAAGAAGAGGTTGAGGCAGTGAATAAAAATGTATTTTCACTTGAAAAAAGTATGATTTTAGCACAGAGAAAATAATCAGAAATCACAACTTCAGAATTTTATGGTAAGTCAGGTGAAATGCAACGGAAAACTCTACAGAATCAAAGTACTAAATAATTTCCTAGCAAATGTGTGACAAGAAGACAGTGAAAAGCTGAAATACCTGACCTCAGCAGGATTTTTATATGAAGATAAGTAGCCTAATATAAGAAACACCACCCTGGTGTGACATAAAGATGCCAGAACACGAACCAGTAATAAGACCTGAATCTACCTCTTAATATAACTATAAACTTTTGTCCTAAATATGGAGCACCTTTTAAAAATACTGTTTAATTTGATTAAAATTTAAAATATGTTAATGTTGTGCGAAATTAATGAAGGTTACAAAATACCTGATGGTATCTTGCAGAAACTGCAGAATTAAACACTCTCTCTCTTCTTGCCGGTTTTTCAGAAAGACAGTGAGTGAACAAAAGTCATCTTAATGAAAGACAGACCCGGAATACATAGAATAGCAAAGTGCCAGCATTTCCCATTTGAATTGGTGGGCACTTCTGAGATAGGAAACTGAAAAAACATAAACATTAACTTGTGGAGAATTTAGAGAATGACTGTGGGAAGGAGAACACATTTTTCTTTCTTAATGCTGTAAATAAGATCATTATTTCCTCCATTTTTTTTATTATGCTTTCGGCTGAAGAGCTCATAAAGCCTCTGCCAGCAACTAACACGTACTAGTTCACTTCAGGGCAGACTGAAATAATTAGATATGTTTCTTTGGTAAACAGAACAGGACAGAGAGATAAAGGCATTTCCCTCTTGGTTAGAAGTAATTAAGTATCCAAGTTATAGATACGCAGACATTTATCTGGGGAGATTTAAATTGATTTCCAAGTCACATGAAAGACAAAAGTTCTCCATCTTGGTACAGAGGGTGAATACTGCAGTTGCTCACATTTGCTCATGTCTGAAGGCCAGTTGTTGTATAGGTAAGAACTGCTATGCAAATTCAGTTTGCATTGCATAAATTGTATTATGCAAATGCATAAATTTTATTATGACAGTAAAGGGACTTCAGAGGACCGTGTTCCCATGTTCAAGAGGGTCTTCTGACTAGCATGGAAAATCCTATCCTTAATCCTTAGTATGAAAGTATGTATTCCAGTGTGTCCTCTCTGTGTCATGTACAGAAGGGCATACATGCCTTTGAGAATTTATATCATTCAGGGAGAAAGGACAGGGAAGAAATTCATTATGTATTGTAATGTCTCTTGCTGGTTTATGTTAGGGAAATGCTGAGAGACAAATGGAATGCAATATTTATAAAGAAGTCTTCAATACTTATTACTTTTATGGTAGATAGTCTAAGACATTCCAGGCAGAACTGGGCTATATGATGCTAGGTATTAGATAGATTTATGACAAAGAACCTTCCCTGTTGAAATTTACAATCTAATTGTAAGAGAAAATAAATGGGTACACTGTCCTGGAACAAGTAAATTGTGAATACACAGCTATGGATCTTGCTTTATTCTGCCACACGTCATAATAGGCGGTATATTTTTTCCCAACTACATGTCTTAAAAGAAATAAGATTGTAATTACCCTGGCATCAAAGCTACTATTTAAGAGAAAGGGCAGTCTATTAATATACTGTTTCTTGTTTTGTTTTGTTTCTGCTTTACCATCAAATTTAATAACAAAAAGTAAAGAACTGAGAAAGGCAAAGGACAATACAGGGAAAGGAAGAGAAAGTAATTCCTCTGAATTATTTGAATGAATATTCAAATGAGTCAAAATGAAAGAGGATGATAAGAAATAGAAATGCTTCACTAATTTCTACTGGGAGACAAAAGGACACATAAAAACTCATTTTGGATCAGAACTAAATCTAATCTTTCTTTCCTTTGTGGAATGATAAAACTTCAACAATCCTCTTCATATACCATTTCAGCATGGATTGTTCAGCAGTCACTGACTTAAAAATGATAAACCTAAATCCAAAATAATCCCTTATTCTTAATAAAAGACACAAAGACTTTGTAAGAGACAATTACGGACTAGACAAAATATTATCATCTCAGCTGTTCTTGCTTACAAACTGCAGAATCAAGTGAATACATCAGATGAACTTAGGTAATGCAAAGATTCTGTGATGCAGGCTATCATTTCTATCTTCCAGGGTAGAGAACAGAAAGAGCAGCACCCAAATCCTTATATCTCATTTTAAATGGGTTGTACAGCTTCACAAGGAAGTTATTGACCTTGGGAATAAGAACGGTAGTGAAAGTGTGAGCGTAACACCAGAAAAAAAGGATGAGACTGCTAGGAAGTGTGTATAAAATTTTTAAATTTAGTATTAATGAAGAATTTCTGTAATAATTACTTTCTTTTTCTCTAATAATTGATCTGGAATAATAACAATTCTTTTTTTTGTTTCAGATTGCAGTCAGACTAATGTTAAGTCCTTAGCTTTGTGTATAAAGTATGTTCTGCTGGTCCAGGTAAGCTGCACAAGCTGTAGCCAAAAAGCCCCAAAACAACCTGATGGAAGAATATGGCATACCCAGGCTGTAATTTAAATGCATCATAACATGAAAGTAAAGAAGATAATTTAAAACTTTCTTTGTAGTTATGCTACAATTAGAGGGTTACTTTTCTAAAACAATGACAGGAAAACCAGACAGCCCATATTTGCTAAAACTATCAGAAAAACTAAGGGACTATGACTTTCAGAAGGTGTAGGCCACATTCCAGTTTACTGAAGTATGACTGAATTTATAATTGAAGTCCATATAAGTTTTGTAAAACAACAATTTCTACTTCTGTATCCTACTGAATGAATGTAGTCAGTATAAATACAGAAAGGCAAATACAACATAACACATCAAACACCCCTGCTGAACAGCCAGTCCTCAGAGAAATGAAGAAAGGAAGAAAAGTACTGACTTAGAATGGAATCAGAGATCAATCAAAACTTTATGAAAAAATGTATGTTGGCAACTTGCAAAAAGATGTCCAAAATGGAAGTAGAAAAAGAAGGAAAAGTTTTTGCTACGAAGAAAGAAAAAGAGATTCCTAATCATTAAAAAACATTTTACATATTATTCAGAAAATGACGTAAATTATATATATAAAAGAATAAGTAAGACAGATTTGAATATTATATGAAATTGTCATAGTAAAATTTGGTCTTATGTAACATTCTCAATTCTCAGCTGATTCCATGAAAGGAAAGGAATATCTCGATTACACTGTAAACTCACCAGCCCCTCTTTCATGCTGTCCTTCAACCTAGGACATACATATGATTTGTTCCTTCTAGGATATTTTAATTAACCTAATTTTTATCTCAATATTTACTTTGCGTTCAATTTCATTAAGTGTTGCCAAGTGATTGCAATTGAAAACGGAGTACAAATGGTCTTCTTCCCTGTATTTGCAATGCATTGTTAGGTATTTTTACTGGTAAAATAACAAATACAGAACGGATAGTTTCAATGAGATTTTTACTTGGATTTCAGGATTTAGTAGAGTGTTGATCCAGTGACAACTCTTTAATGAAGGACACTGAGAGTACTGATGTCACTTTGTGAAGTGATACCTTTCTCTACGACAAGTCTAATAGAAATACAGTAATTTTTCAATCAAGACATTGATTTTGACTAAGTTAATTACCCCATGCAGGATGTTGTATACCAATATTATTTCTACATTATAAAGTTTTCAGAATCTTTTCAATGTATTTTTTTTACATTTATTTTATAATGACTCTTCTAATTAAAAAATACTCATGCCTTCTGTGGCATAAGTAATTTATTTTTTTTTCTAGTTATTTTATGACATATTAATTAAACACAGTTCAACCTGCTTTGTACAACATTATGGGTGACATTCAGAGAACGTCAGCTGGGACAGCTAAATTTGCACATAGAAGATGAAGAAATATGGAAAGGTAAGGTACTAATGAGTTGTAGTGGAAAGACCAATATGCAACCAAAGTACAGGATGGGTTCTACTGCAAAAGAAGAATATGAAGGGGTTTTTTTTCAACAGCAACAAAAAGTGTGCTAGATAAATTTCTGAATAGCCATTTTATCACAGTTATTTAACCTGCACCAGAACTGGATTCTCAGCAAATGGAAGTGTAAAATTATTTATCAGATTCCTCAAACAACCCAGTGACATATATTTTTATAAACCAGACCATCAGAGGAAATGTGGTTTTAGACATGTAGAGTAATCTTATGTTACCAGTGCTTTTTAAATGTTTATAAAAGTACTTTGAAATTGGAAAAGATTAGCAGCCTGAGAACATACAATTTAAAATCACTTATATTTAGATTATTAGGAGTAAGACTGTTTGCAGATAATTAGGTACACTGAACTCCAAAGAAAAATCTATCAAGCAAAGATGTGAAATTTGCAGTCCTCACTAAGATTAAAACTTTTAAAATCCACCCTATGACTGCTTAACAAAAAATTCCTTGGTAAAGTATACATAACAAGAATTGAATCTTCTAATGCAGAGACAAAGACAACAGCAACAGAAACAAAAGTAAACCATATTCCAAACTACATAATTACAAAGAATGTCAATGCTTGAGGTTTAAATTTATCAGTGACCACACTTTGTCTCTCATTCATGTATAAATAAATGCAGAGAATATATAAGTGGGAAAACTATTAAAGGAGGTATGAAAAAATTGCTTGCAGCTAATTTACAATAGAAAGCACATAACAGTATAGTTTTTCTAATCTTAAAAGCACTCAGGTTGTATTATTCAATCGTTCTTGTCAATGAATGGAAAATGAGATATAAATTCCAAATTTGTTCATATACTAGGTAATCCCATGCTTTATAAACCCTGGAATTCATAATCTTAGCTTTTAGTATTCAGAACTATTCAGAGATCTAGATCTATAAATCAGAGTATGTTGATCCATCACCACATGGCTCCCTCTAGACGTGCATTGCCTGCCTTGTTGGCAGCACTGCGCCATTGCCTTTCTGGCGTTCCATTGAGAGCTCTCTTAAACTGCAGGGAAAATTCTCTCCTTAATCTAAAACTGATTACAAAATAAAGATGATATAAAACCAGGCGAATTATTTTTGACAAGAATCACAGAGAGAGATTAAATGGTCCTTAGACCTACAGCAGAAGTGCAGTGCTCCTTGCATCGCAGGAATTTCTAAACCAGCTTTTTCTTTCCTATCATCCTTCATCTTACCTTTCTGACTCCCTCTACTTTTCACTAGGCTAACAAGGACTGTGTGCATTTTTAGGGTAGGATTTTTTTCTATAATGTGTTTCTGATGTACTCATTAAAGTAAAATCTTTCAATATATTAAAAACTCCTGAAAAGCTTTGAATTTGAAATCTCCATACCCACTTTCCCTTCCCAAACAGTATGAAAGAAAGCTGGACAAGAGATTGT
This sequence comes from Larus michahellis, assembly GCF_964199755.1. Taxonomy (NCBI): domain Eukaryota; kingdom Metazoa; phylum Chordata; class Aves; order Charadriiformes; family Laridae; genus Larus; species Larus michahellis. The sequence goes on from NC_133896.1 coordinate 47,136,346, forward strand.
CACAAACAATTTCTTTCTTTGCCATGCGGAGTGAGTCTACATTAGTGTTTTAGTTCTTATCAGGAGTGTGCTTTTGAAGTAGTTGTGCCCACTTACTACATTTTGCCATAGATGGACATAAAAACTAGATTTGATGGTTTGTTGGGTTTTTTTTGATGATGATGATGCAGAATTAGATATTTTCTAAGACCACAGCTAGTGACCTCCAACCTTTCATTCAGTCCAGTGGAGCAAATAAAATACAGTATGAAGCAAACCCACCCAACATGTTTGTAGTGATGACCTCACCTCCTTTTTCTCCTGAAAAGCCATTTCCTTGGGCTGAAGTGGACCACCTTGCAAGTACTTTGAGGAAAAGGAATCCTCTTAGACTGAATTGTAATTCAAAAACTCTCCTGGTTGAAGAGATGTTGCTGAATTATTTACAGCAAAAGCAGTATTTATCTTCATTTAAAAATACATTTTCAAGTTACGCTTTATAAGATATATCGGAATATAAAGCAAGGTATTAATTTACACCTTACTATTTTAAGAGGAGAAGAAATTTCTCAGTTCACCTGTTGGATAGTTTCAAGATGTGGAATAAAGTATCAAATTATGTCAAACTGTAGATATAACTTTCAATTTTACTTTCTCTAAAATCCAAAATACTCAAAAAGTTTAAAACAAATATGAGCACATGAGCAAAAAAAACAATCAGGGTTTAATATCGTCAGTAGTCTATACTTCGCACTGGCAGAGAGTCAGCAGAGGGAAAGGAAGTTAATTAACAAAAATTTTTCCCAGAGCTCTGCTGATACAATTAATAATGTAGGTATACACAGACACAAATGATGAAGAGGAATACTGATTTGTCTCATATGAAAAAACAAGGGGTAGAACCCTATAATAACAGAAGTCTTGACAGACAGTATCCTACCCCATGAAAGAACTTGTTAACATTTTTGCACCATGGGGAAAACATATAATGCTATATAGAGATTTTGGAAAATTACTCTGACATAATTCAAAGAATAACACTTATTCTAAGGCAACAGTTTTGAACATTAAGTTGTAACTCTTTGTATCAGGCAACCTATAGGATCTTCATTTATTCTTCGATACTTATTGATCTTGGATAGTTATTGATATAGCTATTGATTCTTGCATAGTTATTGATAGTTATTGTGTGGTTCTTGTCCACAAACAGAATTTTACTGTCCCTTGTCATTTAAGGATTGTATTAAATAAAGTTGAGACATTTCAGCTGGAATCCAGAGGTTTCTTTCTCTTTGAGTCACTTCTTATTCCCTGTAAGAAATATGAAACACTGGGTCACTCAAGATATTGCTTGTGAAGTACCTTTTAGCATCACTTGCGATACATCAATCTGCTTCCAAATATTTAATTTCTGAAGACTGGCATGTGGCCATCAACTGCACTGAGTCTTTCCACTGGATGACAAAGTTGTTACCGGTTCAAAAAATAATCCTGAAACCTCTTTGCCACATTGGTTTTTTTCACTTGTGTGACAGCTACTCCGGAAGTATTCTTCTTTACCTTGACTAGTACAAAGTGTTTTAAATGACCAGGGTTAGGTAAGTGGGTTTGCTAGTCTCTGGTGAACTAAAGCATAAACAGCCCTGGTTCCAAATCAACCTTTGAAACAGCAGTAGGAAAACATCGGCAGCTATGTGTATATGAAAACATTGCAGCCAAGACGGAGTAGCTCATGTAGTGCTAATACTCCTAAAAAGATAAAGCACTGGAGTGATCCTCCATTACAAATCTGAGATACAGCCTCAATCATCTGAGCAGCTACTCAATCCAAAGTACATAATGAGTCCTCTCTTGCAAAATACAAGCAAAGTTTGAAAATGTGCGGAGCTTTTTGTTGTTGTTGAACATCATAATTGGCAGCATATTAAGTAGGTCTAGTATTTCAGATTCGTTTAAAATTGCAGGAACAGCAATCTAAAACTTGTGACACTTGCACGCAACTGCCCATGAAGGTTGAATTAGTGAATAGGAATAGAATGTGTCCCCAGAAAGGGACAAACTGTGATATATTTGCTGACATCATAGAAAAGATCTGTAGCTTGCAATACGGAGGTAAAAGAAAAGCTAGTTATATAGGAAATGAATATATAATAAGTGACATGAGAACAATCTTTTCAGGAGAGTCAGGTCGTTAAAGTAACAGGAGTGACCTTGGGGAGTAATAGATGGATGAGAGGCTATAGCTGTAGATATAACAGGAGGAAGACGTGGAACTGCTGAGGCTCCAGCCTGCTCAGTTTTGGAGACTATTTGTTGTCCAAAAGGAGCAATGGTTGCTCAGAAGAGAGAAAACTAGAGTAAGATATCAGAGAAGGAGAAATATAATGGTTCCTTGTCAACAGGAAACTGCAACCAAGTAAAATCAGAGATGGATATGAGGAAGCTGTATGTCAGCAATCTTGAAAAAATAGTAACTTTTATCCTTTTTATCCAACTTATATAGAAGCTGGTTCCATTGATTTATTTCTAAAATTATTTCATGTAGCCTGCACAATGAGGAATCATAGAATCATAAAATCGTCTAGGTTGGAAGGGACCTTTCAGATCATCTAGTCCAACCATCAACCTAGCTCTGACAAAAAACATCACTAAACCATATCTCTAAGCACTACGTCTACTCATCTTTTAAATACCTCCAGGGATGGCGACTCAACCACATCCCTGGGCAACCTGTTCCAATGCTTAATAACTCTTTCAGTGTAAAAAAATTTCCTAATAACTAGTCTAAACCTCCCCTGGTGCAACTTGAGGCCATTTCCTCTTGTCCTATCACCTGTTACTTGGGAGAAGAGACTGACCCCCACCTCGCTACAACCTCCTTTCAGGTAGTGGTAGAGAGCAAGGTCTCCACACAGCCTCCTCTTCTCTAGGCTAAACAATCCCAACTCCCTCAGCTGCTCCTCAGAAGATTTGTTCTCCAGATCCCTCACCAGCTTCGCGGCTCTTCTCTGGACATGGCCCAGCACCTCAATATCTTTTTTGTAGTGAGGGGCCCAAGACTGGACACAGTACTTGAGATGGGGCCTCGCCAGTGCCGAGTACAAGGGAACAATCACTTCCCTAGTCCTATTCACCATACCATTCCTGATACAGGCCAGGATGCTGTTGGCCTTCTTGGACACCTGGGCACACTGCTGTCTCATATTCAGCCAGCTGTCAACCAGCACCCCCAGGTCCTTTTCTGCCAGGCAGCTCTCTAGCCACTCTTCCCCAAGCTTCTGTCCCTGCATGGGGTTTTTGTCAGCTAAGTGCAGGACCCAGCACTTGGCCTTCTTGAACCTCATACCATTGGTCTCAGCCCATCGATCCAGCCTGTCCAGATCCCTTTGCAAATCCTTTCTACCCTCAAGCAGGTCAACACTCCCACCCAACTTGGTGTCTGCAAACTTACTGAGGGTGCACTTGATCCCCTCGTCCAGATCATTGATAAAAATATTAAAAAGAACTGTCCCCAATACCAATCCCTGGGGAAAAATAGATAAAAATTAAAACCAGATAAAAATTAAAACCAAGCATTTTTAATAGAGATCATGACATTTTTAATACTGGAGTGTAAGGAATTTTAAAAATATGAAATAAAAACTCAGTTCTTAATGTTCAAGCTTTTTTAATCGATTCCTCAATATTGCAGAAAGAAAACTGAATAATTTGTTAAATAAAGGAAAAAAATCTGTAGAAAGTACATAATAGGAGCCATGTGTGAAGTAGAAAATAAAGTTTTATCTTTTGTCTGTGACGAGGAACTTCATGTTCATGTACCAAAGCTAAAATTTTATATATTGTTGAAGTAATGTAGTACCCAAGCCACTGAACAGGCATTCAAGTTATATCAGAAGGTATCCAAGAGGAAGGATTAACTCTTTTGTAGGAGATTAAGGATAAATTGCATCAAATAAAGAACATCCAGGGAAAATATTTATGTAAGTATGTTTCCATCAGGAGCCAAAAAAGAAAATACCATGACTACAAGCAATAATAATAAAAAACAAAACCACAATAAAAAGAAAGCTACAGGTATAAGTTGTGTTACTAACATAGCTATTGAAAAGCAGGAATTACCTTGAGCTAGCTTTGCCACCCAGGTGAATTCCACTTCTATGAGTGCCCTGTAGCTCTTTATTCCTCTTACATTAAATAAGTACTGCCCTTTGAATTATCTATTTCCTCCTCTAAGCACAGCAGCAGCATCCTCATGACAGGTTTGAAACAATTCTTCAGTCTCTAATGATGGGTTAAGGACCACAATAAGGAAATAAGGCTATTAGGGCTTGTACATTCTCAGTGTCAGTTCTAGAAGGACTATTACATAGTAGAAATAATGGATAAGTTTTCATGATGACAGATATGCCAGGGTCTGAAAGAGTTCTTGCCGAAAGGATTTAGAAATAGGATATTGTAGGGAAAATATAAAAAAAAAAAACAACTGAGAATCAGGGAGAACTTATGCCCAAACTAGTTAGACCCAAAGGTGAAGAGGAATCAGACCTTAGTGGTGTAAATACATGTACCAAAGAGAACCATGGCATATAAGGCCATATAAACATCATGCAATGAAGTTTGATATAATAATTTATTCCTAATACAGAGATTATATAACAAGAATTATAAATATCCCAAAACATGAACTGAAGAGACATTCTATCTCAAAAAACTGAATAAAATTCTAGAAAATAAAGGGGATTTAAGACCAAGAACAGCTGAATGTGCTTTGAGTCAGGTTAGGAGTAATAACCATCATCAGTAACTTCAAAAGAACAGCATGGCTGTGAATAAAACTAGCTTGGTCCAGAATGCATTCTCTCAGGATTGGAGTTAAACTCATACTGTTTGTTCTAGACACTATGGTACTAATAATGAAATATATAGTACTAACAGAAATACTGAAAGGTGTAATAGCTTAAGGGAAAAAATATAATTCATATGATGGGCTGATGGTAATGGTGGAAATATGAATGAGTCTAGCAGTTCTCTAGTGAAAGTTAAGAACTTCAAATGTTGTGGTAAGATGCATAAACGAGACACAAAGCAGTGAGAAGTACAAGGGACTGACTCTGGCAAAAGATGGATGGAAACGGATTGAAGCCCACAATGCTGAGAGGCTGATGGCAATAACCACACAAAACATTCACTAGGAAACTACTGAGGTCTGCCTCATTCTCTCTACACTTAATTGCTTTCTCTGATACCTGAAGCAGCTTTACAGTAACTACTTCTATGTAAAAACTTTGTTATGCAGATATCACAACAGAATCACATTTTTCATTTCACTCCACCCAAGACTGGTTCTTGTTTTCTCCAGACATTGAGATATATTGAAGATGTGCAATGCAAAAACCTGCATTTAAAATGCAGTCTAAATTTTAAACAAATTAAAAGTATTCTTACTGATTATATAAAACCATGTTTTATGAAGTGTGAGCTACATTTTGCAAAGTCTTCTCTGTATTAAAGATTATATATGCAATTTTGAAGGTCAAAGTCTAAACAGACAAAACAAGACTGTAAATCTATCTGAGCCTCCTCATCTTTGAGGTTTTCAGAGGATCTTTGCCAGATCAGAGCAGAGGAATAAGAATTTGTTAAATACTGCAAACGCGTCTTCCAAAACTTTACTGAATCTTCAGAGCACATCCATTGGTCTGTGTTAGACATTGCTTTGGCCTTCCACAGTAATAATATTATATTAGATAGGCTGCTAATATATTAGAAAGGCTCCTAATAGATAGACTGCTGTGCTATCATGCTATTTTATTTTTAGAAACTCAATCCAACAGGAATTAAGAAAGCATCACCAGCATAACATTAGAGGGAGATCTCCGATTTTATTTGTCAAAACAGGTCAAAATACGTGCTTTATTTTAGTACTGATAAATACAAGAATATTATAATATGTTTTCTATAACGGTTTTGAATGAGATGATACCTGATATTTTTTTTTCAATGTCAATAGTCAGAAAAATTATTAAGATGAGATACTAGAACATAGTTTTAGACAGGCGCTTTGAGGAGAGAGAGGGAAACAGAGAGAGTCAAAGTGAGATCAGGAATCAGTGTGTCACTGGCAGAAAACCAGTTATTGGTGTAACACAAGTTCAATGAAGAGACAGCATTTGAAAAACAGAGGAAGAAGCACAATTTTTCCAAAAGAAATTGTGAAGTACTGAAAGATATCAGTGAAGGAAAGGTCAGAATTAGAAAAAAAGTCAGAAACTGTGACAGAGAAATGCATCTCTGGAAAGATGAGTGATCAACAATGTTGAAGGAGGCAGAAATAAGCAATAATAAGCGTGAAACAGAGCTAACAGAAAAAGTAGATATTTATTTTGCTTAGGGCACTTTAGTTAGCCTAAAGAAATTTAGCATTCTAATGTAATGTGATGCATGACAGCAACAACAAAATAAAATGTCATTGACCCATATCAGTTGACATAATCCGGTACAGCTCTTCTGTAAGCAATGTAACCACTATGATTCATACTACATGAGTGTCAGGTGGGCAAAATGAAAGCAGGAAAGGTTCAGACTACTTGTTACATCAATCAAGAACTAAGAATTTCTACCTTGCCTTCCTTACTTCCCCGCCCGCCCCCCCCCCCCCCCCCCCCCCCCGAGAAATAATGTTCCAAGATTTGATTAAGTCATTTGGTAACAGATAACTCTCTTCAGGTCATCTAAATATAATGAAATAAACAGAAAAAAAAAATACTAGAATAGCTATGAATCATGTACAACTCTAGATAGCAGATATTTTTGTGTGGCATTTAGAAATTAACCTTTTCTATGAATCCTTTTCATAGGATAAAGCTTATTCAAATACATTTATAGAAGGAACATATAGCTGTACTTTGTTTGAAAGACGACCTCATCAAACACTGTGCTGCCCACTGCAAGCCAGATGATGTAAAAGAGAAAAAAACTGTAATGGACCTATGTCAGTATTCTGCTCATGGATTTCTGATTTTTTTTTTAAATTCCATTCTATTTTTCATTCTATTTTATTATATTCTAGGGCTATTGTCATGTGAATGTTTCTCAAAACAAAAATAAACTCACATCAGAAGAAACAAACTGAGGGAAAAAACCTCAAACAAACGAATATTTTTTGCCTCTTTTGAACCATGGCACAAGAAGTGCAGTGGCCAGTCCTGTCACAGACAAAAAAAGAAATCCAAATTATGGCTGCAAATCAAACTTATGTTCTTGGACACCCAGTGAAGGGCTTAGAGACGCCTTAAAGCTTATTGAAAATTTCCAAAATTTAAAGCTTTTTTATTATTTCTGTACTAAAAAAAGTAATAATACAGAATTCACAGTTACAGAGTCTCGTTCCTTTAAACTGACTTCTCTTCTTCTGCTGGAAAAAAAAAAAAAGAAAAAAATTACCTCATTAATAAAAGAGCAGCCTTTGCAAAATCATTTTATTAACCTTCCAATAACAGTGCCACAAGTTGAAGTTACAGAGGTTTTCTTATTTGCAAACTTTTCATATTTAAGCACAAAATCAATCAGTAATAAAAAAGTATCATAAGAATAGCAAATTCTTTCTTTTCAAATATCCTTGACTACAAGATATTAGTGTAAGGGAGATTAATTTAGTGTATTTAAATTATTCACATTAGTTTCACTGAATAGACTGGATCCAATCTCAGAGAAAAGAAAACTTTCAACAGGATAGTGAAATAAAAGAAGAAGAATATGTGTTGGAAGTTCAATGTTAAAATTGAAGACTTCTAATAATTATACCTGAAGACTTCTAATAATTATACCTGGTAGAAGGTAGTCATGATGGATTTTCTGAGGTGCTAAGCAACTTCCTTTTGAGTCAGCTAAATCAAGATATTGATGCTCAGAGCTTTGAAATATCGTGGTTAAAACCCCAGGTGATGCCCAAAAATATGTTCAGTCTTGAAAAAATTGTTTAAGTACAGCTACACATTGCTTTCTGTTTTATTTTACGTCTCTTAATAGTAAATCTTTTCTCATTTGTTAAAAATGTTGAAATAAAAACTATCTCAGTGATGTACAACAAACATCACTGTGGTTAGACTAAGAAGTACATCTACATCTACATTTACATCTACACCTACAAACAAACAGAATAGCTACCTACTACGTATTATTTATCTGAATCTTCCACAACGGCTTTCATATATAAGCACAGAGCAGGATTCCATCAAGAAAAGATATATGCTTTGGGATCTATCTCACTGCAAGTTTTGCATTCTGGATTTTATTATAGAAACAAAATAAAGTAACTGCAAGATTGCAAAGACCTTCATAATTTATATGGGGAAATGTCAGAATCTGGTATTTCTTCAAGGCTCTCTTACCTGTTTCAAGAAAATACCTTGCCTTACTGGCTTCAAGTAGTCATTTAGCTATCTAACACTGGCTCTGAATAATTGAATTTCAAATATTTTCAAGTATCATAGGTAGTAATGTGACAAAAAAATGTTCACAGTTCCTTCACTGTTCTGTCACATCATTACAGTTATGTATATTTGAAAAGTATATGCACTTTAATAAAAAAGTATATACACTTTAATGTTGTTTTCTGATCTTAAGAGTTATCAGTAAAAATAACTGAAATAACGAGAAAAAATCCCAAGGCAAAATACTGGAAATGGTGTTATTAACCATATCCATCTACGATTTAGGGTTCTTCATGTATACTTTCTTGTGAATGCTTTAAAATTGCTTAGTTTTGTAATAAATCACATATTTCATTAACATAATTATGTCCTACTAGAAATGCATTCTGTTCTATGGAAAACCTATAATATGAAAAATTGTGTGGTAACTCATTACACACAAACTCAGATGTGCACAAACGAGGATTTAAAATATATTGTTATTTTGATACATCTTATTCTTTTTCTTTAAAAGAACCAAATCAAAAAGATGCCTTATTACAGAATCATGACACTTTGCAGGAGGACTGGTAAAAAGAATGGAATATTTTTGCATCATTTCCACACTTGTTAAGAGGCAACATGCACATATGGTCAAGCGCACTTTGAAAAAAACCTCTTGATCAGCTGCATTGCAGGAGACCAGAGGTTGTTGGCGTGTTCTCAGATATCCTACTTAGGCAGGCAGATTGACTCTGAATGTGAAGCACTGTTGCATATGCTGTGTAGAACTGCCAGAAAAGAGCAATGCTTAATCTTTTTCTTTACATCCTAACAGAAACAAGAAAATCTCTCTAAATAACCAGTTCTGTAACACTGTTTATTTATCAAGCATATGCTAACAGTGAAAATAAACCTATACTACCATATGAGAAAAGTTATACCATGTTACGTAGATATTTCAGCCTGCCAGTGTAGAATACATTTTTCTTTCTTCTGAACTGGCTTGGTCTGAAATATCTTCCTCCTAGAACACTGAAGTCCAACATGATAAGGCAATAAAAGAAAAAAACAAAATAAAATAAAATGGTTCAGAAACCATGAGAAGGTAAGTTATTGTTGATTAAAACAAATCTTATTTATTCCCAGTGCAAAGTAAGAAAGAAGCCAAGCTGATGCAAATTTCAAGTAATTTCATGCACATGAATATGTAAATTAGTTGTAGCGCTCTGGTTCCTGAAAAGTTGCCAGTGTGGCCTTTTGTGTTGTAAAGGTTGTAATCCATTGTGCTAGACAAGGGGAGCAGAGCACAGTATAAGTGAAAGCCAGAAAGACCTATTTAAGGAATTAAAACCAAATACATTAGAGAAACAGCAGCACCACAAATGTCCTCTAGATACACATATTTTTCATTCATTTCCTCATTATGCTCCTTAGTTGTTTCTAAAACACCCAAGTGATATTAGTGTTAGGTATTAGCACTCCGTTCCATAACTACCTTCAAGTCTTTATACATACTGAGAGAAGTCTCTTATGCAGTAATCAGTCTGATTAGTTTTATCTTTCATTACGTTAATGTATTTTGGCAAGACTACCAGCCTATAACATTTGTTTTTTGCTCCAGCACATGTTGTTATACCCCGGACTAAAAAGCTGTTCCTGAACTATTGTCAGCTATGTCAATTGTATTCCTGGCATTTACATTGCTTTTTTAAAGGCCTAAATCAGAAAATTATGTAAAAGAAAAATTCTGCTTCCTTCTTTCTTTTATGCTTCTAAATCATATTGCAAATCAACAAAAAAGATTTCTAGCTGCTGTTTATCCCTCCTCAGCCTACCTTCTCCCTTATATATGTGCATGTAGGCATGCATGCTCTCTCGCACGCCCATTTCCCAGCCTCTGTTAAGTCGGGCATCAGGAAGTAGATGAGAGTGAACTAGAGCAGAAGAGAGGAAAGGGGTGGAAATACGAAGCTAGAATGAGTGACTGGAAAGGAGGTGACCACCAAAACTTTCACACAAATTGGGGCATTTTTTCCAGAATTTCATGATACAAAAGCCAAGGAAAACTACATATAAGATAGTCCATGCCTGAGGACCGTGGATGTGGGAAACAGATGTGGCAGAATATCCAGACCATTAGAAAAAAGCATGGCTAAAAACAACCTGGGTGAGTCTAGCTGGGCCTCCAATGATGCAGAAAAACCAAAGGCTATATGGAAAATACCAAGTAATATTGGCACCGTTGATCCTCAATAGGAGATGACTTGACAACAGCCGATGCGGAGGATGCCTCATCTTTCTACGTCTGCTTTGGAGTACAGTTAGCCTAGGCTCCTAGCCTGAACATCCTCACTACCTACATGGTTTGAAGTAGAAAGAAGGACAGCTACTCCACAAACGTTTGTTTTTCTGGACTGTGGGTGGGTCCTTTAATGAGTTACATCATGCTATTTGTTCATTTAACACTTCTACTGATACTTGTGCTCTTCTGTGGTTGTACAAGTGGAAGCAAACCTTATTTCTGTTTCCACGTCTATTTCCAGATAGGGAAACTAGCACAAATGAAAAGTGTGCTAGTACATTCTGGAAGATTGTGCCCAATCATTGATCCCTTTGTTCCCATTGGAGACACTCCTCATTAGCTCTTACTGTCCAGTTGCATTCAAAAGGAATTTTTCACCTGCACAAGGCCCACCCTTGATGAACAGCAACCCAGTAAGTGGAGATGAAAATGGATGAAAAGCACGCTCTGGAATTTTATTAACACCAAGCACAATAACTGCCAGAAATTTTTATTATCTAAAAGTGAACAATTATAGCAGGGTCTCCAAAATACCAGAAAAGTCAAATGACGCATTTGTTATACATGAAATTCATTGAAGTAGCTAATCTTTTAAAATCTGAATGGAGAAATAAGTTACCAGCCAGCAAAACTTGCAAAATATTGACAAGTTTACTCTCTAACACAAAAAAAATTAAGATGCCCTAAAATTAGTCTGGCCTATAGATTTCTGGCAACTGATTCAATTGCCTATTCAATTTTTTAGACCAAGGAAGCTTATGAAAAGTCTGAATTAAAGTGCTAGATGAAGAATATATAAAAGCAATGCTTAAAAATTTTTGGACTCAGAAATACTGGTTGAGCGAGGCTCCTATAGCACACAATTACTTAAAGTACTTTTCCAAAGTTTGATTTGTCACAATCACTAACTGTATAACTTTTAAAAGTGTATCTTTGTTTAAAAGGAAGCACTTTAAAAACACTTTACATAATAGTTTTTCCTTTTAGTGATGCAAGCAGTCTATATGTGGTACAACCAGATGAACTAAAATGGGTTTAAATCTGCACTGGGAAGTCTAAATAAGATGTTTAAAATATAGACAGATGACTTCTTACAATGAGTAATAGCAATTACCCTGTAGGTGTGAATCACAATAAAAAATAATGGATATTTTTTGGTCTTATGTCCAGTGTTGTTTGGTGGGATTTTTTCCACTCTGGCCAAGTGATGATTGACAGTGTAGAAACTGAAACTTGTACATGATTTGGAGATATCTGGCTTTTTTTCTGTATAAAAAATAAATCATGGCTTACTCAGCAATTTTTCATATGCTGGTAATTAATGTTTAAAGAAATATTCTTTTTCTGAAATGTATTTTTATTTCCTGTTACATATAGGTGTTATGCCATAGAATTGGACAGAGACCCTTGGAAGACTAATTATAATAGTGTTGGGAAAAAAGTTAGGGAATTAAATTCAAAGATAGTATTATAGAATCAAGATCAAATGTAAGCATTCTAAAGAGATTTAGATATCCAATGGAAGAAAGTGCAACAGTTTGTTCTTCATATCATAGAGTCATAGAATCACAGAATAATTTACATTGGAAAAGAACCTTAAGATCACCAAGTACAACCATAAGCCTAACACTGCCAAATCCATTAAGTGGGTCGCCTCATGTGTTCTGATCAGTTCTAAGCAGAAATCCTGTATTTAGAAAAAAAAAAATAATAAAAATTATTCTTTCCACATGACAGGGCATTTCCACTCCAGCAAGCCATATTACTGGAAACATCTTGTACAAGTTGCTTCTTAAAACAGGAAACCTACCCTTTATATCTTATTTTTCATATTATTAAAAATTATTTCACCTTCATACCCAAGAGCTTTACTATGACGCAGCTACCTAAGAAAGAGGCTATTGCTGTATCCAGTAACATCTTCTGTATTTCAGAACAAATGAGAACAGCATATGAGAATAAATTAGAGCATTTTGGTATCTGAGTTTATGAAAGAACACTGAAAATTTAAACAGCCTTTGGAATGAAAGAACATGTAGAGATTTAAACAAAATGATGCCTTCGATTCTCAGATTTGCTAAATTACCCTTCACTCTTTCACCAAGATATCTATAAGAAGAATGCTCAGAGATTTATCTTAGAAGCACAATGATATTTTATTTACATGTTTATTAAATATGTCATTTCCCAAAGGTATTTCTGTCTAAATTTCTGGTGAAACAGTCAGCCCATCTTGTATTTTTTTTCCCCCAACGTACAAAGATGACAAGATTATTTATGCTTGCATGAAAAAAGAAATCAAATGTAACATTCTGTGTGTACTGTTGACACCATTTGTAATGAATGATTTCAAATATTACCTACAAACTACCAGAGACAGAAAAATGAAAGGTTATCCAAAGGTTAGAGGATACAGTATACAGTGCAGCTGGGCTGCCAGAGGGTTCAATATGCACAGTCTATCTCACCTGTACTATTCTGTTTGGAATAAGACTATTCCTGCTAAGAATGCACTGCAATGTTATACAAAAGGAGTGGCAGCATTTTAAGGATGTATATGACTTAAATGGTTTTGGCTGTGATAATTTACTTAAAGCTGTGCTATATCCAGGCTAGTCTGTGACATTCTAAAATCCTCGGTGATACAATACTGGTGTCACACAGGTGTGAGTCTCTCACAGAAATTCTAAATATGATATACTCCACAGAAGCCTGCAAGACCTAGATAAACAATATCCATTATGTTTTACCCAGTCACTCCTTACAGAGTAATTTTACAATAGACCAGAACTCCTTCTCATTACAGAAAATAGAAAATTCAAAATATAAAAACAGAAAATCAAATTATTTTTTTCATGTGTTCCAGGAGAAAGATCTTTAAATGAAATGTCAGTGCTGACCTAAAGAAAATGAGTACAAGTTCCAATTTCCAGCAGGAACTAATATGCATACTCAAAGGCCTAGTGAAATACATGTCTAAAGTCCATTTTAGATACTTATGACGTTAAAATCTAAAGGAGTTGTGGATTTTTTCTTTATAGTAGCAGTTTTGAAAAGGATTAATTCTGAATTTAAAAGTTTGTAAGAAACTGTTTTCTTAAATTTTGGTGAGGTATGTATTTTGACATTCTAACATATCCAAAGCTGCTACATTTTTAGACTGTGTTTGTGTGCCTCTGATTGTGTAAAAGTCAGATATAAACAGAGAACAGTCATACCATGAAAGGAATTAAAAGGAAAATCTATTGCCTATGACATTGACAATGACTAGATGTCTTTTAAAAGCACCTATTTTTAATCTTTTTCCAGGAACTTGGTGAGTTTTCCACTTCAATGCTTCTTTAATACAGAGATACTACGTATGACTTAGGATAGCCAAAAGCCCAAGTGTTGATTTTATTATGTGCTCTGCATAAATAGCCTACATGTATCAAACCCATTTAAAAGCTTGTTACGAATGCACTTAATGTGCAGACTGATATAAAATACAGTGAATGCAGACATTTTACACTGAAAGGTACAGCATGAGTGGCTTATGAAGGACCACCTGTTGAGTCAAGGAATTGATGAACTCAAATCAAGATCAGAAGCTAACATCTTTTCTGACAAAAAGTAAAATTTCTTTTTTATACTTAAAAGCATGAAACAAGATTTAATTGGGTCTTGACACATCTCTCTCTCCCAAAAGATTTAGAAGAAAATAGGTTTGAATGAGAAAAGACATATACTAGGTTGCCAGCAAAGTGTGAAATTATATCTTTATATTTCTTTTAGAGGATTCCAAAAATAAGGTAAGCTGTGAAAACTGACTTCCTCCTGTAGGAGAAAAGTGTATCTGACATCACCTGAGACAAGGGATACATAGAAAAACGGGATCCCTGATGAGGTGTGTGTCAGAAAACATGTACCATAAATTAGCTGGCTTCAAGAGAATAAGAGACCTTACAGATTTAAATCAAATGTAAAGAGATGGAGTGCTTCTCCTGCTATTTTTTTTATGCCTTTTATAAATACATCAGCTTATCACATATTTTGATGTCATAAGGGCTCTTACATGCCTGTTATCTTAATTTAGCTCAAGTTAAATGTGAATTACAGCCTAATAAAATGTGTTCCTCTCCTGAAAGTGTGCATATCTGTAGGTCAGACCTTTAAATGTTAACAGATTTCACACAGATTCGTCAGTGAGGAGAGGGTGAAACACTCCATACCTACAGAAGAAGCCTGAAGTGATTTGTGGGGAAGTATCAAAGATGTCAGAGGAGGAAAGTTCTCTACCGGTGACAGGTTATAATCGGGAGATAGTCTATGGTGTACATCATTACAAGGGGAAGAGGGAGATTGGAAGATGTTATCTTTTAGATGCCTGTAAAGTAGCAAAATAAGTGAATATGTTAATATCATTGAAACCTGCTTTGAACAAGCGGCCTAAGCTTCTAGTACACATTTTTCACGCCAAAACTTTAGAGCAACCATTTTGTGATAACAAGATATAGCCAAAAAGTAAGCGCATCCAGAAGATTAAAGCACATGTTTAGAACAGTTTAATTCTACACAACACAGAACATGGCAGCATACACTCTGCTCTGAAGAAATGATATTAATTTTAATAAAGAATAGGTACCATATTTCTCTAGACAAAAAAAATCTGTTTGTAAAACTGAATAAGTTATGAAACAACTGGATTGAATCAGCTCTTAAACTAGACAAGAACATCCTTTAATATTTATCAAGTCAAAACCATAAAAAATGAACATGCAATACTTACTGCTATTATTAGTTTGTGTGTGAAGATCAAGTCAGAGGCCTAAACCAGAGCTGTCAATATAAAAGTCCAGTGAGGTAGAAATTTTTATATTTAAGGTGCTTTATAAGTGCTTTTATATTAATAGTTTTATTAAATGAGACAGGGGGTCCTACATCAGTAAAAAAGAAATCTGAATAGTAGGAAATGACTTGTGCTTTCCTGATATCAGACTTCTAGCTATCATACGAATATCTTAGAAGAAATGAGAGAAATCCTGTGGACAAACTTATAAGAATTATGATGACAGTTTATGGAAAACATTATCTATAGTACCGTTATCAGAAATACTTGCAGGATGTATGCTGCATCAGAGGGAGACTCAGTGGGATAGAGTCTCAAAGAATAGTTCACATGCTGTATGAGTGAAGAATTTGGACTTATTAGGAACATGAAACACATGTGGGATAGATTGCCTCCATCTAAACAGAACAGAACAGCAATACAAATTGCTGGTTACAAATGTTCATAAATTTCAGGAAAAAAAATAATAAATAAAAAGCAGCCTCCATAAAGTCCCATTTAAGTGGGACATACGACAATAAATATCAAAAACATGATCAAACACACATTTATTTAAACACAATGATGAAAGTCTGCTGCAAACAAACAAACAAACAAATAAATAAAAAACCAAACAAAGGTAAAACTGAAAATTTGGTTCTGAGCCCATTTACTAATGTGTTTATGGTGTTACGTTAGCTATTTCAGTGCAAGAGCAATGCTGTCTATTAAGAAAACCTTATACCTAAAATTTGATTGCTTCCTGGGTAATTTAGTCAGCCAAAAAGACAATAAGCAGCTCTTGATTTAGGCCTGGCCTATGTGCAGGACAGGGTTCAGAATGTTACAGGATCTCAAATCCAGCAGCTTTCTAGCAACATATATATATATAAACCAGCTACTGCAGTAGTGTTGTAGCAGCTCTCTCTCTGTCTCTCTCTCATTTAAACTAAAAAACGTAACAATGTGAATAATTAGAAAGATTAATAAAATTACATTTAAGGTCTAAAATATTTTCAGTCTAGACTTCTATAAGGCTGTTAAATTGCTATCTTGGAGAAAACATATTCCTTCTAGAAAAAAGTATAAATAAACAACAGCAAAAAGGAGATGTGGTCTGCTTAAATAACACACACAAGAAATCTTAACAACATAGCCGAAATCTAGAAGCAGATATTAAAAAAAAAAAATATTGGGGCTTAGAGACACCATGAGCCACAAGCAGCACCTCTCTCATAAGTAGCTTAAATAGCCCCGTCTCTCCTCAGAGCTTGCTTTTTCCTTTTAATGAGAGTAACCTTGATTCAAGTGAAGACGGGAATTTGAAAAATTCTGATAAACCCACTTTTGGGTAAAATGAAGAGATTAACTGGAAACTGACTTTTGGAAACAAGTTGTGCTAACGTAAAGTGTGTAGACAAGTGATCTGGGTGAACAGAGGTACTTACAAGATTGAGAACATGAGCTAACATGTCATATTAGTTTACCTAAAGTACTAGTTTCTGAAATCTAGAAATCAAATCTTCATAATCCAATAAAGAGGAAGCCTAGTCTTCTGCACTTTGTTTGACCAAAAATTAACTTTCTTAAATTCTTCACCACATTCTATTTAAACTGAAAATCTTTATGAAAATAGCTACTTTTTTTCTTTAATATTTAAAAACCCGAAGTGACAATAGTGCAACTGATGTTTCAACTGCATGTTTGAATTATTTTTTACTTAATTTGTTAATGTCTTCACACTAGAAAAACTAGTAGAGAGAATTCTTTCATTTATATAATTAGTATCTCTCCAGAAAAGCACATTAAACTAATAATTAGTCTTTTTTTTTATAACTTCCCCAAAAAGAATTAAAAGTGGTGGTATTTTAGTAAATTATAATATGAGAAGTTTATTAAAATGGCATTGATTTAATGTATGAAGTTAATATTTTCACCATATATAAAAGATTTAGCATTCCTATTTCAGAAGAAAAAAAATCTGTGTCCTGATTTTGTTTTGTATACTACTTTCTGGCTCTAATTATCTTATAGATAATGTATTGTAACTACTACCTACACTGAAATCTTCTTAATAAAATTGGTAAGAAATGTACTTTGTAAAATAATCTAAATATAATAATCTATTTTTGACCAGTTCAATTGCCCTCATTACCAATATCGAATAGATTAGAATTTATGACATTGTGCTATTATCATTCAAAGCTAACATTCTATGGTATATTCATTTCTTTAACGATTTCCTCCCCACTCCGGACAATCTAGAAAATTGTCTCCAATGACTTAATTATTTTCAGCACAAGTTTTGTACTAAATATTTTCTCCCAACAGTTTTATTCTATCTTAGATATAGCTCAGTTGGGAAAAGTTGTAAGATTTGATCTACAATATTCTACTCCTCTATCTTCCTGTGTCTTGAGACCATTAAATTGGAAATGATTGCTAAAATCAAGCCATGTAATTATACAGCATAACATCTAATATACTCCTTTTGTCAGCTTGCCAGAAAAAGAATTTCAGTAAATGATACATTACACCATGAAAAAACTCTTTCAAAGAAGCCTGTTAATGATGATAAATAAAAAACTTGTGCAAAACCAAGCAATTAATCCTTTGGAAGCTTTCCATTGAAGTTACTATTAAGGCATCAAAAAATGCAAATACATACATAAACAAATCCTTTGTGAATAGTCTGGTTTAGGTTAGTGCAATTTCTTTCAAACCCATCTGTAGTTAACTTCTTTCATATAATTTCTTATTCACAAAATATTGTCTTTATTTTAATAAAGGAATAAACAACAGTCATTCATAGTGGCAAGAATTAGTTGAAGAAAAAATATACCATGTTATGTGAAAATTTTAAATATTCCGAGACATTGCATTTTATTTTCAGAGAATAGATATTGATTTATTTACCTATGAAGCCACAGTAGTTTTTGTTTCTGCTACAGGGACAGAGCAGATTGCAATATTCTGGCATTAATAATACACTGGAAATAAAGAGGAATGGTAAGCAAAAATCTATGCTGCAGCTTGTAAAAAATGTGAAAAGACAAAAGGTGATGGAAAGATCCTCCCAGTAAATACTATTTCAAGTTACAACCTTGTAAAGCAGTTTCTCAGTCTGCAGGCAACTAAGTAGATAGATGTCTCACTACAACAGAGGATGGTGTACGTTGGTGTTTTCAGTTATCTTTTTCTTTCCATAGGTCCCCCAAATTATTCCCTGTATGTATTATAAGCTACAGCTAGAAGCATAAAAGAAAGTAAAAAAATGGTTTTGCATTTTTTTACTCTGTAAACGCAGAGCAGTTCAGATCCCACCTTGTTATCAGATAGGAGGAAAATCTTTTGGACATTTGCTTTCATTATAAATCACATAAAATAACAAAAAAGATCACCAAACTATGCATCACAACAAAGTGCGGATGTATTTTGCGATGTGTAGCACAAAATAGATATGAATCTCAGACAGTTTGGAATCATCTTTTGCTGAATCATCCCCCGCATCTTTGAGCAGATCATTCATACTCCAAAAGATGCCATGTCATAAATTAATGGAGGTCGCATATATCATCTGAAGTAAAAATTATTTTTTTCCTTGTATACCAAGATTTTTCCTTTTTTTCACTTTCCCATGTACTTGAACAATGAGTGTAAAAAATGTTATGAAGACTAAAGAGGTACTATGGTCCTTGATTTTTACAGTAGGACAATAATGGGTGAGTGATTTAGTGGAAGGTAGTATTAAACCAAAATGATCTTTAATTTTGTGACAGCCTCATTTTTGTACCAAAATAAGTGCAAGATTATTCTAATGCAATTTTAACTTGGATCAAATGTAAACACTTTGCCAGGTGAGGATGATATCACCAGCGTATCATTGACTGCTTGCAGGTTTAGATTTTTTTTCTTTTTCAAGACACCTTTTAAAGAAAGGGAAATGCCAGAGCTGATGGTTTTCCAAAGTGAATGAATTGGAAATCAAGAACAGGAAGGACATAATAGGCAAATTAATCAGTTCCATCATATCACGGCAAGAGTTGTCACAATAACTACAATGAAAGTATTTAGAAGAGAGCATTGGTCATAGACATTGAGGATTTCCTTGTACTTGTAGAGACTGATGACGGAGAATCTGAACAGTAAGTCCTTATTTTTCTCCAAAGCTAGTAGTTCTGTAGCTGAACACTTAGTAAAAATTGCTGAAAACACAGAACCACAAAATCGCAGAATCAGAGACTGAGGTTGGAAGGGACCCGTGGAAGTCATTTGGTCTAACCCCCCTGCTCAGGCATGGCTATCTAGAGCCAGTTGCCCAGGATCATGTTCAGACAGCTTTGGACAGGAGGAATACTCCATAACCGCTCTGGGCAACCTCTGTCAGTGCTGTTACCCTCACAGTAAAAAAGTTTTTCCTGATATTCAGGATGAACCTCAAGTGTTTCAGTTTGTGCCCATTGCCTGCTATCCTCTCACTCTGTCTTCTTTACACTCTTCTTTCAGATATTCACACATTTTAGCAAGATGTCTCTTGAGCCTTCTCTCTCCAGACTAAACAGTCCTAGCTTTCTAATCCTTTCCTTATAGGAGTGATGCTCCAGTCCTTTAATCATCTTTGTGACCCTTTGCTGCACTCTCTCCAGTATCTCCCTATTTCTCTTACACTGGGGAGCTCAAAACTGGGCACTGGACACTAGTCACTGCTCCCAGTTTGGTGTTGTCTGCTACTACTGAGAGTACACTGTCCTGTCATTCAGATCATTAATGAAGACATTGAACAGGATTGGGGGGGACAGTTACTGGCAGGCCAGGCTGGTTACTGGCCACCAGCTAGATGTGACTCATCACCACCGTCTGGGCCCAGCCACTCAGCCAATTTTCAATCCACTTTGCTATCTCTTCATACAGCCCATACTTCATCAGCTTCTCTATGAGGATCTCAGTGTGAAAAGCCTTAGATGTATTGCGGAGAATGATTTTACAGGTAAGGTTCTCTACTTATTTCTCAGTTTGGCTACACATGTCTGTAATTTAGTAATGGACAACACCTTAATTTCTCTGTCCCTCTATAATTTGCTAAATGGAGACAACAACACTTCTCTTTCTGCTGATGACATTTGAGGGGCCAAGTTCTTATTTTTAAAGCTCCCATTAGCTATTGTTACTTGACTTATCATAGGCTTGTATTGATATTAATTATTTTTATGCTTTCATTTACCAAATAAAAGATTTTTACGGCCATTTTTGCACTATTTTTTTCCCTTTTTTTTTTTTCCCCCGTATGCTGTGGTTTGGCTGTATGGTAAGATGTTAGTCACCTAAGTGCAACTTTGAAAAACACAGTCTCTGTCTACCTATATGGAAACCGTTACGTGGGAGCAGTTATTTTCTGGAAATGTCATTCATTTAGTGTAGTTGAACTGGGAGAGCTAGACTGGGAGAAGAAAAGAGAATACCTTGAGAGTATTCATAATGTATTCCCTTAATGAAATAGCTGTTAATACAGATGTAATTATCCAAATGATTAATAAAATCAATATCTATTCTCTTTGTGTTTATTACGAGACAAATCTTCCTGACACATCTCTTTAACAGAGCAATACAAGCAAAATCAAATTCCTAACACACTCAGCTTGTAAATAATATTAAACCATTTTTAACCAGTGAGTTGTATTGTTGTGATTAAATATCTTTTCATATATTATCAGTTACTTTGCATGTAAGACTTATGGGTTAAGTAGAGCCAAAGCAAAACAGACACCTCATCAGGTTCTGTACAAGCCAGAAGCACAAAATCTGAGCATCTGCAGAATCTGCTGTGAAAGAAATATACCATGCTGTGTCAGTGGGGGACTGAAAAGAGTGGAAATAGAAGTGTTTAAATTTGAAGGTGAGAAATATTTTTGCTCTGACTCTAAATTCAGTAAATCAAGATTATTGATATGAGGAGACGGAGGGAGATTCATAATTAAAAGAAAATAAGAAGAAAAAGAGAGAAGGGAACAATAACGATGTCCTCATTTCTTTTATTTTTTATGTTTATGGGGTAATGAATAATCTTTTCATGCTTTTCTCACAAAAGAAAACCAGAAATCTATGGGTGCTTTGTGACAACAAGACAGGATAAATCATGTGTTAAATAGTAAATCCAGAAAGGTACTAGTAGTCATCATGCTTATGTACAAGACTACTTTAATCATTATTTTTATGTCAGGAGGTAATATTTTTCTTTGTAGTATATTAGCAGAATTATTTGGAATATTTTCTTTCTCAGAACAACTGTTGATAGCACGCAAGTTAATTGACAAATGTATTCCCCCAAGACAAGTACCACAGCTGAGAACACAGCACAGTCAGAAAAGTTTTATCTTCAGTGGGAATTGATTTAGAAAGTCTATTTTTCAAATTTTTATTTTTTCTCTGAGATAATTGGTCATCTTGGGTTTGTGCGATGAATTCTGTATTTGCGTCTCAAGAAAGAAACATGCAGTCAATTGTTTTCTTATATCAGAAGTAACCTGGAGGGGCTGGTTCATTTTGGCAGGGATGATCTGCTGGGGATTGCAACAGAAATTCAATCTACTAGGGAGAAATAAGAGAAATAGTATACATTGTGCACTACATGTCACAACATTTATCATTTGGAATAGAACAAAGGAAAAGTTTTAATGTGGGTGTTACACACCCTCAGTCAGTATCATAAACTCTGAAAGTGATGCTTGCCTTTCTCTGTGTCACTCTTCCCATTGACCATGCCAATAGACTTATTTCCAAAATATTCCCAAACACTTTAACCTTAATATTTAGTTCTTAGAACAAAAGGAGATTGACGGTCATGACTTCAACAGGTTCATTTTTACTGTACTTTTTCATTCCCTGAAATCTTGGCCTTGCAACTTTTACAGGTAACATATAAGCAGCACTACCTGTAACATCATTCAGAGGCCTTGTTATTTTGAATTAGCTTGTTCATTGGCCTGCACATGCTGATTTTAATGAGTTACATATATATATATATATATGACTACAGAATATATGTTATTATTTCGCATGCGGTGTCCGGACATGAAATTAAATAATTACTATGATAGGTAATTTTTAATTTTTGATAATATTAATGTCATTCTATTATTAAAATAAAGCTCTGAATAAATGTTAAGACGAAATATACATTCATTTATTTTATTGATAACACGCCTTTACTTTGTGGCCCGGTAATGGCCAGGAATACCAGATCAGTATTACTTGGATCAGTAAAATGTTTTTCTGCTAAACTAGTTTGAAGGGAAGAATACATATTCCAGAATCAGAGGTATTCATAAATTGGTCTGTATCTTTGTCAAGGACATTTTTGAGAGCTATACTTGACAGAGGAAACCAGAAAAGGTTAGATTTTTTGTGCACCTTGGCATTGCCCATAATTTATAATTCTTCCTTTTGCTTTATTGGCAGTAACTTTTTAAGTAATGCACCTACATTGATAACACTGATCCCACGGCACAGCAACTTTAGAAATTTTAATGGTGAACAGTATGCAGAATATAAAGGGAAAAGGTGTGAAACAGATCTGGTTGACTCCTAGAAAGAGAGGAAGACAAAATGATGGATGGAAGTAAGGGACTTGACCAGTATCCAGCCATTCAGGAATCCAGGAAACAAGGATATCTTGGTACCGTAATATAGAAATACATTGCAATGGAAGTGAAATGTGGGGGGGGTTTGCCCAAAAGAGGAAGAAGGAGATCATATCTGTTCTAAAAAGATGTAAAAATTTAAGTGATGTTTAGGAACATTTCAGTTTCCTCAGTTTTAATGAAATAACTTGATAGAATTCACATTTTTTTTCCTTGCTCCTATTTACTTCTATGTCAAAATATCGCAAGGGTAGTGAAATGAAAACAGCTGGATTTCAAATGAAATCTCACTAAAACTTCCAAAGTTGTAGGTCATTTCAGTATTTCAAGTCATGTGCATCTTAAGTGAAAAGAAAAATTTGAATGTTCACTTCATGGTGACAGCAAAGAGGTGAAATGTCTAAGCTTCATAGTAAGTGTACCAGAGGAGGAAGGGTTCCATAGAAAACAGATTATTTTTTCTTTCACAAGCCCATTGGTTTTCTTACAGAACTTTGATACTCTCTCATGCAGTCTACAGGACATTGCAGTATGTGTTAATATGTCAGTATAATGAATTCTGCAAGTGGCCAGTGCTACTAGTGAGCCACCATACATATCTGATTGCAAGAAGAAAAGGTGTTTTACTTGATGTAGAGTGATAAACGAATGGGATGCTTTCTTTCTCGTTTCTCTAGTTCTCTGCCCTAATATCTCTCATTTCTGCTACTTAAATTGCGAGTCTTTGATGTAGTAAGGGTTTTGATATTTTTCAAAGCAGAAAATATTTTTTAAGTTAATAGCCTGAGTTTCATAATATGGGTAATATTTTTAAATCTAATTAGTCATTTATTCTTCACCACTGACTTTTATTAAATTTTATGGGCAAAATAATTTTTCCTAATTTATAACACTAGTACATATGCATGGTGTTTCTAAAAACATGTTCTTCATTTTCAACGTTGTCTTTGGAAGGAGAAAAAAAATGCTGATCTTGTGATAAGGCATCAGTTACTTAGCACACATGTTTTCTGCTTATATGGAATAGTACACTCATGAATTTTCTTTTAAATACAAGTCCACTACCCTCCTCTGTTTCTAGTTCATTACCATTTTAACTTGTTCTCATTTTCTTGATGCATCAAACAAAAAAAAATCATAGGAAAGGTAAACAGAAACTCCTTCTAATCACAATGACATTTTCTACTTTCCACACAAAATTCAAGAAATGATTTAGTGTTTGATTCTCTGAACCTTTGATGTAAGTTTTGCGTAAATATTAATGCTTTTCATCTCTAAATATGTGCTTCCCCCAAGCAAACACTGTATATGGGTGTAGATGACAGTCAACATACGATATGTATACATGAAAGTCTGGGTGAAAATTTGTATTTTACTTTAAAGGTTTTTATCACTTTTTATGTGAGCAAACTTCAGGTGCTTCCCATCTCTCTGTCTGGGTGAGTTTTCTAAGAAGTGCCATGGTTTCTTTTCATTGTTGTTTTATTGAAGTATTTCTCTGAATGCATGACTGTATTTGTTCAATTTTTGCAAGCTTCAACCGAAAAAGCAGTCATTTCCTTTTCATTCCAATATATAACCTGGAGGACAAGTTTACATTTTATTGTACAATACTGCTCCAGAAAATCTGTCTGGTTGATACTGCATTATTTTTCATTTTTTCAGTTTACTGAGGTCAATGATTCCAATTTTAATGTTACTTATATGCCAGTGAGGACATGGTTACGATATCAGAGGACTTCCCTACTAACACAGTCATGAAAAACAAGGATTTTCTGTGAGCAAATTAACATTAGATAGATAATTCCTTCAGGAATTCACATAGTTATGTAAAGACATTCAAACATAATAGAGAGCAAGAGGATAAAAGCACATGAAAAGTTGCCATTAAATACATTGAAAAGCTATAGTAAGGAAGATCGGGGATATCCCTCAGTTCTTCACTTCAAGGCTTCTTAGATAATGGAAGTAGATATACAAATATGAGACTGGGAGAGTGTATTTTAAAATAAACTTCAGTTTCATCTGGATTCCTCCAAAAACCAGTCTCTGAAAGTAAATCATACTGATTTTCTTTCTTCTTTACTTGATTTACCTAAAATGTTTCTTTTTTTTTAATGTGAGTGTGATCCAGAACTTGTAGATTGCAGTACAGTTTGTAAAGAAGACAAGGATTTTTTTTTTCTGTTGATATTTGGGCAGTCAGTTCTTCACACACAGATTAAAAATCCATACAGGGGCAATCTCTTGCATCTAACTTTTTTTTTTTTTTTGATGTTTCACTAAACACACCTGTCAGTTTACATCTAATACTTAAAAGGAAGTTAGACCGGTTTTGACTTGTTGATTATAAATCTTTGGTTTGTTTCATTGATGTAAGGCTTTTCATTAATCGAATGCTCTCATTGATTATAAGTCTGTATATAATCAGATGCATATTTTTTTTTTTTTGGTCATGTTTTTTCCCTTTATCTTCAGGTTATGAATGTCTTCTAGTGAACTGCTTATACATTAATCTTTCAAAGTATTTTGTTCCACAGCCTGAAGCTTTTTTATGAGGCTGCTTTTGTGCTGAAATTCCTTCCCTGTTACATGAAGGGACAACAAAAGCCACACTAACATGTTTGATTATTTAGACATTCTCAGTCTTAATGACATGCTAAAAGAAAAAAGGAAAAGAAAAAAGCAAAAATGTTCCTGAAAGTCCAGCTAAACTTGTAAGATAAGTTTACCATCCACAGGTGCTTCAACGCACCTGCTCCCTTTATCCATTAACATTTACTCTGATTATACATGAATATATTTTCACAATTATATTTCTTAGAGATATATATATATGCCTAATATATATTTAGGTTTCTATATATGCATGTATTTGTATTTTTTTTAACCTGCATTTAACTTCAGATTGGAAATAATTGTTTACCTCTGTGTGTGTGTATGTATATATGTATGTATTTATTGTGTGTATGTGTGTGATGTATATATCTGTGTGTTTGTGTATATATCATTTCCATTCTGTGAAATGCTTTTCAGAGTAATTGGTGAACCAGGAACATACGGATACATTGTAATGATCCAGCTAGACTGTAAATGTCTTCATCTATACAGACATGTCAATTTCCTTTGGTTAAATACGGGGGAGAGTTGCAACTAAGATTTCCAGTTCATGAGAAATTGCATCATTCTCCCTGGGCAGGACATGTACATAAGGAGCTCCTGCCACGAGCCTGAATACTATGAGGAATTCTGCAGCACTTAGAGAAACTCATAGGCTTCTGCCAGAGATTTCATTTAAAAAATTTGTTCACTGTCAAGAGTACTGTATTAGCTACACGAGAGTTTATCTATACCAAAAAAAAGCAGTAATACAACTAAAGCATAGCTCCTAAGTTGTGCTGTGCTTAACTTTTTTTTGAGACAGTCCTTCTACTGCATGCAGTCTATGATACCTCAACTTAAATTCTTGTTCAATTTTATTGCTTTTGGAGAACGAAAATTGAATTAAAACCCAGTCTCTAGTAGTATACCTGTATTTTCTGAGTATTGTCTTCAAAACTGTTCACAGCCTATCCCCCTCAGTCACTGTATACAGAATTAAGAAATTTTTATGCAAATCTCCATGTGTATCAGGAAGTCCTAATAATTATGTGTTGTAGTTGTGCCTCATCTTGCAAATAGATCCGGAGTTTGTAATCTGAAAACCTCTCTATGCGGGGAAAGAGATAAATGCCCATACACAGTTTCCAGATTCCAGCTGGAATGCACTAAGGAGTTTTACTGTCCTTCAGCAGCCACTCCAGAAAGGCCAGGGACTCTTGGTCTTACAGCACATCTGCCCTCCTCACATAGATATCTCAACTCTTTTAGTATCCCCATCAAGGAATGCACGATTTAAGCTGGAAAAACAACTGGAAGGTAGACTACCTCTCTTTTAAGAAATTACAACAGCAGTTACATTTTCCCTTTCAAATGTTCTTTTAAGTTGGAAAAGGACAGTCACAGTGATGTCACCTTTGTGATTGGGTGGTGCTGTAGCTACCCCTATATGATGCCAATGTTGACATTTGATAAAGGGAATAAGAACAATATCATTGCCTCTTGATTGTTTCTGGAGTTACTAGCAGTTCCTCATTAAACATTGAATTTGCATACTCTGCTATCATAGTAGCCTTTCACCTAACCTAGAATGAGGTTTCATGCATAAAAAAAAAATTATCTTGAAACATATTTTTATTGCTGTCATTACTCTGTTTGTACAAGTGAGTAATCTAGCTAGACTGTATCCAAATTAAAAAAAAACAAACAACAAAACATTGTGTTTGTAATAAACAACAAAGCAGAAATGATAAATGAGGGATTATTCTGATATTATCACTGATCTTGGGAAAAAAAGAAAAAAAAAACACACAAAATATTATATCCTTGAACAAATTTTCATCTAATATCTAAATAAGCATCCATACACACATATATAAATACCAGAGCTGCAAAATTGCCACAGTTCAGTTGTGGAAAAATGATTTTGTTCTGTTCTTTGTCAATATCTTTTAATGTTCCACTTTATATTCCTCTACTGCTGCATGGATAAAAGTTGGTATTTTCATTTTACTTTCAAAAGTAATTCTGAAGTCAATCATAATGCTACAGTTCCTTTTCATTAAGCCTACACAAACATGTTTGGGTTTGTGTTTTGATGTATCTAAGCTTGCATTTATACTTCAAGATACTCTGACATAAAGATGCAATCTGAATACATCAAGGAAAGATTTCAAATTGTAGTCTTAATTCTAAAGCAAATCCTTGGCGCATCTGGTAATTGCATAAACATCATCTGGTACAATAATAACAGGTTCTTATATCTAAGTGTGTTGTCAGTGTGGGCTGAATGGCTTTCATCTGATCTGGCAATTATATGTAATGTTGACACTCAGTACTTTTATAATATCTTCCCTTTCTGTTGTGTACAAACACTCACACTGACTATAAACAAACATTTTGTATGAAACAATTACATTTTTAGGTATAGGTTTGTATTTTGTATCTTTGTGCTGAGGCTATTATAAAGTAACCCTTAGCCCCAGACCAGATAATTTAGACCATAATAAATGTACTAAGTTGTGACTGAAGTATATTAGGAATTTTGACTGAATTAATATAAAGATGTTGTGCAATATTCATGCAAAAAGTGCACATTGTGCCATGAACTGTAACCCTGTAACTGTAACTGTTCATTATATATTTAGGAATAAAATAATATTATAGTAATTATGAACCTCTTGATATAACATCTCTTATTAAAACCAAACTTTATTAGAATATAAAAAAATAATATCTTTGCGTACATATTTCTGTAAAATGTAGAAAGCTACATATGTATATTAGAGAAGTGGCTTATAAGATGGATTTTATTGGGACAGTGTAAAGGAAAGAGAATCCTGGAAATTTAATAGGTTTTTCACCTAGCTGTGCAAATTTTTATTATTTCTGTTTTGGCGGTCAAATAGAATTTCAGGGAATATTAGATTAACCCAAAATCTAGAAGACAAAAAAAAAAATTATGAGTGTTTATTTTGTTTAAAATATCTAGCAAACAAAGGAAATCTATCATTTGGAGAGGGAAATTTTAATATTTGTTTAGAAAAATGTTGAATTCTTCTCATTTTCTCTATTTTTCTCTGTCTTTCTATCTTTTTCTCCTTTGGGAGAGAAGTGAAGCTTCAAGTAAATGACTCCATTTAAATCAATTTCACTGGGTTTTTTTGGCCTAGAAGTCATTTCTTGATTTAATAAAGTATTTTTACAGAACCTTATAAGCAATTGAACTAGCAAAGTTCAATTCAATCATCTTTTTAAATAATTGGATTAAAGGGTTGAGATTTTGCGAACCTCTGATTTTTAGTAGGCTTTGTTGTTGTGCTAAAGAACAAATATATTGATCTGTAAATCACCTCTATCTTCAATTAGATGACTTTTCTCTTACTGTCTCAATTATTTGTGACTGCTCTTCAGAGACTATCCAGTTCTAATGAGCACAAATTGGGCATTTTTTCTTGGCTATTCCCTACTTTTGGACTTGAAAGATTTATATTTAAGTGCTATAAAGACTATACCAGATATTTTCAAGTGTTGTATAAATATTTACATTTTAAATTAACTATTCTGCAATACTTGGATAGCATCCAGAAAGAAATTTGATCTTTAAGGAAAGAGAAAATAGACAAAGAATCTCCAAAGACAGATAAATATATATATATGTATAAGAAAACATTGTTATACATATATGGTTTTATAGATCTCAATTTGTGTAGATGACTCAATTGGTAGAGTTTAATTTTATATTCTTTTACTTCAAATTGTAAAGTCTGCTTTGATTACAAATGATTTGCTTTAAGGTAAATCAATAGTCATATAAGCAATGAAAGTCTTTATGAAAATGTTCCCAATTTACATCTGTTTTCTTGCAGCCTCTGTACTAACGTGTCTAGAGCTCATCAATAGTCTCAGTAACAAATTGCAGTAATACATGGGCCTACTTTTGGTTTTGATGACTGTTTTCTATGTTTTTATACAACACAATATATTGTGATAGAGTATTTGGAGACAGTTTAAAATTTTAAGGTAAGGAGGACTTTAAACTAGGAATGATGGGAGGGAGACAGTTACTAGCAGCCCTGTAAGGAAGTGCTAGACAGGACTGATGAGCAAAGGGTCTGGAATGATGTGAATGAAAGGGAATGCAAAATCAACAAAATAGAGCTTAAGAGAGGTCACCTGCAGCATTTGTGTGTAAGCGACGAAGTGCCCACAAATCACCATTATGGAAAAAACCCAAAACAACCAGACTGTCTCTGGGAAATCAACAGGTCGAGGTACCTCTCTGAAGTGTGCATACACTAATGCACACAGTGTGGGAAATAAACATGAGGCCTTAGAGATCTGTGTGCCTTTGCAATGCTATGATCCTGTTGGGTTCATGGAGACTGGTGGGATGGCTCCCATAAGTGGAGTTTACAATGACAGGATACAGGCTCTTTGGGAAGAACAAGCTGGGAAGATCATGCGAGAAAGTTGCCCTTTATGTGAGAGAACAGCTGGAGTGCATGGAGATCTGCCTGAGGATGGATGATAAGCCATATGCAAGTTTATGGGTAAGGATTAAAGAACAGACCAATATGGATCCACATTGTAGTGAATGTCTTCTCTAGGCCACCTGACCAGGAAGAATGAAAGGATGAGTGTCTTTAAAGACAGATAAGAACAACCTCACATTCACAGGCCCTGGTCTTCATGGGTGATTTCCATCACCCTGATATCTGCTGGAGGGACAGCACAGCAGGACATAAGCAATCCTGGAGGTTCCTGGAGAGCACTGATGACAAATTCCTGATCCAGGTGATAGAGGAGTCAATGAAGAGAGGCGCTCTGATAGGCATTGTGCTCACAAAAAAAGGAAGGGCTCATTGGGAATATGAAAATTAAAGGCTGCCTTGTCTGCAGTGACCATGAGGTGGTGGAGTTTAGGATCCTGAGAGGAGGCAACAAGGCAAAAAGCAGGATCACAATCCTGGACTTCAGGACAGCAAACTTTGTCTTCTTCGAGGATCTGCTTGGAAGACTGCTGTGGGATAAGGTCATATATTCAAGAGCAGTGCATCCCAACAAACAGGAAGTCAGGCAAAAATGCCAGGAGGCTCCTGACAAAACTCAAAAATAAAAAGGAAGTATACAGAAGGTGGAAGCAGGGACAGGTAACCTGGGATGAATAGAGACACTATCTGAGCATACAAAGATAGTGTTAGGAAATACAAAGCCCACCTGGAACTGAATCTGCCCAGGGATGTCAACGACAACAAAAAAGCTTCTATAAGTACATGGTCCTGGGCCCTGCTTGATCAGGGGAGTTGGGCCAGGTGACCTCCAGAGGACCCTTTCAACCTCAACCATTCTGTGATTCTTTGAATAGAATAATGAGATAATCTAAAGCAATATAAACTTTAGTACATTTTTAAATAGTTTAAATTTTACTGGATAACACAACAATATTATCATGCAAAATGGTGGTGTTTGGTTTGAAAAATTTCTTATTTTGTTTAATCAGGTATATTTCAAGAATAAAACGCAGACAACTCTCACTGTGCTATATCTAGTGAGTTACCCACACTTTTCTGACTTAAATGGGATGACGGGCAATGTAAAGAATTTTGTCAATAGGTATCTCATTCTGTGATCTATTGTCAAGATTTTATTACCAGGGTTCTGAATCCAACATGTTTCACAAAATCTGAACTGCATTTATTCTAAATATGCAACATAAAATAGGAAGAAAAGCTATTAAAGGTTTTCTTATATTATTTGGCAGACTGGCATAAATCAGCATGTGATATTAATTCACATGGCAGAACAAATACATATTAAAGATCTAAAACTGTACAAAGTGTTAAACCTACCTTTCAGGATATTAAAAAAACCCAACAAAATAACAAAGCAACCAAACAAAAAAATCCAGAACAAAACAACCAGAAAAAAACCCACGAAAACCAAACCAAACAACAACAAACCCCACCAAAAAAACCCCACCCCAAAACATTTCATGAAACTATTTCTTCTCTGTCTTGTAGACAGTAATAGCACTTTATTAAAAACTATAATATACTCACTTGCTTACAGAACCACTACAGTCTTAGCTTTTTTTTTCCTATTGAATGATTTTATTTGTAGATCTTATATGAACACACATTCATTGAATTCAAGCTGACCTTATTTGTGAAGGTGTAAGAATCTGAAATAAATTTTCTCTGCCCAAGTTGCCCCTTCTTAGTCTATAATCCTACCATTTTGCATTTGGTGGCTTCTAAACTCATACTACTTTAAAGTTTTAGGCTTTTTTTAATGATCACTTCATTTAGAGCATTATATTTCTTGTGTTAAAAATATTAAATTGTGTTTTATATTAAAGCTGGCTGCATTTGAAACCTTAGTAAATGATCTTCTTTCATGTGGAGAAAAAGGAAGAAAGAAAGAGTGCTCTAAATTGTAAGCTAATGGAGTGTAAAATTTTCATTATCTAAATCTGTTTGAGTGATAAAAGCCTAATCATCATCAGAAATCCCTATTTTTGTATTATTCTACAACTTCAGATAGATAGACAAACTATTTACAATGCATTCTAAAAGATGACTTAAGAATGATGTTTCATTTATGCAGGTCTAAAATATATGATAGTGCCTTTTAAAAACAAGATTGCTTCAGCATACTTGATACTAGCATTATTATTTCCCTAAATAAACAAAACTGCAGGTAATGAGAAAGCATAAATACTGTTTCTATTTCAAACCATAGAGTAAAAACATGTCCTTTTAAATTAGAATAAATGTTAGAGATAGATTCATTATAACTGAAATATAAGTAATTCTTTACCACTCACACAATATCTGAAAATATTATCCTTTCTCCCTTCATCAAATATTTGCTTTTGTTTCTTAACAAAATCAATCTGGTCATCAAGAAAAAACCTTGAGGTTTTTTTTGTTTGTTTTATAACCAAGCGCTCAGATTATTTCAGAAGCAGCAACAACTAATGAGGCTTCATTAACTGGCTTAACCTATCAATTTCCATGGGATGAGATTGAATTAAGAGGCTGCAAAATAACATTTTTACAAAAAAGCAAAACAAAATAGAACAAAAAGCTTGAGTTTTCCCTCCCAACACTTCTGAGCCTCATTGTTAGTTAGCAGTAGAGAACTAGTAAATGTCATGCTTATTTGCATTCCAGATTGATTGAACACGTTTTAAATTTACACCAGAACTTAATCATTTGTTTTTAATACTTTAGGACTAGACTTAAGAGTTCTCTAGATGGTTATGCTTGCTCCCCTGAGTAGCTACATGAAGGCTGTTGTACTGTAGCTCCCAGGGCTGTAATTCTGTAAAACAAATCTCCCTTACAGGAAGCTCTTATTGGTGAGAAGGTGGTGGAAAACCAGCAGAATTAAGTTAAACACAGTGATATTCTTGTCAGGGAGAGCTTGCTGGCATAATACACATTGACAAGAACCCTCTTGAAGTGGATGCTGTGTCAAACAGAGCTCAACGACAGTTTGCTATGGGTATATCTCTGTTCAATATTTTCATAAATTACCTGTATAATGTAATAAGACATAAAAATATTCCATTTCCAGACAACTCAAAACTTTGGAGAACAACAAGCATGCTCTAGGATAAAATCAGAAATTACAATTACCTTGACAAATTTCAGAACAGTTACAGAACAACAGAATGCCTTTTTGTTAGAGATGCATGCATTTACACACAGATTATGTAAGTGTACTTCATAAGTGTAATGTAAGTGTACTACACTGGGCTGTGTCAAAAGAAGCACGGCCAGCAGACTGAGAGAGGTGATTCTTCCCCTTTGCTCTCGTGAGACCCCACCTGGAGTACTGTGTCCAGCTCTGGAGCCCCCAGCACAAGAAGGATATGGACCTGTTGGAGTGGGTCTAGAGGAGGGCCACAAAGATGATCAAAGGGCTGGAGCACCTTTCGTATGAAGACAGGCTGAGAGAGTTGGGGTTGTTCAGCCTGGAGAAGAGAAGGCTCCAGGGAGACCTTATAGCGTCCTTCTGGTACCTGAAGGGGGCCTACAAGAAAGCTGGGGAGGGGCTGTTTGCAAGGGCATGTAGCAATAGGACAAGGGGCAATGGTTATAAACTAGAGCAGGGTAGGTTTAGATTAGACATTAGGAAGAAGTTCTTTACAATGAGGGTGGTGAGACACTGGCACAGGTTGCCCAGAGAGGTGGTGGAGGCCCCATCCCTGGAGACATTCAAGGCCAGACTTGATGAGGCTCTGAGCAATCTGAGCTAGTTAAAGATGACCCTGCTTACCACAGCGGGCTTGGACTAGATGACCTTTAAAAGTCCCTTCCGACCCAACACATTCTATGATTCCATGATAGAATCTTTTAAGTTGGAAAAGACCTTCAAGATTATCTAGTCCAACCGTAAAACTAACACTGACAAGTCCACCACTGCACCATGTCCCTAAAAGTCTTTTAAATACCTGCAGGGATGATGATTCAATCACTTCCCAGGGCAGCCTGTTCCAATGCTTGACAACCCTTTCGGTGAAGAAATTTTTCCTAATATCCAGTCTAAACCTCCTCTGGCACAACTAGAGGCCGTTTCGCTTTGCCCTATCATTTGCTACTTGGGAAAAGAGATTGCCCCGGTTTAAAAACAGCTGGCAAAAACCCCCTTATTTGTAGTGCATTCCAGTGTTAAAAATGTTTGTTGTTAACGGATGTTGCAAAAGGAGCGATCCTTACTTCCTTCCCATTCCATTTTCCCTCTCCCTCCTCGACTCCTGCCATGTGGTGTTGCCTTCTCGCTTTTGTCATGAGAGTGACCCCTCTGAGATATTAGTATGCAGGACTTTCTTTTTTTTTTTTTTTTTTTTGTATATGGTATGATCTGAGTTTACTAGGCTGAATTAATTCATGAAGGGGTCAGATGAGTACATTACAGTGAGTACATTATGGTGCAATAGAGCTAGAAGTAATACACAGCTGAGAATGCAGAAGGAAGTAAGGAAAAAGGACTAGTATGTCCAGTGAGCTGTTAGCTTTGCTCAGTTATATCACTGCTCTGCAACCAGGTCATTTTTGTTTATATACATGTGTATGTATGTGTGTATGTATAAGTTGGTTTTATATTTCATATTAATGGAAATTGTATATTGAAATCAAGAAAAAAAAGAAGCATTTTAGAAAAATTAGTGTGTTGTTGCTTTTAGAGGTATCTAATCTGCAAGTGCTGGCATGGATAAAGAGAAGAGGAAAAAAACAGGAGAAGTTTAAAAATATTTTAGCCTTTTTAAGTCATATTTTCTTTGCTAGGAGAGAGAAAAATGTATATTCTATTATTGCATATTTTGAAACTTTTCTAATGCACCACCAGGAAAGCTCCCATCTCCTCAGCAGGCAAGAAGAACCTTATGAGGTAAGTCACCTCTTTCCTAACAGGACCTT
Organism: Larus michahellis; assembly: GCF_964199755.1. NCBI lineage: Eukaryota > Metazoa > Chordata > Aves > Charadriiformes > Laridae > Larus > Larus michahellis. The sequence continues at coordinate 47,171,514 of NC_133896.1, forward strand.
TAAAATCTTCATTTCTTCCCTCTTTGACAATTCCACACAACAAACAAAGAAATAAACAGTTCCACAAAATTCCAGTCTGCTTTACAGTACCTGAGAGTACACAGACACCAGTAACAGTCATAGAATATTAAAAATAATAAGTAGCAAAGATGTTAAAAAACAGAGCAGGGAAGAAAAATTTGAGACAGTTATCAAAATGCAAATTGAAGGGAGACTATTTCTTGTTCAGACTAGAAAGCTGACAAATTGCTATTAGACATTTATGCTAGCGGTCATTTTACCATATTCAGAATTTAGTAAACTTAGCCATATTTAGGCTATAGTCTTTCTAATATATCAGAAAATATTCAGTTACAATTTACCCATTACATTTGATCCTCTCTTTCTAATTTCTATCACATAGTGTCAGCCATTAACTTAATTGTGCAAACACTGACAATTTTCATTCATATGTAATAGTTAAAGGCTAGGAAGATCAGGTTATTTCATCATAGTCTCACAAATTAATAGCCCTGACGTATTCCCTACCTTTTTAAAGGATAAAAAAATAATAATATACTCTCTATATCTTTGTTTTTTCTCCTACATAGATGTTTTCCCTTGATACTTTCTCTTCTTGAGAGATATTAGTTTTTAGTTATTATCTGCAATACCAGTACCTATAAAAATACCTATACTAACTAGGCAATACTCTGAAAAATCAAGTTTCTATGGTCACTTAGTCTTTAATTTCTTTCACGCTTAAGAGTATTTCTGTTAATGTCTGTATCTTCTTTCAGTTTTCCATGTTAAATAGCTTTTCAGTCCAGGAACTTAAGATACTATATTCTAGCGTTCAAGTGTGTAGTGCTCTAGCATGAAGAGCTCCCGCTCAGGACGTAAGTATGACCATGTAACTCCAGGTACCATAGAAAAAAATAATCTTGCAGATTTGGATTCCTGCAGATGTTCTTTAAAAAAGAAGACTTTTGGGAAACCAGTTTACAATACGATGACCTTCAGGATATCAAAAAATCAACTGAAAAGAGAGTGAATGGAATATTCAGTGACTTCTTTCAATAACAAAAATTATAAAGAAAGCTTCTGTTCACAGGCAACAATTTTACAAAGTAATACTGTTCTTTGCAAGCTGAGTGTTAAATATATTTTTCTCTGCTCAGTGAGTACAGTTTCCTGCCACTAAATAGCTGAGCTTAATTTCTCAATGTCAAACCACTGCTGATCCCTGCATTCCATTCCAGCTTTCAAAGCAGCCTATTTGTTTTGCGGAAACTGTGCACAATATTTTACTAAGAAGGCAGTTTTCTTATTCTTCCTACCAAATATTTTTTTTTTTTTTAAAGTAACTATTGCTCTGTTTAGTCAACATCTGTTAAATAGGAAATGACATTTTTGATAACATTTCCCTTTCTCTCTCACAGCCTTTTAGTAATACAACTCTCCACCTCCTAGTGTCTTTCAGCTACTTACCATTACTCCAAGAAATTTGTGTCCCCCTACTAATGCATAAGTATAGTTATGCTAAAGTTCACATTTTATTGATTGTTCTAATGTGATGAAGTCTCTATAAGCTACTCTTAGGTCCTTAAAACAAAACAACAATGTCCAGAGATAAGAGAGTTTGGGATCTTTTCCCTTCCCTAAACAAGTCTTACAACGTAATTCCATAAGACAAGATCCTAGCCAGCAGTTGATAAAATCTAGAGATGATCTGCAAAGCACACAGAAATAAAAGCCTTTAAGCCACTTACACTGACTTCTGGCTTGTTATATCTCCCCTTGTGTATTAAGTAAGCCACCTAAGAGCTAAAAATTACCAAATTAGGATTATCAGTATTTTAAGATTTGAGATATGAAATTAGATCCTAACCTCAGAGTCATTCAGATTTTCCACTTGTTCTCATGCACATTTTCACTAGCAGTTCCATAATTTCTCATAACTAACAATAATTTTATCATAAAGTTTCAGGATTTTATGAAATAGCAGAAATGTCAGAAGTATTAAAAAGGAGATTTCATTCACATCAGGACTTTCAGGTTGGGGGATTGCATCTGAACCCAAATTGCATTCAGTAATTGTAGTAAATTCCCTCTAACCTTTACACCTGAAGCAGATGGAAGAAGACTGCATCAGGAGATCAACCCTTTCAAATTACAATAGTTTATGATGCTCATCTGCATTTTAATCAGATATAAAGGATTTATTCCTGAAATACATCAAGAAACACTATTTTCACCTCCTGAAATGCATCAGAGAGTTTATAGCCAATCAGGTAAAATATGTTGCACATTTTCACTTCATATATCTTTCTCTTTGGTGTATGCAATATTACATGGATATAGGTGTCACTGATTTTATTAACAACTATATATAAGCCTATCAAAATAGAAGCCAGAAAGAGATTTCATATGCCAAATCCACTTTTTTAAGGATTTAACTCCTGAGCTTAACAAAAAAGAGGAAATTATGGTTACATTAGATACGTTATTTTATTCAAAATGCAATGCAATACAATACCAGCAGATAGATAAAGCAGATCATGTATCGTCAGAGACAGGGAAAACTGCATGATTTGAAGGTACAGAGAATAAAGACTTGTCATGTTTCTTCTTGTGACCAGAGAGAGCATGAATTGGAATTAGTTTTTTCACACACCAAGACTGAATAGCAAAATTCACCACCTGAAAAAGTATGTCTCATGTTCCTGACAAATAAGTACAAAAATGATATTGCCAAAATATTCATTTACTGACAATTATGTTAGGAAAATTGTTTTCTCTCTTGCATTATAATCACCTTTTTTTTATTATTCATAAACTAAGTCAAGTGTAAGTGAAATTCAATGGCCTAGAAACAACTGCATGTCAGCAGATTGCTAACAGTGACTTAAGTCAACAAATGGAGAAAATAAATTTAAATAAATAATAAGAATCTATTTGCAATCCATGTTATCTGAAGAACGAGCTACTACTAATGGTCAAGAAGGGTTTTGGAAAAGGAATACAGAACAGAAACATGTCTCCATCATGTTATTAAAAAATTACCTGTATTGATTGCTACAAATACTAAAGGTGGAATAACGATAACACCTATACACACTAACTGAGTGCTCAGTTCCTAAATAATCCCTAAATTTTCTTCATCCAATAATTTTTTTTTCAAGTTTTGACTTGTTCTATTTATCTGGAACATAAATGGACATAATGACCTAGGAGTCTTGTTAGCTTCTAGGCTCAGTTTTGACAGGGGCTATTAGTGCGTGCTTCAAAAAGACATAAAAGTATAGTGCAGTAACTGACAGTAATCTTAGTGAAATAAACATCATCATAATACTAGGTCTGTGGTTTCAATTTCCTAACAGTTTGGTACAGCAGGGGTAAATTATCTTTTTTTTCTCCAGAGACTTTTCTCCACTATCAATTTCTTGACACTAATATTAATGCACAATTAGTACTTTTATTATTCTAGGTTATAGACTTTCATTATGATGATTTTTACTGTGCTTATGAGATTCATACAGGGTCACACTCCCTAAAGTTCCAAGATAAGTATGAACTCTCTTTCCACAAAGTATATTACAGTTTGACAGATATTTTTAATTTATTTAATACTGATACCTATAATGGACTGAGTGAATATAGACCTTGTGTAATAATTAATTTTGTGCCACTGAATTATTCAGTTCCTGTTTTCCTTTAGGCAGAATTAGACATCAAGCCACCCGTGGAAACTGTTAAATTTCTTGTTAAGATAACAAATATCAGAAGACCCACTTAGCAACTTTTTTCACACTGTGATTGCTCAGAACGGATGCATTCTAGGGTTATTTATTCTATACATTTGCATGTTTTCACAATATTGACAAGGTTTCTTATCTTAATGTAATACATAAGTGTAACAGCAGGTCTGTGCAATGTTGGAAAAGGCAACACATGAATGACACATACAGTTCTAAGTCATGGCAAGAGACATATTACTTTCCTGGGAAAAATGAAGTTTTCAACAATGGATTTTACTAGTGGTATGCACTGAAACTGGATTTTTCTGTGTCAATAAGGAGAAGATCAACAGAAGAGATTTAAGCAGATATGAAATTGGTATAATGCTAGAAGAGTAGTTAACAAGAAAGTAAAAAGATTAAATCAGATCTCTGATACCACTGTGTGCAAGCGGAAAAAGACATCCAAGCCAGATTTCATTATTAATGCTATAGCAAAATCACTCATAAGAATAACAGCGGATGGAGGGATGTGCATAATGTTGATACAGCATTTCAGGAAAGTAAACATTTGCTTCAAAACAATGTGGCAAAATAATTTTTAAATAGCAGCTTACATAGTTTAGAACAGCATTTTTAAAACATTCTCTGTTTCATGAGTCATTCAACATTTTCCTCATAATCAAGGAATCAGTTTCTATCAGAAGGACTTGGAATTCTGTATAAAGATGAGGAATGTCTTCCAAGTGTTTTCAAACACACAGACACAGAATAAAATCTTAGAATGAATGGTTTGGATTGGAAGAGACCTTCAAAGATCATCTAGTCCAACCCACCTGCCATGGGCGAGGACATCTTCCACTAGATCATGTTGCTCAAATCCCCATCCAACCTGACCTTGAACAATTTCAAACATGGGAGATACACAACTTCTCTGGGAAATCTGTTCCAGCGTCCCACCACCCTTATGACAAAAAATTTCTTCCTTATGTCCATCCTAAACCTACCCTCTTTCAGTGCAAAACCATTGCTCTTTGTCCTATCACTACATGCCTTAGTAAAAAGACTTTCTCCATCTTTCTTATAACTCTCCTTTATATATTGAAAAACTGCAATAAGGTCCCCCTTAAGACTTTTCTTCTCCAGGCTGAACAATCACAACTCTCTTCATAGGAGTGGTGTTCCCTCTCTCTTATTTTCATGGCTCTCCTCTGGACCCTCTCTTAAAGGTCTATACCTTTCTTGTACTGGGGACCTCAGTGCAAGAGAAAAGTCTTTTTTTAATCAACAATACTGCTTAGAATATGTTTTATATAACTAGCCCTGAAAGCTCTTCTTATTGCTTTCATCAGAAACAAAAATGGTAATTTTTAAATTATTCATGAACTAACTTTCTCCTTGAGGCAATATCTGACCCACAAATATGTAAAGGATGAAAAATGGCTTTCTGACAGATAAAAGAAATGCTTATTTACATAGCATTCATTTAATTCTTCTTGATTTATATTAATGTTTTAAGTAAGCATTTTACATATTATGTTTAGTGTAAAGTACTGATTACAGAGATATTCCTTCTCTAATCTGCCTAGCAAAATCAGTACTTCATGACACGGATTTTATTGAGGCTTATTTCACAAAAGACATATCGCATCACATAAATGTCCAAGTTCTGACATAACAGCTTTGTCAGCCTTGTGCTTATTTAACTCTTTCTATTTCACTTGATTATTTCAATTAAGGTTGGCCAGTCTTTGTTTCCTGCTTTAGAAAAAAAAACAAGCAAAAAAACCCCCCAAAAACAAAAAAAAAATCAGAGGAGAACTACACTTGCCTTATTTCTTAAGAGTTATACAAGGCACCCCACCTCTCATTTGTAACCACTCTGTTACATCTAGTAGATTACAAAACTTGAATTCTTGTTTTAATGATCCCAAGTCATATTTGTTTGCAATTCCACTTTTCTATTTCCTGTCCGTGTTTTTATTTTAACTTACAACTTAGAAACTACCACAAATAAATTAAACAAAGCAATACATTTTGAAACAGATTACAAAGAGCCCCTCCCCTTGCAGATGTCAGATGTTTTAATACATATTATTAAATAAAAATACAGAGGTTTCCATTTTCTTAAGGGAACTTGCTTTAATGTTAAAATTTCACTTACCTTTTAACCTTGCCAAATGTAGCAGTTTTCTGAAGGGCTTGACAGTAATTGTCAAGGTCACACAATAAAATCCAAGCTATAGCTGATTCACTAAAAAGAGTCTGCAGAGAAAAAAGAAATCCATGTAAATCTTTCAGAATACTTCTTTCCTCTCTGTTTTTACCCAGTGGTTCACTTTACAAAATCATTTTATTGTGTACAAAATAACTAAACTTGGTCAAGTTAACATTCTCTTTCCTGGTGCTAACACGGGTTAAACCACACATTGTGAATGAATAATTCATGAGGAGAAAAAAATTTCAGAGATTAAATGGATATTCTGGGGGTAAAACACACAGAATTCATGGGAGAATTGATACACAAACCCCTCATTGTTTCAGTGGAGCATATTGAGATTAAAGCTGTAAAAGTGCAAGACAAAATTTGAATGATCCTTTTTTCAAACTAGAATAGAGCAGAACCACAGCTGTATATTATTTTTTCTTTCTCATTTCTGTGATGAATTGTTTTAGTGGTCTAGCTGACAAACACTTCCACACAGTCCATTTAGAATGATAAGAGAATGATAGAATTATCATTCTGAATTATGAATGCTTTGGGTTGGAAGGGACCTGTAAAGATCATCTAGCTCTTTCTTGGCAAATTGGTCTTTTTAGTTGGTTTCCAAAAATAGAAATTAAATTTGAGGTGTTGTTTGGGGAGGGAAATACTTCTGCTGTATAGCAGAGGAGGACTCAGATACTTAAGAATCAGGGAAAGTTATGAACTAAGGTACTCTTAATTGCTTCTCATCTATTAGTATTTGACTTTCCACTAAAACATGGTGCCTGAAGTTAAATATGTCACATGAGCAAACCATACGTACTGTTGTACAGAACCCATGAAGCACCACTGTCTTCCCTTTAATAGATATTTTCTAAACTGCAGAGTTTGAAAACTATCTTGATTGAAGAATGGGGGCATAATGCATAAAAATTCAACTTTCCATGAGATGACAGGCCATTCAGGCAGAAATGTATTTATTTTCTATCAGCTCAAATCAAGCAAAAATGTTTAGCTGAAATATTACAGCTCAGATGATTGCTACCCCCAGTGACAGGATACATCTAATTTTCATTTTCCTTTTAGGAACTCTTTATGCTGACAGACTTAATTTTTTAATAGATAGAAAAATGTACTTCCAAATGTATATCAAAACTATTTTTTAAAATAGTATTTTTAGAGGAAATGTCCCTTTTTGTTGGACTGAGAAATATTTCTTATGAGCCAAAAATTTACCAGCCAAACAGTAAAATAAAATCCAAAGAGGAGAAAAAAATCTAGGATTCTATGATATAACAAAATTAATTTTCTAGCACTACAGTCTATCTATTGTGTTCTCTGCGAGAGAGTGCTCTAGATTGGGATTTGAAGTCTAGATTAAAATTTTTTTCATGAATAACAACAGATACCTTAGAAAAAATGACTCAAAGTTTGTAAAAGACAACTAAGAGATAATGTTGAAATCTAGACTGCTTCAGGTACTTTGAATTTGGATTTCTCACAGATTCTCACGGGAGACAAGAGGATGAATTTTGGGGAAGAACTTGAACTACTCCAAGTTCTTATCCCCTATTGGGGCTAATAATTTATACACTGCACACAACAGACAGAATCATTCCCAGAAATCTTACTATACATTTAGTAAAATAACCTCAACGGTATGTTAAATTTCAGTAGTTCTGTTATGTCTCTTGCTCAGTCTGCATATTTGATATTCTGTCTCATAGAAGAGCTATAAAAAACACTCCTGAAAACCATGATAAAATAGCAAGAACCATTGTCGTCTAGGTATGCCTGTGCTTAGCCTTTTCTTATGCTCTCCTTCTGACTGTAGGGAATATAAAATGACTTACCTAATTTACGAACAAATTCCCACCAAAAAAAAAAAAAGGTAAAATAGCTGGTTTTGAAATGTGTATCAAAGACAAACATTTGCAACCCAGGAACAGAATGTGTGCATAATTCAGCTGTTTCTTTCCTGTTTAAACATGCATAAAATCCCTAAGACACTGTCTCTGCCATAGAGCTTGTTGAATTTGTGTAGGTGCCTTTCAGAGACAAAGAACTTCAGACTTTTATTTCTTCTGTGACAAGAGTTACATAAGGTCTTCCTCCTGACCTGCTTAGTTAATGTTTTTTTGAATAGCACCTTGCTATTAGCAGAGCAGGTCAGATTTGTCCAGCAGAAGTCACTCACCAGCTGGGTGCTGAACATCATCTTTCATGTAGAAAATAGTCTTTGAACTAATAGACATAAGCTTATGTGACAGTATCAGGCAATATAAGTCTCTAAAGGCTTCCTGCCAAAGAATATACCACAGATCAAGATCACCAGGTACTATGATAAACACAATGCTGTATTAGCAAACCAATTGTGGGGATTTTTTTGTTAAAGTGAAAGAAAAATGGAACTAGTCAAAGTGAAAACCGACTCAAACCAAAAAAAGTATGGGTGTGTCTTTCAAAAGAGCCTATACACGTACCAGTACCAATTCACGTTTATCCATAAAAGAAATCTTTCCTCTCTTAACAATAGGTTTTATTTAAATTCAAGATTTATGACTTCAACAAAACTACTACTCTTCTCTGGATTAAGTCACATTAAAATCAGAACTTGCCACATTCTTAAAAATATCTCTCTATGTATGTCTGTATAAAAAAAAAAAATAACAGGCCAACTTAGGTACACTGTCTACATGTCACTCTAATTCCTTGAACTTTGAGGAAAATAAACAACTCCGTATACTTTGACTTAGAGTACAAATCTCCCACTGAAAGAATTTAAACTTTTTTTTTGAGATACTTAGGAAAAAATATGCATTAGAAATTCACATTTTACATTTATTATATGTACAAAAAAAGTGTCACACAGTAGTAGCTTGAAGCAACTCAAAAACTGTAATTGATAGACAGACTAAAAAACACTCAAAACCGCCCTACCACCTTCTTTGTAGTTGGATATTGTGAGGGAAAGATTAGTACACATAAAGTCAGAGATAATGGTGAATAGAAGTCTTTGAAAACCTTAGACCAGCTCCACCTACTGACTCTGACTATTTTTAGGAGTCTCAGGAAAGAAAATGCAAGTTGGGATGAAAAAAAATGGTATGCGTGAAGTACAGCCTCTGGTCTTCTGGCATTATGAAAAAGTGTTCTTTCTCCAACAGTATCACAGCTCAAATTGTGCTGTTTATTATTCAATGAAATGAATGTAGGTCTTGTCAAACACCAACATGCATCCCAGGTACAGAAAAAGATTAGGCAAAATGGAAGCATCTAAGCTGTCTCTGAACAAGAATTGGTAGGACAAAGTAGAGTTTATGGAAATAAGTTTCTTCTGACTATAGAGACACATGTAAGTTTAGGCAAATACATGATACAGCACCTACCAGTGTGTGTACTCTTGCAAGAGGTGTACAATAGCAGCAATAGCACTGCAGAGAGGATAATGCTAATATTGATGCTCTTTGTTTAGTAACATCTGTCTTTTAGTCATATATTAAAAAAATTCTAGTTATCCAATGCTGAGTCATCCTGTAAGAATAGGATATTTGATATTCAAATAGTATTTGGAACTGAACAAGAAAGTCAAAGAAGAAAAGAGTGATTGTTCATAGTAATGTGTGCACATTAAGAGAGATTTTTTTGTTGCTGTCACTGAACCACTGCTCATCTGGGACCACTATACGTGATTGCCAGCCACCTGGTTCAGAAATATACAGGCATATGGCACAATTATTAATACTGACCCAAAGATATTGCAGTAAACATACTCCAATTTTGAAAAAAACATTTGATAAATATTCATCTAACAAATGTAAACAAATGTGTTCCATTATAAATTCTATTCTATAAACACACATGTTTTCAGTGCCAAAGCAAAACCTCCTGAATGCCAGTTCACTATAGTTTTGGGAGTTAAGCATATTCTATCTATGACTTTCAGTGATATCTGATAAAATTAAATGGAAAGGAAAGTAGTAAAATAAAAATATAGCATCATGTTGATGAGCATTCAAATGCAAAGTATGGCTAAAGTCTGAATTAGCATAGCCACTTTGCAAATACAGGTATAACTCTTAATGTGGTCTTAAACAACAAGCCAAACTTAATGAATGTGTTAGAAACAAAATGGTGTAGATCACAACCACGCTGACTGGAAAAGGAAAAGCCCAGACCTAAATGTCAGTCTTAAAAAAAAAAGGCATCACATAGTTTTAAAAGAATTAACTGAAACAGATTTGAATAAAAAAACCCTCCACAAGAAAATTATAAAAGAAAAAAATCCCACTTTTTTACGTATGTCTTCACATCAGTTCTGAAAGCAAACTGTACTGTTAGTGACAGATTCTACTGTATATTCTTGTTCTAAATTAGGGAAAAGAATACTTCTGATGTGAAACACACCTGATAATTAGTTTAAATAAGCAGTTCTCTTTCTTGTTGATCTACCAACAACCTTAGCTGCAAGGAGACATGGAAGATTACAATGAGGGAGATGGACTCTACTTCCTTCTCTAAGGAGTCTCAGAAACTGAAAAATCCTGTTTAAAAGGTTAGTCAATGAACTTCTTCAGAAAAGCAAAGCCTGAGAATAAAAGTGTGAGCAGGTGAAGAGCTGTATCTAGGGGCCAAATCATGAAAAAGATATGTTTCTAACCCTCCAGTTTCATGTTAAATGTCCTAAAGTGAAGATTATAAAGTGAGAGCTATGGACAAACAAACCTAGAAACTACTGAATCAGATTTTTATATGTATATGCTATTTGCAATATAGCTACTTTATTAGCTACCAGCAGTTCTTGCTACTGGAAAGGACAATTCAGATTTTACAGATAGAATTTTCATCTGTATTTTAATAAAGTAGTCAAACTAGTCTAAGAAAATTATGCAAAGTCTAGGCAAAACCATGCATCTAGGGGGAAAAAAGTTTTAAATATCATCTGTCTAGCCAGTGCAGATAAAACACCAATAAAGGTTATGATACAGTTTTTAAGGTATTTCTTCTTAATTAATCGATTTTGGTCCATATTAAATGAAGTATTATTTTCCTCTCATACTTCCCATGATAAAAGTATCCTAGCATTTTCCAGTTGCTCTTTCTTATAGATTCACCAAAAACAACAGGTCTTCCAGGTTTAAGCTATAGCTCTGCAGCAGAAAGCATTCCTCCTGCTCTATAGATTGGTCCAGACCAAGTTGCAAAAGAAGGTATACCAGGCAGTAAGGTATCAAGATGTGATAGGAAGGTGCAAAGAAGACAGAAGCAGACTCTCCTCAGTAGCACCCAGTGGCAGTACAAGAAACACTAGACACAAACCGAAATACTGGAAATTTCATTTAAGTATAAGAATAGACTTAACTGTGAGGGTGGTCAAACACTAGACTATGTTGCCTGGAGAGGTTGTGGTGTCTCCATCCTTGGAGATATTTGAAATCTCATATTTGAAGCCCTGAACAACCTGCTCTAGCTGACCCTGATATAAGCAGGGGGTTTGGACTAGACGATGTCCAGGGACCCCTGCCAACCTCAGCCATTCCGTGATTCTACAAAACAGATGTAGAAGCTCTATAACACAGTCAAGTCACTCAAATCATGGACCTTGAATCCCAGGGTGTTATGCTCCCAGGCAAGCAGTCGCAGTATGCCAGGTTCAGGAATGCCTTGCCTACAGCCAGGGTCCCCAGTGTTTCCATGACAACTGGATCCAAGCTATAACTTTCCCACGTGCTTTCTTCCAAGCAAGACCTCGGAAACGCTGGGGCCCACGTCAAGGCATCAGGTGTTCCAGGAAGAGGCCTGTCAAAATATTACCCTGAATTCAACTACTCCACAAAACATTTTGAGTGAAACCTCTCAGAGATGAAATCTAGCCAAATCAAACCTCATCCTAAACTGTTGCAGTTTAATTACCTTATTTTAGTTTAAACTTCAGCTATTGAGTTTGATGTGTAGTTTGACAGAGAGCAATAGAGCAGGAATAAAGATAGACCATACTTTTTGTAAAATTAATCAAATTGTCAAAATCTTCAAAGAGCCAAAAAACTCTTCCTCTAATCCCCTGCACTACCCAGTAAGGAGTACTTCAGTGACAGGTATCCTATGATATATAGTAATGAAGTCATTTATTTGGTTTATGTTGTCATGCTTGCCTTCAAGAGCCAAAACAAATGTCCAACATAAGAGTTTCTCAACCATATAAACAGGCAAGCCTCTGTTAAAGAGTGTCATAAACTTTTGTATTTATGGCAAAAAATAGAAATGTTTCACGTAAGTTTACGTGAACATGTGTCCTTATATATAAATAATACTATGTGCTTGTTTAAGAAATACATCCTCTTAGAGGAGATAATTTAGTTTTCAAACTAGATGACTGAAAATATCAAGGTTCCTCAATCCTAAATTATACCTGATTTGTTGTCAAACTTCTGGTAACCGACTAGCAATGCAGAGTTCCATATTTTACTTTTGACTCTTCCCATTTTAATCTATCCTAATACTCTATTTCTTATTAACATAACGGCTTAACTTTACTTATTTCAGCAAAAGATAACTTAGTCTAATAAGCCCATTACAGGCTCATTAATGTCAGGCCTCTAAGGAAAGATCTATATCAGCTGTCTTTCATCATTCCCCTCTCAGACAGTTTCTTTCTTTTTCTCCTCCCTCAGAGCTCTTCTGGAAAGATGAGAGGCAGCATGAGCACTTGCCTCATTTGCCACCTGTTCAGTGGCCCGTACCATCTTTCATTTTATACATTTGTCTTTCCAACTCTGCTATGGGTCAGCTTTATCTTCTATCTTTCACTTACCTTGGAGATATCTTTCTTAGGTTTCGTAAAAACTCCTCAGACAAAATACGTAACTTTCTATTTCTAATTGCACCACAGCTTTCCCACTGTGAAAGCTACAACACTTTTGGCTATCCAATTTTTGTTACATTTTGAGCATCAATGTCCTCATAAATGCAGTTCTGTCTGCCCCAAGAAGATACTTTTAGATTGCATACAAACAGAAAGAGTGGCAAAAATCCTCTGAATTCTTTACAAATTATGTACAGCTCTTCCTGTTGCACTATAGGCCAACAAATCTTGCAAATAGATATTTGCACATCAAAATACCAGTCTGTCTGGTTTTCATGTAGGTTATCTCAAGTGTATGAAAATGTTCCTGTGGTTCACAAAAATAAGAAGGTTACTTCAGGGTCTCTGAAATCCCCAAAAGAAAGATGCTGTGCTAATAAGATATTTGCGATCCTAAATAACCTGTGCACCCCAAGAATAAGTGGACCTTCACCCTTTTGTGGTGGGTTTAGAAGGCTTAGAGAAGCATAGTGATGCCTTATCTCACTTTCTACTGAATTTATTGTAAGCTGAGATGTCTGAGTACCTTTGTTAATTCACTACATTTCATGGACACTCAATCCATTCTGAACACTATGTAGAGCTACATTATTTATTTGCTTGTGAACTCTTTATATCATATTACCTTTATATGCAAAGGGGTGGTCCTGTAATTCAGCTTGGAGTTCAGCATTATCTTCATTTCAATGCATTTCTACATGTTAAGCTCCCTAAATGATACACAACGTAAAACCTTTCCTAATGGGTCCCAGAGAGCAAGGCTGATAAAAGGTATTCATTTATCAAAACCTCTACTGCAACGATCAGCATGTTCATTGGAAATTATAATACTTTTTTAGTAGAGGCTGTCAGGAACTCAAGACGCTCATTAGAGATGCACTGCTGAATGACAACTGTATAAAGAAAGAAAAAGGTCACCTCACTGTTAGCTGGTTGTTCATATGTTACCTCAGCAATAATAATATGTCTTACGTTAAACTAATTGACAGGCAGCAAAAGTGAAACATTTCTCTAGATTCTCCACTCTTGATTATATTAGATAATTTAATTATGTAAAAATATCATGGGAAGAAAAGATGCAAATCGAAACAGGAAATAAAAATTACACATGCAGAAAACATTTTTTTCAGTTTGTATACATTAATTCTTTTGAAACTTTTAAAATTAATCTTTAAAGGACATACAAGAATCTTTTACCAAAAATAAAGAACTATAAGATTAATGATGTAATTTATTAAAGAAATAATGAAATAGGGTTTAATATAACTAGGGAAAAAGTTAGTGGTTACCCACAACACTAAAAGACTGAATTAGATAATAAATAAGATTCCTCCAGTGTGTTAGTATTCTGACATTTATTAAACAGTTTGACTTGTTTTGTAAGCCTATCCTCACCAGTGTATTTTCATGTTACACTGAAACAAAACCTGTAATTTTGTACACAATTTTTATTTCTTCCTCAAATCTCCTTGTGGAAGTGTCAGTAAGTTTTTGGTGACAATCTTTCATTCTTTATACAGAAAATTTCCAAAACGATAAAGTTCATATTTTTTTTCCTGGTAAACTGCTATTCAGCCCTGTGAAACGTAGCTACTCCCATCTCCCACTGCACTGTGGTTAAGTAGCTTGTGAACTAGTTCCCGTTGAGTTCAATGGCATGTTTTCATATCTGCCCAGTTTGGAAGATTTCATCCACAGTTTGAAACTTCAGGTAGATGTAAGAAATATCACTGTTACAGTTACTTTAATATGGATCAAGTATCACCTAGTTTACAGGTAAATAAATAAAAATACACAAGATCAAAAGCCATACAAAGCAATTCCTCCAGCAAGAAGCTGTGGAAGCAATTTCATTGAAGGACAAACTTAATTTCAAATTATTTGAATGTTAAACAAGATTTATCTTATTTTATTATTTTCCAACTATTCTCAGCAGTGTTCGTTCACCAGTAATCTGATCTACAGTAGCAAGAACGATTGCAAAGGAAAATATGTCTAAAGACTTGGCCTCCAGAGATCCCAATAATCAATGTCTTAAAGTCTTTCAAGTCCATTGAAATTAACCTTAAAACAAAACCAGAAACTTCACAGAGGAAAAGAAATGAATCATTAACTTTACAAATCTGTCTTGGGTGAGAGACGAGATCACTAACACAATTTTCCAGGTCTAATTCTATTCCCGATTCATTGTGGTTTTTGGCTGTGGTTAGCAGAGATAGTTTAATGGGTGCGAGTTCTCAAGGAGTTAATTTCAGCTATTGGATGATTTATATTATTTAGGGTAGAATCTCACATAAGACTGGTCTAAGAAAACACAGAAATAAAGTGCAGCATTAGGAGGACAAAAAGGAAACCACAGAAGTTGAGAAGTTTTTAAAAAGAGAAACACTTTCAGGGAGCCAGCCCAGCTCTTCTGTAGGCAAAACAAATACAACCGAGAGAAGGTAGTGAAGACATATTAGATAATACATTCAGTGTAGGGCAAGATTAAGGTAAGGGTGTTATAGGGCCCCTGGGTAAAATTTGAGATCTTATATCCTAAACCACTGATAACTCTGGAAGAGTCTTAAAAGTGGGTCATAGGATTCAAAAGAGATCTTACAATAAAATTCTTCACTGTAATACAAAACGAAAACCAAAATCCCTTCCTCACCAAGCACTTGCTAAAGACAGACATTCTGGCAGTCTAGCAATATAGTGGGAGCTTCCCATCTTTTAATTATTTGCACTTGATACAGTGAACATTATTAAAATGTAACATTACACTTCATGTAGATTAAGTACCTAATACAGTCAAAGTTAACAGTTTAATTTTCGCTTTGATTCCAATGCATGTGATACAAATAGATAAATATGCCCAGACAGAAAAACTCTGTGCAACAGTCATCCTTAGTCTGTATGAGAACAGATGTGGTCTTTTAGTTGAAATTAGGCTAGTTTAAATGGGTTAATTGTTGATGTTCTTGCCCTGTAGTCACTTAATCCTTATTCATGAGAGTTTTTCTTAAAAAGTGCACTAATCTACATACTCTTATGAAAATCCATGATCCTAACATAGTAATACATTTTGTTAATATATGTGATTAAGATCTTCCCTAGGGATCTGCTGATATAACAAAACATCAGCTTGAAGCATCTTTAGCAATATGGATGTAGAGTACTGGCACCAGACCCCAGAAGATGGGGGTCTAGAAGACTGAAAGGTACCACCAGAGGAGTAAAAACAAAACATGTCACAAATAGGATTGGTTTAGTCAGCCAAACCATACTTTCTTTACGCTCCACACTCACTGAAGAAGTGAACTTAGTTGACCTGTAGAAAGAAGCTGTTAAGATTGCATATTCAGAGAGTCAGAGTATTTTTAATAAACATCTATAGTTATTCATGGTGTTTTAGCTGTTTTGTGATGATACGTAATGCAGCACAGACTAAAGCAGGGAAAATAACAAACTCCTAATGAACTCTTCAAAACTTCAGAGAAATGTCCATAACAACCTAGTGCAAGTTAGAATACCTTACATTCAAGTCCTGCACCAGCACAACACATTTTACACCAAATTAATTTTACTAATTAATAAGTCCTGGGAAACAACTTGAGCTGAAAAATATTGCTCGATTTAAGTTGATTAGCTTCAACTAGCAATTTTAAAGTACTGATGTGAAGAAGAAAAAGGGAAAACAAAAATCAATAAAGTACTACTTAGGACATCAAAAATATGAATATACAGTATGGTGTTTTTTCCCCTCATTCAGATACTTGAGGAGATCTTTTCATATAAGGAACTTCATATGAGGAATTTTAAATATCCTTAGAAGAAAGCCAGTCATGCATACTTGACAAGCTGCTTGTCATCCAACAACAAGTAAACAAGATGCTTTATGCATAAACATTAGCATATAATGAAAATAGACCTCAAATAGCATGCTGAAAAATTTCCATTATCCTAGAAATCTAT
Source organism: Larus michahellis (assembly GCF_964199755.1). Lineage (NCBI taxonomy): Eukaryota > Metazoa > Chordata > Aves > Charadriiformes > Laridae > Larus > Larus michahellis. Next base: position 47,188,258 of record NC_133896.1, read on the forward strand.
ACCATAGTGTAATGAAACAAATAAACAAAACCTTAAGCAGTTATTTTTGTAAACATCAATTAGAGATCACAGACTATTTAGCAAAGCAATAACTAAATAGGAAATACTAAAAAATCCACGCCGTTCAGTACGTTACACAGGCTGTGAGATGTGAAATTAGAGAAAAAGGAACATCACAAAAAATGATATCAGAGCAGAACTAGACTCGGTGACATTTCTGGGAAGACTGAAAAGATAATCACCAGTAAGGATATCAAGTGGTTAAAGGACAGAGAGTTTGCATCTTATCTCTTAAATAAATTGCAATAATTATTTCAATACTAATTAAATTTTCATCACATTAAATATCTGTTTGTTCATGTCCACAAGTCCTAAATGACATGAGAGACAGATTTCCCTATTTATGAGAAATCAAAATAAATACTGAAAGTCTTTGGAAGAACTCTGAATTTCATGCTCTGAATAATATCACAAGTCCTCCTGTTTTTAGAGCATATGTATATGCTAGATAAGGATGACTTCTTGCCTGTCAAATCCCCAGAGACCACCTTAATTTTAGTAGTTTTTTTCAAAATCAAGACCTAGCCAGATTGCATTGTTCAGATTTTAATGTTGCTGGAAACATTTCACATTTTAAAATATTTAAACTGTTCCAGGAATAATCTAGGGAAAAGAAAAAAAGGAAAAAAAGATGTTCTTCAACAAGGTCGTGTTAATATGCATGGGGTTTTTTAAGCAACAAAATAAAAAATTATTAAAAGTTTGACCTAAGTGTAATTATATGCAGTTTTCTTAAACATACATATGTATAAGAATATACATATAAACAGAGAATGTCTAAACAGAGTTGTGTTCAAATAGATTGGGAAAACAAGAAAAAAATTTGAGTTTTCACAAAATTCTTGTTACCTATATGTGACTTCTTCCTAAACAAATAGCATTAACAAAAACCTTCTATTTAGCATAATTTAGCTATTTTAAATTATGCTATTTTTAGCATAATTTAAAAGCTGTGAAGCTTCATAGAGCTGAACCCAAAGCTACTTCCAGGTTACCTGTACTTGACACCTTCTATGGATATATCTCTTTTGTTTGTTGACTTTTTGGATGCTCCGTTTCTTTGGTGTGTTAATTAAAGTCAGGCATGAATACACTGTAAATAAAGGGAGTCAGATCATACCTGAAGGTTAAATGAATTGACCCTTAAAGCTTTGGTAAAATCCATATCAGGATTTCAACTGTTCTCACAGTTTATTAAGTCCTGGATTCTCTGTCAAAAGTCTTAGAGCTCATACATCGAGGGGGTACAGGTTAATCATAAAGCTAAAGCCAGAAACATAGACTCCAATCCAAAGTTTTGAAATTTCTATCTCAGGGAGGAAGTTTCAAGCCCAGCAGTGTGCTGGTGGTTCGGCCTCACATATTCTCTCATCATTCTGTGGTGCAACAGGATCTGGATTTAAGAAGTGTGCAGTGCACACTGCAGCTTCCCAGAATGCATGCAGCAGCATGCTATTTTGGTTTCCAGGTAATTTTTTATTATTGTATCAAACAAGAATGACTTTTATGGCCATCCATACTCATAAAACAAAAATATTATTTGAAAATTCAATATTTTTAAGAATTAAAAAGAATAAAGAATTAAAGAATAAAAGACTGCATCTTCATTTGGTATGAATAAGTGTATGTCCCCAGATGTGGAGGTATTTAGTAGCAGACAGGGCTGAGCTCCTTCATCTGAGAGAGGTGTCACCCTTTGAAAGTGTTTCAAAACATGATGTAATTTTGTCCATGTGAATCCCCTTTACAAGACATTAGAAATCCAAAACTCAGTTTGTATCTATAAGAAGGGGTTATGGATTCAGCTCACGGTTCTGCAGACCGCATTATTCATTGTTCTCTTCCACATTATTCAAAAGTTTGTCCAAGAAGCTGAGTATTTCTTTTGGCTCTGACTGCTGGTAAAAGTACTCAGCAACTCACAAAAATCAAACCCTCGGCTCTTTCACAGAGTCATCAGGAATTGTAGACAAAGATCTCAAAGACATTAAAAGAAAACAAAATACACAAGCAGTTGAAATATATTAAAAGCCCAAAATATTTTGAAGTCAGTGCCACAAAAGTTGCCCATCTGCTCCTCAATCATCAGACCAGAAAATTGAAAAAGGCAAGCTCTTATAAGAACTATAGTGAAGAACACAATTTTAATTAAACTATGCTTTTGAGCTTAAAACTTTAAAGTATGTTTCCAGTTTTCTGCATTTTTGAATTCTGTACACAGACGTGTATTAAGACTCCAAAAATCAGATTTTTAAGATACCTTCTCAACAACGACAGAGGCAAGAATTTCCCAAGACCGAATGCCAAATAACCACACTTTCCATTTAGAAAATAAGGGAAAAAGATTGACTTTTTAGTAAACCCATGCAATATGCATCTCTGTAGCAAGAGACTGGAACTGAAAAAGTAGTGTAAGAATATTTGTAGGACTTTCATGAATCCACTTTGACAACATTTCAAGTCATTTTTCAATTGTTAACAATCTTACGTTGTCATATCTGGAACAAAAAACTCTACAAGTACCACTAAGACAAAAATCAAAACTATTAGACAATGTGGAACCACCCACATACAAATTGATACTTCCATGGAATTATGGCCTTGCTTTTAGTGCCTGACAACCTTTCAAGAAGCTGAATTGCTAATAACACTAGACACTGCTCTGAGACTTTCCTTTTAGCTCATACAACATCCCTGTAAGACTTCATTCCAAGGAACGTTCAAATGCCAGCAAAACTGCCTGCTGACTTTAAGGGCACTTGGAGTAAAAAGACTTGATTTAATACCACTATGGGCTTCTACTATGTACAAGGGAACTCTCAAAATTATTTTATGTGGATTGCTAGTGTACTGGTAAGGGGCTTACAAGAAACACTGGTCATTTAGAGGATTTTAAGAAATACAGTCTCTATACAATATTATTAACTGAATCAGCTTTTGATATTTTCCTAGAAGTATATTAGGTACATTTTCCAGTAGATCACTATTTCAGTTTAATCTGCAGCTTTATGGGTAAAGAAAATGAAAACTCAGTGTTAGAGGTTATATTGAGTGAGAAGTTGCAAGAGTTACAGTTTAGGCAAACAATTATCTCTTAAATAGTGCGAAATATTAAACTAACACCCTGAAAATATAAAGTCTAGAAAGCTAACCAGTATTAAACAATATATTATACTCCCTGATCTGCTTATATTTTACAAAACCCGATCCCTTTGTAAAGGCAAGTATTACAACATTAACTTGCCTTTATAGAAATTTTTACATGTATGATAAAAGTCAATAGAACTCAAACCTCGAGTGATTTAAATCTATCAGAACTTTCTGAAGCTGAATTATATAAAGCCCTCTTTACTGTTGTCCTAAGAAAGCCTGTTACATATCACATAGAAAAAAAAAATTGAGTAAACTTACTGTTTTTTTTAAATTTTGATTTCCACAGAAGCAGTAGTAATTGCTTCACTTTCCCCAAAGATATACCTGCCTAAATTTTTTCTTCTAAACTTTTGTGTTTAGAATAAAGCTACCATGATGCACAAGGCTTATGTAAAGTGTAAGGCTAGGTCTGTTTCAGCTACGTACAGAGACAACACTTTCTGTCTGCAAAGCAAATCGTTTGTTTTCCTCAATCCTCTGCCCGTCAGATGAAATGTCTATTATATTTCCAGAGGTCCTGACTGGAAGAAGGTGAACTTGGTGTTCTGTTTTTCATAGTCTTAATCCCGAGCTAAATTGATCTTCATTAGAACAGACATCTACTTTTCCTTTCAGTTTACAGTGGATGTTTTCCTCAATTAACAAGGATAGACAACTGCTGAGGTGGCTAACATCCAATCAGTCAAAGAATCAGTGGTTACAGAGCACTAGAGGAGGTGAAGAAGAACGTGGTTTACTGGAAACGAGTGACACCAGCTCATCTAGTGCTCCTGTACAGCTCGTGTTATTCCTACTGGTGGCAAATGAAGAGCATAGCTGTCAGAGGTGAAGTTTTCACTGACCATAATCCATTTTTTTCAGAAAAAAACCACCCTATCAGTTGTTATTTTTCATGCATAACCTAATTATGCAGAAAAAAAAAAGGACCATACCTGGAGAGAAACCTAAGAGTGCTACTGCTACTGCTTCCCACATGTACTCATTTCAGAATTGGTCAGGTGTTTTCTTGTTTGGAGTGAATTTGTAAGAAAATGAGGCAACTAGCTTTGTTATTTGGCATTTAATTATCAGCATGATTTACTGGGTTCCTATAGCTCCCGGTGTCACTGCAAGCAGAAACATATTCAGATGCTTCAACTTTGTCCTTGGGCTTCTACCACTCCCCACAAAAGATGGTTTTTGATGCCCCAGGATCATGAGCAGCCTTTATGACAATTACACTTAAGCGCTTTCTGGTGTATTAAATACAAGTTATAGTTCAAAGAATATAGTTTATCTTCCTTAGAGGAAAAAATCTTCTACATAAAATAACCTGTTCGCATTTTTTGTGAACTGTGAGCTACAGAGAAGCTCAGCACAGCAGAGAACAAGTGATTGCACACTTTAGGTTCTTCTGTATAATACCATAAGAAAAAATGTCAGATCATAGAATCATAGAATCACAGAATTGCCTAGGTTGGAAGAGACCTTTCAGATCATCTAGTCCAACCATCAACCTAACTCTGACAAAAAACTATACCGCTAAGCACTGCATGTATCCATCTTTTAAAATACCTTCAGGAGTGGTGACTCACCAACTTCCCTGGGCAGCCTGTTCCAATGTTTAATAACCCTTTCAGTGTAAAATTTTTCCTGGTATCCAATCTAAAACTCCCCTGGTGCAACCTGAGGCCATTTCTTCTTGTCCTATCACCTGTTATTTGGGAGAAAAGGCCAACCCCCAGCTCTCTACTACCTCCTTTCAGGCAGTTGTAGAGAGCAATGTAGAATCATGCAGGACTTCAGGGTGAGTGACATATATGAGGGGAAAGATGCCTCCAGCAGTAAAAAATCTCTGTAATTTCTTAAGAAGTAGTAAATACAAATATAAAGAAAATCAGATAATTATTTGCTAGCTCACAACATAATGAATTGTCTATTAAACTGCATTCTAGCAGAGAAAGAGAAATTGACTAAATTAAATTAGTGATTTCTTGACTACAAGAGATCCTGTCCAGCTTGTATTAAGTTCATGAGACATAATGAATATTATTTCAAATGACTAGTTTCACAAAGCTACTAAACACATCAACTAACTTCTTAGAAACTATTTAAAAAACAGATCGATAACAGTTTAAGTTTATATATGTACACACATATTTTACTAAAAATACCCAAATTCTTAAAACTAGTCATTAAGTGAAAAGAATTGTGTATTTTAATAAATGATGTATGTTTTACATGTAGTAAACACCTTAAATATATAAGGGAGGGTATCTTGAATGAACGAAGTTACCTTTCTTCTCCATTGGCACAGCTATTACTGTAATTCTGTCGACTCAGTTTATCAAGGAGATATTTTTTGCAAAAATCTTTAAACATCTCTCTGGGGAATAAAAATTTCCCAATTCAGAGTTTCCCAGTCTGGCATATAAATTTATAGCAAAGCAACAAGGTGGAGTAAAACTACATACACTGGGAATAAAAGTAGATTTTTAAAGCTTATTATTTTTTTTTTTTAACAGCAGAAGGCAATTATTCATTAGAACCATTACTTGAGGCTGAGCCAAATTCTCCATTTTTGTTATAATTTGTTAGAAAGATTCTAGTTCAACAGCAGCATTAAACATGCGACAATAATTGGGTCTTGATTTATTATAAAGGAGATCAGGTTACATGATAAGCATGAACTTTTCTGACTCTATGAAGCTGCTCAGAAAAAAAAAATCCAAAAATAAAGAAAAATACATTAACACATAAGTGACAAATGCAGTCTCCATATTAATTTTCCATAATAGCCCATCTTTTTCATAATTCTTACCCATTTTTGTTATTTGACATTATATATTTTTAAGGAGAATGAATTAGAAAACATGTAGATATATGTATGTTAGCATTAGTTGTTGGAGAAGACAGCAAACTTTCCAATAAATGAAAATAGAAAAAACTTTTGATATGGATTACACTAAATGCAAAATACCTACATTGAGGGTACATGTAGTAGCATACATATAGCATAAGCATATACTGCATACTGGTAATCTATAATAATTAAATAATGTATATCTTGGTTTACTGGAAGAACAGTTATAATGGGAGACAATTTAAAAAATATATATAAAAAGCCCTGCAATTATTTTTAGTGAAGACAAAAATAAATACAATATTACTAGCGACTTGACTTCTATATAATTCAATCTTACATGTAGTGTCACAACATAAATAGACAAGGGGAGAGCAACTGATGTCATTTACCTGGACCTGAGCAAAGCCTTTGACACTGTCCCGCATGACATCCTGGTCTCCAAGCTGATAAAATATGGATTTGATGGACTGACAATTCAGTGGATAAAGAACTGGCTTGACAGTCACACCCAAAGAATGGCTGTCAATGGGTCCATGTCCAAGTGGTGGCCAGTGACAAGTGGAGTCCCTCAAGGATCAGTACTGGGACCGGTCTTGTTTAACATCTTCATCAGCGACATGGACAGTGGCACAGAGTGCACCCTCAGCAAGTTTGCTGACAACACCAAGCTGTATGGGGCGGCTGACACGCTGCAGGGAAGGGATGCCATCCAGAGGGACCTTGACAGGCTGGAGAGGTGGGCCCATGCCAACTTCATGAAGTTCAACAAGACCAAGTGCAGGGTCCTCCATCTGGGTTGGGGCAATCCCAAGCACCAATATAGGCTGGGCAGTGACTGGCTTGAGAGCAGCCCTGAAGAAAAGGACTTGGGGGCACTGGTGGATGAGAAGCTCAACATGAACTGTCAGTGCGCACTTGCAGCCCAGAAAGCCAATCGTATCCTGGGCTGCATCAAAAGAAGCGTGGCCAGCAGGTCGAGGGAGGTGATTCTCCACCTCTACTCCACTATCGTGAGACCCCACCTGGAGTACTGCATCCAGTTCTGGAGCCCCTGCCACAAGAGAGATATGGATGTGCTGGAACGTGTCCAGAGAAGGGCCACGAAGATGATCAGAGGGCTGGAGCACCTCTCCTACGAAGATAGAATGAGGGAGTTGGGGTTGTTCAGTCTGGAGAAAAGAAGGCTCTGAGGAGACCTTATAGTGGCCTACCAGTATCTTAAGGGGGCCTACAAGAGAGCTGGTGAGGGACTTTTTAGGATGTAGGGTAATGGTAGGACTAGAGGGAATGGATTAAAACTAGAGATGGGACGATTCAGACTGAACGTTAGGAAGAAGTTCTTCACCATGAGTGTGGTGAGACACTGGCACAGGTTACCCACAGAGGTGGTGGAAGCCCCATCCCTGGAATTTTTTAAGGCCAGGCTGGACGGGGCTCTGAGCAACCTGATCTAGTGGGAGGTGTCCCTGCCCATGGCAGGGGGGTTGGAACTAGGTGATCTTCAAGGTCCCTTCCAACCCTAACAATTCTATGATTCTATGATTCTATTTCATAACCTTAGGGTGGAGGTAGAAGAAAGCTTCCTTACTACCTGTATTCCTTATTTCTCTAGAAGACCTGAATTGTTACTTTCCAAGGAGACTAGCTCCAGTGCAGGGAAGTCCACACTGGGGAAGGGAATTTCGGCAAAAAGGGCCAGCAAGGGGCTCGTTTTTGGGGCTTTTTGAAGCCGGGAAAAGCAGCCAGGCCAGGCCGGTAGCCAGCAGCTCTGAGGGGCAGAGACAGCTGAGGAGCCGAGCGCGGAGCCAGCACCCCCGTGGCAGATGGAAATGAGGCAGGGTGGGACCCCTTGGGAGCACAGCGACCAGGTCGCTGGGCAGTGAGTAAGCAAGTGGCGAGTGTGTGTCACCCAGGGAGTCACCCGGGAGCACCACGACAAGGGTGGGCTTCCTGGACGGGCGGAGAGACCAGGCAAACAGGGCGCAGCACAACAGTCCAGTCGCAGCAGCTGTTTGTGCAGCAGACCGCTGAAAGACTGCCAACCCGGCCAGGAAGCCATGGTATCTACTCGTAAAAAGACCATGGCATCCATGAGCTCCACACCCACCAACTCTGATGCAGCTTCCCAGACGGAGCTCCTGTGGTAACATGCTGATACGCTGACACCAGGCTGCAGGGTGTGCCCTGCTCTTGTGCTGGTGTCAGATGGCAGTGGTGGGCAGAAGTGACCAGGTAGGGGAGCTCCTCTGCTTAGCGATGGAGCTCAGGGAGGAGGTAAGCAGGTTGAGGACCATCAGGGAATGCAAGAGACAGATGCTTGGAGTAGCACCCTGCATCCCATGACAGAATCCAAGCAGGCAGACAGAACCACTGCTACAGAGAGCGCCCTGTCCTCTCACCGCCCGACTGAATGTGGTGACTTGGAGGACAGGGGACAATGGCAAGAAGTTCCTGCCAGGCGCAACAGGCAGTCGTGACTGCCCAGCGACTACCCCACCTTCCCAGGTGCCATTGTGTAACAGGTACAGTGCTCTGCAAAGGAACCTGGACAATGATGAGCATGGTAGTTCTACCTTAGAGGTGTCAGTGAGGTCTAGACAGACCTCCCCCCGCATCAAAACCTCTGTGGTAAAGAACAGAAGATGTGCCATTGTCATAGGTGACTCGCTACTGAAGGGAGAGGAAGACCCAATATGCAGACTGGACCCGATACATAGGGAGGTCTGCTGCCTCCCTGGGGCCCAGGTCAAGGATGTGAAGAGGATGCTTCCTTCCCTGGTACGGCCCTCAGATTATTACCCCCTTTTTATCTCTCAGGTAGACAGCGGCGAGGTAGCGAGAAGTCAGAGGGCAATGAAGAGAGATTTCAGGACCCTGGGACAGCTGGTCAAGGGATCGGGAGCACAAGTTGTGTTCTCCTCTATCCCTCCAGTTGCGGGGTATGACATTTCACCATGTTTATACTTAGGTATAAACCCAATATTTAAGGGTAATTTGGGGGGATATTGACAATTATTTTGGAGAAAAAACAGAAAATAGGCAACAGCAACCTTTCACCTCTTCCCTCAAGTCCCTCATTTTAGTTAAGATTTTTGACACATCTATTTCCATATATCCATTTTTTTTTCCTGCGATTTATGCTGCTCTCTGTTGTATACATAGACACACCCTAGGAATGTCTCAATTAGTCTGCCTGGATTATTATTTTTCTTTAGACTTAAAGTTTTCACTTGTACTTTATATTAGTCCTTTCCTAAGGTCAGTTGTCACAGTTTATCACATTGAGGCATTCCCTTAATAACATTCTTTTAGTTGACAATTTGTCTAAAAATGGAATAACATGTTCCATAACTTTCCAATAAGAAAAACTCCAGACTCAATAGCTGAACCCCCACAACAGATAGTCTGATCTATCCTCTCTTTTTCTTTTGTTTTTCTTCAGATTAAAATAAATATATATAAACGGCATTCACATGTTGTGTGGGGTAAGGGTGTGAAAAGACAAACATAAGTTTCATTGTCTCTTCCGGGAAGATTCCTTTCATTTCTCATACTTTTCCTGAAAACAAAATAATTTTAAAAGTACAACTTTTGTACAAAAGTGCAAAAAAATATCAACAATATCATCCTATTGTTGGAAATTGAATACTAAAGAATCTTTCAACGGAGTTAATAATAAATGCTAGTAATATTTGAAAACACATCATACAAGCACAATGTGTAACAATACAATTACATTCAGAGTTTACTGCTATTTAATTATGGGCCAGCTATAAAATAAGATGAGACACGTTTTGTCTCATTTGGTGTTAAAAATACATATTTTCATTTAGGGGAAATAAAGACTGTCTTCTCCCACTAAGTTTCAAAGGTAGACATAAGCTAATCATTATTAGCATTATTATAACTATATAGTTATACCTGTCATTTTTATTAAGTATAATTTTACCTACCAGGCAACGGTTTAAAAGAGCAATTTCAAATTTAGCTTTAAGGCACTCATTTAATTTATTTTCATGCATATGCTCATTACTAAAATGATCTGGAATGAAACCTTAACACATTTCTAGTGCATAATAAATACTTAAAAACATTGTTTAATTGCTATGTATGATGTTTTGGGAAAAGCACAATTTACGCATTACTTTTTTTTTTTCTTTTTCTTTCTCTTTTTTTTTTCTTTTCCATAGGAACACCTGCATTCTCTGCCAGACTGCAAAATCCAATTTCAAGTTGTACTTTGATGCCCTCTCTACTACCCCTTTTTCTTTACATTGAGATGATATATGGAGAAAACAGCAAAAAAGCTTTTTAAAGCAATCATTAGACAAACAATGGTGGTGCATCTCATGCTGTCAGATCTTTGTTCCGATGAAATAGCTATGACTCCAGCCAAAAAGTTTTAAAAGTCCTGAACTGTAGAAAACGTACCATATCTCCTAGGATGTGACTGCTTCAGAGGAAAACAGACAAACAGGAGTGAAGATTAAACTATTTCATCAGACATTAACAAAAAACCAAACCAAAATAATAACAAATCACACATCTGAAAACTTGTTGAATTCTAAACTTCTATGAACCTACAATTGGAGTCTAAAATGTTTGCTCTTAATCAACTAACAGAGAAGACTTGGTGGCCACTTTCGATTCCAAATGGAAAAATGCATTTCCAGGAGAAGATGATGTCTGAAGAAGTTAGAAAGGCTGCCTGAACAGCCAGAGGAGAGTCACTGCTGTGATCTTTTCAAAACAGAGAAAACTGATTACTGGATGGGTTTGCTCTGGAAACATCCAAAATCAGTAGTTCGGAATTACAATTAAAATAATTCTAGAGTTGCTTTTCATGACATTTTTAGACATCATTCAGATCACCTTCCTATAACACTGGCATTCCAGGGACTCCAAAACTGAAATATTCTCCAGACCACATCTGTGTCCAGATTGTATGAACACTAGCAGGTAAGAGTTTTAGCATGAATGTGGATTCTTTTTTTCCCTCTATTTGTCAGAGGTTCTAAATCAATGTTTTTTTTAAAGCCGTTCTAATTACTGAAAATTTTATTCCACATTACAGATTTGTCTATATAAGATTAAAACTAAAAGTAAAGACGGTCATTATTTGGTTAAGCAGCTGAAAAATTTCAGGCAATTCACATCAAGACTTAATTTGCATGAAATTTCAGAGTGCTTTGGAATAGTAGCCTGACTCGGTCTGCTGCCAAAGAACATACTGCTGCTTACCTTTTCTTTTTCATTAAAAAATGCATGTTGGTGTAAGGAAAACACAGAATGTTAGAAATGAGAATTAACTGCACAAAGCATTTCTGTATCTGTCCAAGATCCCTATCAGGAAGATCAGGTATGCTCTGCCTCTTGCGAGAGTGACACGAATGTTGTTTTATTAATTGCTATCTTTGTTTCTTTAGAATAGCTGATACAAGAAGTAATATTTGCAATTTAAGAAAAGCAACTGATGTTCATAGCAGTGGATTAATCGTGATTTGTCATTGGATATGATTAAGCAAGGCATATTTAATTTAAGCTTATAAATAAGCACTTTGCTGGGGCAGAGATGTATTCTTGCTATTTTTTGCCACTTAAAGAGAATTTATAACTAAAATCTGGAATTCTTACTTCTTTAAAAGAATAGTTAATTAATATAAGGCATTTATACTGATTAGATAAAACCAGAATTTCTTTAGCTTTCATAGGTTTTCACTTAGCTTTTCTTACAGAATATTAGAGAGGAACAATAAATCATTTGAATTCTTTCATCTCATAAGAAATCTTAAAGTAATGCAACCCTCTCTTCAAAAGCCAGAGACGAAACTAGCATTATTAAAAAGACTTTTATCAATAATAGAAGAAATTATATTAATAAATTCTCCAGCCTGACTCCCTTGAACATAAAGAATACATTTTCCTTTCCAAAGTAAAATAACCCAGACTATTCAAAGGACTTCAATGAGATAAAAATCAGACATTTCCATTTATTTTATAATGCCTCTTTTGAGGCATTGCTATGCGTAACATCTGTTTAAATTAGCCTCCTGGTATTCTAACCAAACAAGGTCCAATATAATATAGTGATTTCTGGCAATAAAGCCATTACTCAAAGAAGTACTTAGCTTTTTACAAATTCAAAGAAAGAAAGAAAAAATGAAGCTCTTACTTAGCTTTACTCTATCACATGTAAATGCTAGCAAATTGCATTAATAACTGGAAGTGGTTGCCCATCCTCACTGTCTTGAGAGACACTGAAGTACAGTTTACTGATCTATACTCTAGGAAATGCCTACATATTATTTAAAATCTTAAGAATGCCTGACTCAAAATGGGTAAAACTCACAACAACATTGCCTTTCCTTCCACACTTGGTAAGCATGTTACAGATCAGGCCCAGAGAAATGAAATGACTCGTGTCTCCAGTAGTCCAGTAGTCCAGCGGTCCTCATGGTAACCTGGGCGTGGGAACGCCCTCTAGGAGGACATCTATCTGTTGATTAACTAAATGCTTGACAGTAATTCATTCTGCCTTTTCCCACTACAGAAATAAAAGTTACAAACTTCAACTTAAAAACAAATCCATGGTACACCAAAAGGCTCCACCAAAGTTTTTCTATCTCCACCCACTTTTCTTCATTGTTTCTTAGGCAAAGATTAATCCTGAAAGTTTATAAAGCAAAGTTGGTATTGAAAGCTCAATGTTTTTTGCTTAGAGTATAGAAGAAGTTTCATTATTTCATTTGTAACAGAATTTAAGCAGTACAGAGTGAAATTGAGAAACGCCAATCCAGTTAACATGCCAATCAATAGAAAAGCTTTTGCTTCACAGATAATGGTTAATTTGTTTCATAAAAGACATTGCTGGAATAAATGCTTGAGGAATCTAAGGATTTTTAAGAAAAGCTCTACCATCTGTTTAAACATGTAACAATGGCATTTAACTTCTCTATCCATAAGGAAAAGGAAAAGGAAAATGTACACATGGTGATGGCTGACTGAGAAGTGAAAGATTAGAAGCAAGTGGGAAAAAAAACCCAACACCAAATAACGTAAAGATTATAGACCAGAAATTGTTACACAGCAGTGAGAAAAGTCTCACTTTAAACAAATAAGAAAAAAAATATTTATATGTCATGTAAACACTCTACATTGCTCTAGAATTACACTTGTGGCATGTTTTTTAGAATAAGTGGCTTAAAAGTGAGAATGAAAATACAAGGCCAGACCACTGGAACACATTGCTCAGTAGCTTGAGATCTTGTTGTCAGAAAGGATGTCCAAAAGGAGAGACTTATTTGTCTCAACAATTTGTGTTATATATGTATAAAGGGACGAAAATATACAAGACATACCTATATAAATGAAAGTTGTTCAGTTTTCAAAAAAAAAATCATTCACAGGCAGTAAAGATCTTTTGATGATACACTTGTGTATATAAGCACATCACCAGTAGAGCAGTATCCCCCCATAATGTCGACTCCAGCCTTGTCCTTCTTGAGGTGACCGCAATTACAATACAATTGTCTGTACTCTTCTTAGAACAGTCTTTCCTTGACTTAATGACTTTTTCATCTCCTCATTAACCCTTTTCCATGTAATCTTTCTCTTCACCTTCCTTCCTTATCAGAATTCTGCAAATAATCCCCAGAGTTCTGGTCTTCATCCCTTTTTTTTCTCCTTCATTTTATTTACAACTATGTGAACTACTGTAACAGCACAGAAAATCTGTTTTGCTATACAAACTACTTCCTCCTGAGTCAGCTGCTTTCTCCTTGCACTGAATAGCCATCAACTTCACTTCCAATGATTCTAATGAAACTCGCTATTTCTTCTCAGACCATTGCCTCTTGCTTTTTCATTACTATGGACAAAATATCCTTCTTTTTTAATTTTTTTTTTTTAAGGACACTGTTAGGTTTAACTACATCCTAAGCCTTGATAATTCCTTTCACACAAAGAAAACAAATTACCTGAGTTATAACTTCTCCTGTAAGTCATCTTCTTTATCTAGACGATTACATGCACACGTTTCAGCTGTAGTAATAATACCTTTGCATTTGTCAAGACAAGATGAGGTCTTGTTCAACCAGTGATATGTGCAGAATTTTATTATAAACTCATTTATGTAGATTGCTCTTTTAAGCCAATCACATTTTTAATACATTCTTCTATGACTACATCAAGGACTACTACTCTTCAGTTTTAAGGAATGTCACAACTTCTTTCTTATTCAATATCAAATTTATCAAGTGTCCCAGATTGCCAACTTCTATCACATTTGACATATATTTTTTATAAAAATTATATAGACAGTATGTATTCCATATTGTAAACTTCTCTCTGACATCTGTTTCGGATAAGCTTTCATTCAGCATCTGCAATATTAGCGCTTTTTCTTCATACACACTTTATTTGCCATGATGCCTACAAAAAAGCCTGAGAAGACTCTAGCCATCAGTGCTCTAGGATGACCACCCGTAATACTGACTAGTGCTGCTCTTCCGATTCTTGTCCTATGTCTCACTGTTTGCCAATCTTTTCAGTCAGTTTTTATTCACCACGACTGGTTTCACAGAGTGACAAACACAGCATAAACCTTGTCTGTCAATAGTGCCCCTAGGATTCTTGAGAATTAATTAGTCTAAATAAATAACAAAAATAGAAATCCTGAAACTGCAAACCACTTGTTAGGTTTGGTTATTCAAATGAAAATATCTTCTTATAATGACACGATATAAAAGTATGTAATGAATGTTTTCCTAGTAACACTTGATTACAAAATAGATAAGGAAACACTAACAGATGGAAAGAAAAAAAAGCCAACAAACACCCATATCTTTGAAATATGGAAGTTATAGGCAAAACACAATTGCCACCTGAATAACTTTATGTTATTTTCACTGATATCTTTCTTTAAGAAATAGAATTTTGGAACAAATTATAAAAAGTACATTTTTGAAAGTTAGTTTGGTTGAGAAGTTAAACTAAACTGTATCTCATCCAGAAAATTACTGTGACTCCTCTACATTTTAGGTGCTTTATCCACATAAATGGAGAACTGTCTCACATACAGAAAACTGCAGGTGGACACTAGTTATCAGAGAGGTGCTTTTGCGAATCTCAAAATACGTTCTTAAGAGCATTTCAAAGTTTTGTGACATGTTCATATCTGTGTTTTCCAGTACTAAGAGTTTCTTTGAAAACAAATATGTCTTTTGTACATAAAAAACTGTACCATATGCAGATGTAATTATTTTCTATGATGCTGTAATCATTTCTTAGAAAATCAGCTGAAATGTCCAAGCAAAGTGCTATGGCCCACTCCAAAAAAAATAAAAAATTAAGGGATTCAAGAAACAAAGGTAGATCTTATTTACATTCAAAGATTTCAATAAATTTAAGAAACCAGGAGAAAAAAAAATAATAACCAAACAAGAAAACCAAAAAAACCTAGAGCAAAAACATGAAGTTGGATTTCCCTAAGACATAAATATATGACTTCTGATTCTATCATATACAGGGAAAAGTCAGACTTTTTACACACTCAGTAAACAAAACGAATCATATCCTTATTCAAATGTGGATCTGACCTAAAGTCTTTGAGAAAATTACTAATGCTGCAAATGGTTCAGCCAAAGAAGGGACATTAGAACAATACCAAAAGCCCTGTTACTCCTTGTTCACTGTTCCTATCTCAAGCTTGATTGGAATAAATCTCATAGTCGATTCCATGCAAATTGTTTATTTAAGTTGTGAACTGCAGGTTTGACGTTTTAGCACCAAGTTTCACAAGCAATGAAGTCATGGCATATAGCCTTACTGTCTAATGGATCTCAAAGCACAAGGAAATCAAGGACAAAATCCTTTAAATGTATATGAATTCAAAAATTTTTGAAAGTTAGTTTGGTTGAGAAATTAAACTGAACTGTGTCTCATCTAGTTAAAGATGTCCCTGCTTACTGCAGGGAGGTTGGACTATATGACTTTTAAGGGTCCCTTCCAACCCAACACATTCTATTAAAAAAAAAAAAAAATTCTACATTGAATATGTATATTATTTATTGAACATTAAATACTAAAACCCAACTATAATGTTTATGGCAGCTAATTCTTTTAAATGCATACTAGACTTCTCAAAAATGCCTGTAATAGAGAAAAACCATAAAATAAGTCTTACATAATGTTATAGTGGTAGCTGGATTTTGGTACTAACTGATAATTAATAATAATCAACAGCATCTTATATAAATTTTATATTATTTGCAATATATAGGCATGGACATCATATTTTCATGCTGTGTTTTGCTCTGAAAAGGTCATTTGCATCTAACAGATTTGGTCATTATTTTCTATGTGACCTAAATGTGTCTTCTGCTCAATTCTTTATGCTAATAAAACCATGAAGTATACAAGTTTGGAAAAAATATTCTTGAAATTCTGATATATGACTGAGCAAATACTAAATTAAATTTCAAGTCAATGCTTACTGATTCAAGTAAAATGAATATGTATGAGTTATAATTTTCTGCTTTTTAAATTGAAGGTTTTCAATATTCAAAAGAAATAATCAATAAGAAAAGCAGGTGAATAACTAGATGCACTTATATGGCTATGAAATACCAATCAAGTTATACCAAAAATTACAGATTTCAATGATCTGGAAAAGGATCTTGCTTGAACATTGGGAAGATGCTCCTTGTATTTCATCCTGCATCTTCTCTTATATCTAATTATTCCTCACTTATATTTGGCAGCTGCAAACAGGGAATGAATTTGTGAATTTCAGACACTAGAAACCAGCATTTTGTTTTCAAAATGTTTTTGAACCATCCCTAAATACTCTTACATGGTCAAAAAGTAAACAGGTAATTAACTCAATCCACCAAAATAACTTCATTCAGTTATGGTCTTCCTAAACAGCAGATTAATGTGTTTCTGTGGAAACTGGATATGCTCCAGGCACCTGAATCTACAGGAAATAATTCAGAATTTGGTTGTGGAAGGATTAATTAATTTATTTTATTTTAAAATATTATTTTTTAGTCTAGAACAAATTCATCCACTGTAAAGTACCTATTGCTAGTTTAACATAACTTTGTCAATCATTGCTCTATGGGAAAATTCCTATTTTTCATGTATTACTTCTAAAAGGTAACCGTTCGTACATAATATTTAAAAGCTTGACTATATTTTACTGCAATAAACTTTCTAAAGCCTTATTTTTCCTGTGGCTCTTCTGAACGCTCTCCAATCTTTCAATCCTCTTTTTGAGCTCTGAGTGCCAGAACTGGACAAAGAAATACAGCAGAAGATTTACAAATACCAAGTGCAACACTGTTTGGGCCATTTTCTTCGTTGGGAACTAAATGATATATATGTAATGGAGTTCTTTTGTAGTCTGTTGCTTATCCTCCAGGGTCTAAGTTTTTCCACAGTCACTGCGTCCTAAAATGAAGGTGCCTGTGCTGTTTGCATGCTTAGAATTCTTCATTTCTACACTAGTCAGTTAACACTGGTCTGCATTGACACACTTGCTGTTTGTGTTAATCCTATCTGCTTAGAAATTCATTTCACTGGCACATTTAAGCTCTTCTCTTCTTTATTGACTACACCTATCCCAATCTTCATCCCACATTCATCAGTGCCACTTCTGTGTTCCCTTTCAAGAAACAGATAAAAACTAGGTGAATACGACCAAAGCTATCAGTGATGCCTGTAGAACTAAGATAGAAACACACCCACTATTCTTCTTAGATCTGTAATAATCAGGATGAATTATTTTAAACATCTGTTCATTGACCACTCTTGTTTAATCTGGTCATTATTACTTGTTCAGATCAGGATATTGCTCAGTATCAATACCAGGCCTGTTATCTCTCTCTTTCTTTAAAATATTGGCTTCTTTTTGTTTCACTGCTGTTGATTTTCTCTGCTATTCTATGATTTACAGACACTAACACAGGAAGACTTGACAGTCGCAAATTCTTGAGTACTGTTTATTTGTATTCATGGACTTATAAATGCCTAAATCCAGTGGTACCATTAATATACAACGGGTTTCCTATATAAAAAGAAAACATACATGAAACAGGAATATATATGGAATTCTATCCAGTCATAGAAGCCACCTTGCCTTTTTTACTCTGTTAAAAAAATTTTAAAATAAACCCCAATCCCCATCTTCTAATTTGCATACATCACCCTCTCAGTTCTTCCTTAATTAAATAAAATCCATTGATTTTAACTTTCCAACTATGCAAATTTTCCAGCAAGTTTTAGGAATAACAATTAATTTTAAATTCCATACTCACAAATGAGCAGCTATAAAACTTATGTTGTCCAGACTTCCAGTATTTGTGCATATGCAAATAAGAATTCCTTGTCTTTCTATTTCTAGTTGTCTTGATTCATTGTTATCATCTGTAACCTAGCTTTGTGCTAACAGCTCAGAAACTTGACTTTGCTTAGTTTTATTTTAATTTCTTCCTTCTTTTTTACCTTTGCATTTCGGGTCAGTATTAAACTGTTATAACAGTCAGTATGTTAGGTACTGTGAATAGCAGAGCAGATGGTCTATAAGTATCTGCAAATTTAACACATATGTATCTATGATTCATTCATGCTTCTAGAAAATAAAGTGAAATAATATAAAGTTCCTTTAGAGAGCTGCAGTTGATCCAAACCTTTTACGCTTCCCTTGTGTTTTGTCTTTTACTTTTTTTTCATGCTGAAAGAGATGTATCAAGCAGCTAGTAGTAATTCTTTTAAATATGTAAAGCATAAAGTTTTATCAGTTCCACAATTCTGGGGTTTTACTATACTACTACTACTACTACTACTACTACTACTACTACTACTACTACTATAATACTATTGAACACAATACAATAATATTGAACATAATACAAATAATACAAATAATAATATCAAACTAGGAACGATCATTGTATCTACAGCAACAATTTTATTTTTTAAAAAAATTATTACTTTTTAGTATAAAGTTCTCCATTTTATTACTAATCAACCAAACCATTCAAAATTTTCAACTGGCTAAGTGGAACAAGGATATGAGGTGATTTTTTCATTATTTTTTAAATTTTTATCCAAAATTGGTTTTCTGTTGTTACTTGGACCCCTTTATCATGTGATCAGATGAGCATCAAAAGTGCTTCATGGAAAATTCTTCTTTGAATTCTGCATGTAACAATCATCTTTAACTTTCTGTATACATACATGCACGCTTATTAAGATTCTTCTGTTTTATTTCTCTCTATATATGTACATGAATGCACATATTACATCTGGTACTTGCAATCGACAGTTATAAAATCCTCAGATCATCACAACAGCAAAGCAGTTCTTAAGTTAAGGAAGTTTTGTCTCAGTGTTTACAAATTTCACCGTGCTCTTAATGAAAAATGTAAGTAACTTTTTACAGTTTGAGATGGAAAAAGGTGGAAAATACCCCACAGAATTTTCTGTGCAATAAAAATACCTATTTTGACCTGAGATATATTTACCTGTTAAATGAAAGTTTATCATTGCATTATTTGAACATTGTAAATATGAAATGGTGAAGCAGCATTATTTTGAAGATAATGAGAAATATTTAGTTATGCAGATATTTCAAGCCATTCAGGCAATCTCATTTTCATCCTGGCTCTGTAATCTTTACCCATGGTATAAAATCTTAACTTAAAAAAAATATCAACATTTTTATTCCTTTTGCTTGTGACTTTCAAGTTGCAGAGGCATTTAATAAGTAAATGAGAACACTATTTAGGAGAAAAAAAATCAATTCTGAGTCACAATTAACAGAAGTGAGTTCAACAAGATTGGATTATAGACCTGCAAAATCTCCAGAGAAGCTAGATAACATTTTATTGCATACGAATGTTTCTTAACTTTCCAAATATCCTACCTGATAGAAGTCTTCAGCCTTCAGAAATGCTACATCCATTACATTGTTTGATTTTACCAATAAGGAAGCACCAGCTCCATGATTTTTTAAAAATAAACTATTATAGGATTATTCATTATTTATATATTTTACCTATAAATGGAAGTTTTAATGCCTAATACAGTGGGTTATCTGCTTCAAAACATGCTGAGATTTAGCAACAGTGCAAGTGTATGCACAAATGGGCAAGTAATAAGACGGGAAATTTATAGAGTCCTCATGTAATTCAATAGCCCCCCTGCTGTGATGTCCTGTATGTTAGCCTTTCCCTCCCTCTTTTTCATACCTCTTCTGAATGTCATCTCCCTTGCCTCAGTATGTGATTTGTTGTGGGTTACAGAAACACATTTTAAGGACCTGTAAGGACTGGTTCTTCTAGTAGAGCAAAGGGGGAGGACAGGGAGAGCAGAGGAGCTGTCTATGATGTGTGTTGTCCACCTGGGCATCTTAAACGGAAACCCATGTTATACACCAGAAAAATCACACTCGGAGTATTATTTAAAAGCACTCACAACAGCCCAAATATCAGCACATGAAAAATAGCTCCATTAACACACAAAGAAGTGCCATAGCTGGTCAGCTATCCTGAAGGCAGATTGCTAACACCTAGACAATGGGGTCATGAGCTATGAACAGGAAATATTTTCACATATTTATTAACACTGCCACTGCTCCAATCAAAAAGGAACAAAAGTATAGTTAGTGACAGATGTGCGGTTTTTTTTCCATTTAAATTCCTGTCATTTGTATGCATTCCCAATGTATTCGACTGCTTTATTTTGAAGTGTTAGATTTACTATGTAAATTTGGATTCAGCTTGATTTTGTGAGAGAGCAGCAGTCTGTAAGCCATTATAATAGCTGAAATGCACATTCTTGCTTGTTTACACAATGTCATATATAGAGGTCAAGATCACTTTCAGACGAAAAAATTACTAGAAAGCATCAATTTTGGATGCAATATGTATTGTTAAGTACTGCTTGTTGAAGGGCTACAAATTTTCACTAAAGGCTACTCAAGTCATGCCTAAAAGTGCAATTTTTACAAAAAGTGCATCAAGAGAACTTGTCACTGAACTGAAATATAAACAGGACCAAAAGACATAAACTAAAAAAAAGAAAAAAACATTAAAATAGAAAGGATTTGTTCATGTGCATTTGGACAAATACATTCAGTTAATGAGTTTCTAAAAAGAAGGTATTAAGGTAAGTTTAAATTTTCTAGTTTAGGACAAAAGAAGAGAATGATCTTTCAGCTGTCCTGAGCTGCACTTAAAAACTGTGTTTTCTGTTGAAGACATTGCACTTTATTGATAGCTTGCTATTAACAAGATAAATCTGTTAAGAAGTTTAAAGCCAGAAATTCTGTCAGCACAGTACTTAGAAGTTTCGTATTTATTCCAAACAACATTGTAGGTCAGAGGATAAAATGTGAATGTGTTATTCTGAAGACCTAAAAATCCTGATTTGTTTTGCATTGACAACATTCAGGAAGTTCAGAAAGCGTGCTTCCCCTATGCACCTATATAATAGAACAATGAAATACTTTAAAGTGGCACCAATTCAAACAATCAACCAGAAGAGAATACATTTGCTCTTCAGAGAAGGAACTTCACAGATTTCTTCTGTACTTATATTTCATTCATTTGGGCTTATTAGCTATACACTGTCATAAGGCAAGAGTGCTGAATAGAATTTATGAAGTATTAGTACAGTTGATCACCGTAACCACTTTAAAAGTCAGCCAGTCTCTTTTTCATGCCTAAGAGAGAATTATTAGCACTAACATAACTAACATACATGTGTTAAGGGATACTCTACTTTTTGGCTGTGTTACAAAAGGCAGCCTCTGCACAGCAACCGCTTTAAAAGTAATTCATATTTGATAGAGCTTGACACAAAAAGGAAAGTAGCTAATTTATTATTATTTTTAGCTTTTTAAATATTATATAAAATCCTATATTTTATTAGAGCTTTCATGCAGATTATGAATTAAATGTGTATCACCTCGGGCTCTTCAATAGAAAAAGACCGTGTAATTTATCATATACCAGAAATTATTTACAGCACTATAAAGAAGATTAAATATAAGGTGAAATTTGAACATTTGTTCATTGTTTAACAAGAAATATTTGCTTATACATATTTTTTCAGTGCATGGGTCCCTCCTGTTACACTGAAATATTAGCCTTGGCAAAATCATCAATAGCAACAAATAGGCAACATAATTTATTTAAAGACATCTTATAGTGATTAATTCAGACTTAATGGTTCCACTTGTATAAACTGAGGTTAGAAAAGATGATTACCACACTCAATACTTTGGGTACGAATTTAGTTTTAAACTGCAACCTCCTGAATGCTTGATTGGGAAGAAAGGAACTGCTCTTTAGAATACTGTCATTCAAGCTAACATACACAGGATATTCCAAAAATTAATGGAATAGATGACTTTCTCTACAAAAGACCGAACAGGCCATTTTTAAATTGGAAAGGTTCTTCAGAAAAAAATAAAAGACGAAAAAGAATAAAAAGGAATACAAAGATTTATGAATACTGGAGCTTGGTACACTTAGCACACAGTATAAGTATTCTACTACTCTCTTCATACCATAAATAGGTCTTAAAATGGAAAAGAACATGGGTGCAGAAAAATCCCAATAAGCTGAAACATTTGAACCCATTCCAGCAAAGTTAAGATTATTGTTTGTCTGTTTAATTTTTTACCCTACAAATAACTAATGTAGAAAATCCAATAGTTCATAGGACTGAATTCTCAACAACCATTGCAAAAGAGCTAATAATTTCAAACCTTTTTTCCAACTTATAATGCGGTGTATTACATCTGCCAATGAGGAAGTCTCTGAAGGTTTAATTATCTAAATTTGTGCCTGACTTGAGAGACAAACCAAGAAGTGATTAAATACAAACTAATGAATTAATTACTCTTCAGCTTCTTCAAAGCAAAGAGAATCACCTACAGTCCTTTTCTATTTGTTTACAATGCTTTAACATTGGCCACAAATGTGAATTGCAAGGAAATCTGAGGGAAAAAAAGGTGATTTTTGAACAAAAAGGAGGAGGAAGAAGCAAGTAGAAAAATAAAGATGTGTTTTGTTTGTTCGGGTTTTTTTTAAGTTCCAGAAGTAGTTTTATTTCTTCATGTGGTTGTGGAAAGAGTGGAAGGAAACTATCATTATTTGCTACTGAAAGGATGAATTTCTCCTATATTTCATATAATTTCCAAATGAAGTTTGCTAGACTTATTAAATCAGATTTAAATGAACACAAATTAAATCAAAAATCTAAATATTAAACAGCCTCAATTCCCAAGCCCACTTGGAAAGATGGATAGAATCAGCTTCAAACAGAATCTCACATGGATTGCAAACCTTCATAAAATAAAAAGTTCTAGTGAAAGTGTTTCCAGGGTATGGTTAGTTTGCAAGTAAATGCAGAGATACAGTTCTGATTCAGGTGCGTGCTTTTGTTTGTTGTTTTGCTATAGATTAATTTCTTTTGAAATATTTTGATGTGCTTCTCCACAAAAACATCCCAATCTTCAGCCATTTATTTGAGTAAAGATTTTGTTTCGAATATTCATAATAGTGTTCTTAATGATCTCTGTAGGTAACATGTATGTCTTTAAAAGCCATATCTGAAAGAAAAAGCAGCAGGAGAAAAGAGTCAGTATTAGCAGCTGTTTGAAACTCCAGCACTTGTATTTGTATGTGACAGTGTGTTTATGTGCGAGAGAAGTCTGCTGGTCTAGGTATGAGTGCTACATAAGTTCATTTCAATCACACTTAGTTTATTCATTCTGTTTCATTCTGAAGGAACAGATTCATTCTGATCATTTCATCTATGGCTGAGAAAATTGAACTCTAACAGATTGCAGTCCCAGAAGAAATTGCTTGGTGTTAGAGCTGCAAGTAATTGTTAAACTCCCACATGCCTCCGGGGAGAAAGCATGTCCTTGATTAGAAAAACAAGTGGGGGAGGGAGAAAACGAGAGAAACTACGCTTGTAGTTAATGGGTATAGTGGCATTGTGTATTAAATGCTCTGGACAATGCAGTTATATTTTCTATTTTAACTAGAATATTAATTCATATTTAAAGTAAATATTAATATCTAGACTATATTTTTTTCTACTGAAAGGTTGATATCCTTTTAGTAGAAATGAGCTGTTAGCGAGCGATAAACACAGAGTACTAAGACACCTACTTCTACTCATTCTTATTCTCATTAAATTATACACTTCTGACAACTCAGCAGTGAAGACAAGTTTAGTTGTTCCCTCCTAAAAAAAAATATTGCTGAAAATTCAATCCATGGTAACAAGAATGTTTTGATGGTTTCTAAGACTGCAAAGAATATGATTATTGAAACTTGTGTGAAGGAGAATATTTTTCATATTTGTTATATTCCAAGTGAGACTCATTTACGCACTAACCAGCATGAATGACAGAAGGAGAGTTGCAAAGGCCTAAATTACTTCAAGATTTGTATAGGATCTTTCTGTGGACACAAAACTGTAAGTGATGTGCATACTGTGGCCATAATGATTTTTAATTAACTACTTAAAGGTATTTAGCATTCATATTTGAAGGTGGAAACAGTGCAATTATACTAGATCCCTAAAAATCTTTGCTGCTATTGAACAGAAGATATGTAGCACAAATTTTCTTGAACTTTCAGACTTTGAGAACGTAAGTGAAGTTAAGCACATGGGCAGAAAAGGAAGTAAATTACGGTCTAGAGTTCACATAGTAACAGATTAATCTCCTCTTAAAGATAAGGAAGACTCTCTTTTTCCTTTTTTTTTTTCCCTATATCACTAAATCTTTGGAGCATTGGGCAACTGCTATGTGGTAGTCCTCAAGGAACCTGAGGTTTAGGTTTAGGAAACTTAGAACATTTATTTCTAATAATCTCCCTGTAGTACTTCCAGCTTCTGACCCAGACTTGTTTGGGGCAATTAATTATCACACTCATCTCAGCAGCAGGAATTGCAAACTATCAAGTTTTCAAGCCTGACCAATGGCCTCTGTTTTTCAAAG
Organism: Larus michahellis; assembly: GCF_964199755.1. Classification (NCBI taxonomy): domain Eukaryota; kingdom Metazoa; phylum Chordata; class Aves; order Charadriiformes; family Laridae; genus Larus; species Larus michahellis. The sequence goes on from NC_133896.1 coordinate 47,213,343, forward strand.
TGTCTTAAGAGTCAGGTTACTCTAGACAGGGGACCTTCCTTAGCGCCAGGCTGCGCTACTGTAAATCAAAGTTAATAGGAGCTTAACACTAAGATCTAATAGGAAGGGAAGCCCTTTAGCATGAGGAAAGCCTGATTTCTTTTCTTGCAATCAAGGCCTGACTGGATGTTAAGCAAAAGCTAGAGGACAGAAGTGTGTCCACACAAGAAGGAATCAAAGGATTTCCATTCTCAGAGGAAACCTTCCCAGATTAATTCAGATACAGGGTCTCTATTTTTCATTCTCTCTAGCCTTCTTGCATCATGACTCACCATCAGAAGAGCGACTCCATTTCATACTTCCTTGTAACCTAGTGGAAAGGATATTTTCTAGTAGAGCAACAATAAAAGGTCTCGACCTCCATAAGTTCACTGAAAGCCAAAAGCCTAGATATCTCATCACCAAGACTCTGGATGAGTTAAAAAAAAAAAAAAAATGTGAAGAAAAAAAGCACATTCTTTCTTTTGTTACATGTTTACCTGTAAAATGAGTTTTCGGAGTCAATTCAGTTGCTCTAATCAGCTAATTCTATGCAGTTCCCAGCTCAACAAAAGTCATCAGTCCCTCCCTTCCTCCCTTCCTTCCTTTCTCTCTCTCTTTCTTTCCTAATATCCAGTCTAAATCTCCCCTGGCATAATTTGAGGCCATTTCCACTTGTCCTGTCGCTTGTTACTTGGGAAAAGAGACCGACCCCCACCTCGCTACAACCTCCCTTCAGGTAGTTGTAAACAGCAGTAAGGTCTCCCCTCAGCCTCTCTAGGCTAAACAATCCCAGCTCCCTCAGCCACTCTTCAGAAGACTTGTTCTCCAGACCCCTCACCAGCTTTGTTGCCCTTCTCTGGACCTGCTCCAGCACCTCAATGTCTTTCGTGTAGTGAGGAGTCTAAAACTGGGCACAGTACTCAAGATGGGGCCTCACCAGTGCCAAGTACAAGGGGACAATCACTTCCCTAGTCCTACTCACCACACCATTCCTGATACAGGCCAGGATGCCTTCTTGGCCACCTGGGCACACTGCTGGCTCATATTCAGCTGGCTGCCAACCAATTCCCATCGATCCAGCCTGTCCAGATCCCTCTGCAAATCATCCTACCCTCAAGCAGGTCAACACTCCCGCCCAACTTCGTGTCGTCTGCAAATTTATTGAGGGTATACTAGATCCCCTCGTCCAGATCATTGATAAAGATATTAAAGAGAACCAGCCCCAGTACAGAGCCCTGGGGAACACCTCTTGTGACGGCCTGACAACTGGATCTAACTCCATTAACCATTACTCCTCGGGCCCAGCCCTCCAGCCAGTTTTTTACCCATCAGATGCCCGTCCAAGCCATGAGCAGCCAGTTTCTCCAATGCACATATTAACTTCCATATATTTACACAAATATTTCAGTAGGATTCAGACCCAGATATTCTTCCATATGAGTGCCATATTCAGTGAACTACAGTGTCATTGCAGCATTTTCCTCTCTCTAGTGGAAAAAAAAAAATATACAAGGTAAATTGGATGCATTTTAACAAGAAGGACTGTAACTTTTTTTTCCCCAGGAATATACAGTAGAACTTTTATTTGTGAGGCACGGATGCAGATTCGTGTTAGCAAAAGGAAATTAAAAGGAAAGGTTTCCCCTTTTGTGAGGCATATGTTATTGTTGTTGAGCTACTGGATATAAGGGAAACACCGCATTTTTCTCTTCTGGTTTTGTGAACCTTTGTTTCTTTTGCTACTTTTATCAGTCCGGGCTATCGAGGTAATCAAACCAAGAAGAAAGACTATTTATTAACAATCTCCCTCTCTGCTAGGTAATTTGTTAGCATGTAAAGCCATATTTTATAAAGTTTTGATTATTGCTATCCCAAAATACCTGATGCTTTTTTTCAGGAGAAGAGTTATTAGAAAGTCACGTACAGCATGACTAGCCTCTAATATATCCTAAAAGTATGGAGTGGGATTGTATTGATCCATTTCAGTGTGAAAAAAAAAGACCAAGCTAAAAAAATTCTAATTATAGGTATTGCAGTTATGAAATCAATAGCATGCTCATTTGCAAATCGCTGGAAGTATTCAAATCTTCCTCAGAATTCATGGGGTTAAGCACAGTACATCTGTTCATGGAATATTTTCTAATGTTGACTATACTCACAGAGTTAAGAAAAGAGCAACACAGATGAGAAGTATAGTTTACTGTACTTGTTTTCATTTCCCCTAATCTATCAACCATGTAAATAGTTGGTAAAGTAAATAGACTAGTAAAGGAGCAAAAACTACCTGTTTCTAACAATTACGCTGTTAGGAAACTAATGAAAAATATGGTAAGTCACCAATAAACAACTGGGGTTCATTAAGACAAAAAGAAAAACAAAACTGGAAGTCACATCATGAGAACACTGAAAACTAACCTCTTCCATTATCCTTGCAAACAAATCTTCAAACATTTATACTACCTTCCCTGCCATTCTGAAGAATTAATCATAATATTAAATGGCTTCAGACCTGGACACTCACTCTCACAGGTATAAGTCCAAGGTAATGTTCTCGAAAATTATTGTGGTTTGAGTTGTTATAAATATATTGTATTGCTTATAGCCTTTGAAACACCAGTTAGAATAGTCACATAAGCATTGACAGCCTACATCTGCATATATTTATAAGTAGATGTATTTACCTTGCTAAAACCTAGGGAAATTATAACTTTCTGAATAGAAAATTTAATACAGTGAATGCACTTAGCATTCAATTCTTTGGGTTTTTAATAATAACAGAGGTTAAATATCAACATCTCTGGATTACATTATTTCAACCACCAACTTCATTAACCAGACTTTTTTTGTAATTGTCTTACTGTGTTTTCAGCACTTGATGCTACATATCCGGGTTTCGGAAATCCAAGAAAACTGTTGTATAATAGCAGTAAACAGGTTTTCTTTTTTTTTTTTTTCCTCTAATCCTAATTTTGTATCAGATTATTTTTTTTATCATTTTTTCAAATATTGAAGACCTGCACTCTGTTACCCATAAGAAACAAAAATGCTGTTCCCTTTAACAGGATTTAACACATATCAAATGTAATACTATTTTCAATAGACATTTGTGCAGAACTAGTATTTAATATAATAATCCAGCTAGCATTCATGGCAACAACGTTTCAAAAGCAATTTTCACTAAATGTCTAGAACTTGAAAAGTATAAATGAAAGACATTTAATAAATATTTCTATAGAAACCCTAATCCTTTATTTTCTGCTTAACTGCTGTGATTCCTACTCTATCTCAGAGTATATCTATAATGGACAGTGAATTCATTTCTGCTTTCATTGTAAGATTTGAGCTGTAGTGTTGTTGTAAATTCCAACAGATGTAACACAGAGAATAATGTCCCAATGAGACTTTTGCTTAAACAATGACTCCAGGATCTGATCTTCTTTTGATACAATAATGTATTAACAGGAAAAAGGAAACGGAAGGCAATTCCTACTTCACTGGAAAAAAACACATAATTATCCCCCATCAACAATAATTTTATCCATTTCCAAATGATTCCTCTTTTTCACAAACACACACAAAAAATAAAACCACAAATATAGATGCAGTAAAATTCAGAAAACAGTCAACTAAATATAAAAATTACTAGGTCCTATTTTCAAGCTATCCATATTCAAAGAAGTTCCAAAACAGTATGCACTGCAGTGTAGAATTTGAGTGACTTCAACTGAAAAAGAGGATTGAACCAGATGCTGTTCAATTTATCTTGAATGCATAAATCCTACATGCACATTCTCAAAGGTTTTCCAAATTAATTTTAGGCAGTGAAAATTGGCTCAACTTCTATCCAAATAAGCAATGAAAAATTTTCTGAAGGTTTCCCTATTCTTTTTCAAGTACACAATGCATAGCAAGACAAAATGCCTTTTCTTAGTCATGTTCTGGAACACTCTTATTATTTTGCAGAAAATTTTTTTTTTTTTTTATGTGGAAGAAGATTTGTCTGATATTTTATCTATTTGCTTTATAATGAAAAATTGGCCCTATATGTTATTTATACCAGGCATATACAGTGCAGTAGCTTTTGTTAAATACTGTGGAAAACTCAGTTTCAGTTTTATATCCTCTTAAACAAATGTCAGTAATATAGGGCTAATTCTTCTTTCAGTGAAACCAGAAAGGAAAATTATTTATTCATAAGGTATCGCACAAAATTCATTAGCACAGCTGTTACTGCCTGCGCAAAGAATTCCAAATGAGCATGATGGGTTATAAATTTAAATTAAAATTGATTAGTAATGCAAATCTTAATGACTGCAGAAGCAGGACTATGTAAAGTCATGACATTGTGTACAGTATTTCTCTCTCATGAGCTATTTTAAAAATATCTTTATGAATAGTGCCAAACTGTATCTGTGGAGGAATATCAGAAATGAGCCAAAACTCACACATATAATTAGTGGCCAAAGAAACCACTTAGTGAACCAACCTGCTAGTGCATACTCTGTGCCAGGGGAAACCGCCTTGTTTAGCACTCTTTCCAGGGCACTTTTGGAATACGTAAATTATGTTTCTCTGACTTCATTTTCATTAGCAGTTCAGCTAATGTCTTTAATGCTGTTATATATCTACTTAAATGCTTAAGATCTGAAATCCCCTGTCCATTTTCAGAAGTGATAAACCTACTATCAGATACAGGTGATGCATTATTCTGCTAACAAGTGTTTTGGTAAAATGGATACATATTTTTCAATCCTTATTAGAAATATGTGGTTGGTTAAGTTAGCTTTATAAAAGCATAGTCAAAATTCACATATGCGGCTCAATCCCAACTGGAACAATAAGTCTTGTCTCTAATTAGGGCATCCTTTAACACACTTATTAATTACACATTACATTTAAAACATATTCAGAAATTAGTGAGCAGAAAAAGTACAAAGCCTTAAGAGAGAGACTGCAGTTTGAGCCCTTGATATTCTTTCCCTTCTCTTATTTTGTTACTGAGGCTGTTGTACTTCCCAACTGTGCAGATACTGAGTTGTACTTACATGTAGTATGTACTTACATTGTATAATATGTAAGCCTACATTTAATTTTTACTGGTAGCATCTATGCTATGATTTTGACAAACATGGTAATATTCAATTTCAAGACTATGGATTTAATCCACCTCAATTATAGCTTTAAGGTCATATTCATAGTCAGGAAGGATTTTATTCCACTTCCAAGAATTCTTAACAGACATTTTTTATAATCCAGAAAAAAATTATATCCCTTTTTAATTTTTTTTTAAATCAAATAACAGAGAGGAGTGTCTTGCTCATTTTAATTTGTGGGTCCAGCAAATTCCTCTATTGAAGCAGCACAAGAAAAGCAGGGACAAGGGACACCTAATCAGGTAAAATTCTATGTAAATCTGAGAGAAAGAAGACATCCCTGAAATGTTCACAGTGTTACATCTCTAAAAAAAGGTACCTCTGCTGCTACCATCTATCTCAAAGGGAAAATTATTCAGCTTGTCTTTTCTCTTCAAAACAAATGATGAATTAAACTTTTAGGTTTTAAGTGGGAGGACAGAATTACGCTTAATTTTGTTGCTAGCTCATAGGACTAAGTTTCAAAGAAAATATACACTGCCAGTTCAAATGAATGAGGCATTATCTTGACCTTACTGCTTGGCGCAGCAGGATTATTCCTCTTTTGAATATGTATTTGTGATGAACCTTACTTATTTAGATGGCAGGCAGGAACTACTCAACTTCAGGATAAGTATTCATGAAATAAATCTGAAACAAAAATTCAAAAAAGCAAGTTCTTTTTGCAAGGTAGACAGGAATTTTGAGAAATATGTGACAGCTGGTCAGGACATGTATAATAAGTCAGATGTGATGTGGAATGAGCATAAGAAGAAATAAGATACAGAGAGGAGCAGCATATGTGTTGAAAAATATGGGGAGGAAAATATAAAGCTAAGAGTGCATTATTTAGAATGGCAATAATAAAGATGTTAAAAAAAATGAAAATAATTTTTTAGAAATAAGTAAAAGATATGTCAGTATGTAGGTATGTAAACAAGCTTCTATAGATCTAAAAAAGGGAGGAAAGCGTAAGCAATTTGCAGATTTTGTCACTTGCAAATTATGTGAATCATCCCAGAAGACTGTCAATGAGAAATCTATACTATATGCCTTTGTAGATCACCTGTTGTACAGAAAGGAAGAGTAAGACCAGATCTGCTTTCAAAGTAGATTTGGACACTTATGTAAAAAAAACCAAACCCTAGAACTATTTTTTCTGACTGTGTACTTCTGCGACCTGTACATAAGATCAAAAAGACATAAAATAATTCTGAAATAAAAACACATAAATATAAAAATGGAGAGAAATTCAAGTAGCTAAAACTCAGTTAATTAGAAAGAAAAAAAAATGCATTACTGTTTGATATGAAACTATTAGGGCAGAAAGAATCTTAGTGAAAAAATGTAAATCAGTGAGAAATTCAGTCACTCACTCCATTGAAAATCATCAGCTCATTCAATCACTGTTCACTTTTCTATGAAATATGTTTGTACCTCATTGTTTCCTGTTCAGCTAATAATATGATGGCTATCTGTGCACCATCTGTTAATGTTCTGGGGAACAACTTTGATATAACCAGTTTCATTGTGCAAGTGCTAAATCGGCTGAGCATTGTTTCTTTCATAATCCTTACACCTTGCATTTCAAACACCAACTGAATGAGAACACTGAAGTTCTTCCATCAGTTGAGGTTCTTTTGGTCAGCTGTCTCCTCACCGGGCAATATGTACAACCAGCTGCCTAAAATTTCTCTGTAAAAGCTGGTTTTATTTTTAGATCAGCATTTCCACAATGGTGAATAATAAGAGAATTTTGATGCCTTGCAATTCTAATGCTAGAGGAGAAAAAACTTTGGAAGCTGGGAAGTACAGTTTGACTATAAGTATAACGTGTGCTATCTATACTTTATATGACATGCACAAAATACCAGGCAGGATTTTTTGTTAATTTTATTTATTTATTTTATTAATACGATCTGGATATTCCTATATCACTGCATCAGGAGAGGCACTGGAGTGGAGTAAGGCTACCCAATCTGCTCCACATATAACAACCAGTCCAACAAAGAAAAGGGGACAGGTGATAGTAGTAATCAGCTCTCCTCTGAGAGGTATGGAGGCAGCCATTTGCCAACCTGATGCACTCTCTAGGGAAATGTGCTGCTTACCGGTGGCTCATATCAGGGATGTCACTGAGAGATTAACAAACCTCACGCAAACCTCATGGAATCCTCAGAGTATTATCTGCATCTGCTGTTTCACATGGGCACCAGTGAGGCAGCCAGAAGCAGCCTGAAGATTATCAAGAATGATTATTAGAGCCCTGGGAGCAGTGGTCAGGGACTCTGAAGCATGGGGTAGTTTTTTCATCAATCCTCCTGGTCAAAGGGAAGGAGGTTAATAGGCCCAGGTGAATCTGGCAAATGAATAAATGGCTACAGGACTGGTGCCACAGCCAAGCCTTTGACTTCTTAGACCATGGGACTCACTTTGAGAAACCTCATCTACTGGGGTCTGATGCGGTCCACCTGCCAGAGAAAGGGAAGACCATCCTTGGTCAGAGGCTTGCCAAGCTTGTGGAGAGGGCTTTAAACTAGAGTTGCCAGGGAAGGGGAACCGAAATCCACCCCACTCCTACCATTATGATGCCAATACCAGTAACAGATGCCCAGAACCTAGAGAAGGGTTGCAGGTCAGCAAGTGAGCATCTGGAGTGCAGCACAAAGGAAAACTAGGAACTCCAGCCAGGAAGTTAGATTCATCAGGGGCCCAACATAAATACCTCTACACAAACGCACATAGTATGGAAAATAAGAGGAGTTAGAGATACGTGCATGCCTGCAAGGCTGTGATCTTATTGGCATCATGGAGACACGGTGGGATGGTTCCTAAGACTGGAGTGTTGTAATGGAAGGATACAGGCTCTTCAGGAAGGACAGGCAGGGGAGATGAGGAGGGGGTGTCACCCTCTATGTCAAGGACCGGCTGGAATGTACGAAGCTCTGCCTGGGGACAGAGAGCTGAGAGTTTATGGGTCAGGATTAAAGGGAGGGCAGGGACAGGTGATATTACAATGAGTGTCTGCTACAGACCACCCAACCAGGAAGACCAAGTGGATGAGGCCCTCTCTAGACAGATAGGACCAGCCTCACATTTACAAGCCCTGGTCCTCACGTGGGACTTCAACCACCACGATATCTGTTGGAGGGACAACACAGCAGGGTATAAGCAATCCAGGAGGTTCCTGGAATACGTTGATGACAACTTCCTTCTCCACATGATAGAGGAGCCAACAAGGAGAGGTGCTATGCTGGACCTTGTTCTCAGCAACAAGGAGGGGCTGGTGGGGAATGTGAAGCTCAAGGGCAGCCTTGCCTGCAGTGACCATGAGATGGTGGAGTTCAAGATCGAGAAGGGCGCGCAATAAGCTTGCTACCCTGGCCTTCAGGAGAGTAGACTTTGGCCTCTTCAGGGATCTGCTTGGTGGAGTACCTTGGGATAAAGTCCTGGAGGGAAGAAGGGCCCAAGAAAGCTGGCTAAAATTCAAGGGCCACCTCTCCTAAGCTCAGGAGTTGTGCATCCCAACAAAAAGGAAGTTGGCCAAAAATGCCAGGAGGCCTGCATGGATGAACAAGGAGCTCCTGGACAACCTCAAACAGAGAAAGGAAGCTTACAGAGGATGGAAACTAGGACAGGTAGCCTGGGAGGTATACAGAGATATTGTCCGAGCAGCCAGGGATCAGGTTAGGAAAGTTAAAGGCCAGATAGATTTAAATCTGACCAGGGACATCAAGGGCAACAAGAAAGCCTTCTATAGGTATGACAGTGATAAAAGGAAGACTAGGGAAAATGTGGGCTCTCTCCAGAAGGAAACGAGACCTAGTCACCCAGGATGTGGAGAAGGCTGAGGCATTCAACAACTTTTTTGCCTTGGTCTTCACCAACGAGGTCTCTAGCCCCACCACCCGAGCTGCAGGAGGCAAAGGCAGGGACTGTGAGAATAAGAAACCGCCTACTGTAGGAGAAGACTAGGTTCAAGACCATCTGAGGAACCTGAAGGTGCACAAGTCCATGGGACCTGATGAGATTCATCCACAGGTCCTGAGGGAACTGGTGGATGAAGCTGACAAACCACTATCCATCATATTTGAGAAGTTTTTGGCAGTCCAGTGAAGTTCCTGTTGACTGGAAAAGGGGAAACATAACACCTATTTTCCAAAAGGGAAAAAAAGAAGACCCAGGGAACTATAGGCTGGTCAGTCTCACCTCTGTGCCTGGTAAGATCATGGAGCAGATCCTCCTGGAAACTATGCTAAAACACATGGAAAATAAGGAGGTGATTGGTGACAGCCAACATGGATTCACTAAGAGTAAAATGTGCCTGACAAATTTGGTGACCTTCTATGATGGGGTTACAGCATTGGTGGATAAGGGAAGAGCTACTGACATCATGTACCTGGACTTGTGTAAGGCATTTGACACTGTCCCACATGACATCCTTGTTTCTAAATTGGAGAGACATGGATTTGACAGATGAACCACTCGGTGGATAAGAAACTGCCTGGATGGTCGCACTCAAAGAACTGTGGTCAATGGTTTGATGTCCAAGTGGTGACCAGTGATGAGTGGCATTTCTCAGGGGTCAGTACTGGGACTGGTACTGTTTACCATCTTTGTTGGCGACATGGACAGTGGGATTGAGTGCACCCTCAGCAAATTTGCCGACGACACCAAGCTGTGTGGCACGGTCAACATGCTGGAGGGAAGGGATGCCATCAAGAGGGACTTTGACAGGCTTGAGAGTTGGGCCTGTGTGAACCTCATGAAGTTCAACAAGGCCAAGTGCAAGATCCTGCACCTGGGTCATGGCAATCCCAGGCACAAATACAGGCTGGGCAAAGAATGGCTAGAGAGCAGCCCTGAAGAGAAGGAATTGTGGCTGTTGGTTGATGAGAAGCTCAACATGAGCCGTCAATGTGTGCTTGCAGCCCAAAAAGCCAACTGCATCCTGGGCTGCATCAAAAGAAGTGTGGCCGGCAGGTCAACAGAGGTGATTCTGCCCCTCTGCTCTGCTCTCACGAGACTCCACCTGGAGTACTGCATTCAGCTCTGGGGCCCCCAACATAAGAACGACATGGACCTGTTGGAGCAAGTCCAGAGGAAGGCCTCAAAAATGATCAGAGGACTGGAACACCTCTCCTATGAAGACAGGCCAAGAGAGTTTAACCTGGAGAAGGCTCCAGGGAGGCCTTATTGCAGCCTTTCTGTACTTAGAGGTGGCCTACAGGAAAGATAAGGAGGGACTCTTTATCAGGGAGTGTAGTGATAGGACAACAGGTAACAGTTTTAAACTGAAAGAGGGTAGATTTAGATTAGGTATTAGGAAGAAGTTCTTTACTGTGAGGGTGGTGAGACACTCAAACAGGTTGCCCAGGGAAGCTGTGGATGCCTCATCCCTGGAAGTGTTCAAGGTCAGGTTGGATGGGGCTTTGAGCAGCCTGGTCTAGTGGGAGGTGTTCCTGCCCATGGCACGGCAATGGAACTAGATGATTTTTAAGGTCCCTTCCAACTCTAACCATTCTATGATTCTATGATTCTGTGATATTCGAGATGGCTTTCAAATGCTGAAACTAACCAAGAACATAAAGATGGCATCTGTTTCGGGGTTTTTCTCTCTCTTTTTTTTTTTTTTTTTAATGTCAAACAACTGGGGAGAGCACTACTTTTATCCCAACTTATTAATCAATTCCACATAGGTGACCCTCCAATGCTTAATCCTTATGGTCATTGCAATAGGATCTATCCTCATCAATATTCATCAATCTTTATAAAGAAAGAAAATTATGTCCAAGAACAGGATCATCAATATTATAAAGAAAGAAATGGCATGGTGCGGGAAAATAACCAAGTGCTGTATCACATTAGATCACGTAATAACTTAAAGGGTAGAACTTTGCTGTCAAATGCAGATATTGTGCAGAAGAAATGTTTTCTAACCAGGATCTTCAATAGAAAGAAGATAAACTAGCCTGACATGTAATGTAAAATCAAATTTCAAAGGAAAAAAAAAAGGCATATTTTCCCTGTTTTTCAAGGAACACATTTTTGTTTCTCGCTTTGACTGTGAACTTCTTTGAACACCTCAGGTCTTTTCTGAAATGACAAAAATCAAAGGAATTTGAAGTAAAGCTACTTACTTTAAATTACAAGTTTAAAGATTAGATGACCTTGAAGACTGTTCGGCTCTTCAACTGAAATAAATAATATAGATACCGGACCTCAGAAAAGCTGAATCGTACACAGCAGGATGTCTGAATCTTAAAATACACTGCTGCCTCTACAACTCTGTGATACAAACATGCATCACTTTGGAGTGAGAAAAAAAAGAAGTAAAAGAAGAAATAAGAAGAATCCATGAATCCTTCTTGCTGAATAAAAGCCTCTTACTGATTATAAAGCATATGGAAAATTAAAAAATATCAAATACGTGGTCATCTGTAAATCTTCAACTTTTTCTGGATGACATTTCAGAATAGTTCACTTCTAAAACACTTAGGTAATACAAGATTTTGAGAAGTTACACTTCTCCTTCATAATAAATATTGTCAAAAAGTATCATTTGACACCTTGTCATCCCTGACTCTTACGCACTTAAATATTTTTAGTATCTTTGACTGTATCTCTAAATCTAAAGGATGATATCTTAAATTCCTAAGCATACATTTCCATGTTTTGAAGACGGCATTTGAATAGACACGCTTATCTTCTTCTTTGCCAAAATAAACAGGAATTTGGATTAAGACTGAACATACAAAACCACAACTTTTCAATTTGAGCAACTACCTCTGTCAGTAATGGCCCTGGGTATATGTTTAAAATTAATCTTTAGCCTTAGGCCTCAAGAGTCTAAGGACGGGCGGGAAACAACATTAAACAACATAGAAAAAATGATGGAACAAAAGACACAAATTAAAATTTGTCTTAAAAAAACCCAAACCATCATTCAATCTCTGTTTGTATGAAGAGTTGTTAAAGTAACTGAAGTTTTATGATAAAATAGTATTGAAAATGAAAGACAAAGGAAAGTGAGCAGGACATTTTGTGATTTAAATCTTGAAGCAAAAGATAAGGAGCAGTGAAACAGAAGCCCACCAAAATGTTAGAAGGAATACTAATAAGGCAAAAATAATGTTCGGATAAGAAAGTTCACTAATGAACCTTTATAGGTTATAAATAGTGAATTAATAATGACAAGACTAGCAAGTAATTGATGAAAGAAGAAAAAAAAAAACAAACAAGAAAAAAGGAACCTAAGGAAGTTTATTTCATATCAGGTGGTCCATACCTTGTGCATCATTGGCTAGTAATGAAATAACTGAGTTTTTCTGTTACTGATGTTTTATAAACAAATAGACACAGGATATTAAAGGAATATTGGAGTATTGGACACCTGTGCTTTCCTTACATATAATCAAAACTGTTATCTGCTGATAGAGAGTAAAGATAAGTAAATCCTGAGGCACCTGATGCCTGTGACAAACACCTGAAATAAAATAATCAAATCCAGCAACTTAAACTAATTTTTAAAATCTTATTATAAAATTACTTAAATGCTTAGCCTTAGCGATACTATTGCAAAGACAAAATCTACTTCAAGTGCAATGACTATATGGGAAAACAAGGCTTTTTTTTTTTTTCTTTTATTTAATATAGAGCAGGACATGTAAGGAGATTTTAGGTTGACTGATTACACTTACCCATTTTTTAAGACCTTCACTGGGGTATATTTCTGTATTAGATGTCTGTCTGTACTATTTTTTATCCCCTTTCCTTCCATCTTTTCAAGTACATATAACTTTATGATCTTTTATACACTTATTCATAGACCTGGAACCACCTCCCAGAAAGTGCCAGTAGTTCCAATCTGCTCCCAGCTCTGCTAGAAATCTTATATTTTTTTTCTGATGCATTCTACCCTTAAGACCTCGTTGCACTTCAGTGGTAAATTTATGTGTACAGTAAATCAACCTATACTCTTTCCAGCCTATGCCTTTAAACTGTTAATGGAAATTCGGAGTTTACCTCATATATTGTGTGATGTTCTGTTACAACACTTAGTATCTCTTTTTCTTAGGGCTGGCTGAGAAACAAAAAATTTCCAAAGTTTTGACAGCAGTTTCTATCCACCATTAGACTGCAAATAAAGTTGACATTTTTCATGAGAAGGGAAAAGAAAACAAGAACTCCTCTAATGATGTACAGAAGTGGCTAACAAATTTCTTCTGGATGGACAAAAGTTCAAGATCTGTATCACTTTGTAAGAGTAGAGACTTAATTGCTGCTCACCCATCTGGTGAGGAAACAATGTTCAGGCTGTAAAAGCAGTTATTTCCTCTTGTTGATGTTATTTTCTATATGTTATCAAATAGATATCACCTAGGAGAAAAAAAGCTGAAAAATCATTAACCTTTTATCTTTTGTATAGGAATATCACCTGGCATAAAAAAAACCCACCAAGTGAACTCACTCTACCAGATCAGAGAGAGAGAGAGAGAGAGAGATTTGTTCCAAGAGCTCCTACAGTCCAGAAACAATCCCTTATTGTTCTTTTCTCAGAGGGTTTGTATACAGATATGACAAGACACTCTGTCTTGGACTCAGGAAAGCTCCCACAATTATATTTTTATTAAAACAACTCTATTTTCATGATAGGATATATTTCCAATAACCTGACATTTTCCAATGTTTTATTTTAAATAATTCTCAGTCATATCTGTTATATAAATCATACATAAAGTAACATAAAGGCAGTGAGAATATCAACTAAATTTCTATTGTCACAATAACCTTGCTTGACTAAATTCTTATCTGAAAGTTGCAAACAGAATATCATATGTAGTACAGGAAATACAGAATAAGACTTTATTAGCATTAGCTCACCATCAAAATATTCATTACTCTTCTTACACACTGTGTGGAAATAATCTTTAATATCCCCCAAAGCAGCAGCATTTCAGCTCTTATGAAGAATGATTCCTTTTTCACTTTCATAAATAAGTAGCAGACTTCTTGTTACTTGGACATACATTTACACATATCAAAACAAAAAGAGAAAACCCAAACAAATGAACAAAAAATCAAAGGAATTGTATGCAATAATTCAGATAGGTTAATCTATACAAAATTAAATCAGGAACAGGTGAAGTAAAATACTACTGATAAAATAAACTGTTCATAGGATCCCTATAACCTCCTCTTTGAAAAGTTCTTTTTAACATGTCATGGACTGATTTTTCTGTTCATGTTTATCATTATTATTACTGTAAAAGAACATGAAGTAATAGAAATTACTGACTTTAAAAACACGTTCTTATAACAACTACCAAACACAGCTGCTGTGGCAAAAGTATGCTTATCACAAAAGGTGGGTGGACTGGATCAGCTCGTTAACTAGAAGGAAATAAAATCTTTCAGTTCATGAGTTACCTGCCTCAAAAACTGAGTTGTTTCAATGATGACGTCAAAAATAAATCTTAAATAATAAGAACCCATTAACAGCCTAGGTGCTTCCAAGAGTGATCTTTTCACAGAATGTATAGAGGTCTGCTTTCTTTCTTTTCTCCCTTTTTTTTAATCATTAATCCATCATTTTGTAGAATCCATGACACGCTTATTTTTTGTAAGATCCTAGTTATGACTATTCTCACTAATCATACTAATATTCTACCTTATATATTCTGCACCCACTGTTAAATCAAACCATGGAGCTAACTCTGTCTTCTCAGATGAGAAGCAGTCTTCTGCACCTTTAGTCACACTTATGAGCACATGCAATGAGTCCTTCTGTGGTATTGTGGTAATTGTGATAAAATTATGATAAAATCTGCAGGTCTCTCAGTGGGAAGTGTCCATCACTTGAAAATGGGGAACCTGCAATGTCACTGACAAATGTAATCAGAAAATAAATTGTCCTTTTTCCTTTTATTTTCTTTTAACCACTTGAAAGCATTTGCAATGAATTCTGAGTCATGACTGCCTCACGTTCTCTCTCTGGAAACAAATTCATCGGTAAATGAAAACAACTATAAGGAACAGAAACAGAGGCTACGGGATCTGTAGACAATACCAGCATATTATTTTGAGCTCAACCTAAGATGCCAAATGCCTTGACATAAAAAGACTTCATCTGTGGCAAATGATCCAAACTGCATAACACAGGTTTTCTTCATATAATGTTTTCTGTCAGCCCACTGGTCAGGGTTATACAGACTTAATGCACTACCATAGCTTTGGTTTTCAAGGTTTGCTCTATCTCTGTTACACCTGATGGATTCACCATTCTGCTAGGTGGCATGTTGACTACCAACTGTCTTCAAATGATCTCATGAAACAATCTGAGTGTTTATCCCTTCCATTTTTTTGAGTATTCAGTTTTGAAAAATCCCTGATGAGTCCCAGTATTAATAAACTTCTATTATAATTTTCTGAACTGGAAAAATAACATTTTTTAGAGACAGTGCTTGGGAAATTGTCTAAATAATTCCAGGTCCAGAAATAAGATAGAATTATTGTTAAAAACCATTTTTAATCATAGGAATATTTCATTGGTTTTAGTTATTTAAGTTCTCCATTACTACAGTTTCATAAGGCGAACTGGTGGGATCAGAACAAGAACTGAGCTGTAATTAAATCGTACATGAAATAGTACAGTGAATAGAAATACGATGAGCTTATTTAGAATTTTTGAAAGTAAATACAAGTCTTCTAGGCTTTGTCACTGTAAATGTAATCTAATTTTATTCATAGCAATAATGCCCACTACATCTTTCTGACATCTTATAAGTGAGTAAAAACATACCATAAAACACATCCTATAACCTCTGTGAAAGGTGTGCAAAAATTTGAACGAAGGAAATAAAAAAAACTATGGTTACTCATTTTTGGATGTCGTATGAAATCTTTAGGTCAGAAAAGTTTCTAACCACCAGATCCAGGTGAAGAGCTATGCTTCTCTTTAGACAAATTGAGAGAGACTTCCCTCTTATTTTCAAGTGTCCTTGTTGTACAAACATGTTCATGTGTATGTCAAGTGTTCTCAAGTCTCTTTTGCACTGAAACAGGCAGAGACAGAGAAGAAACTTGGGTGTATGCAGATAATAGCTCTCAGATATGATTCTCGGGCATCATTTTATTGAGCAGCAGAGAACAGAGGAAATACAGAGAAAAAAAAATCTAAGAACAAAAAATATACACTAGATATGCCAGTTAAAAATATATAACCATATACTCTGTGGTAAAAGTTGTCCTGTAAATTTAATGAACAAACTTACAGTTATGATTGGAGTGAACAGTAATGTTAAAACTCAGGTACAAGAGAGAACAATATGCAAATAATTCTGAGAGTTATATATATTTTCAACTAAAAGTATTAAATAAAACAATTTTATTCACCTCAGCTTCATGCTACAGACATTAGACTCTTACATTGGCAAACATTTCCACACAGATTATGAACACTACAATTATCTTTATATTGCATATTGTTTGTTTTTCCTCTAATTCAGTTGTGTTTGATAAGACCAAAAAAGGCTTGCCAAATCTATAGTATGTTAGATATATCTGGTTCTATCCAACACGTCACCAACCACTTTCTACTTAGAGCTTTTCAGACATGAGTACATATTTAACTATAAATTTACCCACACACATAATTTCACATCTATTTATATAACGGGTAAAACAGTGGCCTATGTCTCTTTTGTATGACGCTCAGAGGGCAAAACAGCCCTCTGAAGTAAGGTTTCTGGATGCCCATGATGAACCAGCAATGACCTTCTTAACCTCTATGGTCCAGTCAGATGTTTAGTTCTCTCCTTCCCCGAGCCATATGGTGAAAAAACAGTACCTCTTCTTATATGTGTATGTCACTTTGCCTAAGTACACAGCATTCTTGTCACAGGGGATAATGAACCTGTAAAAATGAGAACCTGTAGCCATATAAAAAGCAAGCACATACACATCACTTCATTCCTGACTAAGGCCTTTGATGCCAATAACCATATGTACTGTTCATACGCACTCTTGCTTTAGCAATATCCTGTTGAGCTTCTCCTGTCTCTTATTTTCAACATGGCTACAGTTATTTACCTTAGAGAACATAGAGACATCATCCTTGTATCTTTTCAATTTTTACATCTATTCAAAGATTTTGGAACTTTTTAGGCTGAAGTTTTTACAAAGAGAATGTGCCTTTACTATGTGATAAAATAGATGATTGTTTTATGGGAATATAATTGGATGTAGGGTTTGTAGGGTTTTTTAACAAGTCAGTGGAATAAATTATACTTTTAAATTTGGTAATAGACAATAAAGCTTTACAAAATCTAATGCGATATTTAGCTAGCTTATTTGAATGTTAATCCACATACTTCTAAAGGCCTATCTGAAACTATGACATTAAACATTATACCAAGTTTTAATTTGTTTTAAAATAGGTGCTTAGTTATTTTTTTTCTTTTTTTAAAATATTAATTTTAAATTTGAATATAATATTATTTTTACAAATTCTAATAGAAATAACAGTGATTTACTGTGTCCACTCTCCTACAAATGGTATTAACTATATGACCTAAAAAAATATGACCAATTTACAGGCTAAATTCCTGTGGGCAGAAAAATGTGAGTGTTAAAATAACTGTTGTGAAGACAGAAAAAGCCTTTACAGCTTATGTATTATAGAAACATGGAATAGTTTTTTTGGGTTGTAAGGGAGCTTTAAAGGTCATCTAGTCCAGCCTCCCCTGCAATAAGCTGGGACATTTTCAACTACGTCAGGTTGCTCAGAGCTCCATCCAACCTGACCTTGAATGTTTCCAGGGATGGCGCATCTACCATCCTTCTGGGAAACCTGGGCCAGTGTTTTACCACCTTCACTGTAAAAAATGTCTTCCTTATACCTAGTTTAAATCTACCCTCTTTTAGTTTAAAAACCTTACCCCTTGTCCTGTTGCAACAGGCCCTGCTAAAAAGTTTGTCCCTGTCTTTCTTCTAAGCCCCCTTTAAGTCTTGAAAGGCTGCAAGGAGGTCTCCCCAGAGCCTTCTCTTCTCCAGGATGAACAACCTGCACTCTCTCAGCCTTTCTTCATCAGAGAGGTGCCAGCCCTCTGATCATTTTTGTGGCCCTCCTCTGGCCTTAGTCCAACAGGTCCATGTCTTTTCTGTGATGAGGACCCCAGAGCTGGATGCAGTACTCCAGGTAGAGTCCAGGGGAGGGGCAGAATCACTTCCCTCGACCTGCTGGCCATGTTTCTTTTGATGCAGCCCAAGATACAGTTGGTCTTCTGGGCTGTAAGTGCACACTGTTGCCTCATGTCCAGCCTTTCATCCACCAGTACCCCTAAGCCCTTCTCTCTGAGCAGGGCTGCTCTCAATCCCTTTATCCCCCAGCCTGTATTGATGCCAGGCGTTGCCACAACCCAGGTGCAGGACCTTACAATGTATGTCAGTTACAATTTACAATTACAAATGTTAGGATTAAGAAAATAAATTGGCTGACTAAGGAAGCTTATTCCTAAGAGTGGATGGGATTTGAAAATGTCTGGTTTACTGAACCTGAAGCAATTAAAAAACAAGGTTAGATGATTATAAGTGGATTTTTCTAGGAGAGTGTTTTAGGAAGTTCAGTTGCATTTGAGAGTGCACTGCAAAATTGGATCACTACTTTAGAAATTTAGGGTGAAAAATTGAGTTCTTCTGGGACTGAAGTTTGTTATTTAAATTCTTGCTGTATTAAATTCCCACATTTAAAATCAGAAACATGTAACAAAAATGTACATTTCCATCAATAGCACAGCCAGCTAACTACAACATATTCATATCCTTGGAAGGAATATTTTCAATTAACATATTCACTGGTTTAACAGCCTTTAATAAAGATATTCTTGAAATCTTTTTAATTCTTCTGCACAGCTGACAATACCTATGTTTTGATCCAGGTGCTCAAAAGACAAGAATTACCATATTATTATAGACTTCTTAAGGTAGTATTAATTTTACACTAAGTAAGAATTTTCCCTTTGAAAAAGTTTTCTGTGACATTTGAATTGGTGTGCTCCTTGGAAGTCCTCAGTATTTTCATGTTTGTATTGATGGATTCAGTCCCTAAAGGAGATACTCACAATTTGTTTTGCAATTAATCATGTTCTGTTAAAACAAAATCTGCATTAAATTAGTGGCAGTTCTCATATAGATCATAGCACGTAAATACCTTTTGAACTACTACCACTGCAAAATGGAATTATACTATTGATTTTTCATTCTGTCAGGTTAGTAGGACACAGTTCAAATAAGCTCTAATTGAAGCCAAGAATATGATGAATCTATTCAAGCATCAAGAATAGAACAAAATACTGATTTAGTAGAACAGCAAATTAACAACCTAGGGGACCTGTCTGCAGATCACATTTCATATAAGATTAATTCCCGGTGTTCCAGAATGGATTGAAACATGCAATTACAATAATTAGCAGCAATTTTGCCCCCTACCAGAATTCAGGAGTGGGAAAGCTACTTTTTGAAATGATTGCTCCCAAGAGAAGATAAATTCAAAGAGGAGGAAGAAGCTGCTCACTGCAGAAATTCAGGGTTCTCTGCCACTTGACTGACAGTACATATGAATGATATCTGCCCATTCAATTTCAGAGTGTTTATTACAAATCACTGCTGCTCTCACAATTTGTAAAGCAGACAAGAGGAATCAAGTAAACAAAAGAAGACCAGATCACCTTCCTTGTTATTTAGAATTATAGAATCATAGAATACTGTAGGATGGAAGGGGCCTTTCAGATAATCTAGTCCAACCATCAACCTAACTCTGACAAAAAACATCACTAAACCATATCTCTAAGCACTATGTCTACTCATCTTTTAAATACCTCCAGGGATGGTGACTCACCGACTACCCTGGGCAGCCTGTTCCAATGCTTAATAACCCTTTCAGTGTAAAAATTTTTCTGATATCCAGTCTAAACCTCCCCTGGAGCAACTTGAGGCCATTTCCTCTTGGCCTGTCACCTGTTATTTGGAAGAAGAGACCGACCCCCACCTTGCTACAACCTCCCTTCAGGTAGTTGTAAACAGCAGTAAGGTCTCCCCTCAGCCTCTCTAGGCTAAACAATCCCAGCTCCCTCAGCCACTCTTCAGAAGACTTGTTCTCCAGACCCCTCACCAGCTTTATTGCCCTTCTCTGGACCCGCTCCAGCACCTCAATATCTTTCCTGTAGTGAGGGGCCTAAAACTGGGCACAGTACTCAAGATGGGGCCTCACCAGTGCCAAGTACAAGGGGACAATCACTTCCCTAGTCCTACTCACCACACCATTCCTGATACAGGCCAGGATGCCTTCTTGGCCACCTGGGCACACTGCTGGCTCATATTCAGCCAGCTATCAACCAATTCCCCAAGGCTGTTTTCTGCCAGGCAGCTTTCCAGCCACTCTTCCCCAAGCTTGTATCCCTGTATGGGGTTGTTGTGACCCAAGTGCAGAACCCGGCACTTGGTCTTGTTGAACCTCATACCACGGGCTTCAGCCCATCAATCCAGCCTGTCCAGATCCCTCTGCAAAGCTTTTCTACCCTCAAGCAGGTCAACACTCCCACCCAACTTGGTGTCGTCTGCGAACTTTCTGAGGGTGCACTTGATCCCCTTGTCCAAATCATTGATAAAGATATTAAAGAGAACTGGGCCCAATACCAAGCCCTGGGGAACACCACTCATGACCGGTTGCCAACGGGATATATTGGATTTACCGGACTTGATTAGCCATATACCATTACCACTACATTTAATGTTCAATATGTTATATAGGTATAATGATTTAAACACATATCCTAATTATAATTGTTATGGGCAACTGGGTTGCAATTCTCAAAACATAAAAGATTTACACAAAAACTCTGTAGAGCTGGATAAAATTCCTATTTCCAGTGTCTCACTTTTGACCAGCAGCCTCTATTTTAATATCCTTTTTTACATATCACAAGCAGAAGAATATACTCTTGCCAAAACTACTATTTTGAAAAACAGTCATGCTGATTATTCTTATTAATGTAACATTTTTTCTACTCTCCATTTGTATGTGTGTTTAGTCCTGTCTGATAGAGGGAAAAAATAGTTGTTACTTTATGGAGGGAGAGAGCAAGGCAGGACAGGAGGCGGACTAACAAATATAAATATTTTTAATTTCCTTAGTGTAAGAAAATTAACTTATCCACTTGTCACACCTAGAAATGCTTTGAAATCTTTGATTTGTCTTTAAACTTTAAGGCTTCTTGACCGAAACAAAATTGGAAGGAAAAAATTTTACTCAGATAATATAAAATCCAGATTTATGCCATCACATCAGAAAAATACAAAATAGGATGATAGAAACCTAAGGGAACAGTGTGCTAGTATCTTTTAATGCAACTGAGTTAGCAATTCCTCAATGGATGAGTTATTCAGAAAGATATCAAACAGTACTAAAATGAGATGGTATCTAATACCCAACACAATGATTTCTGATTTTCTAATTTTAAAAAATATTTTAAATGAGAAATATTTCACTCTAAATCAGCTGAACAACAGTTACATATGAACGGTATTTACGATTTGGATTTAAACTAATAAACATATTCTTCAGTATGACCTACTATTATTATTGAAAACCTATATATTTCAAGGTAAAGATCTGGGGAGCAGGAGTGCGATAATATTGAAAAGAGCAAATGCAGAGAGAAAGGAAATGGGAAACCTCAAAACAACTTCACCATCTGATATTGAAAACTAAATGGATCCATGCTTTAGTCTGTTCAGTAAAATACATTTTCCAAGCAAAAGTTTTCAAACAGCAATAAGAGTGGAACTGGATCTTACATAGGCACACTAGGAGAAAACTGAAAGTGTTTTTTTGGGGGGAGGGGAACGGTGTTTGTGTTTGGTGGTAGAGGGGTTTAGCGAAATACAGGTGTGAATTATAGTTTTCTTTGTCTTCTCTGCCTCTTAGACAAAACATCTGCTTTGAAACATTAATAATTTGTTAAGTAGCAGCACAGTCCCTACAGCAAGCTATACCTGTCTCTTAAAGGGCAGAGGAGGAACATTATTTAAATAACTGACACTTATACTTTGTGTATTTACTAGCTCTTCTATGATATGCATCACTTATCCTCCAAAAAAACCTGTTATCATATGTTTCTAAATACTTTCAAAGTAGGTACAGTGTACTTTAAGTGAGTAATTAAGATCCACAGAAATTCATCTACAATGTAACCATCCATGTGTCAAAAAGCACTAGATACAGTATACTTAGTCTCTAAGAAAATAAGCTTTTTCATCTCTGGAGTACCAAAAACAGTATGATGTCATAAGCCTTATCTGTCCTTCACTAATAGATTTGAAAGACAGCACTTTTCCATCTTTCACTGAAGTCAGTAGGAAGAGTCCTATCAACTTTAACAAGACTGGGCAAGTCACTTAGAGCTCCTAAGTAAAACATCCCATAATCATAATAAATAAATTTCACATAAAATTCTTGGCAACTGCTAGAGTAAAAGGTTGTTTTTTGTCTGCTGAGCTGTGTTTCATAATTGTACAGATTTTAATTTTTTTTACTTCCACCTATTTCTATAATATGTTTTCAAATCAGTTGATGAAAGCAGAATAAAAAAGATGGTGCATTTCAGGAGCTGTTCTTAATATATTATCTTCAGCATATCTACGATCCTAGATGATCCTAGTCTTACAGTTAGACTTTGAGTTTTCTGAGTTTGTACTAATTTTATGATACTTGACATGTTTTTAAAAACTTGTAAAAGAAAGAAAGATGCATCACCTAACTGCAGTTTGATTTAGTTGTTCTTCTCTTAATAAATATGGCATTTATATGTGCTTTCCCTATTCACAGGCAATGAGGAACAAAGAATTAAGAAAAGAGTATATTATCATAACAAAGGGTGAAGCTGGAAATCAAGTCTGAGAGATGTTAAAAGTATAATAGAAGAAAATAATATCTACATCTCATATAAAATATTCTAATAGGAAGATGACATAAATTCATAACTATTTTTCAGCATTTTTAGATGGGAAAGTACGAATTATTGCACATAACAAGAATAATGGCAATTAGCAACAGTAACTCAAAATACCTACATTCAACTTTCCCAATTACAGAGAATTTTTATGTCTAACACATAGAATGTAATTACAATGCTAAATCAACAAATCATAGAACGACTCAGCTGTAGCTCGTAGGCTTCTGAGCTTAAGAAACTTTTCAGAAATATTTCTAAGTCACACCAGTCTCCTGAAAACTTAACTCATGCTTCTTAGAAGGACATTATCTAAGGATACAATCAAAAGTAAAAATAAATAATAATAGAATGCGGTTTCTCTATACGCAAATCTCTAGATCCTTCCATGGGAAATTGTATTGGACTTTAATCTTCAGATTTTACCTTTTTGTTTTGGGGGAAAAAAAAAAATTTGAATAAATGTTACTGAAAGAAATATGTCCAAAGGATTCATGAGTGATAAGTAACTTCCACTTATCCATACTATATATGTATCAACAACATTTATAACAATTATTGTCTGAACTACACAGTGGCAGAATTTCTGATTTTTTGTCCACTTTGTCCAGAGGTTGAAGGTAACATGAAGGGGCTTACATTTTATGTGTTATACAAGAAAAAAAAATACCATCACAAATGAATCTGTATGACTTGTATGACTTCTGTCCTTGTTTGCCCATTACAGAAATAGCAACCAAAACCCAATATGTTCTTTTTTATGTATGTATAAACCTTGTAGAAAGTAGGCTGTGTCATGTTTATACTCTCACTGCTACACAGTATGTACCTGAGGCAACCTAATGTGGATCCAGTACTTCAAATAGTCAAATAACTGATTTTTTAATTTACACCAGAGTAATTTTTAGTGCAAAAGAACAATGTCATTCCAGCTGAGAGAAGTACCTCATTAGTGTGATTGCAGTGGAGTATGATTAACAAATCTTGGCAGAAAAGAGATGTCTTATTGCTATTTTGTCACCATATACTACACTGTAAAGACTATTGAAAGATTCTTTCTTTGACATGAGATTTTCTTTTTCTTACCTTTCCTATAAGCAAATTTACTAACTTTTTTGTTTGATTACTTAATAACAGATTAAGACAAGCATGTAAAGTTGAGGTGAAGATCAACTCTGCTCACTACTATACAGTTCATATATGTAGCTTTATGCATTTCTGTCTCCTGTTAGCCAGTTAGACTCCATGTGCAATACTGTAAAATCAACTCTTCCCACATTTGTCAAAGTTATTCAGTCTTTGAAGATTGTATACTCGCTTTACTCACTTCTTTTTTACTTAACTAGGAAAAACTCCAAGGTATTGTATTTCAAATTTAGGTGAATTTAGCAAATACTTTTAGGCAGGTGAATGCCATGTATCACGTATTTACCGTCAGTATTCTTGCTGTCTTAATCAAGAGAAAGCTCGAGAAATACGAGAGAAAACAAATGGTGCTTCATAGCTTTTTTCTGTACATTGTTGTTGCGTTCCAATTTAAGCGTGAGGAAAAAGTATTCTTAGAACTAAAATAAGGCCAGCTGTTAAAAAGAAAAAAAAATGTGAGAAGTGTTTGGCAAATATTAATTTATGTTAGTTTACATTCATATTAGCCAAAGATCAAAGTAATTATGAAGCCCCTAAACCTAATTACAGCAGGTACTTCAGAAAAAAATTGCCAAAGCATAGAGCATACCTAGAGAACACCACATAAGTACTTTTGAAACAAGTATTCAAGAAGAAGCAATAACATTTTAATTAGAACTAACCAGTCATGTTTACATTTGTCTCAGCAAAAGAACACGGAAAAAAGTATGCAAGATACATCTTAAATATTTCTAGTTCTTTACACATCAGAAATAAAAACAGAGACTTTGTACATGCAGTTAGTCAAGGTCTAAAAGGGGTTGTTACTAACAGAATTAACCCTTTGTCTTGCATATAAACCTTAATGCACCAGGGGAAAGCCTTAAAAAAGGACGAGTTGATTAGCTCAACGTGAAGTATTGGTGAGCTCTCTGCTGAACAGCTCTTCATGCCCTTAAAATAATCTCTTCTTTTCAGCAAATAACTTTATTAAATTATGCTAGTTTAAAAATAAATTTTGCTGCCAAGCTGAGGGTCCCCAAATGAAAAGCATGACATATACAAACTGACTGAAAACATATAGTTCCAAGATCCAATTCAAGAAACGTGAGGATGCAAAGTTACTCGTCCTCAAAAGGTTGATACTTGAGGGATTGCTGGAGGCAAAGAAAGAAGCCTCATGCTTAATTCATCATTGCTGGTCTGTTTGTGATTAACTGATGGCAGTTATGAAAGGAAAGAAAAATAATAATTTTCAGCAGCATGAGGAAAGAAAAAACTTTGTAACTTTCATGAAGGACATTTGAGTATTGAATTATCTTAATAAATAAATTCATTAAAAGTGAAGGACTTTTCCTTCACAGGGTATAGAGCAAATAAACAGATTGATGCTATGATTTGAGAGTGTTCAGATAGCCAAGTATATTGACTGAAACAGTCCAGAGAACCATTATAGTCTCAGCAAGCACCAGAAAACCTTGGCTCAACAGTACTGACTATTTTTGTATCTTAGAAAACAAAAAAATATTTAGGACTTGATGGGACAGTATAAAGAAATCCTTGAGATAAGAGCTACAAAGCAGTTGCATTGACATAGCACTGCGCAGTAGAAAATACAAAAAATAACTAGTTCTGAAAGCCACGTGACTGTATTTATGTAATGCTACTAGTTGCAGTCTCAGCAGAACTAATTAGCTGATCCACTGAAATGGCCATCCTGAGGCCAGGATGGAGATAGTCTGGACATCTCTGACATTGCAGTATTGATATGTTATAGCAGTTTTATTTCTGCCTCTCTGAAGACGTGCTTTTTTCTAGGTGTGCACAGCTGAAATTCTAGATTTATAGAGTGGATCCAGAAGGCCGGTAGCTGTGCTCATATGGTGTCATACTTGAGCAAAGACAACTTCTACTCTAGGTTCAGACCTGGCTTCTATGATGGCAGCTAAAGAACTCTTGCTTTCTGTTTCTGGTCACGGAACTAGCTTGTGTAGCTCAGATCTAGAAGTGTCTAATCTATAAAGTAGAATTTTACTGAAATCTGATAAACACAAGTTGTCAGTACTCTGAAACCTTCTTTTAAATAAGTCAAAAGAAATGAGGAATGATACATTCAAATAAGAGGCTATGCATGCCTGCATAAAATTTGATTATGGATTTAAAACAAGATAGGAGAGATTCGCCTCCCAGTACCTAAAGGGGGCTTACAGGAAGAATGGGGAGGGACACTTTATCAGGGAGTGTAATGATAGGACGAGGGGTAATGGTTTCAAACTGAAGGAGGGTAGATTTAGATTAGATATTAGGAAGAAATTCTGTACTGTGAGGGTGGTGAGGCACTGGAACAGGTTGCCCAGGGATGCTGTGTCTGCCCCATCCCTGGAACTGTTCAAGGCCAGGCTGGATGAGGCTTTGAGCAGCCTGGTCTAGTGGGAGATGTCCCTGCCCAGGGAGGTTGGAACTAGATAATCTTTAAGGTCCCTTACAACCCGAACCATTCTATGATTCTATGATTATTTTCCTCAGTACCAAATCAGCTGGTAGGAGGAACTGTTCTTACTCTAGGAAGGAAGTAGAGTGCTTGGCAATTAGGGCAAATCATCACACACAGTTTGTTTCTAGACTGATACTGTTTTATACAGTGTCAAGGTCTGGGCAGTAAGCAGGAATAGCAAATTCTAATACAACCCACCTTCATAGTACCTCTGAGTTTCGGCTGAATGGGATTCATCTGAAGTGCCACCAATCTGGGTTTAGCTTAGTGATCAAAGCAAACAGCCTCCTCCTGGCTTCCTCCTGGTGAGACAGTTGCTGTAACTCTTCTCACACATGTAGACAACTATGGCTTAGCAAGTCATTTCAGACCCCTCAGGGACCAGAGGGACCTTGACAAGCTGAAGAAGTGGGCCCATGTGAACTTCATGAGATTCAAAAAGGCCAAGTGCAGGGTCCTGCACCTGGGTTGGGGCAACGCCTGGCATCAATACAGGCTGGGGGATAAAGGGATTGAGAGCAGCCCTGCTCAGAGAGGGGCTTAGGGGTACTGGTGGATGAAAAGCTAGACATGAGGCAACGGTGTGCACTCACAGCCCAGAAGACCAACTGTATCTTGGGCTGCATCAAAAGAAGGTCAGGTTGGACGGAGCTCTGAGCAACCTGATGTAGTTGAAGATGTCCCAGCTCATTGCAGGGGAGGTTGGACTAGGTGACCTTTAAAGCTCCCTTACAACCCAAACTATTCCATTCCATTCTGTTCCATTCCATTCAGTTCCATGCGGTTCTATTCATTTATCATCACCACAGAGATCTGCGGTTCATCTGACACATTTTGGGAAAATAGCTAATTTTTATTACATTGTTTTTTCACTGTTATCTGTAGAGATGAACACAGTTTATGTCAGGACATTAAAAGAATGTTTCATGAAGTATCTATCAGAAGCTGTTCATTTGGTTGTAGAAGTTCAAAAGACTTTTAGCTCTAATTCATCTTCCAGGGCACATGTCATCCATTTCATTGCCCATAATTACTTTTATATCTCTGAATTATTTAAGTACTGCGGATGAAACGCTAGCCCCAGTAAATTCCACCATGAGTTTTGAAATTAACATCAACAAAACCAAAATTATATTTACACTATTTCAAGGAAAAGACTGATCATTCTTGCCAAACATTCTCCTATTTACCAAGTCTCATACTAGCTGCAGTGCTATGAAATGACAGAAACCCATGGTTAAGAATAATGCTTTTTTCATTACATATTATAGATTATTCATTGAATAATCACCCTTAATTGGCATTGAATTATCTTTTCCCTCCTGTTTCTAATAGCTCAGAAATTATTAATTTAAAAGATTGTTCTTTGGTCTTTACCAATAAGTTCCACTTGGCCCAGAAATTCCCTGTGAAAGCACAGATATCAAATAAACAACTATTTATATATTTTTTCTGTAGAAAAGAAAATGTTTTCATCTACCTAAAACAATTATTTTAAGTTCAAATTGGCTTGTTTTCTGCTCTAGCTACTCAGATTTACTATTTCTTTAGTAAATCTGCTCTTTGAACTTTTGTTAAATGTGTATATGTCCCTGATCTTAGTAAGGAAAAAAAAAAAAAAAAGGAATAATAAACATGCTTTTATAATTTTCTCTTTCTGTTGGAAATATTGCCAGAAAACATTAGAGGGGGTGGCTCTACGTCATATCAAGGTTGCTTAACTGAAGTTAATTAAAAGTATGAATTCTACAATCAAGGCACACTATTTTGCTGTTGTTCACTATTTATTACAAGCCTCTCTAGGAAAACACAAACAAAACAAAAAGCCAAAAACTAAACAGTTATTTTAGAAAGCCATTAAAATCTGGTTTTCACAGTTATATTTAATAACAAAATAGCCTGATTTTCAGCAATGCAAAGTACTTACCTACTCTCACAGAAGAGTGAAAAATTTTTTGGTTTACAGGGGACGTTCCTCCCAAAGACAGTCCCTTCATCTTTACCATGGATTTTAAAATCCAGCATACAAGCTCTGATATGAAATGAAAGTAATTTCACCAAAATTGTATTTAGCAGGTTACTCAAATTCTGGAATTGCACACACATGAACTATGTTGTGCCTTTAACATTTTAAAATAGGAAAGAATATCCCATTACCAAAACCATGATCCAGACACTGGAACTGATTTTTTGACTGACTTCTTTCCAAAAGATACCCAGAATATTGTATGAGAGCCATAGGCTGTTTTGTAGCTTAAATCTGAAATTCTCTTACAATACCAGCTAATAGCTGAGAAAGTAAGAGACATACTTTTACTTCACAGTAATTAAGAGCTTATAGCAAGAAAAACAAAAGAAAGGAAAAAAAACCAACAAACACTTATAACTATTTGTAGCACTTTCCTAAAAACAGAGTAAAATACAGTCTTACTTGACAGAATTGATGGCCACTGTAGTCCATTCTGACACTCAGTATATGTAAATAGTTTAATAGCAGTACTTTTACAGTCCATCTTCAAGAACGATAGGATATATTAGCTCCTGGTTTAAACACAGGAAGACAAAAGAGAAAGTGCTCTCACAGCTGGGGGTCCTGACTTTATCCCCCTTTAACACTCTCTACTATTTAGTTTGTTTCTTTGGTTTATATGAGTTACAGATAGCTTCTTAGTCTTCCAGCTTCTTTTTTATTCCAGATTCCAATTTTAATCTTTAAACAACAAAAACAACAACAAATTAGTTGTGAAATTTTACATCAGAAAATCAGTTGAGCTAGGCTTTTAACAATCAAAATTAAAAAATTACAACTTAATGAAATAGTTTATGGGAAAAAAAATACACTTATAGAGGAACTTAAACATCTTTTACTGACCTTGAGCAACAAAGTTTGAAATTCAATTGCTTATCTGTTACTTCAGTTGTATTATTCCAAACCCCTTTGAAATACACTGTAGTCAGTACATTTCTGGGGTCAC
Organism: Larus michahellis; assembly: GCF_964199755.1. Lineage (NCBI taxonomy): Eukaryota > Metazoa > Chordata > Aves > Charadriiformes > Laridae > Larus > Larus michahellis. The sequence continues at coordinate 47,243,098 of NC_133896.1, forward strand.
TAAAACCCCATTGCTCTAAAGTTCTTTGACTGTTAAATCAGCTAAATAGACAATAAATGTTCTAAATGACAGATTATCTTTTTAAGGTAAGTATAATCATCGTAAAGTATTATGTAAATGCTTTAACCTGCAGATGCTTGGCTTGTTTATGGACAAAATAAACCAATTCTATAAAGCTTGATCTCCTAAAATTTTAAGCCTAAAAGATACTCAGTACATTTGAAATTTAAAAAATTCATATACAGATAAACTTAGAAAAATAAATTATTGCAGTATTGTCTAGGAGCAGAGTCTAATGCAAGTATCTCAGAAATTTCCCTTAAAATTTTTAACTTTCCTTAACAATCCATGAATGAAAACTGTCTCTGTGGCAAGATCTCTATAGCATTCCACTTCTTCAGTACTGTCAGAAGACCTTCAGAGAGGCTGAGATTTGTGTATTAAGTAGTAAACAGGGAAAGTACAGCAGCCTCATGCTCTCTCTCTTCTATAAGAAAAAGGAAGAGATGTTTATTAGCCTGAAACAGCAAGGTAAGATGAAACTAAAATTTCATCAGAAAATAGTTCAAACAAAGAAACATTTAAAGCATAAGGTTGGCAGAGTTTCCACAAAATGATAACACCAGCATATTTTATACAGACATTGGCAAGCTCTTGTGGTACAGAATGAATGAAATGGTAGGATTTATTTAATAGAAAAAAGTTCAAAGCCTCTGAAAGATTTCTGCCTATCCTTCCACGTACTGGAGCTCAGTATGCAGCTGAACACAGTACAGCTTAGATGGGGGAAAGAAAAGAGCACACACAACAAGGGACAGGCAGAAAATGGCAAATTCAGGTAGATCCCAGAGGCTCTCAGAGAGGCCCAGGCTGCAGAACAAAAGATCAGTTGGCTGAGATAGATGATAAGAGGCCAGAGAGACCAAACTGGCTAGGTTGGAGAGCCAGAGGATGATCGTGGGTACAATGCTGGTATAGATAGGTAAAAACCTTCATTCTCGGAATCGACATAAAATTTCCTCACCTCTCCTCTTATGCAAAATAAGTCATGGTTCCCACAGGAATGTATTTGTTGAATCCATACTGAATAAACATGCTTTCCAGCAAGGTGCATGAACTTTGCCTAACATTAATATTGTCACAGGACTATTTTGGGTGGGGGAAGGAGCTTCACTAATGTAAGCAGGGTTATCTACCCACACCAGAAAGTGTAAAGGTGCCCTCAAAACCTCAGCCCAATGCTAAATCTGAAATATTTTGCCCTGTCATCGCTGGGACCTGCTTTTGCACTCCATTTCACGTCAGCTTGCCAGGCTGTGAAGCTGTGACATGCTGCTCCTGCACCTGGCACAAACAGAGCTCAGTTTAAGATTAGCACTTTCTTGATATAAGACCTGAACTTCCACTCAGAAGCTATGAATAGACTTTAGGACAAACAGAATTTAGGGAAAATTCTGACTTTAAAAGTATATTGCGCCATAAACCCGTGGTCTGTAGTCTCAGTTAATTAAATATATATATACTTGTCATACAGACCACTTGCTCTTATATAATTTAAGCACTTAATAAGTCCTGTTTGGTTTATGAAAGAAAATTTCCTTTTCTTCTCAGCTTGAGAAATACAACCCCAATAGGTCTATACTTTATACTGATACAAACAGCAACTATACATCATACTTGTTAAAGAAGTATTTATTACTAATGAATACATGAAAGGGTAAAAAATAAGTGGGGTGTGGGAGAAATGGTATCTTACAGACAACTGTGAATTAACTAAGATTTAGACTAATACTTTTCCCCATGCAAATTCTACTGCTATTTTCTATTAATTAATGTAATTGATAACAGTTATAAAGATATCTGGCATTTTAATCATGCAGATATGTCTTTTGCTGTCAGAAGGGAAAATTAAAACAGCTAGAAGGCTTTTATTTGCAGAGTTAGCTGGAGAGGAAATTAAAACAGAGCTGGTAATAAAGGCGTGATACATTCAATTTAAGAGATCACGGATGTGGGTCATGGGGGTAAGAGGACACAGAGAAGGACTGTGACATTCTGAAAACTCTGTTTCTTTCTAGACATGTTATAAGCAAGTAGAAACTCATACTGATGGGCTTGGTAGCTCATAATGCTATCATTAATACATAGATTTACAATATATTTGATGCTGTTACCCTTAATGAACAGTAAAAATACCAAAACAATCACTGAACAAGTTACACTTTGCATAGGGATTATCTTCATTTAACTGTATATACATGGATTCCGCTTTTTAAAGGCATTTATTCCAATTTTATATAGTTAATATATCAGGTACTTCAAGGAAAACACAAACTCTTAATTAAATGGGATCTGTGATACATAAAGAAGTCAAGTAGCTCTGATCACTAGAAGAAAGTGAAAATTTCACATGGAGAATAAGACCTGGACTGGATGATTGCTTCTGACCATTTACGAAACCTAACAGTATAAAATAATTTTTTCCCTGTTAAAAAGAGTGATGCCTTTAACCAACCCTGTCTTTTCGGAGAAATCAAAGAAACGTTGAAAAATTAAAAGGTGAGCACTCAAAGCAAGACACTAAAAATCCTGGATTTCCGTAATACATATGTCTAGGTCTTTTGGGTATCTCTGTTGTGAAGAGAGAAAATAGCCAAATGTTTCTTGATACCTTGCCTATTATTTTATGACGCAGTTGGTATTGAAGCCGTCTTGCGGTTTGTGAGTGTTTTTCCTGATGATGACTAGATGAAACAGAAAAAGTACTAATTTTATTCTTGTGGGACATAATGCCAGTTAATTCCTTCCTTTATGAGGAAACCTGCCATTAATCAACTCATCTTCTGCATTTCCTGTCATTTTTCAATGAAATAAACCAGAAACGCCTAAAATGCAACATATTTGGGAAAGCTACTGGGACTAATGGTGCAGTCACCTGCTTTGGGTGCCAGGATGCAGAATTTTCAGCACTTAACATCCGTAGCATCAGAGGGTGCTAACAAATAAAGAGATCCCTGAGTAAAGTTCTACTCTGCAGATGAAAATTTTTGAAAGCCAAAGGGGTCATGGTGTTTGAATCAAACCTGAAAGTATGTACAGCCTTTTCTGAGGGGATGTCATGTTCCTTGGGAGTGTTCTGGATCAAAACCAGTGATAAATATTATTGTGTGGCTTCAGACCAACAGAAGATTAGCCAAAACTCTTGTAGAAAAACCTCTGGTAATAATCAATTAAATGAAAATATGTGGGCATCAGTGGGCATCATACATCCTAGGCAGAATCCAAACTGATAAGATATCTAGAAAGATAAGAAATATATGGAAGGAAGAAAAATCTTTTTTTTTTCTTTTTTTCTTTTTTTCTTTTTTCTTTCCCCCCCAGAGATCTAGAGGTCACAGATATGAGTCCCATAAGAATACACAAAGAAATATCTTGCCAAACAAAATGTCATTTTTGTTCCCCTAGACAAAGTGTAAAACAGAAACATGTAGTTTTCCAAAATAAGAATTTCTGAAATTCTTATTTGTCTCTATGAATCATGAATGATAGTACTATGTTACCAAGAATAAAGACACTGTTTTTCAGTAACGTGTAGTATTCTCAGTATGAGCTTGAGACTCTCATTCGTCAGATCGACTTTCTTAACACGCCTGAGGAATAGATACGTATATTCTGTTGTAAAGCACTTGCATGTGTGTGTCTTAAATATGAACTTTAACTTTGATGGGAAGAATTGACTAGCCATTTATTAAAATAATGCATGCTGAGTCTCTGCTACCATCAACAAACATCTTTCTGGAGTGAATTTAAACGCAAAATGCAGAAAAAAACATTAGTAGCAAGCTTCCATCTCCCTGCACGCAAGAGACGAAGTAGCTGCTTACTGCCTTTGAAAATGCAGAGTACTCAGCCACTCACACAATCTTGGTGCTGGACAATAGCATTTGAAAACTTAATTCTGGTACTGCACTATCAAACTGCTGACACTGAGATTTGGTGACTGTTAAGGGCTTTTTTTTGTCTTTGAAAGGTACATATACATCTTTGTTGCTTATTGGGAGAGTTAACATTTATTATGGCTCAATATTACTATGTTGAAGTAATAAAGGGGGGTGGTGGAATAACTGTATTTTATCACTGAAACTTGAAGCAGGAAATGAAATCAAGTAACATCATGCATATCTGATTTCAATAACAAGAACAAAAAAAAAGTTTTGAAGAAAACAGACAGAAATAAAAGCCATTTTCAGGCTTCCTCAACTTATAAGGACTTATACAAAGTACAACACATGCAGACACACACATACAAAAACCCTGTGAAGGTTAGAAAACAAGACAGACTACCACTGTCCTGAATGCGGGACTGATATTAAAAAAGAAATCAGCAAACTCTACAGAAACACCTTGATTGTGCTTTGTAAACATTAAAAATAACTACCAACATTATCATGTAAGTAAGAATCCCAGTTTAAGTGAGTCCTTTTGGAAATATTGCTTAGGAACAGTATTTCAATTGAAATGGTGGTGTTCACTTGAGGCTTGGTGCTGAATCAGCTTACACGTCCTTTTGAATAAATGTTATGTCTGTGTGTGCGCACAAATGTATAACAGAGTCCTCCTTTCACTTTCTTCAGTTTAGAATCAGCAAATGAAGCACAATACAAGAGTCAAGATCTGTGAGATTAAAATATCTTTAAAAAAAGGTTCTTTTTTATCTAATAATTTGTAGAAAATCAGATTGAAATGTAAAAAGCAAAGTGAGAAAGCCAACACACAGCAGAATTATAATCTGATTTAATTTCATGTCTCAAAGCACAGAGGGAAATGAAAGAGTGAGACAGAAAACTGCTGGAGGGGAAAGGTAAAGAGAAATTTACAGGGAAGTTATTTTCAGGAAAACTTTAGTTCTATGACCCAAAATACTAATGTTTAAGCCTTGAAGTCAGCAAAGCAAATAGGCTATTTCTTAATTTTTCTTAATTTTTAAAGATTAGATAAACTAAACATTTCCACATTTATGATGGAGTTGTAGTTCCTAGCCACACTGACTACTCCTTCCTTTTGATCCCTCTTTACTTTTAAAATGCCTTTTTTTGATCTTCCTTTATGAAAATGATCATTCATTTTTTAGAAAAAATATTGTAGAAACACATTAGCTGTAACATCAGATAGGGGGGAACTGCTGCTTTTGAAAATTCACTTTTTAACGTACAGGTATTCTCAGAAAATAGCCTGTTTTCCAGGCTGACTTAAAATGAAAGGTGCTTAAAGCAGGTTTTTTCTCCTTGAACCAGAGGTTATTTTTTATATTCTGTAAATTCAGTAGTGTTATAAACATCATACATATAAAATGTTTTATTTCAAGAGAAAACTGAGTCATTTAAAATATATATATGTAAGGATGCGTGTGTATGTGTGCATGTTTTAGGAGCCTTGATCCCTTAGATATTTTTGAAAATCTTACTAAAGAACATGTTAATAAAATACACATTTATTTTTATGCTTGTATGTTTCCTGATCACTTTAAAGCATATTAAAACAGACACATGGAATTATATTATTCAGAAGCAATGAACCTTTTTAATTGCAACTGTGTGGCATCAACTCAGCAAAGTTGATGGTCCCCAAGATCATAAAATTAAACCTGAACAAATGGAAAGAGATAGTTCAAACATGGCAAGCAACAATATAAAGAGAATATACTTGAAGTTTATTCAAACAGTAAATTAAAGCTGAACTGATGTATACTATTGCTTAGATTAGATCAAATTGGAAGAGCACACAAATAGAAATCAGAGTAATGTTATAATATTCCCACTTACATATAAATATTTTAGTACAATAGCAAATGCGAGACTTCAGTAAAAGACATAATATCCAGGTGTGTTTTAATACCCCAGACAATGTAGGTAAGAACTACACATTTGATTAAAAATGTGAAAGTTAGGCACAGGATGAAAATGCTTAAGACAAATTTCTTTTTTTCCACAGAATAAAAAATGTTATTTCCTGATATTCTATTACTCTCAAAGCCTAAAATTGTGAACCATTTGCTTTCTCATTTAAATTAGAATGATCTCTCTTCATCTCTTCCATTTTCAGTGGTTCTTCAGCACCTTAAATCATCACTTTATTACAAGTTCATGACTGCAAATTATTAAAAGACAAAAAATTAAGAGGAGCATTGGCAAGCAGCTTCACCAACGAGATTGTTTACAATACTACGGATGGATGAACTATAGAGCAGGTTTTGAAGAATTTTATTTCAGAAAATGCATATATGAAGGTCAGTTTTAATGTTTCAGGAGAAAAGAGTGGAAAGATAATTGTCCGAGTCAGTTCAGTAATGCATTTTTGGACACCTCACTCTGACCACTTGCAGATAAATACTAAATGAAATTATATTAAAAGATCAAAATCTGGTTTGGGATAATTTGAATAAGCACACTGGTCAATTCATCATGGCAAAACAACTACAACATGGGAAAAATGTTATCCTTTATTTCAGGAGATTTCTTCTTTGTAATGATAGATGAGCTTATAAGAATCGATACAGTTTGAAGAACATATTGTCAGAGGCCCAAATGAAAGATTGTGTGGTATTATTTACATGGCGCAGAGGTATAGGCAACCCTTAGAGAGATATTGAAATACTACCATAAGTGCAAGAGAGGAAACAGTCAATATTTTTTTGAAATTCAGGATCCTAAAAAAAGATTGCATAATAAATGTTTAATAAAGAGATAATTCCAGCAATAGTAACATGAATTGTGAATAATGGCTTTTGTACCAGCAAACTTAGGTACTGCAACACCATTTATTCTTTCTTACGGCAACTTTAGAGGCAACAACAAAAACCATCCAGATTAGAAAATTTATGTAAGATAGTCTACACCCAAAGTAGTCTTTTCTAGCAGTGTCAGATGCCTATACTAGTCACAGAGTCCTTTTAACGTTCCACTGCTAGTACAAGTAATCATTGTGCGTACATTCAGTACCGTTTCAGCCTTTTGTGACCTAAATGCAGGATCCTGAAGTAAAGTGGGTACCTAGAAGATCCTTTCCTACTTTCAACCATCTTTGGAGTCTCTGGGGAGATTTTCCTGAACCTCCTAAAGAGGTTCTATTTGAGTATAGAATAGAAAGTACTTCTATTTGGTTCTTGTTATCATGTATGAAAGTGTCTACAGTTTGTTCCTTCTTGCAAAAGGTTTGCTGAACTTTGATGGTAAAGCCACATTAGGTGGATTTAAGGATACCAGACAAATTTCACATATCACTAGTGGATGGTATAAACATAAAAAAAAACCCTGCTACATTAAACAAGCTCATATTTAATTTCATAATTCAAAAAGTCAGGAAAACATGAACAAATTGCCAGAGAATAAATTGGACCTTCCCTCAGGCATCCTTAAATTATTCATCAGTCTTTTGGGGAAAAAATTTTAAACATAGTTCACTCCATTTAGAAGCTATTTCATGTATTTTTGTTATTTAAGCAGCAAATATTAGAGTTTGTGCTTGTGTAAGCAGAGCCATTTTGAATTTACATTGCATTCCTAGATAAATAAAGGGTCATTTAGACACTCTTCAAGCCAATATTAAGAAAATACATTCTTTAATTGTAAAGCACACATATCTTTCTAACTCAGAATTAGAATCTGTTACAAATTAATGCGAAAGAAAAAAGCAGGGGTGGGGGTGGCTGGGAGCAACAGATCAACTGGATACGCAAGGTGAAAAAACATGCAAGGGGACATTGGACAAAAAGGTCTCATTCAATAGGCAACAGAGTGGAACATCACACAGGGAGAAAAGACTTCCAGGAAGAAATGCTCTTCAGAAGGAACCTGGTATTCAATTAGAAGTGACCACTCATGCAGTAACAGACACCTGGAGTGGCAAACAGCAAGATAAACTCAGCTACCGTATATCAAAGTATACAGCATACGCACTGTTTAAGCTAAGATAAATTATCCTCTGTCCCTGAAAGTCAAGATGAAATATTGGATTTAATTGCTAGAAAACTTGAGGAGTTCATAATGCAAGCTCAATGTGTTAAGTACCACACATCCAGATGTATAAATGAAAATGACAAAATGTTCCTGATCTTACACTGTGAAAAAGGCCTGAATTAATATTTTGCAGTGAGCTTTTATTTTTGTACATTTATTTAAAAATAATAATAAAAACCAGATTCGTTTCTTCAGTTTGTAGATCTTTCTATACACAGGTCCAGAAATTACAATACAAAAGTAGAATACAAATCATAAGATGATCTTTTTATCCTGCTTAGGACTTCAGTACCAAGCACACAAAATTCATTGCACTAAAACATATGCTCAATTCCTCTGATATTTGCAGGTGAAACAGTCACTAAAGAAAAGAGACCAGTCGTTCTTCCTATATTTTCTCATTTTCCTATATTAAGCCTTGATTTATGTCAGTCCACCTTTAGTTAAATAAAGATGCTGATAATAGTAAAATCTTTCATGACAGGTGCTTTCACATATTTTCCACCTTTTCATGTCAAGTTGATCAATATCTCCTTTTTTTCATGAATTGTTCTTCCCTGTCTTTTTCACATACTCCATGACCATAGCCTCCTGTAATAATAGTAAAAACTGCAGAGTTCTAAATCCAGGAAATCAATGGGATTGTTTATATGGGTAGTCTCTGAGACATAAACTTAGTACTTGATTTTCTGGCTTTGTTGTTCTTGTTTTTAAACAGAGGCGTTTATACAGAGCAGGGACTGGCAGGAAATATATCAAGCTGGCAATGGTGTGAAACCTCACCGGACGCTGTTACTGTATGTGTGAAGACAAGCAGGAGGTATGCGTCAGCTTAAAAAAAAAGAGTCAGGAAACAGTAAAACTCCAGTGAAACTTGCATTTATCCATTAGAAAAAGCAGAGTGAGGGAGATAAGATATTATCTTCTTCTGATCCTTATTTTTTTTAAGATTTCATAGACACTCATTCACCCTTTTAATATCACTGCAAATTAAATGCCTTATCTGTGTAAATAGTTTTATATTTTGCTTTTTTTTACACATCAAAGGGATCACACATTCTACACGTCATCTATAGCAGTATTTTTCCATAGTGTGATAATCCCAGCTACAGTCAGAACATGGAAGCAGTCTCTCTCTGGAAAACTTTTCAGTGGGAGATTTTCCTGGCCCAAATATGACACATTCTCAGTCAGTCCTTATATCCATAAAAATTGATATGCATGTGATAAGTTTGCAATTCTAAAGCCATTACATTCTAGTATCATTTCAATATGTTATAGTGAGAAGAGTCAAGTCAAGGGGTCTATCATTCTGCCAGTGTAGAGGCATTTTTCTAACAATAAATGAATACAAGTACTCCACAATATATTTTATTGTAAGACAAGAGAGTGGTACCTCTTTTAATTCTATTTTACACATAGTAGGTGTCGTTCCTTTCTTCGTAAATTCCCTTTATTCCTATACATTTCAATAATTCCCTGCTGGACTTTTCTACTTAGGCAAAAAAAGCTTCTTACAGAAAGCTGAAATATTTTTTTCTTCTATATCCATTGTGGTGTTAGGAAGAAAAAAAAAAGACAGTTCAGCACTTCTTAAAGACATTAAAACATTTTGTAAAAAATTTGGTAATTTCACAACATTGTTAGAATGAAAGAAAAAATGCTACTTTTAAAATGCGTAAATACAAATGTTAAAAAGCTCATTATTAGTCAATTTTGATGTGATGTATCTAAAGTATATGTGAAACTAGAAGACAGAGCTAGCCTAAGATGACTCTGCGCCATAGGGTAAACCTAAACTGAGATTTAACCCTGAAAGTTTTCTTTTAGTGTATGCTGTGACTGTGACTGTGTATTTCAGTCTAATCTGTGCACAATAATAAGAAACTTTCCTGTGGAATTTAATTCACTTAAACCTCAACTTGTCTAAATGACATTTGAATAACAATCTGTGAAAGAAGGAAGAAAAGAAGATTTTTCTCTCACATTTGTACTGATAAGCAAAAACAAGACCAGGAGCTATTCTAAGGATACGTGGCAAATAGCATGGCCTGTTCATATCTGCGCTATTTACCATTTGCTCTGAGGGCTTGTCTGAGCTCAGTGTGATCATAGAATCACAGAAAGGGTTGGAAGGGACCTTTGAAGATCATGTAGTCCAACTTCCCTGCTGTGGGCAGGGACATCTTTCACTAGATCAGGTTACTCAAAGCCCCATCCAATCTGACCTGGAACACTTACAGGGATGGGGCATCCACAATTTCTCTAGGAAACCTGTTCCAGTGTCCCACCAGCCTCATTGAAAAAAGTTTTCTTCCTTATGTTCCTCTAAATACCCTCTTTCAGTTTAAAATCATTGCCTCTTGTTCTGTCACTACAGGCCTTGGTAAAAAGTCTTTCTCCATCTTTATATATTGGAAGCCCCCTTTATATATTGGAAGACCACAATAAGGTCTGCCCAGAGCCTTCTCTTCTCCAGGCTGAATAATCCCAATTCTCTCAGCCTTTCTTCGTAGGAGAGGTGTTCCAGCCCTCTGGCCATTTTCATAGCCCTCCCCTGGACTGTCTCTAACAGGCCCATGTCTTTCTTCTACTGGGGAACCCAGAGCTGGATGCAGTATTCCAGTTGAGGTCTTACACAAGAAGAGATGAGGAGAAGAATCACCTCCCTCACCCTGCTGGCCATGATTCTTTTTATGCAGCCCAGGATACAATTGGCTTTCTGGTCTGCAAGCACACGTTGCTGACTCACGTACAGTTTTTCATCCACTAGTATTCCCAAGTCCTTTTCCGCAGGGCTGCTCCCAATGAATTCATCCACCAGCTTGTACTGAAATTGGAGATTGCCCTGACCCAAGTGCAGGGCCTTGCACGTGGCCTTGTTGAGCTTCATGAGGTTCACATTGGCCCATTTCTCAAGCCTATCAAGGTCCCTCTGCATGGCATCTCTTCCCATGAGCATATAAACTGTACCACTCAGCTTGGCGTCATTGTCTTCGTGATACACCTGTTGCTCTAAGATATAGTATGTTTTTTCATTTGTTTGTTTTCAGTTTAATGCCTCTAATGTCTCAGATATGTGATATTTCCATAGTGTGAGATGGAATATAGGTGTTGCATGTCCAGGTTTGTGACTTAATGTCATACCAGAGTGAACAAGATTGCTGAGATAAAGCTGGATTAAGGTGGAGGTAGTCAAACAGGATGCAAGTGTCTTCTCCAAATAGCCTGCTGAGAGTGGTTTCTGCCACATTCCTCTAAACACCTCGAGGGCAATCCTCCCAGAGACCCCTGTCTGTTATGGGTGAAAACTACGTAAAGGATGTTTTAACAGTTAAGCAATGGATGATCTGTGATGCAGTATTTGAGCTCCCTCCCTCCCCTCTTTTACTCAGCAGTAAGGATTGGGAAGAAGGTGCAATGCCTAGTGCTGTCTTTAAAACAGATGAAGGATGAATGCACATCATCTAACTTCAGGCACTTAGTCAGACGTTTTAAAGATCTTAGTAGATATCTTCTCCACTCGGCAGAGAAAGCAATCACTCCCTTCATGACAATTACAAGCAGGAGCATCTTTCGCATCCCCAGTTACAGAAAAAGATAAGATTAGCCTTCTGGCATCTAATTTTCTTAGATGATGTGACTGTTAAAAACTTGATCTTTCGCTCTACTACCAATCCAGAACAGAAGTCGTAAAAGGCAAATTTCATTAAATATTCTTATTTGTTTACTTTAAAAAGTCAATTAAAAAGTAAGGACTGATACAAAATAGGTGAAGGAAGAACAGAAAGCAAAGCAAAAGAGAAAGCAGAGAACACAAGTGGCAAGAAGACATACTACTGAGAATAATTTTGCATGTAAGTGGAGAAAAGCCAAAACTTTTCAAGTATTCTCATTTCCAGAGGCTAATGTTTATAAATATGAAAAGCTAAAGGACAGCTGATCAGTTTGATAGATAAATAGTAAAGCAATTTTTAATACACTTTCCTATCATTTAGGTTATTTAAAAGATCGTCAAGAACATTAGCTAAGCAGAAGCAGATACACAAGTCTCCATTTCATGCATGTAATTATATAGCAAAATTACCTCTTAAAAGTTAGCACATAGAAGAATTACATTGTGTACTGTGAAATTGACTGAATTTCTGCACTGAGTTTGCACTGTTCTGCACTGAGTCACAGACATAAAGTGTGTATCTTCGAGGTCTTCTTTACTAAAGAGCTATTTAATAAGGATTTTCCTTAGGTGGTGTAGGACAGTTGTTATGATGTAGCCTTCCGCATAATAAAGCATATCCATCTTTACACAGGAGCACTTGGTAAAGTCTTCTGGCAGTATATAAGAAGAGAAAACCCTACTGCCTGCAGTATAGCTGGATGCATTGTACTGTAATTATAAAGTCTTATCAAACATTCACCATGAATCATATTTACCGAGTACAGTAAAGGACTACTTCCTCAGCAGCAATCTGGTAAGGATCGGTTTAAAACAATGCATTTTGCTTGTTATTTCAAGGAGCTAATAATTTGAGCACTACCACTATTGCATCTTACAGTTGCACGCAGTTGTCTGATCAAGCCTGTGTCAAGAACACGTTGTGATGGATCATGGCAAGGAGTCCCCACCTCACTGAAGTAAGATTCATTCTCAAAACTGAGTACCGTCTATGGGCAAAGCACAGAAAACTCCCTTGATGAGGAAGCAGTGGTTCCCCAAGGTGTCTTCTCCACCAATCTTGTGAGCTCTGTGCTGAAGACACAGTTTCTCCCACCTATTTAGAAGATCCCTGATGTGATAGTTTCAGAAGACTCCCAAAGCAGGTGATGAGCTGGAAGCTTTGGGTGAATCTTTTGAGACAGATAATTTAATATTTGCAATTTTTTTGTGGCTGTTCATTGACACTGATAATACTCATTATTAATACAGCTTTTTAGAATTCTAATACAATGTTCATATCCCCTAGCTACTAAATAGTGTTTGGGTAAAATATCTCTGCTTACCATGGCTGAGATAATTACAAAGACAGCTTCTAAATTACTTTTGTCAATTTGCCAGGAACAGATTTTTACTTAAATGACACACTTTACTGCTGTATACACATTACATTGAACCAGCTAATGAGGGTGGATTTGATATTTTGCTTCAAAAAATGACTTATCTTGCAGCAGAGCTGGGTCTGGATTCTTTGAGGATTATAATTATGCTCCTTTCATAGGTTTGGGGTTTTTTCCCCTTTTTAAGAGAAATACTGGTAATGTTTGAATTTAGGCATAAAAGTATTGACTACTAATCAATTTGAATATGATTAGCTTTGTCCCCTCTCCTTCTTCAAGAATGGACTTATTTGTATTTTTCTATTACCAGCTTTTGTGCTCATTTGGCATTCAAGAGCAGTTAAAAAAATTTACCAGCCTGCCTGCTGCACAGCCACACACATCTTGGTGTTTGTGATTTTGTGGGTTTGACTGTGAATGTGAATAAGTGAAATCAGTTTTGTTTTAAAATAAAAGCACCTTCCCATCCTTTAAAATCTTACATTGACATTTTCTACAGTATTTCAGTATTAGTCCCTACATATCTGTCTACGTGCCCATTTCTAACAAAATCGGTTTCCCTCGTCTTCCTCTGTTGCAGCCTCTCTTTGCCTACAGTCCCATATTGTTCTTTACTATACTGACTGTGGAGGGAAGCATGAGTCATTATGATTCAGCCCTAAGTATCTGCATTTTGAATACTATGATAACTGTTTGGATCTCAGACAATAAGGCTGAATCTATTCCTAGATCAAAACCCCATCATTTTCCCCCCAAAAGATATTTCATGTTACTACCCTAAAGGGGACAGGACTGTGATTGTCCTGTCATCAGAGAAGCTCATGAATTACCACTCAAATTCAAATTTCAAAAGTACAAAATCAATAAATTCATTTACAACCTTCCTATGATGTTAACTAATGTATTCTTGAGAAAACCAATCCAGATCAATCAGATGAGAGGCATGCATAGAAGGACTAAAAATTAAGACACACAGATATAGAACGTTTTTCAGATGAACTTTTTTCCGAACCTCAGCACTTCTCACTGGGTCAATAAAATCACTTTTGGCCTCTTAAGCAATGCACTAGCTTATCAAAGCCAAAACATAACACTTTGGAACGTAGGGAATTTAGCAGTATTACAATGCGCAGGAGGAAATATAAGGGAGACAAAGATAGTGTAGGTGTGAGGTTTGGCCTGATTTTGATAAATACCTTCAAAGGCCCACCAAATTACACAAACTGGACATCTCTGCTCTGAACTCTGCCCACCCTATAATTCCTTTATAATGATCAAACAAAACATATCAGTATCTTTTGAAAATCATGACTTTTTTTTCACATTTCTGATTAATACAGAAAAAAATAATTTCTGTGATAATGGATGCTGTAAATAATTCCTCTTTCTTTCCCTTGTTATGCGTTTCTCACCTCTCTATCTCATAATTATTCAGCTGCTGATAACATGCAAACTAGGACTACAGAAAAAAAAACGAACACAAAATAAATAGAATTGCATTTGCTTTTTCTGGACTCTAAAGTCTATTAAATATGCTATTAAATACTCTATCTGTGTGATCACAAAAGCTGCTTAAAACTTAAGGAGCTCCTTTAAAGTTTTAGTGTCCTATATTTCCATAAATATAATGGGTACTGTCAGATAGGTTTCTCTTTCAAATATTGTCATCAAATGCAGAAAAAGTAGTTAACAACAAATACCAAAGAACAAGACACAGCAGAAATCAGAAACGCAGTCAAGTATTTTAAGCAATTTCTCTGAAAAAGTTTTCACTTAGAACATTTAGGAATTAGCCACACTAGTTTCTGAACTGAAATCTCTGCTGTGCAGGAATAGCTAAGAGTAAAATTGGTACTAAAACTACACCAAAACCTTAAGAGCAGTGATAAACAGCATGCTTGGTGGAAGGGTGGACATAACTGCAGGAAAATTAACCCAAGCATAACCTGGGCACAGATCCTGTTTTATGTGAGTAGGCTGCTAAACTGTTTTGGGATCCTAATGGAGAAGGGAATAGCTCAGAGCATGAAAACATATCGAGTATTTCCATGTTAAACAGTTTGCAAGGTCATCCTGCACTGTGACCTGAAAAATTAAATTATATGCCATTGTTTTTTTAAATAACTTCTTAAAACCAAGAATATAGTCTGCAAAATACCTCGCTGAATTTTTCTGATATGTCAGATTGCTATGAGAAAGATGAAAAGTAGTATTACTCTCTTCTTTCCTGTGAGATGACAAAACAGAAATCAGAACTTTGGCAGTGTAAGATCAGGTAGGAGATTCTTTGGAAACCTCAGTGGGATCAGGATTATGTTCAAGGTCTTATTCCCAACCCAGAGTGAGGTGCAAGGGGTCATATAGCCATCACTCAGCAGTCATGTATGGAGCACTTTGAATAAGGACAAAAAAGGAATTAATCATAGGAAATATGTGAAAACTGAAATTCTAATTTTAATTGGTTTTAGCAAATCAAAATTTTGACAGAAAATTTTTGGACAAAACCATTACCTGTCAGTTGATGTTAACTCCTCTTCTTTATAGAATAACTTTCTATTTTTAATATAATTTTAATGATTTTTAGTTTCTTTTCAAAGGGTTTCTAGAATCCAGTCCTTCGTCACTCACTAAAAGCAGTTATTTCCTCCTATATAATAATAGCAATGTTGGCTTCTTAATTGCATTTTATGTCTAAACTGACGTAATTTAAATAGTCAGGCTAATAATAGTCAGATCCACTATTAATTATAATGGCAGTACTGATTTAGTAATATAAAAAACTATATATCCGGGGTTCAAACATTTCTCCAAAGTACTTATTCCTGTTACTCTGCTCTTGTTTATCTTCTCTGAAATGTCCAGTCCTTATATACTTACATAAAACACAGATATTACTGTAAAACCAAGATTTAACATGAATAACAGAAAACATCCCTTGAAAGTACTGGGTCTGTCTTGGTTCCTTCTTCAGATCTTATTTCAGATACTTAATTCTTCAAAAAGGTCTCTGGGATCTGTGACATTTTTAATTATGGTACCAATCCCAATTGCTTTATTTTTTATTAATGGGGCAGTGATGAATTATTCCACAGCAATTGCTTCATACATTTAAAAACTTTGTAGAAACATAGTGCCAGAATTTCAGTTGCTCTTAATTGCTCCTTTTAGAAAAATCTCTTTTCCTCTCACATTTTCTTAAAACATGAAGGATCAGCTACTGCAAGGGACAACTTACAGATGTGCAATCTATACAATCATTTCCTGCACTAACTGTATGAGAAAGCAGCAAAGTATAGCACAAACCCCCTACATTTCTTGCAAATACTAATAGTTCTATTGACTTTCTAATGACAAAGAATAATACCTGATACAAATTACTATTTTGCTTCATACATTCTTCTTATACACTAATTCAAGACGACTGATTAATGATAGCTACTGGTTCAGAAGTTAAAGCACAGCAGAAAAGGACCTAGGAAAATATTATTGACTATATTTGTTTAGTAGTGTACCAGTTTCAAAGACATATGGTTACCTTCGTGAGATATGGAAGCACTTCACAGGTCTCATATCCGGCCATACCCCTCATTCTACCTCAACTCCATGACAGAAGATACAGGTACACATCGCTCCTCACATCAGTTCTGAAAAGATGTCCAACCTTTGCCAAGGCACTGAGTGCAAACCCTAGTCACTGTGGGTACCTGTTCAGCAGCAGCTTCAGCAAGTATTAGGGGCCAAACTGATGATTCAGAAGGCTAGAGACTGGACTCTCAGTCCTTGTATAGTCAATAGGTATGGTGGAAGTTGGAGCAGAAGTGAAAAAGTGGTAGAAAGCAGGAGCACACAAGGGGAAAATTCAGAACATTTAAGACATCTTAAGTGAGATTGTGTGAAAGTCACCTAAAAAAAAGAAGCTGTCTTTACTACTGATTTTTATCTGAAGACTACATATCTTAGGTACAAACATAAGCAGGCAAATTGCAAGATGAAGATTAAGTTTGGTATTTGTTCTATCTTACTAAAATAAATAAATGAATGAATGAATAAATAAATGAAGAAGTGAAAGCAAATATGTATGTTATGTCAAATGCAATTGCATATTACATTTTTTTCACTTGCAGAAGCCAGTCAATGTAATATGATAAAGAACATTTATAAGGTATTATGACTTCCTTGCTATGCTACTACAGAAATAAAATACCTGACTGTCTGATATTCTTTCTCTTGAAGATAAATCCATCTTGGTATTTTACGACAGAACAGAATTTTCTTTTGTGAAGCAAATATTAAGAAGTATGATACCC
This sequence comes from Larus michahellis, assembly GCF_964199755.1. Lineage (NCBI taxonomy): Eukaryota > Metazoa > Chordata > Aves > Charadriiformes > Laridae > Larus > Larus michahellis. Next base: position 47,260,475 of record NC_133896.1, read on the forward strand.
AAAGAAAAAAGAATATCTATAGTGAATTGTAATTTAACATACAATAACTTCATTGACTTGCAGTTACCAGTCTTCTCCTATCTAAGCTGAGGGTTCTGTGTGATCACTGTGGTAAAAAAGGAGGCTAAATTCTATTAGTATGATATGTGACAATAGAAAAGGATTTAGGGAAGGAAAAAGACTATTCTTAAAAAGTGTAAAATATTTCATTGATATTTCCTACATCAAAAGGAACATAAAAACTATTAAAAAAAAAAAAGTCAGGCACACAAAAACAATTTTTAAAAGATAAGGATATACAAATGTATTGTTTTCTGGCTGGTTTTAAAATACTAATATTCATTCACATTTTGCGTAAAACAATAAAAAATTACTGTCCATTTAAAAAAAAAGTGAGAGAAGAGGCTAAAAGAGAAATAGGCAAAATGGCATCAAATGGAATAAACAAATTTCAGATAATTACTAAATGCTTTGTAAATTTTAAGAATTTATAATTATTTTCCGTATTTGTCAAAAGAAATAGATTCTCACTTGAAGCCTGTTTTAATATAAACAAAAATACCTTCAAATAGATTCCAGATCTTTTTTTCCTCTGTTTTCTCCAACTTTTTTCCCACATTCCTTATGGGATTTGTTTGATTTTTTTAAAATTAAGACTTTTATAGAGAATATTTTGGCTAGCTATAACACAACCTTAATGAGGACTCAGAACTCAGATAAAAACCTTTGTTAAGTTCAGTTACTGTACATTTGAAAAATAGAAATGTAATATAAAGGAGAGAAATGGGATCAGAGTGAAAAAGATGGGGAAAGAAAAAGAAGATGATGACTCGACATTCTCACTGCATGCTGCTGGATGATTTGGAATATTATCATCATAACTGGCTGTCTAACCAAACTGATCCATAAACTCAAGCACAAGCTTTATTGGCCAGTCAGGTTCCTTCTTTCATTCCTTCTATCTTTAATTTTTTGTTAAGCAAAATATTGAGACACAAAATGATAGCAAAGAAGGTGCTAACCCAATTTATAAGACTCTTCTGAATGAAATCCAAAGAACCTTTTTTTGCTATTCTAGTTTTATTTCTCTCTTTCACTTTTACTAACTAATTTTACAGATGACAACGTAAAAAGAAATGGTTTAGAATCTGTTTTTCATTACCTCCAGGTTCATGACCTTAGACCCTCCTCACTATACAGGAGGCTTTTTCATCTGTGTGTATTACTCTGACATTTCTCTCTCGTATCACTCTTTTTCAAGAGTGCCTAATGGACAGGATAGATAGTGGCAATTCTTTTTTTTTTTTAATTACCATTCCTGTAATTTCTTTTCAGTTTCTGTTATTCTGTATTAATATAATACATGTCTACATAGGGCATAGGAAACCTACCTTCTTTAGATAATTTTAAAAGCTCCCCATTTTCATTCTTCTTTCTGTCAAATTTCACTTGAACTTTAGTTATTGCAAAACCAGGGTTTGTATGTTTGCTATTTTTTAAAATTAAACTCACACTTCCAACTTTCCCCTGGCAAGGAACAAATATTTAGAATAATCCTTTTGATCAGAGTGTCAAGGAAACCATGAAATCCTAGGTTTAAAGAATTCTTTTCAGCACTTTTAGTTGGAGAGTTCATTTTAACATATTCCAGATACTTCAAAGCTTGAAATTTAAATTTTCTCTTCAACACTTTTTTACTGCCAGAGTATATTTGAAATAGATAACATCACAGAATAACAGTACAAGATCTACAATTTAATGTGAGAGCAGGTCTGTTGAGAAGGATGTGACAGACTTGTCTTATTTCAGATGTTTCTTTCAACAATGCTACATCATATTACATTGTATGCACTACAGGGAATTAAACAATTGCATATTGTGAAAATGACAAAATAATATATACTAGAATAAAAAAAAAAATTATTTAGCGAACAAGAAGTGGTATCATTCTTAGGAAACAATAGCACTGGAAAAATCTTACAGTGAAACAATGGGATATATCTGATTAAGAGAGAACTCAACACAAACGTATCTCAAAGGAATTTGTGGAATCTCTGTTTTAAACTAATTTCAAAGATGCAGATACTACATGCATTTAGCACAAAGTACATCAAGTCCTCTCTACAGCTTCAGGAATACGGAAAAAAATGTTTCACAATGTGTGAAAGCTAAAAGAATGGATAACAATGGACATTATTACAACGAAAGTAAGAGACATCGGGAAAAGGAGATAAAATAGAAAAAAACCACAACATATCATTGACCCATTTACTGAGAAAATGAATCATAATACATTAAAAGTCTTTGACATGCTTTTTGTTAAAATTTAAAGTTATTTTGTCTGTTCATTTCACCAGATTTTTACATCAAGAGAAAACCAAAAAGATGGACTACTTTAGATTCACGACTTTGCTTTAATCTAAAGTTAGAGACAAACTACTCAATATTCAAGCAATAGATAAAAGAAACATAAATGTAACCTGCATTTTCTTGTACATGGCAAAAGCTTTTACCTAATTGTCAGTGCAGTTAGTCTCAAAAAGTTCTGAAAATAGACTGATTCATCTTTCTTCAAATCTGAATCATAATGGTATTTCTCAGGATCATCAAAGCATATCAGAAGCATTTGCTAGCTCCATCCATACAAACCAGAAATTGTTTAAAACCTTTTTAACAGGTATCAGTCCTGTACTTGGATCTAATCTTAAAATAAGGCAATTTCAGATAAGAAATCACACTTTAAAAAGCCACACTGAAGAGTTGTAGCTCATTCTGGAAACTCATTTGAGCAACACTTCGCCACTGAAATTATTACTTTAGAGATTACCTACAAAAACTCATTCTTACCTTATCAGTAAAATAATTTCTTTTGCAAATATTTTTGAAATGAAAGTAGTTCTGCAGATTGAAGCTTCAGATTATATTTTAGACTAGTAGTGGTTTTAAAGTTATAGCTAACAACATACTACAATTGTCATCTTAAGTCTTTTAAATAATCTGTCTTCACTGAGTTTTGACCATGGCAATTCTAGGGGGAGTTTTGACATATTTTCCAGTCTGACGTTGAAGTTTCCGAAAATCTACATCCATAATCCATGGTCTGAATCATCTTGTCTAAATAGCTACTTTTCTGCATTGAGAACTTGAGCATTAACTGTTAAAGATCAAAAGATTAAAGAAGAAAACAAAAAACAATTGTGCAAAAAGGCAACGCACAAAGAGCCCTCTTTGACCCTTTCAACTTCTACGAAAGGGTCATATATGTAATATATAAACACATGTTTCTTCTGGTAGTTTTAGTTTGAAAGACATGAAGGAAAAAATTTCCTTTTTTGTGCACAAAAAAGTATTGATCAGGACCATTTTCATCCTGAAATACTCTAATTTTCTTTCAGTGGCAAAGGTTTTGTCACTGTTAGTTGCCAAAGCATGTGCACAAACTTGCCACAACATCATTTTAATGTTCCCTTATCCATCTGTGTTACCTTTTAAAATGTATCTAACAGCACAAAATCATCTTAAACCACTCACGTTTTGGTCCCTGTTCCTTCCATTAGGTTTTGGAGCAAGACTAAATTTATACCAAACATAAGATTTTTATTCACTTTGAACTAGAGGCAGTTTATTCTCAAAGCCAATATTCACGCTTCTGTGATTCCTGGAAACACGATGGGGCAATTCCTAACTAACAAAGATTTGAACAAAAGTCTCTCATTCTTTGTATGGTTCAGGTTAAAGACACATCAACTAGAAGACTTTTGAAAGAGTCTTTTTACCATAACCAAGATCTTTATTTTATTGGAGTGTTGAAGAGAACAGTTTCTTCATTTTTTCAGATAGCTTTACAGGACAGGAGAATGTTCCCTGTTCACACACTGTTTAAAATTCTGTTCCATGTAAACAGGCATTCACAGTTTGATCTTTCCTTAGTAGCACTGACTAGTCTATAGAAGATAACTTTGCATGTATTTGTGGTGGGATTATGAGTCAGCCACAAGCTTGTGATGAACATATTCACCCTACCACCTCTTTTTGCTTGATATAAGCTTAACAAATGATAATAAACAGTTTTGTAAACTCTGCAATTATGTTTTATCAAACCACAGAAGAAAACTGATATTGAAGAAAATAAATTTGTAGAGAGAAGAAACTTAGATCTCCCAGATGAGACATTATATAAAATACCTGAGAAGTAATTCTATCCTCTCCAATAGTCTGGAGTCCTCCCCAATTTTCTTTGATTTACAGGGAAGAAAGTTTCCATGTTATCCCCTGGGAGTCCCAAAAAGAGAGTTTCTCCTGTCTGTGGCTTATTAGCTGAAAAACCGCTCCTTTCAGGAATCTCCCAGCTATATCTATCCATTTTTCAGGCTTTTTTCTTGGCTTGATCTGTCTCTCACATTACACTCCAGAAGCTCTTCTGAGAGAAGTATTTCAAGTTTTCAAGGACGGAGAATTTTCCCCTGTATGAGAAATTACTCCTGTTCGAAGAGCATTGGTCACAGTAACAGGAGCAGGGAGCCTTCCTCTCTGCTACTTGGCTACATCCTTTTAACCAAAAAGCACATATACAACGAACTGTGAATGAACAGGCTAGGCAGTTAGACCATCTGTTAGCATCACAGAATAATTGATAACATGCCATTTTTGCTTTTTCTAATTAAGTACTTACATTGTAGGATACTGAATGAGCAGGAGTACTTCAAAATATAACCTAAGTGCTGCTACCTCTGTGATTCTGCTAAGCAGGAACACAGACCTTATGTACAATTCCCCGGTATAGACTTGTCTATAAACTTAACTGAAGCATAAAAATGTAACAGATCAGTGCAATACTGGTAGAATTATCTTAGGCTGCAACATTGCTATAATTTTGTTTTTTCCTTGATCAGGCCTTGATTTATTTTCATGATCAGCTCTTTCTCGTACCATAGCATGCAGTTGGTTAATGAAAACTGAATCTATGAATCGTGTTAACATTTACAAGCTCTGAAAGAGTCTTCAAAAGTTAGGCCATCATGAAAAATAATAGGCTTGCTGATATACTGTCCCTTAAAAACTCAGGAAATGCTTAAAGTAATGAAATTCCTATTACTGAAGCAACCAGGACAAATATTGTACAAATAACATCAATTTAGGCATCGTATTAATATTGGATTCTCATTTTCTCAAAAAACTCCATAATGATAATAAAAAACCTGGATGCTATTGTGAAACCAGGAGGTGATAAGAACGTAAATTCAAAAGGTTCTTGAGCTGTATCCAAATTAATAGAAGTCATTCTGGGAAGAAAATACTTTCTAATATATACAGACATTAGCAATATAACAGTACAGTAAGACTGAAAAAATGTATTCAGCTGATACATTTTTAACAAAGAGTTTAATAGCTTCTCTACTATGGATATCATTTTAAATGGAAAAAATCTTTTCCTTCAGAACAGGTTCAGATACTATACAAAAATAATTTTTCATGATAAGGAAAAAAAAAAGGGAAAACTTCAAGGAAAAAATAAACAGGTACATAACTCCTTTGAAATAGTCACATCACAGTAGCAGATTGTGCAAGGCTGAGACCAGAGAAAAATGGCAATGATGTGCTATAAAATTTCCAAGAGAATTTAGTAGCTTAAACGAATTCACTAAGAGATTTGACATACTGTCATAGACTGAAAAACCTGACTGAGAAAAGGTGGGTAAAATTTAAAGAATGAAGATATTGTTCTTATTAAAAAAAAAAAAAAAAAAAAGCCAAGGGTCTTTTTTTTTTAGCTTCCACTCCTATCGTTATGAGCTGTTACAAAAATATATCCATATCCATGAATTTAAACAAGCAACTTGTAACCTTGTTCTCTAGTGAGACTGTGTATGTTAGAATTTGATTAGAATGTGAAATGCCTAAGAACTAATTGCTAAAGGTAGGTAACCCACACATAAAACCCCAGTTGTAAGCTTTGGGAGTTGCTGCCATGGAGATACACACTCATTGACATGACTGTTCTTATTTGGGGAATGTTTGCCTGAGAAAAACCTCACTGTACATATGCACATTTATAGCACAGAGAATATTCTGGTTCTCCTCTGCCCCAGAGTGCCCGATTAACTCAATAAGGCTATTTGTGCCTGAACACCTAGCCACAAGTGAGGTGGGAATTAAAGAACAGAATACTCCCAAACGTCGCTGTGGTTCTCTTTGCACTGGCACCTAATTTAGTACCCGCTTTCATACTTGCTATGAAAACACTGGACATTTCAGTAGGAATTTGGACAAAAGTAAGTAAAAGATGGGATATTGATGTAATAGGTTACATAAAATGATTTTGTTGCTAGATAAGGGAAGAAGTAATAACGACTATGACAATTCTACATATATAGTATACATGACACAAGCAGAGTAGGTACACGTAGGAGCAAGTAAACATTTCTGATAAGATAATAAAAGGATTTGTGCTTGGAAGATGCTATAGTTTGCTGTGTATCTTTTTTTCTTCTTAAAAGGAGTATGAAATATCAAGACCTTTCTAGAAAAAGACAACTTCACGCTCTTTTAAAAGTGTATAATTACATTTTCTATCGTCAGAAAATGGTTCTAGGATAGGGGATCTTGCATACTGTTGATTCTGTTACCTAGAATTTTTCTGCTATTTACCAGAATCAGTTATTACTTTTAGGACATGCCTAAACTCGACAAAGGAAGCCTTTATAGAAAGCATTTTATTTAGCTAAGAAAGTCACCATTCTGCATGTGATGTCAGCTGACTATAATTTGACATCACTTGCAAGGCAGTCAATATCTTTTTAAATAATCCTTTTCTCTACTTAATGCTACTATTTAATATTATTCTAAAAATATTCTGAGTCAAGGCAAACTATTACTTTTTGGAAAAAATATTTTGAGAAAGCTGTCTATTATCTCACAGCCAACACACAGAATTAATCTAAATCATATAGCCAGTTGATTCTGAAAGATCAGCTCCTTCAAACTCCAGAATTGTCTATTCTGTCGTGCCAAAAATGGCAGGTCACAAAAAGGTGACAGGAGGCCTTTACAAGTGAACAGGAGATTCAAACAAAAAGTAAACATAAATAGGAGGCATACAAGAAGTGAAAGCAGGGCCTGGTCACCAGAAGGAACGTAAAGACACTGTCCGAACATGCAAGGGATGGTGTTAGGAAAGCCTAAGTCCATCTGGATTTATGAATCTGGTGAGGCACATGCAGAGCAACAGGAAGGTCTTCTCCATATGTGTTATCAGCAAAAGGAAGATGAGGAAAAACGTACGCCCATTGTTAATCAAAGCAGGAGAACTGGTGACAAAGGACATGGGAAGGGCTGAGGTACATAATGCCTTGTTCACTTTAGTCTTTACTGGTTACATGTGCCTTCAGTCACTACTGACCAATAACAAGGCCAATTTTTTTTACTTCTTCATTAACACCTGGATGATGGGACAGAGTGTACCTTGAACATGCTTGTAGATGATATAAAACTGGGTGGAGTGTCAAGGATGCATGAGATGGGTGCACTGCCATCCAAAAGGACCTCAACAGGCTGTAAAAATGTGCAGAGAGGAACCTCATGATGTTCCTCAAAGGAAAATACTAAGTCCTGCACCTGGGGAGGAACAACACCAGGTACTAATTAATACACACTGGTGGCCAACTGGCTAAGAATCAGGTTTGCAGGAGGTACTGGTGAACAAGTTGACCATGAGCCAGCAATGTGCCCTTGCAGCAATGAAATCCAGGAACCTCCTGGGATGCATTATGCAGAGTACTGCCAGCAGGTTGAGGTAAGCCATCCTTTCCCCTCTCCTCAGCCCTGAAGGGTCCAGTTCTGGGTTCCCCAGTCCAAGAGAGACATGGACTTACTGCAGCAAGTCCAGCAAAGTCCACAAAGATGACTAAGGCCTTGAAGAGAGGCTAAGAGAGCTGGGTCTGTTCAGTCTGGAGAAGAAAAGTCTCAGAGGTGATCTTATCCATTTCAATAGAGGTGTAAAGAAGACAGAACCTGATTCTTCTCAGTGTTATCTAGTGAGAGGATAAGAGGCAATGATCACAAACTGAAATACAGGAAATTCCTCTTAAACATAACAAAGAACTTTTTCACTGTGAGGGTGATCATGCACAGGAACAGATTTGCCATACATTTTATAGCATCCCCATCCCTGGAGATGTTCAAAACCTAACTCGATGAGGAACATGAGGAACAGATGATCTGCAGAGGTCCTTGCCAACCTCATTAATTCTGTGGTTCTGTGATATTGCTTCTTGTGTATGTACTCTTTCTAACCTCTATGCATGCTCAAATAATTTTATTCATAGAATCATAGACCTATAGAATCATTATTACATAGACTCATAGGATCATAGATAAATTTAGATAGGAAGAATATCTGAAGGACATTTGACTTAACCTCTCCAGTCAGAGCAGGGCCATGTTATGCTAAACTAAAGTGATTGTGGCACTAGTCCTTCAAAAAGGCCTGGTATAAGACATGGGTAATCAGGCTGCGCATTTCCTTCATGTACTCCCTCATATCATTAATTAGAAGATGCTGTTGTCACACATTATGTGACTGATTAAGTTTCATACGAAATATAAGGACAAGTATGAAGTTTCAAAATTATCAGCTTCCTACTGATAGATATTCTTAAAAATCAGAGTTAGTTCTTGCCTAGTGTGACTTTAGCTTGTCCCAAGTAAGTAAGAAAATATGTGGGCTGATAAAGAAAAAGATAGAAAATTATCAGAAATTACTTAATTAAAAAAAAGAGAAGAATCAAAATATATCTGAATATAAAACAAAATAAATAAATAATTCTGAAATGCTTTGCTTCTTCCAGAAACTCTCTCATATAAAATACAGTGAGATATGTCAAAAGCAGTGGTTATCAAGACTTTCAGTACTTTTTAACAACTTATATAGGAAATGTTTAGAAAGTAAATTTGGAATCTTCACTTTTACATGTCAAATAAAGAATAAACTTTTAGAAGACAGCTTTAAAAACACAACCTTGTCATGAATTGATGGTGCTTAGTATTTTTTCACATATTACTCTTTCATTGGCCATTATGACAATTTGTGTTGTAGCAAGGATAGAAGATTGCTGCATCTCAAAGCTCAGCTTGAGTTTCAACTTTAGATTTTTTTCATATACCTGTAGCTTAGTAAAGTAATTTTGGCAAAGATCACTTGAAATAACATGTATGATTTTCTTCTGCTTTATTTGGAGAATTTTTTTCTCCCATTTATACGGACAGCCTAAAAAAAACCCCAAAATTGCCACATGACAAATGAAATAACTTTATCTTTTTTCTGTGTCATTCACGTTGTTCTTCGTTCTCTGTAGTCCCCAGGGGTTTATGCCCCAGTGACTGCCTGATGCTGATAAGAAGGGGTTACTTTGAGTAAGCGGAACAATTAAGCCCCTAGTCAAGTAATGAACTTTCTGTCAATCACCTTTTCATACTGCGGATGGCATCTGCCTGACACTGTCAGTTCCAGCTGACATGGATTCCATGTTATACATAAATCTCTTGACTTAATGATCAGATATGAAACTATAAGATGAGCCCACCAGCTCCTACATGTGAAAATATTTTTTCTGCCTGAGCTTGATCTTTAACATACCTATGTTAATGACTTAGGAAGAAAAGCTGACGTGCACTGTGCTAAAATATTACTGTAAAGCCAGATCCTAGGCTAGTGTGCTGTATTCTGATGGGTTTAGAGGAAAATAGCATCTGTTCAAGGTATTCCTTAAAGCAACTCTCAGTGAGACTAAGTATTCATCAGCTTCAAGATTTCTTTTGCTTAAACAATTCTACTGTATTGTATAGGGAATATTTCTAAGGTAATACCCATCATGTGATATACATTTTTATTCTGTTTTCTGGCAAAAATTTTTTTCACATTTGTCTAAATGAGCAGCACAAATTTCATCACGGACAAAGTTTTGTTTGTTTTTCATTTCTGCCCTGCTAAATTGTATTTTGTCAAATTATGGCAAATTACAGGGCGTCACATCATGTTACATAGTTCACATTGTAAGTCAATTCAACGTGACACAATATGACAAAGTAATGCAATATATCAGTTCTATAACCACATTCTTTAAGTAATGAAGCAATATTTCAGCATACAAACCAGAGAACCTATTTAGTATTAAATACCCATCATGTGCTCCAATGGCAGCATTTGGAACAACTGGGTGAAGTATCTGCAGGAAGAGGATATTTTTGTTGCCTTCTCTGCTAATTGATTAAAGAGTACCACATTATACAAACTCATTTCATTAAAACAGTCACTATACATGTCTACAGTCCGTAAATAGTACATATCTCCAATGCTAAATAGATGTGTTACTAAAACCACAACTTGGCTTTTAAGCACACTGGTCTTCATTAAATATATGAGTGAACCTACTGCTTCAGTAATCAAATTCCTATTGAATAAGAAATATTCACGCAAGATTGTGTTATGAACAGGGTTTTCAGGGCAAGAAACTTAAAAGTGAATTTTGCTCAATATAAATATGCCAGTCGATTACAGTAGTAATCTATATAGTAAATCTGGCAGGAGTGATCAGAATAATAGTCCCTTTCTCCACACAGTAAATACAGCACCAAGCGAGCTGCTGGTCACGTTTGCACTGCCTCACCACTTGTGTTTTAAGGATTCATCTGGAGAGCAAGGGCCCAGTAGCAATGCTGCAGCATGAAGGAGGTGCAATACTAAATATATGTCTACAGTAAGATCGCAATTCAGAACACCAGCACTTAAACTAGCTTTGGTAAACAGTAGCAATTTGAGCTGTGACGTGGTACTTCACACAAATTTGAACAGTAATCTAGTCGGCTTCTGGAGAGCGTCCACGCTGACCTCCATGCTGCTAAAATGAGGTTGCTTCTTGTTACGTTGTACAAAAAATGAAGTGTGATGCCTCGCTGTTGTTTCTGACAACTAACCCTTGCATTTAACATACAAAGGTAACATGGATTTCATTGTTTTCAGGGTTTTCAGTGCCCCTGTAACATCCGCTACAATGAGAGAAAAAGAGTGGTGAATAGAGAGGCTAATTAAGCAGCCTCCTTCAAAAGCAATTATCCCATGAGCTTCCCCAATTAGATGGCTTAAATGGGAATGGAAAATATTTTAGAAAGGCACTTTTTCTTTGACTTTTTCCAGTTTAGTTAGTTGTGTAGCCAGCTGTACATTCTTTTCTGACATATCGATAAGAGAAGCAGGGTCAAGAAGGAATTTAGAAAGGAAGAAGCCTGTTTAGCCCAGTGCTTTTGACATAATGTCAGTTCTTGAGCTATAGTCCAAGGAAGAAATGTCAGAGAAGTGTTACTTGAAATAGAGCAGTTAGCATTTTATTAATTTTACACTAAAAGGCACAGGTCTTTCTGTATTGAAGAAATTATTTCATCCTGTCTGCCAAAGTGGGCTTCTATGGAAAAGACAAACATTATTACCCAGAAAATTATATCTGGGTCTTATTCCTGGCTCTCAAAAACGTTCAGTGAAGCATATCACCACTTTTGAGAAAAATCATTATTCAGGCAGATAAGTGTAATTTGTGTGTTTACAAAATAGTTGGTTTGTACTTTTTAATAAACCATACTAGAAATCTCTAAGAGGTAAAAGAAATTCTCTTTAACAGTCCCTTATACAAATCAGTTATCTCTCAGTCTAAGAATACTAATCAGAACATACAACAGTATTTTAGTTTCTAAGTAGACTGCTTTATGTTTCAGATAGGTTCTTTAATGTTTATATGCAAAGATTATAGAAGATAGAGGCTTTTGAAATTGTATATGTAAGAATGTTATGGATCATCAAACTAATTTTCAAATGAAGTTAAAATGTTCCATTTCAGTATCAAAGTCTATCTTTTTTTGTCACAAGATACTATTTTTCATTATCATTCACATCTCTCTCTCTCCCCCCCTCACAAACATGCATACAAAAATCCTTGTCATCTAACATCAGAAGCAAGTCTACTTTGGTCACTCTTTCTTCCTTTTCTTTTTAAATAATAATGGAGTATTAGATGAAGTAAAAAGGCAGAGGACATGCACTAACATGTTATAAAATACACATCATTTTTTGCTGTAGGTACTGAAAACAATACATTTGAAAATAAAACATGTCAAAGTACTGCAAACAGATTACCAATTCTATATGGTAAATTTGTAATATGTTATTAAAAAAGTGAGACAGATTGTTTTGGATGAATAATTCTATCACTAAGAATAAAATTTCAGGTTGATAAGCTACTTCAATTAGTCATGATGAACCAGTAAACTTCAGAAATTATGCTTTTCTATTTTTAAGCCAAACAAATTTTCACTAGCTGACGAAGTAGTGTTTCATATTGAAGCTAACTAAATCTAATTTTTCTTAAAAAAACAGTACACAACTGAAGCCTAAAATACTTTTTAAGGCCTTCCAAAGTATTGCATTGCTCTCCGTATGAGCCCTTGTATGTGTATTACTTGGGTAAAGCAGGTTTCATTTGAAGTTGAGAATTTTCACGTACAGTGTTGGCATTGAACCAAATGTGTGTTTACTTGCATACCTTCTATCTGTGGGAGAGAATGGGTACTGCACATCAGCTGTGCATTCCTGGGGTTGAGTTACACCATTTGACAATACTGAAAAATTTAAATCCTCACCACAGAGCAGTTGAGGGACCTACAGGAAATTTCTACGGGAATCTCTTGCTATGGGACAAAGTTAACATAAAGATCTAGTGCTAGTGTATGTCTTGTACAAATTTCTTATTATAGGTAGGAGGGGTAGTCACAAGAAAGGATTCATTCCCTCAGTTAAAATATCCCTAAAGCTGGGAAGTTCCAAGCTATTAGAAATCAATAGTTTGTCCTTATGCGTTCATACAAATACAGGATTTGAAAAGACATCGTGCAGATTTTGTTCAGAAGAAAAGTCAGATATCTGCATGGAATTATGGATTAAGGAGTTTTTGAGAACTTTGTTTTATCTTTCCTGGGCACTGAGTTTGCCTACTGCTTTATCAGTGCAGAATATTTTTTCACATTTATTTCTAGGAAAGAATTAATAGATTTCATCTGCGTGTACTTAGAAGACTACCTCATTGCACACAGAGGCCAAGCATTTCCCCAAAATGTCCTGGAAGTCTGCCATTCTTATACCATTAGATATACTCTTTGCAGTACTTTTATTTTGAATAAATGCATCACATTGAATAAGTGATCTTTATCATCTCAAAACACAATTGCTTGCTCTTTATGGTTCAAGCCATACATTCTGGCCGTTTTCTCTATCAAGACCATTATGAAACAATGCACTATAGTGCCATGTGTTCAACATTTCTGCTCACATGTTTATCTGGGTAGCGACCAATACATAGATGTCTAGAGAGGACAAAACATTTGGTTTATAGCAAAGTGTCCTTCAGCTTATCTACATACATATTATCACTCAAAAGGAAAGAATGTTGTGTTTTATGTTTGTCCTCGGGAGGCTGGACCCAACTATGCAGGTAACATGAAATAGCATATAACACCATACACTAAATATTATGCTATTTTTGGCCACTACAGGAAAAATAGAAAAATCTTATCAGTTCAAACAGTATTTAGTGCAGATAGGTTTGAAATATATTAGCTGCTTGCAGCTAGTGCTACTGTTAAGTGTGCAAGGAGTTACTATTTCTTGCTTTTTCATCATGCCTAATTCCAAAATGCCTAATTTTGATTTTTTAAAAACTTTTCTAGTAGGATTTAGAAAATACTATTTTAATAACAATAGATAATATAACAATATATATACATACATACATATGTATATAGTATTTTGTCTTCTGTGGTCTTGAATTGTGATTCACTAGGCTTAGGAAGCAAGAGATGCTTTAAACTTGTTGTAAATATTCTGGCTCATACACTTAATTTTACTTTCAGTACAGGCAACCTTTCATGAATAAGCTCTATTCCAATAGTAAATCACTGTAGTTTTTTCCCCTAAGGTATCACAGTAATTCTATCCAGAAAAAAGGTAAACAAGCAGTTTTGGGGATGACCCATTTACAGTGAGTGGCTCCTCATTTAATGCTGAGTTTCAACTACGTATATTTACAATATATGTGTATATTAGCCTTCTTTCTCACCCAGAAACCTGGAAAACTAAAATACCAAGTCTCCTTTGTCTAACAGTCAAGACTCGTAAGCATTCAAATTAAGGACTTAAGCCAATAAAATAATAACACAGTTTCTCACTAGTGGAGAAATAGGAGAATATAATAAATTTTACATAGCAGACTAACCAATCAGTCAAGGCAGACTGAAAGTTACATATAGCAGTACCTTTAATCTTGCTTCCTCTTTTTCTTCTATACATTCCACCTATAGTTTAAGTGTGGTAGAATCCAATATGTTGACAGATTTGAGACACTTCACTCCGTTTCCTATATTGGCTTCTGCTGAGATAAAACGATCTCTTGGATCACTAGGTCCTCATCACTTACTTTGTTCTCACCACCACCTTGAAGATAACTCAGAACCTTAAAGGGAAAATTGATTGTACTTAAACCCCTTGATATCAGAACCACAATGGAGGGATTCCTTATAGGACTCCCTTACTCCTTCACTGTTCTTGAGTTTTGAATCATTCCCTTGCACAAGAATTCAGATTGCAGTCTTTCTTCAGATAACATCTCAAGTTAAATGTATTTTGCATAGTCTTGTTCACTATCCAAAAGCTAAAATCGGATTATATTGTCCTTCTTTCAGTTTTAACCAAACATGTTAAATTCAGTACCTTTCTCATTCATTTGGTTATTTTTTTTTCTCACCAATAGGTGCAGTCATCAGCTCATTTCTGCATTTCTTCATTGTAGAACAGAGTAGAATGGAGTAGAGTAGTATATTTCAGAGAGAAAGGACCTACATTGACCACCTAGTCCAACTGCCTGACCACCACTGCCTGGTAGTCCTGTTTTACCAGAGGTGATTGGTCCAGATGACCTCCAGAGGTCCTTCACAACTCAGCCATTCTGTGCTTCTGTGATTCTATTTAATTTTATTACGTAGGAATTCCACTCAAGATTTATGCTTTGTCTGAACTACATGGAAAAGAAGACGGTCCTGATCAAGCTGAAGATTAAGATGCAGGAACACACAGAGTGAAAACTTGGAAACAAAGCGTTGTACATTTCAAGATTTACCCAGATAGTGTGCCCAGTCCCTTTAATCTTCAGCATTGGCAGACAGAAACAAACGAAACCAACAACCAACCAGACTCTGGCAGGGGGGGAGAGGTGGGTGACACAGAACTGACAGACCCAAAATTACAAAAAAAACCCAAGAAAATAAATCAAAGAGTTTTTGGAAAACAACTTGCATGAAGAAAAATATTAAAGAAAATCTTAAAAATTCACTACTGAGCATGTCAACATATTTTCCCATTATTATAAATCTGTTCAGGTTGGGGCCTTGTTTAGCTGGATCTAATAAACTATACAGACGGTTCTTAGAGATTCTTATTGACTTACCAGTTTGACTAGTGTTGCAGCGGGTGTTTTGATGGCAAGGGAAGCTTCAAAGCTCTAAGTGATTTCAGTCTCCCTGTTTGGCTGCCAGACTGCTTTTCCCTATGCAGGCACACACCAGAACAATAAGACCTTCTCTGAAAGTGAGCAGAGATCTCGCCTTTCCTCCACTGACACTTTTTGGCAGGAGGTAAGGGAGACATACAAAAAGTGCAAGGCAGTTTTAAGGTGAGGTTAAATGTTGCAGTTGTTGCAATCTAACAGTTTACTGCAGCAAAAAGGAAGAAACCAGTCTTTCCGCCCCATTCCACTACCATGCCTGGTCTTTGCTGATGTGATTCAGGTCTCATATTCATCAGGTCCTTAGCTGACATGATTCAAATTAACTTTTGGAAAAGTATGCATTTTTTCTGCTGAGTTAGCTTTCCATCAGGCTTGTGCTTAAAGTGGCTCATGGAGGGGATTGGCAACCTTCAGAGTCAAAGCTGCTGAAAAGCCTCTCCAGAAGAGGGAAGGACATAGCATGATATCCCTTCAATGTTAGCAAGATGCTAAAGTGGCACAGCTGTTGCACCGTACTCATGGACACCCTCAGTTCCTGCACGGAACAATAGTAAAATGTATTATATGATGGTTTACAAGGATTACAGCAAGGAGAGTATCAGTTTGTACATAGGAGGGAGTGGAGGAGAACTGAATCAACTGCTGAGCAAGAAAGGCCGGATACAGGCGTGACATTTCAGTAGTTTCAAAGTGCTAAAAATCATCGCTAAGTTTCGGAGACTGTGCTACATTAATTGCAACAGATCTGTAAATGCTTTTGGGAACAGAGAACAAAGAAAAGAGACCAAAATATTTTTCTTACAGTATTTAGATATTTTGGGAGTCTGACTATTTTTTTTTATCTATTCAGTTGACAATGTCTGTTGTCTTCATGATTTCACAAGCACTGGATCTATAAAATAGCTTATTACCTCTTTTTACTCTTAGCCTGTATATGAACAAACAGGTGGAGAAAGCATGCAGGACCCTGTATTTCTTTAAAAATAACAACTTTATAAAGCAGAACCTCTTAAATTTGAGTTTCTCTCACTTTTGTTATACAGTACCAGAAACGTTCAACCTGACAAAAGTTGGGCAAAAAGGATAAGAGGAAATACTGGAGAAAAGAGGGAAAGCTTAACTAGAGACAGTTATCAACTCCTCCTTGATTCAGAGTGTACACTGATTTTATAGAGAACACTTCCATCATTACTTACACAGTAATGTTCTACATGTTTGAAAACATAAATTAGAAATGCTTCTTGGTTCATGTGAAAATATATGCATGCTTGCCAAGGTTTCTTAATGTTAATTGCTACCAGAAAAGTCAAATTAGAACTGGATTTCTTTTTTTAAACAGAAGTGTGTGTAATAACACATCTTAGAAGTGTATCCCAATTAATTCCAATATAAAATACATATGTTTCAAACCCTTAAAATAATGAAAATTTGGATCATCAATCATTAAGAAGAAGCAGTCAAGGACTTCTTTAAAATTCTTTGAAAGAGAATTTGTTCATCTGCCCTAAATTCTAATGAAGCACCTTTCAAAACTTGAGAAGCTATGGACAGTTCAAAAGTGTTGCTAGTCTTCAGCAGCAACTGGAAGAGTAAAGCAGAAGCAGTTTTATGTCCAAACATATAATCTACCTTTCAAAGCCTTATTAATAGACACAGGTTAAAATAGGAACTGCATGCTGATTGGCGTGTAGGGACAAACTGGGATATTTAAACATACTGAGCCTGATTCCACTCCCCTTTATTCCATTGGCTTCAATGCAGTGACTTCCAGCAGTGCAAGAAAAAGGCAAACTGGTTATTAAAAGACGTTCAGAACAAGATATATTACTATAATTTCTTCAGGAATGTTATTTCTCTCTCTATGTGAGACAACAATTGTAATGACTGCATTAAGATAGAAAAGCAATACTGAAGATCCCCAAACAAACCAAACTTTTCATTTCACCTGAAAAAAAACCTAATGCAGAGAACGTTATGTATTTATTGACAAGAAGAAGAGGCCAACCCTGGATGTTTCAAAATAACTTCCATTCTCAGCAGTATACAAAAGAACGAAAAAGCATAAAAAAAGATTAAGGGCATAAAATCCTTACTTTTTGAGGCATTTTTACTTTCTATTGCATAGAAAGGAAGATGACTGAAATCTACAACAAAAACTTCAGTTAAAATAATCCTTGAACTGTATGCTTACAAGTCTTCAAGTTTTCTTACTGTAAAATTAGTGCTCTCTGGAAAGGCAATAGGGGTAGCTATTACAGGTTTTCAAATGCGGTTCCATATCATTTGGGGAGTGGGGACTGGGTCAGAGGCCATCAACAAAATACCACAAATCTTTGGAAGCTTTTTAAAACAAAATGTTTTGCTTAAAATTTATCAAACTAAGGTCAGTCATAGAACAAAGGAACTCAGATCCACTTTTAGAAAATTATATTTAAAAATATATAATCTGAAAGATATTACCCTGAAGACAATATGGACTTGTTGATATTTTTGTGAGCTATGTACCTTTCAACAGGAACACCAGCTACTTTGGACTGTAAACTTTGTCTGTTAGGAGGATATAGGTAGCCAGAATTGTGTTATTACTTGATCTGAATTCTCTTAAGAGATGGGGAGAGAGTAAGGCAGGAGAAGTGAATTCTGGTACTTATTTATATTTTTTCTTTTTTTCTTCTTTTTTTTTTTTTTTTTCGCCTGGAAAGATGAACAGATATCTACTCAGTTGCTTAAATATCAGTGTCTACCAAAATTTCAGATATTCTGCATAACCGAAATAAGGGGCTGAGAGAGACACAACACAAGACTTATGTGAAGCCTTGGACTTGTACCTGTAGCTAGGCACGGTATCCCACTATTTAAGAAGCTGGATCACAGTTTGAGAACGTGCTGAAGCATTTAAACCAAAATAAGACATCTTCGCAAATACGAAATAGCTTTGTGCATTCTTGCCACCCCTATTTCTTGATGTGGTGATTTTTTGTTTTCTTGATTCTCAGGGGAAACCATCTTTTCACTCTTCCTCACTCAAAATTGTGAAATTATGTGTGTGAAAACACAGATTTGCGGAATGTCACTTAAGTCTTAACAGAATTATCTAGCTAATGGTCTGTATAAAAGATAAACTTGAAACAAAAGAATACGCTTTGAAAATGCTGTAAATAGTGACAAGTTGGTCCTGAAACCTAGAAGGACATATAAAGGGAAGAAACAAATAAGGTCATAGCACATCCTCATGTTAGAAATAGGCAGGTTTTGCCTGAAAGCATCCATTTTTGTTTTGCAAATCCTATCGTTACCCAGGCCCCTAGGCCCTTATTTTTCCAAACACTTTTTCCAGTAGTTAGCTGTTATAGTTCAAAGAACAGATAATGTCAAACTGCCATGAATTATTTTTTTTTTCCCCAAAAAGTCCCTAGGAGATGTATAGAATCCACTGTACAGAATTAGGATAGTTACCACAAACACATTCTCCAATAAAAAACAAGTAAGAAGGAAGAAGAATATAACACAAGTAGGAAGGTGCCTTTTTTGCACCAAGTTCTACATAACATCTGCACCTTCTAGAGGCTCACTCAGGGAGAAGAATAAACTCCAACCTCAAACAGCTGTTAAATAAGCACAAAGGAAAACCAAGTGCATTGCAGAAAAATGTCAAAACAGATCTTCTGATTTTATGACTTGCCTAGCACACAGCAGAACACAAAGGAGTAGAACCTAAAAAGATATCAAGGAAGGAATACAGTGAACACTTAACCTTACTTACTCAAGCAAAGTGGAGCACAGGAATTAAGTGGTGTTGGCTAAGGACTGATGAAGAATGTAAACAAGACAGGTCAGTTTTCTGTACTAGAAGACTATGCTTTAAAGGGGGTGTATTTAACACTGTAACAAACAATTTGTGCTTGAGTTTTCTTCCTTACCAGAACAGTTTCATCTCTTTACACCACAGCACATTTTGTAATACATTTCTTTACATGAATGGCCTAAAAGGATTTCAGAAGGCAGCAGAAAGTTCCAGATGAAAAAGGCATAATATGGGGACACACCATAGAACTCTATCAAGAGAAGGGGGAATAGCTATTACTGCACAGCATGGCAGAGAAAAAGAAACATAACAATGTGAAGGTAAAGATAGAACATAAAGATACTAATCTTCATTTATTTCCTCCTATTTAATATTACCCTCCCATTTAAATCTTTTTTAATATGCTTTGTTTCATCTTACTTTGAAGAAAAGATAATAAAAAATATTCTTATGTTGCTGTTGGTTAGTTCTCAATGCCATATATCAGAAACAATTATATTTAATTAGCCTGTGTTTTAGGTAACCCAACATTTAAAAGGAAACATACAATTTGACCCAAAGGAGACAAAATGAAATCTGATTTGGAAAAGTTAGGTTTTCATACAAGCCACCTGTAATAACAAATGTCCATATTATCATCTTGGGCTGTGACATTCATAAGTGATTGCATGAAATGCTGAAATATCCATAGATATCCAAAAGCATTTTAAGAGGTCTCTATATATTTAAACAAGAAGCTTGGGAGATTGGGAAAAACACAGCTAGTGTGCATACTTCCTTTAAAAAAATACCTTCTTGATTGTAGGAGCCTCTAGGGAGCCTCTTTGCCTTAGTCTTTCTGAGGTCCATAGGAAAGGAAGTTCTTTATTAGGGGACCATTGGAAACGGGACAGAAACAATCTCTCTTCTTTTTCCTACAGCCTTTCCAAGGCTCTAGAGGAAAGGAACTTTCAGGTGTTGCATACAGGAGCAACATATACTGGTGTAGTTTATTATTAATGCCTTGAAAACATTATATTCCGTAAATAGAGGAAGGTAAACACACTAGAAAATGCTCTTCTCAGACTTCCTGATTTTAACCCTTATGGGCTACTGAAATCTTCGTTTGCCCTTATCTTTGTTACTTATTACTATCTCATTTCTTTCTTTCAGTAGTACATTAAAAAATATGACAAACATCTGCCACTTGTGAGTAAACATCCAGTTCAGCATATCCACTGCACTATCGGGTACACCATACGCAAGCTCATACATCATTTACTCTTGCTAGCATGAGAGCAGCCCAGCAAGTGCACTGGACAAGAAGCTACAGGTAAGATTTTTTATTTTTTCCAGGGTTTAACTCTTGCTTAGCCCTGCATCTGCTGTCTTTTTGTGTTCAATTCTCAGAGCTTGTTGTACTCAGGTAGAGTGCAAAGTCAGGAATGAAACAAGGCCAGGACTTTAACTTGAATGTGGCAGTGCTTTTTCCATATCTGCAGCAACTCCCGCGCTTGGAATAGTTCAAAAATGTCTGGCTGCTTCTGCAATTTAGAGATCTTTCATTTTTAGGTCAGCCTGCCTCACAAGATACACTGACACACATGCAGTAAGCATTTCAGATGAGGAGACAGATGCCGTAACTCCTATATAAACACAAAAGTTTAAAAGGCAAGAAATTCTTCTTTACAGATTTTGTTTTTAAAAACCCTGTTGTGGTATATAATCCTTATGCTTTATTAAGAAGCTCCTGGAGTCTGGCAGTACAAATGCAACAACAAGCTTCTGTTACATGTCTAGCATCAGAGATTTTCAGAATTAAAAATCCTAACTCCCTATAAGAAAGGGTGGAACATCATAGCAAACAAGAAAATATCTAACTCCACAATTAATTTGTTCTACTTTAAGGGGAGTTCTGTCCATACCCAGGCATGGAAAATATTTTGCAAAATCAATACTTACCCATAACAAATTTAAAATCAGAAGTATGATTTTGTTCTTCGTTATTCATTGTTTCAGAAACACAACATTCTCTGGACAGTCAGCATCAACTTGTGGCAATGTTATATGCAGCACAATGGATTTTTGCTCTTTTTGTTTAAAGGTTAGGGGCTGTTTTTTGCTTGGGGGGATTGCTGACAAAGCACTTGGCAGCTACACGACGCATCTACAGTAAGTAGATCAGAGTATTTTACCTGTAAACATGCTGCAATAAAGTGCCATCATTCAATCAATACAGATTACTTAGTTAACATTTTTCTTAATGTATCTGGATTACTAGTTCATTAGATCATTACCTGATAAATAGTGTGGGTAATGAATTGAGAGAGTAACTACATACCTTCAGGAAGAACCTGCCCGATAACAATAATCCATTAGAAAAACTGGCAGTATCCTCTGATCTATTGCCCGCAAAGCTATGACTTGATGGAGAGTTTCATTCCCTCTGCTCAGCACTCCAGAAGAAAATCAGCACAATTTAAATATTTCTCAGGATGTGACAGCTCTCTAGATCCCTGCTTGCATTCTGTTCCCAGGGGTTGACAATCTGGTGTTCCAGTGTGCATAGAGCAGTGAAGATGAATTGAAAAAGCTTGAGATAAATTAGGGATGGCTAAGTTAAAATTGTCTCTGCTCCCGAGTCTCTCATCTGCAGTCTGCAAGCCTATTTTGCTGTGAAAAAGCTAGATGGCAGGCTGCCTCAGTGAGTTCTTCTTAAGCGACAGGGAGCATTTTCAATGAAGAAAAATTCTCCCATTATCTAAGCTAATGTGACTGCAGCTAAATCTAGTCTTAAGAGTGTCTACTAGCATGAAATTCGTTCTCACTGTTGCTTTCTTTCAAACCACAGGTTAAAAAAAAAAAGAAAAAAGGAAAAAAAAGAGAAAGAAAAAACAGCACCACCGTTAATTTTTCTATGTGAAACAAATAAACTTTTTAGCTGATAAATAGCAGCATGTTTCATGATATAGCTGTGTCCAACAGTCTAAGTAGTGGAAATTTTCACTGTTTCGCAAACTTTACCTGCTTATAATCAAATTATTCTTCCACTATCTGTTCTTTCTGTTTCACTTTTAATCATTATGATTTCTTTGCAATTATCTCCATTTTGAATGTGCCAGGAGATAAAGTGGCAGCATTTATTGACAAAAAAAAATCACAGCTAAAATTCCAGACAATTAACACGTTTAGCCTTAGTAGATAATCATCAAAAAAAAAAGTGGTTGATGTTTTGCCATGCCACTAAAAAGTTTTGTTGAAAAAAATAAAAACCTTGTAACAGGTTGTTGATCTTTAATTATGAACCACTTCTCTGATGGCACTAGTTTACAAGGAAGATAGAACTGAAGTTCTCTGGATATCAATTTACTGCCAAAGCTGTTTGACAAAATCACCGATTTCAAGCGGTTATGTAAAAAGTTGTGATATAGAGATCTCAAGCACAGGAGGTTATCATTACACGTAGTAAATGAAGTTTAATATTTTATCCTCTCAAACTTTGGATACAATTTTTTTTTTTAAAAAAGGAATAATTTTAAAGAGCCACTGTCAGTCATGCTCCCTAGTAAACAAGCACTTTTGCAAATCCTTCATTTAGTTACAACTGATCTAGCTTTCTGAAGCCCTAGGTATCTACCACCAATAACTTTCTCAGATTTGAATTCTCAATATCATGGAAATTCAGGCCCCCACCCAAAACTGTAAAGAAACAGAGATGCAGCTGAATACATGGAAATATAGCCTTGGTTCTAGAGCATTCTGAGAATGGTAAATAAGTATACCACCAAGAAATAGTTGTAGACCATGCTTTCATCAAACAGCCATGAAGGACTCTGAAAATTTTGGGGGCATGACTGCTAAGGTCAGTTTTGTTCCCCACTCCCCTGAGGTAAAACACACTCACATTAACAGAACTCTGCTCTACTCTAACTGATTTCCTTGGGGGTTATGCCACTAAAGCCACCACCAGCCCCACAGAACCTCCATGTTTCATGTTGAAGGCATCCCATTCAGCCTAAATCTTTTAAACAGAAGCTCCTTTGGCCTTTGTCATGACAACAACCCCTTGGAGCATATGCAAGCACTCAGTGAGACCCAATGGTTCAGTAAGTGCAATACACATAAACGTTGCCCAAAATAGCGTATATTTCTAGAGTGATTAAAAATTGATTAGCTTCCCATGCTGCCTTGCTCTACTTTTATTTCCGGTGTTGTGACACTCACACTTCTTAATTCTAAATGGGACTGGATGTGCTGCAGCCCCAGCTGTTAATATTTGTACATTCTCCATGTAAACAGATGATGATATAACAATTAAAAAAAAACAAAACAAACAAACAAATATCAAAAAGCTCTCAACTTGAAGAGAATTTTTGATGCAATTTTGCAAATCAGAAAACATGGATAAGTATATGAATTTTGATTGGCTGAATTTAACCTTCACTAGTAGCCAATTTATTTGTGTCTTGTAAGGCATGTAAAACCCAGTTTATCCTGCAAAGCTATTTTTGTATGAGCATGTTGTTTAGAAGAGATTCATGGTTAGTGAAAGAAGGAGTGCTCGGCTTCGGTTGTGATTCTTATGTCAATCTTTTTCATTTGTGTCAACATTTTTAATTTGTTTTCATTTTGAAGTTTTGCCAGCAGGTTGAGGGAGGGTATCCTTCCCCTCTGCTCACCACTGGTAATGCCACACATGGAATGCTTTGTCCAGTTCTGGGCTTCTGAGTACAAGAGAGACACAGACATACTGGAGATAGTCCAATGAAGGGACTGGAACATCTCTCCTATGAAAAAAGCTAAGAGAACAGGGACTGTTTAGCCTAGAGAAGCGAAGGCTCAGGGCGATCTTATCAACGCATATAAGTAGCTGAGAAGAAGATGGAGACGGGCTCTTTTCAGTGGTGCCCAGTGACAGGATCAGAGGCAGCAAATACAAACTGAAACACAGGAGGTTCCCTCTGAACATCAGGAAACACTTTTTTACTGTTAGGGCAGCTGGGCAGTGGCACAGACTTCCCCAGGAGGTTGTGGAGCCTCCTCTTTGGAGATATTCAAAAGTTGACAGGACATGGTGCTGGACAACTGTCTCTAGGTGGTCCTATTTGAGAAGGCGGTTGGACCAGCTGACCTCCAGAGGTCCCTTCCAACCTCAACCATTCTGTGATTTCCATTTTTTGTTTAGGAACCACCAAAATCCTCAGTTCATTGTGCCAGTGATATTCTCTGTTAAAATGGTTCCTAATTTTGTTAAGATTTTGCTAGACTTTATTGTCCAAAATGTCCTTCTAAAATCAGGGCAGATTATTAGGTTTCTCTTCTCTTCTGCCCACACAAGTACAGCATCTGCTGCTGAAACTAAAGAAACTGCCTGGAAAAAATATTGACCAAGACCTCACTGTGCAACAACCCAGCTGTAAAGTTCCCAAAGTCATCCCTCTTCACAGTAAAGTAAGGCTTGATGGAAGACTCTTTAGAGCTGAAAGCCACCTACTAGCATTAAAGACAGGGTTCGTTTGTGTGCTATTTATAAATTTTAGAATAATCATCACTCACGTCTCCCCTCTCTCAGCAGCTACTGCTTCATGTGTGACAAGCTGCTGTTTTTCTTAGAGTCTCAGTAACTTGGGTCAAATAGCCACATCAGTGTCTCAGTTTCTATTCACAAAAATCTATTAGCCTGGAGAAATTTTAAAAATAAAATAATCATAGTTCATTATTTCTAGCAGTATCATTATTTTACAAGGTATGATTCATTCATGTTTAGTAGTTTGAATCAGTAATATTAAAATGAAAGTTTCAAGGAGGTTTCTTGTTGGATATTGGAATGTGATGTGGAAGGAAATAGAGAAGCCATTTAGCCAGCGAAACAAAGTAATCCAACATGTGTTAGTAAAATTCTCAGCTTTGACTACATATTCAACTCAGTGTTCTCTTCTTAAGCAAACAAGCAGAGAAAGAAAAAGGGTGAACTTCAGTACTAACAATTATTTTTTTTCCAGGGAAAGAGGTTTAATAATCCCTGAAGATTATTAGGGGTTAGGCCCAAGACTCACAGCAAAACATAGCCACAGGGTTTACAGAGTTTTAGAACAAGACATAGATTCACTAGAAATTCTCAGGCATTACCAGGAGAAAAAAGGAATAGGACATTTTTTTTCCCCCAACTTATCTGCTGGTACAGTTTAATATCCTTTGGGGAATTAAATGGACAGTCACAGATTTTCAGGTTGGAAACAGTAGTGTGATTCCAGAGTTACCAGGCAGATACCTAAAGAATATTAAAAAAAATCCACCTCTATCTAATAGGATACACTAAAAAAATCATATTTGGCTAAATCTTCAGAACTACAACTCTCTGGAAATTCTCAATGAGGAAAATAACTCAATTTAGATAAAAGTTTGTCTTTTCTGTTTCCCTGTCATTCTTCACGGGAGACAAAATAGTAGTTAATGAATTCAGAATATTTTCTCCGTGCTTTACCCTGCCTGTATTGCATTAGATTTTAGTAGCAGAGGAGAACTTCTAATGGGGAAGCCCAGTGGGACTGGAGGTATGCAATTCAAAGATGAAAACTTCAGAGTCAGAGAGTGAGATTTTTTTTTGCTACTGTATATTATATTTAATATCTAATATATAATATATTATATTAGACATTATATTTCATATATAATATATTATACATATCATAACTTTGAAAAAAAGCAATGTGTATGCATATAATAGTTTAGTAAACTTTTTGAGGTAGATTTTACATTATTGTGGATTGAACTCTTGCATAATTTTAGCTGCTTCATATGTTTCTTCCATGTTTTCTCTTGAAATACATGTTATGCTCTGTTGTTAGTGATTGCATGTTTTTTAGACCATAGCTTATTGCTCATTCTTCTTTCTTAGATTCATAGAGGATTAGGTCTGGATGAAAATAAAACACTTCAATGAAAATAATTTTGCTAATCTTAAGATTTAATAGTAGAAAGTGTTAGCTTTCACTGTGAGTGCTCCATAATCAAATGTGCAGGGACTACATAGTCTGCTCTTCTGCCAGTGGTTTTCATACAGTAACAACTTGTACCATGGGAAACAACATCCAAGATAGAAGTACATAAATTGGAAGAGGAAATTTAGACGTTGGTGTGCTATTTGGGACTGACTAGACAACTTTAGCGGGAGAATTTACTTAAGCCGGAAATGTGTCCCCAGAACAAGGAGTGACTGAGGCTTGTGTCAGTTGAAAGTCTCTCTTCAAACTTCGGTCTGCCACTTTATACGGTTCCCAGAAGAAAGCACTTGAGACGTAGTGAGGAGAAGAAGGATGGAAATATATACTCTGAATACGCTGGTGTTCATTCTCCTTTTTGATTATTGTTAAACTTCCTGCTTTCAAGCCTTCTTCACTGTGCCTTTTAGAAAAGCAAGTTTTCAGACTGGAACATACAATATTAAACGGTGAGATTTTTTTCCCCCTCCCCAAAATAAGCAGGTAGGTAGATTGTCCAGTTCTCTTTCTTTATTACATTTGTACGCTAACAGAAGACAATAGAACAGTTATAACCCAAAGACCACTTAAGTGTTTAGAAGGCCACAAAGAAGTAAAAGATGTGAGAAAAAATCAACATTATCCAAGAATTTTTTATTTTAATTTCTGCATGAGGATGTGTGTCCCCTAATTCTGCCTTATAAAAAGTTATCAATCATTTTCTGGCAACTGTAGACACAATTTCCTTGTTTCCATCTTGGGCTTAAAGTTTGTCACATAATCCCTGTTACAGGCTACATATTCTTCTTATTAGCTTATGTACAGTTTAAATACTTTGTGAACAGGTATATACAATGGAAGAACACACACAAGCACTCTCATACTTGCTATAAGAGAAGTTGACTATACTTATTATCACCAAGATGTGAAGACTGGAAAAATAAGTCCTGTAAAATGTATCAGTTCACTGAGGGGTCCTGACATCATCTACTGTCTATTTTTCCAGAGTTTTTATTTCACAGAATCACAGAATCATAGGGTTGGAAGGGACCTCTGGCGATCATCTAGTCCCACCCCCCTGCCAGAGCAGGGTCACCTAGAGCAGGTTGCACAGGAAAGCATCCAGGTGGGTTTTGAATGTCTCCAGAGGTGGAGACTCCACCACCTCTCTGGGCAGCCTGTTCCAGTGCTCTGCCACCCTCAAAGTAAAGAAGTTTCTCCTCATGTTTAGGTGGAACTTCCTATGCTCAAGTTTGCGCCCATTACCTCTTGTCCTGTCCCTGGGCACCACTGAAAAGAGCCTGGCCCCATCCTCCTGACACCCACCCTTTAAGTATTTATAAGTGTTGATAAGATCCCCGCTCAGCCATCTTTTTTCCAGACTGAAGAGACCCAAGTCCCTCAGCCTTTCTTCATAAGAGAGGTGTTCGAGTCCCCTAATCATCTTGGTAGCTCTCTGCTTCACCCCCTCCAGCAGTTCCCTGTCCTTCTTGAGATGGGGAGCCCAGAATTGGACACAGTACTCCAGATGTGGCCTCACCAGGGCAGACTAGAGGGGGAGGATGACCTCCCTACACCTGCTTGCCACACTCTTTTTGATGCACCCCAGGATGCCATTGGCCTTTTTGGCCACAAGGGCACATTGCTGGCTCATGGTCATCCCGTTGTCCACCAGGACTCCCAGGTCTCTTTCCATCGAGCTGCTCTCCAGCAGGTCAGCCCCCAACCTGTCCTGGTGCGTGGGGTTATTCCTCCCCAGGTGCAGCAGCCTACGCTTGCGCTTATTGAATTTCATAAGGTTCCTCTCCGCCCAGATCTCCAGCCTGTCCAGGTCTCTCTGTATGGCGGCACAGCCTTCTGGTGTGTCAGCCACCCCCCAGCTTTGTGCCATCAGCAAACTTGCTGAGGGTGCACTCTATCCCCTCATCCAGGTCATTGATGAATATATTGAAGAGGACTGGACCCAGTACTGACCCCTGGGGAACACCACTTGTCACTGACCTCGAACTAGACTCTGTGCCCCTAATCACAATCCTCTGACCTCTGTCTTTCAACCAGTTTTATATCCACCCCACTGTCCATTCATCTAACCCACACTTCCTAAGCTTCCCTATGAGGATGCTGTGGGAGACCATGTCGAACGCCTTGCTGAACTCAAGGTAGACAACATCCACTGCCCTCCCCTCATCTATCCATCCAGTCATGCCATCACAGAAGGCTATCAGATTAGTCAGACATGATTTCCCCTTGGTGAATCCATGTTGAGTACTTCTGATAGCTTTCTTTTCCTCCACATACCTTGAGATGATGCCCAGAATGAGCTGTTCCATCATCTTTCCAGGGATGGAGGTGAGGCTGACCGGTCTGTAGTTCCCTGGGTCCTCCTTCTTGCACTTTTTGAAGACTGAAGTGACATTGGCTTTCCTCCAGTCCTCAGGCATCTTGGCTGTTCTCCAGGACATTTCAAAGATTATGGAGAGCAGCCCAGCCATGACTTTCACCAGCTCCCTCAGCATTCTTTGGGTGCATCCCATCAGGACCCATGGACTTGTGGATGTCTAATTGACCTAACTGATCTCTCACTTGATCCTCCTCAGCCAAGGGGAAGTCTTCGTCTTTCCCTGTTACTTGCTTCAAAGTGTGGGACTCCCGAGGGCTGGGCTGAGCAGTAAAGACCAAAGCAAAGAAGGCATTCATTAACTCCGCCTTCTCCACATCCTCTGTCATGATGGCTCCTGTCTCATTCAACAGCGGGCCCACAACTTCTCTAGTTTTCCTTTTGCCTCCAATTTACTTGAAGAAGCCTTTGCTGTTGAGTTTGACAGTACTAGGTCCAGGAGTGCTCCTCTCCTTCTTGGCTCCTGTGCCACCTGTGTCAAAAAGTTATCATCAATACACTGGAGGAACCTCCTGGACTGTGCATGCCTGGCTGTGTGGTCTTCCCGGCAGATATCAGGGTGATTAAAGTCCTGTAATAAACACCCACAACAGCGTCCCTCATATTTGCTTGCCCCTTAATCCTTACCCATAAGCTCTCAACCCTCTCTTCATCTGCCATGGTATCTAGATGTGTTCTATGTATTGAATAAGCAGTTGGAGTGCTTTATGTGCTCTCCTAGGGTGAATCTTTTCTTGTGTTTTGTTTTGTGTTGTTTTGGTTTGTTTCAACCAAAACGAAACCAGATCATGCTCTCTGACACCACACCATGAAGAAACACAGAAACTGGAAAAACATAGGATGTTTCCTCCAAAATATTAATGGACATGCATGCCACCGTACTGAACCTGACAAAGATAAAAATAAGAACCAAAAGAGGAGTTAAGATCGGTAATAATTCAAATAGTTAAAAACTTACCTATGTCAAAACAAAGAAACAAAACCCACCACCAAACAGGTGCCCCTCTCCTTCAATCAAGTCTGATGCCACACTTGATTTTTCCAGGTTTGTTGCTACATGGAGTTTTGCAGTCAGTCATTTAATTTAAAAATATTTGTTTTACAGTGAAAAAAATGGTGAAAGATGTCCCTGTCCATGGTAGGGGCGGTTGGACTAGATCATCCTTAAAAGTCCCTTCCAACCCAAACCATTCTATAATTCCATGATTCCATCCTTCAATTTTCATAAGCATTCCCAAGCTGTTTGAGTTTTTTGGGTTTTGGTATTGGGTTGAGTTTTTTTGCAGGATTGTGTTTCTTCAGATAATTCCATTTAAACCTACAAACATCACACATGTAAAAAAGCCAACAAAAAACCCAGCATCAATAATACATTTTATTGGTTGGTATCAAAAAAAAACCAAACCAAACAAAAAACAACAAAACCACAACTCAATTTTTTCTTGAAAACAATAAAGTATCTATATTAGAAAATGAACAGAATCTTACTGATTAAGAGATCTCATTTCAGTTTAATTATAGATGTCTTAAATTATTCAACAAGAAGCATGTTGCATGTGATATACAATACATTTTTGTTCTGGCTTACGTTGTCCTCTCTCCTCCACCGGCTAGACTGTAAGGGGGAACATATGATCCTAAAATTTCAACAATCAGTGATGAAAGATCCTTCAGATTTCCTGCTTTCAACCTTTTAGCTACATATTTGTTTCCTTTAGCTCTCATTTGCATTATAGTCAATAGGGCCTTAGTTTGAACTCATACATCACCTTTCATCTCAAAAGCTCGAGAAAAGTTTAATGTGCCTCTCTTGAAACCCATAAAACTTGTGTTACACAGCCTGAAATCTCAGCAGCTGTATGCGAATTGAGAGCACCAGATTAGGATACTGGAGGAAAATAAAGCAAAACAAAACCCATGCTACAAAATTCTAACCAAGTGGAGCAGGTCTTTTAGACACTACTACAATGCAAATAAATAGTTAACTAGAGAAATAATGTCTTAAGGAAGAAGAAACATGAAATGTAAACACCATGCACCCTGTGGGAGTATACTGCAGAATTCAGAGCACGTTTAAGCATAGCCAAACCTTTTAGTTTGTTCAGAAAGCTTGTTCTTAGCTCTGAGGTACTGCTGAGCGCTTTTGCCATGCTAAAACCTGATAAACCTGCCCTAAACATCATGATTTTAAATAAATAAATAAATAAATGACCATAGGTTGCTATTTGTTCTATTGAAATTGAGTAATTGTCTTTAATCTTAAGATTACCCTACAAATAAGATATCAAGGGGGAAGAAATCTCCTTTTATCAGTATGAAAAAGGGGGAATAGGGCGGGCTGCATTTCAAAAGAAATTTGGCAAAATAAAACCAAGTCTAGCATGTTTAATATTGAACACGGTTCCCCATCTTTTGTGTACCTGGATTTGATTTTGAAACATGTTTCAAAGACATGGATTTCAAAGATAAAGTGCCAGCCTGCATTCATACAGAACACAAGTGAATTCTCAATAGACCTATAACTTAAGACAAATCAGAATGAATGAAAAAAAAAAGGCAAATCAAACTTTATTTCCTTGTCTGTCTTCATCAGAAAAACAACTTCATAGACTCACAAAAGCACAGCCTTCCTATGTACTTCTCATGGCAAAAGAAATTGCCACTCGTTCCAGTAATGAATGTGAAGGTGCATTAGTGAACCTTATTTAATGCACTAATGCATTCTCATATTAGAGATCTCTATGGGCATAACCAACTGCGCTGTACAAAGGTGCAGTCATGGATACGCTCCTAGCCAGAAGAATACATGCCTGTTTGGAAAATGAAATAACTTCTAAATGCAACCAATTTATTTGCAGTCAGATAAAAAGAAAAAAATCATATATGACTGTATAGCTAAGAATATTCCTTTGGTATGCTGCACAAGAATTTCAGTCCAAAGGAACAGACAAAAAAACCCACAAACAAACAAATCCACTGCAATTGACTACATGGATCCCATCATTCCTTTTTCAAAACTTGCACAAAACAAGATTAATGGCTACAAGCAGATCAGTTTAGGCTTCAAAAAAGTCCAGGCTTCCTATTGTATAGAATGGGAGGTTCAGTCTGAAATATAATAAAGTGAGATTCCTAAAATCATCTCTGTTTGGAATAGCAACCAGCTAAAACTCAGCCTTTGACTCCTAGACTACGCTTTTTTTAATACTACAGAATACATTTATTGACTGGGGGGAAGGGGGCGGGTGGTGGGGGAACAAGAGGAAAACAACACCCCAGCAAAAAAAAAAAACCCAAACAGTTACTGGAAAAAGGAAATCACAGTGGAAGTGACGCGACAGGATCTACACTCATTAGGAAGCATAGAATTCTTCTTTAGTAGAAATTTTGTGTAACCTCATTGCTTTTTCTTTTTTTTTTTTTTTTTCTATAAGAACTGTAGCACACAGACTTGTCTGCCCACTGTAGGAGAAGATCAGGTTTGGGACCATCTGAGGAACCTGAAGGTGTGTAAGTCCATGGGACTGGATGAAATCCATCCATGGGCCCTGAGGGAGTTGGCAGATGAAGTCACCAGGCCACTTTCCATTATATTTGAAAAGTCGTGGCAGTCTGGTGAAGTTCCTGCTGATTGGGAAAGGGGAAACATAACCTCTGTTTTCAAAAAGGGAAAAAAGGATGACCCAGGGAACTACAGACTGGTCAGTCTCACCTCTGTGCCTGGCAAGATCATGGAGCAGATCCTCCTGGAAACTCTGCTAAGGCACATGGAAAATAAGGAGGTGATTGGTGACAGCCAACATGGCTTCACCAAAGGCAAATCGTGCCTGACAAATTTGGTGGCCTTCTATGATGTTGCCACAGCATTGGTAGATAAGGGGTGAGCAACCGATGCCATCTACCTGGACTTATGCAAAGCGTTTGACACTGTCCTGCACGACATCCTGGTCTCTAAATTGGAAAAGCATGGATTTGGTGGATGGACCACTCGGTGGATAAGGAACTGGCTAGATGGCCCCACTCAAAAGGTTGCAGTCAATGGCTCAATGTCCACGTGGGAACCAGTGACGAATGGCGTTCCTCAGGGCTCAGTACTGGGACCAGTGCTGTTTAACATCTTTGTTGGTGACATGGACAGCGGGATTGAGTGCACCCTCAGCAAGTTTGCCAACAACACCAAGCTGTGTGGCAAGGTTGACATGCTGGAGGGCAGGGATGCCATCCAGAGGGACTTTGACAGGCTTGAGAGGTGAGCCTGTGTGAACCTCATGAAATTCAGCCAGGCCAAGTGCAAGGTCCTGCACCTGCGTCATGGCAATCCCAGGCATAAATACAGGCTGGGCAGAGAATGGCTTGAGAGCAGCCCTGAGGAGAAGGAATTGGGGGGCTTGGTGGACGAGAAGCTCAGCGTGAGCTGGCAATGTGCACTTGCAGCCCAGAAAGCCAACTGCATCCTGGGCTGCATCAAAAGAAGTGTGGCCAGCAGGTTGAGGGAGGTGATTCTGCCCCTCTACTCTGCTCTGGTGAGACCCCACCTGGAGTACTGTGTCCAGCTCTGGAATCCTCAGCACAAGAAGGACATGGACCTGTTGGAACGGGTCCAGCGGAGGACCACGAAGATGATCAGAGGGCTGGAGCACCTATGCTATGAGGACGGGCTCAGAGAGTTGGGGTTGTTCAGCCTGGAGAAGAGAAGGCTCCAAGGAGACCTTATAGCAGCCTTCCAGTACCTAAAGGGGGCCTACAGGAAGGATGGGGAGGGACTCTTTATCAGGGAGTGTAATGATACTGGGTAACGACTTCAAACTGAAAGAGGGTAGATTTAGATTGGATATCAGGAAGAAATACTTCACTGTGGGGGTGGTGAGGCACTGGAACAGGTTGCCCAGAGAAGTTGTGGATGCCCCATCCCTGGAAGTGTTCAAGGCCAGGCTGGATGGGGCTTTGAGCAGCCTGGTCTAGTGGGAGGCGTCCCTGCCGATGGCAGGGGGGTTGGAACTAGATGATCTTTAAGGTCCCTTCTAACCTAAACCATTCTGTGATTGTGTGAAAATGAGTCTCTGAAAAACTGGGCAAATCTAAAGTAAACCTTAGTGATACACTGTTATTGTTAATTCATAGAAAAGTCCTTTCTTGTGGTGACAGACTATATCTTTTAAATTAATGAGGTGGTCAATTCCTTTGATGTATCACTAAATACATTGGATTTCAAACAGTAATAGTTTAGGCAGGCCTGCTTTCCACATTCATGCAGAAAATTGAACTAGATTATTCCAGTTTGTGGATTTTAGAAAATAACCCATGAATTACTTCATGATCAGTCTCCCTATAAGACTGGCACATCTTCTCTGTTTAAAACAGTTGCTAAGACTTCCTTTACTCATCCTGACAGCTAATGACATGACTGCTGCTGCACCTATATACCTTTCAGTTTGATACATTAATTTGCATAAAGAGCAGACCATTCACCATTGTGATACCATCAGAAAGTCTCCCAAATGTCTAAGTCAGGTATGTTTTAATTATTTGTTGTGCTATAGTAAGTCAGCATCTGAAAAAGGCATCACTTCACTTCAGAAAACGTAGACTTAAAAAGCCTTCTGTAGATTGAATTGCAGCTTTGACATACTGTTTATACTTCTGTGGACATGCATACGGTCTCCAAAGAATCCAGTGACTGCATTTAAAACAATTTACAATACTAACGGTCTACCTCAGTATAAGGAGTTTATTGATGAGAAACTCCCTCCCTCTTTAGAACGTAAAATGAAAAAAAAATTTCTGCCTAATCATTGATTTTAAACCTTCATTGTACTTTACCGCACCCCCCACCAAATAAAGAAGTTTTGAAACCTGTCAGTTTGACTATGTAATTTTTACCCCCGACAACCACATTTTTAAGTATCAAATTTAACTTTAATGGAATTCTCTTTAAAGAATGGGGGAACATGAGAGAAGGGGAATAACAACAAAATGCAAACATACTCCAGTGAAACGTGCACATATACTCATTTAAACGCAGCACGGAGCAAAGCTTATTTTAGTCTCCCAGTGCTGTTTCTACTATGAAATAAATTAATATGACAGTTTCCTTCTGACTAGTGAAAACAGAATTGGTTCTTTCATAAATAAATTGCCTGTATATTTGAAAAGGAACTAATTCCTCACACACAGATTTTGTTCGTACTTCCGCAGACTTTTAAAAAGACTTCCTCACCATCACTACCATGCAGGTCTTCTCTCTGACTGTCCCATCCCCTCAAAAAATCACAGGTTTATTGGTGAGCTATTTTGATATAATGCTTTTGACACTTTTTCATTACCTTTTACTTTTAAGCAATTAAAAGGGTTTTAAGCAAACAACTGTAAGCACTGAGACAGCAACTTCCCTTTAGAAGTGTGCAGCATTTTCACTGTCATCTTGCAGAACAGCTTTAGAAACAATTGGAGCAGCTGTACGGGGAAGATGAATTCAGCTTCTAACCAAAAAAGTGGGAGAAAGAACATGAGGAAATGAATCTATCTCACTTGGTCAAAAGGTCATCTCACATTTACTGTGGCCTGTTCCTTGCCATGTTCTACTTATCTAGGTCAAGGAATGGTTCAACTTGTGTTTTATACGAGCACCAGTGTTGCCTTCACAGTAGTCAGCAGCAACTCGCCCTGTAATTCCTCCTGGTGCAAAAGTTTTTCCACATCCCCATTTTGTAGTGATCAGTGTAATGATATACCACAGACATCCCATTCACCTGGACATGATGGCATGCTGGTAAATGAGACAGGTCATCCTCACTGGCCCTTCTTGAGAAATACCACCCACAGCTGATCCCATCTGCAAGCTACTTGCTGAAACTGGAAATGAAAGTGTCTCTTCACACTTCTTGAGGACCGTGGGCTCCCTGTACTCCATGATATTCACAGTTAGGCAGAGACTAGGAAAGTGACACGATCAAGAATGTGCCACTGCTAGGCGCCTTCAGTGCCCAATAAGTTGCATGACTACATACTGCTTGGAAAGTGAGGCCAGAGGAAGAGAAGCATTTCTGTAACTAAAATGCTCTCAGCTAATAGCTCTGCTTTCTAGCTAAAGGCAAGGTATCTCAACCTATGCTTGCTGTTGTTTGTGGGGCTGTTGATGAGAACTGGGTAAAGGTCTTCCCGATATCTATATTCCCTTTCAAAGATCTTTTGCAAGGTCCAGGGTGTGGATCCTGAAGCAGTGCTAGAGACTGTGGTCACTTCCAAACTCTTCCATATGGCATTCTCAGACCCCAGCATGCAAAGGTGCAGGCAAGTGGTAGGCTTGATGGTGTGCTCCCACTTAGAGAGTTTTTCACCTGCTCCAAAGTACCTTTGCCCTAAGGTCTAACTATTGGTTGGTCTTCAAAACTACAACTTTCACCTTTCTGAACCATATGCAACACTTGCACCCATAAGCAGTGTAGGAAGCAAAATTAATAAAGGTGCAGTGTAAGTCATGCTTTTTCCCTTCAACACATATCTTCTGTCCTACAGGTAGCTGCTTTATTTGCCAGTAAACAAGTGGCAACAGCAGCACAGCTAACTCTATTAATTTTACATGTATTTTCTCTTCCTTCCTCTCTTTCAGGCACCCTCCTTTTCCCTGTCGTATTCCTCGAGTCTCCACGTGAACAATTTCTAGTATAATTTTGAAGGCCTGTAGAGAGTGCATGGATAGAAGCAACTAACATTAAGCAACCTTATCTGAAGAAGTTTAACCATCCCCTTTTAAACCAAAAAAGAAATTATCCTTCTTTTTCAGCTCTGGAGTACCTTGTTATCAGTATTTAAAAAAAAAAAATAAATAGACAAGTTCTTACTACTATATTTTATTCTTATGGTAGTCTATTTTAAATATTTAAGGATAAATACACCGTATTTACCATAAATTTCAATGAAGTTACATATATGATTATATTCAATGTATTAGCTTTCACTATTCTGAAGCATTTCATACAATGCAATAAGACAGAGCAAGTGGAATCATTTTATTCTTGATGCATTTAATAGCTTAGATTATTATTATTTTAAAGCAACTTTTTCCCCCCCATTTAGTTACAGTTAATATGGCATGCTTTGTGTGGGAGAACTTCTCTTCTACTTCTTTCACCTGAGTGATAATGTATCTGATGTATCAATGCCATTAAAGCTGCTAGTCATTTTCCAGCCCACATCAGATTTCTTAACTAAATCTATTCACTTAATAGCACATTCCAGGTAATATCATGAGACTATGTCCCCAAAATAAATAGGAATGTAAAACATTTTCGACTAAACATTTTTTATAGGTAGATATAAGCATACATTCATGCACTTGAATGCTTTGCAAATGACTGCTTTAGGCAGTGAAGAAGTACAATAAATATTTCAGATTAAATAGCTTATTAATTTTCTTACTCAGGTTCAAATGCATCTAATTGGATCATGTGTAATCACAGAGATAAATTTTTCTACAGACGCTTTCTCCATTCCACGTTCTTCCTTAAAAATAACTGCATATTCAAATTTTTGTAACTAGATAATTTTCATTTGAAAACGCCTCTTCTTGCTCACACGCTTTTCAGCAGAGGGAAATTTACACTGCAGTGGTACCTTAGAATTAACTTCTAAATTAAATAAAATGCCTTGAGATTTAAAGTGAAAATAGAATACTCCTGTTAATGAACAATTGTCAGGAGGTTCATTTCAATATGAAATGAAGTGGACAACAGAATTTACACTGGGTTCTATCAACCACTGAGAAATTTTTTTCTTATTCTTCCTTTTCTTTTTACTAAAACTTTATTCACTCAGCAGAAGCTTCTAGGGAAAAATCACCTTGGAGCATGCATTTTTGGCTGTAACTTAATCCACAGAATATTTTGACTGTCCAGTACTAACACATACATGTAGGTCAATACACTTAGAAATGGCTTTTGCAAAGAGAAAAAAATGAAATAGGTTTTCAACTGACACTGAATTTCACATAACAAACTTTTCTTGTCAGTCCATATGCTACCTTTTAATATGACTCAAAAGAAGATTGTACAGCCTATTTAATTATGATACAAACTGTATTCCATCTGATCAACAGCAATTAGAAATATTTACTGTAGGTTGGTACTTATTTCTTGCTCTAAGGATTTTTGATGGAAAAGATAAAAGAAACAAAATTAAAAAAAACCCCAACTAATTCAAATGTGAGTTGAATTCAGTATTCATGGTATGATAAAATGCAAGTTTACAATAATTATATTACTATCTTGTTTTTGACTTGACTTATTGCATTCATTAGTGGGGTTATTTTCTTTACAAATAACAGTCAAAGAGAATTATATAGGCAGTATAAGGTTTTCAGTACAATAATCCAAAAAACACATACTTTTGAAAGTACTTTAGATATTTACTTACCATGAAGAATATTCAAAAAAAATTTTGCCACTTTGGACATTTCCCACACATTCCTCATCACATAAGTTCTACCAGTGCATTAACTAAACTTAGCATTTGCAATGCTAGGAGTACATTGTTTATAAGTAAAAAATAATTATAGAATAAGAAAATAGGAACCTGACTGATGGATGTGGTATTCCTCTACTCTTTGTATCTCATCAGGCTTGTTTTGGGGCTGTACAGCAAGGTCAAAGCATTTCTGAAAGACTGTGTTATCACCTAATGTATAAATCTTTTTGAAAATATTGCTAATTAACACATTTGGAGTTACTTTAAGACTATTTTATGTCACACAGAATCCAGACAGACCTTAATGATCTACGCAAAAGCACAGAAGTGCTTTTAAAATCCTTTGTTCCACTATGTTGTTAGCCGCACTGAGGACACTTATGACAGCTCTGAGAACTGGTATAAAAACGTTCATTCAAATAAATGTCTCCCAAAATTTCCAGATTCAGAAAACAATTTCACCACTATCTGACCTTTCAGGACAGAGATCTTGCCTATGGCTAATTTATTAGGTGGTTAAATGGTTCTAATTAATTATGTAGTCAAGGAAAGAATGTGCTCATAGAGTAAAAAGGAACCACTTAACCCAGATATTTCTTTTGTGCTCTCAGCAAGTCCAAAACCAAGAAGGGGGAAGAAGAAAAGAAAGGTTTTATCCACCCTTTCAAGTTGCAGATGACAACTAGGTATACCGTGACTGTAAGAATTCATATAACTTTGGTACTTCCAGCGTTTGCTGAGATTCCTGAGGCCTACACAATCTTTTTCTTTTTTTTTTCGTAAGTAATTTGCTAAATTTTTGTAGCATTTGAGAAAAACATACATCGATACTTCCCCC
Source organism: Larus michahellis (assembly GCF_964199755.1). Classification (NCBI taxonomy): domain Eukaryota; kingdom Metazoa; phylum Chordata; class Aves; order Charadriiformes; family Laridae; genus Larus; species Larus michahellis. Next base: position 47,299,536 of record NC_133896.1, read on the forward strand.
CCCCCAAATTTGACATCAAACACACTTCTGAATATAAGAATGATGTCATTCATAACACTTGTAAAACAATACTTTAATCTGATCCTTTATTTAAGTATCAACCATTAGATAGAATTATGAAGCAGGCTTAAAAGAGAGGTGAAAAGTGAGTTAGAAAGAATATTAGCTACACCTTTTAAAAATCCTTAAATTTTAACTTTTTCTAGTAGATTTTTAAGCAATAGTATTTCAGTGGTGTTCAATTATTAAGTGCTGTACCTGACTAGTCAGAATGCAAATAAATAAGTAAATAACCTCCTTATCTTAATGTAATTCTCTTTTTTATTGCTTTTATATTTAGAAAATTTTACCCGATTACAAATGAAAAAGGATTTTCTTTATGGATAGGAAACAAACACACTGTAAATACAAACTATTCAGATGGATGGTCTCTATTTTAGGTCTTTGCCATGTACAACGCATTGCACAATATGTTCCTTTGAAAAGGTGCAACACAGATCAACAGTTTACTATACCCTTGGTACTCGTGCCGATCAGGGCAGATTACTCAGTTTGGGGATGTTTCCAGAACGCAAAAGGAAGTGGGGGGAAAAAAGATTGAGAAGAGACGTATGTAGCAAGAAGCGATCAGGGGATCCTGAGAAGAGCAGTGAATAGATACACAGCCAGACTTCACTGAAGGGGGGGGACTTTTCAGGCGACTGAAAAGACTTTTCTTGGATATCCAGGGGTACCTGCATAGAAGTTGTTGCAACCCCAAAAGTCAGTGAAGGTTGCTGGATAAGAAGCAAGACTGGACAAAAAGAGCAGTACTAGAAGTACAGAGGGGTCAGAAGGACTTATGAACACTAATGTCTATAATTATTTCAGAAATTCCCACCTATGTAGCTCTAACTGAAGCTAGTTTTAGGGACTCAGAAGGTGAAACCCATGACACTGTGATTACACCAGTACATGCATATATTTTACTTGAGATCCAACGCAAACTTCTGCTTGAAGATGTAAACAGAATATACACCAGGGTCGATAATAACAAGAAATTATTCTAGGGCTCAAGCGACACATGGCAACATACACTGTGATGAACAATTCATCCTATTTTTCTCCTTTTACCTGTCAACACACACGGTCCTTTGCTCTGACTTTTTTTTTAATATAAATTTCCTCTTCTCATTGTCTTGTATCAGAAACAGTGTGGCCAGGAGGGAAGTGTTTTTGCCCCTGTACTCGGCACTGATGAGGCCACACCTCAAATACTGTGTTCAGTTTTGGGCGCTTCACTACAAGAAAGACATTGAGATGCTGGAGCATGTTCAGAGAAGGGCAACAAAGCTGGTGAGGGCTATAGAGAACAAGCTTTATGAGGATTGGCTGAGGGAACGGGGATTGTTTAGTCTGGAGAAGAGGAGGCTGAGGGGAGACCTTATTGCTCTCTACAACTACCTGAAAGGGGTTGTAGAGAGGTGGGGGTTGGTCTCTTCTCCCAAGTAATAAGTGATAGAAAAAGAGGAAACAGCCTCAAGTTGCACCAGGGGATGTTTAGATTGGATATTGGGAAAAATTGCTTCACTGGAAGGGTTGTCAAGCACTGGAACAGGCTGTCTAGGGAAGTGGTTAAGTCACCGTATCTGGAGGTATTTAAAAGATGTGCAGATGTGGTGTTGAGGGTCATGGTTTAGTGGTGGACTTGGCAGTGCTAGGTTTATGGTTGACTCAATGCTCTTAAAGATCTTTTCCATATAAACGGTTCTATGATTTCTCATAGCTACCATAGCTCCATCCCATCTTCAATAACAAGAGATCTGATGGTAACTAAAAATTGGATCCAATTAATCAGGATCTGTAAGCCACTAATTGTTTTATACCTCAAATACCACCTGCTCTGTGCTGACGAAGATAATGTGATTCAGCTAGTCTTTGGCAGCCACCTGAAATCTGTTTGTACGAGGAGACTTACTACTGCTATCAATAGGAAAATACTGCTAGTAAAGTCATTTTATTTAAAAATTTCACCTGTAGCTACATTCTTTCTATTGGGAAGCAAAAGCAAATGAAATTTTAGCACAAGTTTTGCTGATTTATTCAACAGTTGCTATAAAGCATGTCAGTTAAGCTAAATTCTCCTTAGCTCTGTACATTTCTGGTTTATTACTCTGCTCTGTCCCTACAATATACGTTTAAGAAGAAAACACATTACTGCTAGTGACAGAAAATAACAGTAAGTAACTACCTATTCTTCATTTCCTGTAGTTCCTCAGAGCACTAAACCAGGGTAGGCATACACCTATGTGTATATGACTAACCTTGTATCTGTCAAAGCTCTGAAATCATGCCAGGGCATGCCTCCTCATCTTTATTATGTTAAGCTACTAAAGGCAGCTCTGAAATGCAGTTTTTTGAAACATGTTTCTTAATAAAATGCTCAAGTGTCATGGAAATTCAAGACTTGAACGTGGAAGTATTTATGCTGATGATTAAATTCATATATACAAGAAACTCTATGGACATCAAGAAATTATTTCAGTTGAACATATATATAGCTGAGTGCAAAGCTGATCCTAATTATTTTTTTCCCCTGAGTGCAAAAATTATGAGATAGTACATATATGTTGTTTCAAAGGGATTATTTATTCCCATGAAGCAGAGATAAAGAGAAAACTGGCAAGATAGAAGTGACAAAGAACATTCTTGCCCAGTAGTCATTTTTTTCATGTTACAATTCCACAATACTACCTACACCACAGACCTTTCAATGAGCTATAATAAAATCAATACCGTATACTGTGTTTATTTTCACTTAAGTGAGAGACCATTTATCAGAGACTGGAAGATCAGCTGTCAGAACAGTAAGCGTACTTTAAATGCTTCTATTTGTAGGTTATCACTGGAATTAGCCAAGGATTTCCGATAATACCTGTCCCTTACAAGTATTATATGCTTTTATTTCTTCCTCCCCTAACAATTAAAAATTTGGAGCAGGGGGGAAGTAGGAAGCAGCCATAATAATCAGTGGCTGACGTGTCATATAAAAATACCTTATTTTCCTTTTATTAGGTAGATTTTTTTCTCTCTTTTCACCATTTCTTATAAGACTATTTAGCAAAGGAAAAAACATCAGTACGTATGCTCAAGTAGGCAAAAAGCTTTTAATTCTGCCTGGTTTTCTGCAAGGACGACTGACCAGAACTCTGGGGATTTCAACAGAGGAGAAGGAACATCAGTGAGGGAATACTGTTACACTGCATGATATCTTATATAGAAAAAAAAATGAGAGAGGTATTCACAAAAGCCCACTTTGAGAGTGCTAAACTAATTAGGCTATAATATACCACTAAAAATAATTTGTTTGTACTACTAAAACTCTGGGGAAATCTGGCTCAGCAATAAAGCCCAGCTGTTGCTATTCACTATATTTTGATTTTGGAGTTCTTGCAGTTCAGATAATGTTAAAGGGATGCAGCTGCAAACGGTTCTGACTAGCAACAATTTGCACCTGGGGTGAAGTAAAAGTGAGCTGAGCTGCTACTATCTTCTCTTTCCATTCATAATATACTTTTTGTACTTGTAGTTTCATAAGCAAAAAGCTGCTATATGGTTATTAACACTAATCCCAAATAGGAAAAGTTGGTATGAGAAAATGTTCTTCCAAGTTCTCCAGTTAGCTGTACAAGATAGTTATATATAGAACTTGATCTAACACATGGGATTCTACATATTCTACCTTTAAATGAACTCCACTGTGAGAGTCATTCAAAGAATCACAGTGGAATAAGCATACAGATTTTTAGACATTTCCTTGTAAATTGTTGCCTTACTGTTTTCCCATGTTTTGCAGACACCAGCAGCTGAGACATGAAAACCTAATATGAAAATCTACAAGCTAGTATTTTATGTTAATTTCAGTGTTAATATTTCTAAGCATTGCAGACCTAACTATTTGCCACCTGCAAAAGCAAGACGATAAAAGATATAACAAATTAAGGAGACTATAACATATTTAAATTAGTGAGTCAGAAATAAAGCAGTTTTTCATTCTATTTCTCCCACCAGAAACTTCTACAATGTAGATCTTAGCAAAATGAGAACAGTTATTAAATAGCAATGCCACTTAGGCATTGGAGAGATTAATCAACCTTTCCCCTAATTAAAAAAGATTATGCCTCCTTCTACCAACAGAGATATTCTCAGACCACAACTACAAATTTTATTAGTCTGCTACTGCTTTTCACAAAAGAATACTGTGATAAGAAACTTGTGCAGTCTTAAAATTACATCTGTAACAACAAGTCACATATGTTTAATTAACTGCCATTTTATTAATCAGACCTTCATCGTCACAATCAGTGTCAGGCAGCCAAAAAGCAGGGAGAAATACATTCAAATCTGGGCTGTGGACTTTCAAAGAGAAGATAGAAAAGTAAAACAGACACATGGGAAAAAAATAATATATATACATCCTCGACATCAGGCACTAATTTTCACTAATCAGTCATTCTGTCCTGACACCACTCTCCACCCCCAAATCTCAGAGAGGAGAGAGAGTGAAAAACAGCCAGCTTCCCCAAAGGAAGCAAATATATCTTCCACACAACTAACAAAAGCCTCCATAGTCCACAAAGACTGAAGTGGTAGGATGAACCGGGCCTGCAGGACATTGTTATTCTGTGTATGCGTTTGTTTTGTAACATGTGAGTAGTTCATTAACATTATTTACCTGTGGAATTACTCACGTAGCTGTTTGAAGAACTGATGTCCACTTCATCCTCAGGGAAGTTAAACCCCTACAGAAGCAGGGTACTGCTGCTGTAAGACCACTGGTCAGAGGAGGATAAAGAATAGAGCTGTTTAAGGAGCTTGGGTTTTAGCTGTTTGATGACACAAAGTTAGTCAATCATAATGAATTCCAGTCTTTAAGTGAGGACGGATTTTTTCATGCAGATCTCTACTTTTTTCATATAAATTTTCTTTTAATCGTATAGAGAACCCAGTTGACTAATTCAGAACAGTGGATTCTACTGAGATAAAGCATTTAAAGTTTATATTAGCTTACATTACAACAACAACAACAATAATAATATATTGTTGTTATTATTATTATTTTGGCGGGCAAGACGCTTGTGGTTACTTTTTTTGTTTCAAGGTAAATTTCACTCAAAATGGATCAGACCAATGAAATATTATTTCTATTCTCTGTTTATCCTTTCATACAACTGTTTGTAATACACATGTTTTCAATTCTACAAATAAAAGCAGAATATCATCTTTTAGTTCTAGGTCTTTCAATATCCCATTACTCAAACACACGCGCACAGACAAATGTGAAATTAAAACCAGTAATAGCTTTACAGACTGCATGCCACACAAAACCTCTTAGTGGAAGCAGCAAGCTAAAATTTCATTGTGATGTGCATTTCGGAAGGGAGACAAGCAAGAGAGAACAGCACTTCAAAATGGAATACTGCAGCACAAGGGAGCACTGTCTATAGTAGAGTTGATAATCAGCAAGGCAGAGAACGACACTTTATCACATAGCGCAGGCTGCATGGCAGCAAAAGATAGTGCTTTGGTGCCAGATAGAGGCAGCACAGTGAGCTTGGCAACACAGGAGAGCACTTTTTGTAACAACGCAGACAAGCAAAGCGGCAGCCTCCTTGCTTCCACACAGAACTGATTAAAAAGCTCTGTGCTTGAAATAAACAGTGATCTGATCCTTCTTCTTTTTTTTTTTTTTTTCTTGGTCAGCTGCATATAGAGGTTCCATTTTGACTATATGTTTTTGTAGGCTGTCATCCTGGGTTTTCTTTTGTTGTTGTGTTAATTAAAAGCTGCCAAAAAATACAGGGTTATAACATAAATCAATGTATCTGTAATACACTCATTTTTTTCAAAAAATCTCCTCAGAACTCCAGAATTTCTATCTCAACAAAATATTCACATAATTTAAACTTTAAACTTGGTAAACTTGAGTATGACCTACTTTTTTTTGCGCATATGTTAATACCTCCTGAACTGAAATGCAAAAAACAGCATCCAAGAGATGGAAATGACAGGCCACAAAGTATAGAAGCATTTCTCAGATACTTAAGGAGAAAATCAAGAACAAAGCCCAGCTGGAGATAAACCTAGCAAAGGGCATTAGAGATAAGAAAAAGGATTCTACAGTTAAACTAATTACAAAAAGAAATTCAGGGTAAAGGTAGGTTTGCTAATGGGTGGGAGAACCAACAAGTAAGAGGTGACATGGAGAAGGCTAAACAACTCATTCCCTTTATGTCTTGATCTTGCCTGCTCTCAGACCTGTGTGTGTAACAGCATAGTCTGGGAAGGAGTAAGCCGGCAACCTTACAAACCAACAAACTTACAGATGGCTCTAAATCAGAGGAGAGGCTGACAAAATAAATAGTAGCGCTTCAGTCTGTAGTACACCTGAGGACTGAGCTAGAAGAAATCTCACAAAGTTCCGTAAAGTGCAAAGTTTTGCACCTGGAAGAGGGAAAAAAAAAAGAAGACCTTTCAATATGGATTGGGAGCTGACTGGCCCTGCGGTTGGACTGGTTATGAGCCAACAGCTCCTCTTCAGATGCCATGAATACGTGAATATTCACTCTCATTATGAACAAGGCAAATTGTGTCCATTATGAGCATCGTGGCCAGCAGTTTGAGGGAGGTTACGTTCCCTTCTATGAAGCACTAGTGAAGCTACACCAGAAACGGTCTGTGGCCCCTAGTTCATGAGTGATGTGAAGAAGCTGGAGGAGGGTTTGGTATGAAGGTCAGACACTTTTAGCACATGACCTTTAAGAAAGGGTTGAGGTTTTCTTTCATGAGCTGAAGAGGAGGCTAAGGGAAGAAGTATCAGCTTGCAGACAGAAATAAAGGAAACAAGCTCTTCTCAGTGCTGGTGCAGGATATAGAAAGGAGCAATGGCCAAAATCTGTGGCTTGGGTGTTTCGAGTTGGACATTGGAAGAACTCCTTTTTTGCTGTGAGGGTGGTGCAGGAGTGGTACAGGTTTCCCAGACAGATGGCAAACTAAGCTCAAGAATAACCTAGGCAAAACTATCCATGGCTGAACTGATCAAGTGTTAGCAGTACTCATCCTTTCAGCTGGAGGTTGCACTTGATGATATCCTGAAGTCACTTCCAACCAAAATCTCTGTTTCTATGAGTTGTGGTCCTATTAGATCCTCACAGTTCACATAAGAAGTAAGAAACAGAATTTCTGTTCTTCAAAAAGATCTTATCAATGTCAGACATTTTTCGCCTGTTTGCCTTAATTTCTTGCAGTTACTAGGATGAAGTTAATGGGTACACCCCAGAAATCTAATAATACCTATAATACAAGTTCTAGGTGCCACTGTATTAGAAAATAACAAATTTAAAATTGAGAAAATACATTTTATACAGTGTAACATTCACTTTTAAGTATATAATAACATCACAAAAGCTAAAAATTGTAGCAGGGTTCAAAAATCTACACATGGAATTTTGTAGGCTAAATGAGAAAATAATGATTGTAAATTATGTAAGTGTTTAAATATGGAAAACAGCAGCACATAACTGTGTTTAATTAAGGAATAAATTTGTGTGCGTGTTGGAGTGGGGAAGATGTTAAAAAGTATATTTAACCAGATGGATGAATGGTCAAATCTGATGAGTGATTCATATGGTCCTATGACAGGCAGAAACATAAAAGCTATCAGCAATTTAAAATGTTACTTTATCTGTATGTATCCTTCAGTTACTCAGAAGAGCAGAGAATGAAACTCTGTTTTGTCATTGACTTTAGGAGTGCTAGGTTTAAACCCAAGAAAGTTTGCTAACTGTAATCTCCTGTAAAAATAGCTTGCATAGAAGACATTGACATAATACTTTTACAGTTTTTTGATGACTTCAGTATTTTCTAAAGCAAAACATAAAGCAGAATCAACTCCCGATTCTTATTTCTGACTCTATTATGCATGTAATAGAAACAAGGTATGAAATAGTTATTTGTTCCTTCCACAGTCCTTCCCGCTATGGTTTCGCAAAAACCAGTAACTTCTACATATGTCTCCAGTATTTTTTTAAATTATTAGTATTTTGTTTCTCTCTTGCATGCCCTTATGAGGCTCTACCATATTTTAATTTGCTAATTTTCCCTACATTTTGAGTCTGACGTCAAAAGGTATCCTACCTGTTCATTACGGAAGAATTACAGATTTTTTCAGAAAATCTTAACAGTCTATTAAATTTACAATTAATTTCATTAGCTTTTGGAAGATATGTCTTTGCTCTTACTATATTAAACACAAAACTCTTGCTCAGTAAATTCAGGTTTTCATCCTGAATGTTGTTTAGATGCCTTCAGTTGTGAGATCTACAAAATCTAGCTTTGTTTTGCTATCCAAATTGTTTCTGATTCATCAATTGATGAACTGATGCTGACAAACCTAACATTTGTCAAAAGCCTAAATATGTTTTCATTTGAATTTTCTTTCTAGGGAAAACAGAATACAGCTCAAAAGCAAAGGTAAAACATATCTTTTTTTTCTAGACTGGGAGGGTATAACAGATGCTACTTTTATATAACTGGTATTTTTTGTACTACTACTTTCATTATTTACCCTGTTCCTTTCTGCTCTGCTTGCAATCTGAATTCTGGATTGTGGACCCTAGCAAGCACCCCTCACTTGTCTTCAATAGAGCAAATACTGAAAAAATATTCATCTTTCTTAAAGGGTCTGCTAAAATCTTAGTATAAAACATACAGTATTTTTTATGGAACAGCATTTTTCCTGAAAACTTAAAAAGCCCTAATTCTGAAACGTGTTTTCATTTTACGCAGACTTATTTTGCCAGCACAATCATGATGTTAGCATTCTTTTACTTACAAACTCTAAGGTCATTACTGGCAAAGTGTAAGGTCATATCACATGACTAGTGGCATCAAGTCACACATTAATCCTGCTAATTAATTTACATATCAACTGAATAAAGGCTTTTGTAGCTGTAGTCTAAGCCTTGCTATACAATTAGTAGTCTGGAGCTCTGAAATTATACTATTGAAAAAGCACATAACTAAAACTGTCAATAATGCAAGATTACATGAGTTTAATTATACTATAATTTGAAATTAAATGTAATTACAATTGAATTTTTATATTTTTATAAAGGTATAGTTTCTTATACATAGTTGCAAAATGTCATATTCATACCAGTTCAGAGGAAAGACCATAAGATTTCATTATTAAGAGAGGCTTCATTACAGATTAGAGAACAATATGAAGGATTCTGGTTAAATTTTCAGTCCATTTTAGGTTCCATATCTTTAAACGGCATTATTTTTTGAAAAAGACAGCAGGAATTATTTTTGACTATTGTGAGATCAAATAGCTGAAATAAATAACATCCTTAATCTAAGATCACTGTCTATTCCCCTTTCTCAAAAAAAATTATATAGCAGGCAAATGTGGGTAGAGGGAATTTCATTGGGTGATGATTTGTGAATATTTCCTGATCCACGCAGAAAGGAAGCAAAAAAACCCCAGAGTCTAAAAGAAGAGAAGCAATGAAACAAACCACAAGCACCATCAGCTCAGGGAATGGCAACATCTGAAAGAACATGTGGACTAAGTGCTCTGAAAAACACTTTGGCACTCAAGACAGTCCTGCTGTTTCTTCTCTGCTTCCTGTTGTGTTTATAGAAATAGCATTTTGTACCAACTTTGTAAACAGGATTGCATCAAAGAAACACCATGTTTGATTTTTCCTCCTAGTGGAAACAATCCATAATTCCCCAAATGTGGTAAAGTGCTGGAGACAGAAGGGAACGTTGCATTCAGTTCAGTTTGCTTGCCTGTTAAGTGAAGGGAAAACACAGCAAAGTACATGAGACAGAGATGGGGTGGTTTTGCATTAAAGCTGGTCATACAGCAGTGTATGTGTCTCTACTCTGTAAGTGGGACGTACTGCTCTTGCTGAAGGGATGAGGGATCACTCTACATAAGGAGAAAATGTCCACCAACTTAGCTAAGAGTTATTCTTAGAAATCTTCTTGAAAATATCATTAATACTCTTGTATACGAGAAACCAAAAGTAACTTTAAGATGACTGTTAGGCATGATCACTAGTCATGAGTTTCAGAAAAGCAGAAAGAACAGTTTCTATGTGATTCATATATACTAGCTTTCTGTACAAGAGCAGAAGGAGTATGCAAAGACTGTCACTATAACTATTTCTATATGTTATATAGAAATATAACTGAATATGAGATGGCAGTTTGCCCAGGTGGCCAAGAAGGCCAATAGCACCCTGGCTTGTATCAGAAATAAAGTGGCCAGCAGGACTAGGGAAGTGTTTGTCCCCCTGTACTCAGCACTGGTGAGGTTGCACCTCAAATACTGTGTTCAGCTCTGGACCCCTCACTACAAGAAAGACATTGGAGGTACTGGAGAGGTACTGGAGCGTGTCCAAAGAAGAGCAATGAAGCTGGTGAAGCACCTAGAGCACAAATGTTATGAGGACTGGCTGAAGGAACAGGGGTTGCTTAATCTGGAGAAGAGGAGGCTGAGGGGAGACTTATCGCTCTCTACAACTACCTGAAAGGAGGGTGTAGAGAGGTGGGGGTTGGTCTCTTCTCCCAAGCAACAAGCAATAGGACAAGAGGAAACAGCCTCAAGTTGCACCAGGGGATGTTTAGATTGGATATTGGGAAAAATTTCTTCGCTGGAAGGGTTGTCAAGCATTGGAACAGGCCGTCCAGGAAAGTGGTTGAGTCACCATCCCTGGAGGTATTTAAGGTTATGTAGGTGTGGCACTAGGGACCAAGTGGTGGACTTGGCAGTGCTAGGTTTACGGTTGGACTCAATGATCTTAAGGGTCTTTTCCAACCTAAATGATTTTAAATTATCCTATGATTCTATGATTCTAATTTAAATGATGAAGATACTGTTTTGGTGTTTCATGCTTTTACCAGTACAGTTCTTTCACTGTTGTCAGCAAGATAAATGCAAAACTAATTATTTTTTTCATTATTTAAAGAACAAAAAAATGAAGGGAAGGAGAAAATAAGGCCTATATTTCCTTGTCATATGCATCAGTAGAATAAAAATACTGTGGAAATACAAAATTAAGTTAATATTATAGTTATATACTGCCAAACTTTTGTTGAGATGATGCCTGAGACACTAAAGGCTTCACTGTACTATGTACACCATCGAATTCATATTTATAAAAGTATGGGTGCAGGTGCCCATGTGTTGGCATCAGGGGCTACAGGGGCCTCTGTGGGGATTCTCCAAAAGGAAGAATCCCAAAAGAAAGTAAAGAAGGAACTATAAGCTTTTAATTAGCTACTTAGAATAACAGTAATGAGTGTTTTAATATGATGTCAAAGCAAACTCCTGGGAAGGAACAGTATTCCTTCTTTGCCAAAAATGAGAGTAGGAGTCTGACAATCTGTTTTGCATATCTTCACTGATATAGGAATCTTCAGCAAACCATTTGGTTTCAGATTGCTACTCAATGATAGCCATCATTATTAAAATTGCTTCAATTAATTATGTACCTTATGGGTAATTAATTCCACACTTAAAATTAGTGGACTGCTTTCAAATCATTGAATAAACAATAGTACAAGGAAAACAAGTGTAATTATTTAAAGTTTTACTTTACCATGAACATCTGCCAGCTTCAGAAACAGTAATGATAATTATATTCATTTATATTATAGGAGATTAATACACACATTGCCAGGAAATTCCAGAAAAAAAATTGAATTGAGATACACTGCATTCCTCTGACCTGTTTTTCATACATTTATATTCCTAAGCCATCCCATTTTTTAAAAATGGCAACTATGACCAAAAAGGCCTTCTACTCCCTGTGACAGCAACTATGATAGCACACTTGTTCAATAATATAGATGGCATAGTGTGGCATTGTAACATAAACTTGAACGGATAGAAGTTTCATCTGTGTCTATGACATGCAACAGATAAAAATGCTGATTTCTACCTTCAAAATAATATCTACTGTATGTTTTCTATTTACTGTATTTCATCATTTTATTACTACAGTGGCCAAATATCATAAACACCTTGCAATCAAGATGAGATTTTATGAACAATTTAGAATATATTCTTCACGTATTTTTTTAGCACACTATGCCAATCCTCCAATGCATTCTTTCCATTCTGCCAGTCTCAAAATAGAGTTGCTTTTTTTTACCATGAACTTCCAATGGTCCAGTTTCTCCTTCACTATTAGAAAGTATTGTTACTAAGCATAAGAGTTCTAGCAGTTTCTTTAAATGTTCTGCAACGTATAATTTAAATCACAATCTTCTCAGAAATTGTTTGCCACAAAATATGTTATGATCTAAGAATACTAGTTTGAGGTCCTCAAAGGTACGACAAAGCACAAAGTAATTCACAGAGGTATGGACTATTGCAAGCACAACTGCTTAGGAAAACAATGTGAGATGGTAAGTGTAGGATAAATTCTCCAAGATGAGAAAATCATTATTTGCATTCTGAAAGACTAGACCTAATCCCAATGCACATTTGAATTTTACTAATTCAGCACTGTGTAGAAATTTTTCTGAAGGGAAAACAGAAAAGAGCACCAAGATGAAATGAACATATAGTACTGCTTTCAAATTAGGTGACAGGTAAAACCACAGAGATTAAAGATTTAATTTTAACTTCCTTTGGACTGGACAAGTAAAATAGTTGGCATTGGTCACAGCGTGAAGTTGGACATCCAGCAAAAACATCTTGCCAAAGAAAGGTTAGACTCATCCACAACAGATATGAAGAGCACCTGATAAAGTAACAAATTATGATACCCACAGTTTTCAAGTATCTATCTCTAATTTTATTTTGACCTGAAGTGTTCAATCTGTAAGTTACCTGAATAAATTAAGTTATTCTTTTCTCCAAGTAACAAGTTTGATCTTAATGGGAACAATCAACGGAACACTTCTTCCAAGACTGTGAGCTTATATTTAAAGATGGACTGGAAAACTCAACGAGCAGTAAGTTATGGGTGGTCTCGATAACATGGATCAGTACATGTGTTTTCTGTATAACTGCAGAAGACAGTTTCACAAATGTTACTAATTCCATTTGGTTGAAATGTAGTTTCATCAGTTATGAAGCACTCTCCATTTGTTTGTCTCCACTTGTTTAACTGTTGGCCACATTTATTTTTCATTTTCTTCATTGACCACCTATTTCCTATAAAACACTTCCCTTTGATTGAAATCCAATTTCATGCCAACACCTGGAAAAAAGTCATAACCTCTTCAGAATTAAATGAAAAATGATATGTAGCCTGCACTGTGGTAACAATACAGGTTTGTAATTAAGAAATCTCACTGTGTCATAATAACCTCCGATATGATGTGGAGTTAAAGGTCGATAAAATCAGGTTCTTCTTGAAATGTCAGTGTTTATAACTTTTCCATTACACCAGTGGATGATCGCTAAAGAATGAACAATACCACAGGATGCTCTGTTGTCTTGCTTAACAAGATCAGGTAGGAGACCCGACCTTTATCCACCAATAGAATTCAAACTCACGGAAGGAAGGACATTGCTGTAAACTGTGTTCTCATTTAACTGAGGTAAATCCAAAACAATTCTACTGATTGTAAAACATCTCTGCCTTTTAAATAATGCAGCTAAGCTTAAAATCCATGAATGTGTTAGCCACCTCACTCACTCTACTGATGAAAGATGAGAGGAAAAATCAAAATGAGGCAAAATAAGGTTATTTATCTTAGGGTCACAGGTGTCAGGTCTGCATTTGTAGACACACAGTCTGTACAGTTCTTTCTTGAAGTAGTGAAGTTGTTTTTATAACAGGGAAAAAAAAAGCCTCACATACCTGTTTTGAGAGCTGTAAGTCCCTACTGGAAATGCAACTGGACTTCACAGAAGAGTTTTCTTTCTTCCACATTCCTCTTCCGTACAATAACTTGAAGTCTCATCCTGTAGAGTGAATTTTGAACAGTTACATCTTTCTCTGCATTTTTTAAAGGATAATATTCACTCAATAGCACAACACCAGCAGCACATAATTATAAAGGGTGAAAGAAGCTGCATTCAAATTACCCATGAGTCTAAATGCTTGGCTCTGTATAATTACTTTCAAATTATTTCTGTCAAACACACGTTATAGTTGAGTTAGTCATTTATATTTTAAAAAGAAAATTAAGAAAATCAAGGAAGAACTTATTCAGAATTTTTAATAAGAAGGGCTTGTTCTTTAACAAAAATGATCAGGTTTTTAAACTTAGTACTTAGCCAAGTAAGTTCTGTGGATACACTGGAAAACAGATTTGCACATTAAAGACTGAACTCCAGCATTCAGCATGGACAATATGATGATCCAACATATAGAGTTTAAGATAACAGCATGTTTATATGTGAAAGTTTTGCATATTTTTAATCATTTTTTCACACTCTTTTACTGCTCTCACATCCAGCAGTGAGTGAGACCTCTTGAAATCATAATATTGTGATTGTAAATCACATTGTGTTCTATGTAATTCTTGTGTTATGGTTAGGACAGGAAACAAGGAAAAATAAAAGAAACCTTCTGTCTTCTTCAATGCATTTGAATTTATGATCACCAACTGTGAACTTGAAATCAATTTGAAAGGAAAGAGGCAACTACCCATTGGTAAAGATGCACAGCAGGGCATCTGGAAGCTCCAGGATGGATTATCTCCTTCTAATTTACCAACCCTTAAATAAGTTACTTTGGCTCACTTTTTGGCTCACTTTATGCCAAAACGAAATTTGTACATCAATGAATTGAACAGAGAACAGGCTAGACAAACGGATCTGAAGACAAACAGCAAGAAGTAGATGGTAAATTACTGTATAAATGAGTTATCATACAGAGTGTGGTAGAAACTTCATATGCTATATAAACCATAGAAATACGAATAAAACCATTTCTATCATACCATATAATTGCTTTCTACTTGTAAATCACATTTTATAGAAAAATAAAAACCTTCAGAATTACTGAAGTGTTAAATTTTTATTGGTTCATTGTCCATGTTGTTCTTGTTGTTAACATCCTTCATCCTATAGTGCTAGATTTTCTGAGACCTAAAATACAGTCCTGGGTTCTAAGTCAGTTGATTTTGGAAGACACCGTTGAGAAGACTGATGAGATACTTTAACAGTTATAATGTCAGAGCAGTGCAGATGATAGAAATGTTTGCCTCTAACAGTGCTTCCGACAGGCACTTCATATTGTAAGGGAAGATTTCAGTCTTTTTATTTATATAAAGATCCCATTTCCAAACCTGGCAAAATGCAGAGATCATGTTTAACATGGAATTTAACCAGGAAACTGGACTAACTTCAACCTTATCATAGGGGAAAGTCTGAATTGGATTATCTTGTGCTAGAACAGAAGAAAAAAAAATCCTGGGTGGGGAGTTTGTATGTTTTGGATGGGTTTGAACAGTACAGCTATTTCAACTGTGTGGTTGGCTGCATAGTGAGTCTGTGTCAGGTGTCTGTGTGTGGCAGACAACAGAATGTACAGCTCTGCTTCATGCCACCTTTGTCTTTGTCCCTTGAAGTACCCACACGGAGATACCAGAAGGTTCACCACATATGAGAGGTAACATTCCTTCCATGGCGAAATCCTTCAGCCAAGATATTGAGATATTCTAAATTTGAGCTTGTTGGCCAAGCTGGAAATATAGTTCGGAAAATGGAATCTACTTTAATGTCTCTAGAGTCTGTTTTTAAGGTTAAATCACACAAATGCTAAGAGTCTGCCAGTGTTTTCCCAGGCACCTTCCAGTCAATGTTCAAAGCCTACTCTGTACAGCAAAATCATAGGAATATAGAATCACAGAATAGTTAGGGTTGGAAGAGACCTTTAAAGGTCATCTAGTCCAACCCCCCTGCTGGGACAACTTCAATTAGATCAGGTTGCTCAGAGCCCCGTCCAACCTGACCTTGAATGTTTCCAGTGATGGGGCATCTACCATCTCTCTGTGCAACCCTTTCCAGTGTTTCACCACCATCATTGTAAAAAAATTTCTTCCTTATACCTAGTCTAAATCTACTTGGCTTTTTTGAACATGGGCCCACTTCTTGAACTTGTCCAGGTCCTTCTGGATGGCATCCTGTCCCCCAGGCATGTCAGCTGGACCGCTCAGCTTGGTATTGTCTGCAAACTTGCTGAGGTTGCACTCAATCCCACTGTCTATGTCTCTGATGAAGATATTAAACAGTACTGGTCCTAATATGGACCACTGAGGGACACCACTTGTCACCAGTCTCACTCTGGACATTGAGCCATTGACCCTCTGGATGCAACCATCCAACCAATTCCTCATCCACCAAACAGTCCACCCATCAAATCCATTTCCATCTCCAATTTAGGGAGAAGGATGTTGTGAGCAACCTGTGAAAGCCCTTACAGAAGTCCAGATAGATGACATCCATAGCTCTTCCCTTGTTCATTTACGTAGTAAATCCACCATAGAAGGCCACTAGGTTGGTCAGGCAGGACTTGCCCCTGGTGAAACCATGCTGGCTGTCTAGAATCACCTCCCTGTCCTCCGTGTGCCTTTTTAAAGTGGGTGCAGTGTTTCCCTTTTTCCAGTCACCAGGCCCTTCACCTGACTGCCATGACTTTTCAAATATCACGGAGAGTGGCTAACTGAGACTACATCAGCCAGTTTCTCAGGACTCTGGGATGGATCTTATCAGGTCTGATAGACTTCTGTATGTTCAGGTTCCTCAGGTGGTCACGTACCTGATCTTCTCTTACACTGGGAGGGACTTTGCCCCAGTCCCTGCCTTGCAGTCCGTTTGCACTTGAGAGGTATGGGGAAAGAGGTTGCCAGTGAAGGCTGAGGCAAAAAAGTTGTTGAGTACCTCAGCCTTCTCCTCACCCTTTGTTACCAATTTGCCAGTCTTGCTCATCGGGGGGATATGCTTTCTCTGACCTTCCTCTTCTGGCTGACATACCTGTAGAAGCCCTTCTTATTATTCTTTGCGTACCTTGCCAAGGTCAGCTCCAGCTGCGTCTTGGCCTTCCTGACCGCATGCCTGCGCAACTGGGCAGTGGATGAGAGCCTGCAAGCACAATGCCTCCTGTAGCTGGAGTAAGAAGGCTTCGTCAATAGGCTCCCCTTGATCAGGTGGCCTGTAGTAGACACCAACCACAAGGTTCTCTTTGTTGCCTCAGTCTCTTATTCTTATCCATAAACTTTCAACCTGCTCATGGCTATTCTTCTGAATCAGCTTTTCACACTCTGACCTTTTCTTGATGTAGAGGGCAAAGCCTCTGCCTCTCCTTCTTCACCTGTCCCTTCTGAACAGCCTGTAGCCATCAATAGCCACACTCCAGTCATGGGATTCGTCCCACCAGGTTTCAGTAATGGCAGCTAGGTTGTAGCTTTCTAGCAGCACAGTGGCTTCCAGCTCCTCCTGTTTATTGTCCATGCTGGGTGCACTGGTGTAGAAGCATTTCAGCTCGGCTGTTGGCTATGTCACCTTCTTAGAGGAACACTCCTTAATTCCTTTGAGGTATTTCACTGGTGTTTCCCTCTTGGTTCCTATTACCTCAGGAGCCCCTGCCTCATCCCCATAAAACCTCAAGTATGCTGCAGTACAGCTAGCAGGTCTCAGTGCTAGCACCCTGTACCTCTAACCTTGACGTGTCATCCCACAGCTTGTCATGGGCAAGCCTGATATTATCCCACTCCCCCTTCAAGCCTAGTTTAAAGCTCTGTCAATGAGACCCGCTAGCTTGTGAGCAGAGAGGGTCTTCCCCCTTTCAGAGAGGTGAATCCCATCTGATGACAGCAAGTCTGGTGCGGTGTAGGCCATCCCACTATCGAAAAAAACCAAAATTGTGTCAGTGACACCAGCCACAGAGCCATGTATTAATAAATTGGGCTTGTCTGTTTCTTCCAATGTCACTGCCCATGACTGGAAGGAGAGAGGAAAAAATAATCTGTATTCCAGATTCCTTTACCAGCTATTCCAAGGACCTGAAATCTTTTGATTGCCCTTGGACTACACATTGCAGCTTCATCATCACCCACATGGAAGACCATCGGCTAAGAATAATCTAGAATTATTTAGAATTAAAGTGCATCCTGCCAAATACACATGAAAAAGTTCACAATATTGGACAGTGAGGGGCTAGGCTAGAGTAGTTAGGGAAACCAAGGATATTAGATCTCAGTATCTGTTACCTGTTTCTTCATCCATTGGAGATAATAAATTTAGTATGTAGCACAGGATTGTAAAAGGAGTGGCAGGAGAAAATATTTTGTGCTGTGATGTCTATCAGTAACTGAGCTGATATAATCTTTAGTATTGTTGATAAAATACTTATGCACAGGAATGTTTTTCTCTAGGAAACAACTTTAAGCTTGCAAAGAAAAAAGTGGCAAGAATGAAATAAAAGCAGCTTTTTACAACCAGTTATATTCCAATGAAAATGTTGCATACTCCATTGTGGTAAAAATGAGTATAAAATCACAAATGCCACAAAAATTTTACATAATGCTATATGTTTCTCCAATAAATATGTCTGGTTTTGTTACACTGAAGAAAACTATTTTAGAGCTGACAAGAATGTTGTTTTGATCTGTTTCCCTGGAGACTTTTTTCTGTAATTAATTAAAATGAAGAAATAAATTCCAAAACATAGCCTCATCAGGGACCTGTGTGGGTGCTGGAATTCACTCACTTGGTATTTTCTAAAGCAATATAGCATATATTAGAGAAATTATCATAGTTGATAAATAGTTCTTAAGTGTAGAACAACTTTTTCATTCTAAGTAAGAAGCCATTTGATTTGAACACATTACATAAAAATTCGTGTAAAGCAGAAGTGGCTTGGATTCACAACTTGATCTAACTACCATAAAACTAACTTTCACATTAGAAACAAAACATTTTATTTCTTGCTGCAAAATTCCTAAATACCAGTAAGCTTACACTAAACTGCTCAGAATGTGTTTTCAAGAAATTGAAGTTAATATTTTTTTATTAAGCTTAATTGGCAAAAAATACTACAATACATTGTACATCAGCACTTCAGAACTACATGTTTTAGCAACAATATGGTTGTTAGCTTATAGTAACATATCCTTCCTGGGGGAAAGGGAAACCAGCAGGAGACTGGACTTAGTTGCAACAAAAATTAATTTTTTCAGCTTCAGTGGAACACTGTTTTGGATGACATGACTATTTAGTATTGACTGGTTTAAGTGTGAAAGTTATAATATAAATTCTGACACATTTAAATGGAAAAGAGACAGCACTGTAATTAAGCTTCACAATAGTGGTGTGGTGAGGTGTGAAAAAAGGAGGCTTATTCAGCACCCAAGATAAATTATTGTAAATCCATAGTAGGTGTATGTCAAAAATGAATTCAAAGTACACCATACGAGATTTTTCATCACTTTGAAAACTCATGACAGTGCAAATTTTACTGCTGACTGCTGTGTTCAGGAATTAGGCTGTGGAAAAGGGATGCTAACTAAACAGTTTGTAACCGAAAGTCTTCAATATGCATTATCCATATGAATTCCATATGCCCACAGTGCTGGGGAGAGAATAATTTGTGTCACTGCGTCCTTTCTTTCATCTTGTCGTACCTCAATTTTTGTATTCTCAATCCTCATTAAGTGCATAAATCAGAGAAATAAACCCCAAATCTCAGTGTTCTTCATAAAGACTAAGACGGTATTACTAACATTTTTATCAATAGCAAAAAACCCAGAAAATATCTACAGAACATATACTTTTTTTAAAAAAAAATCCTGCTATAAGCTAATAACCTGCTTTCCTCTTCAAACATTTCTCAATGTAGAGCCAATTCTCCTCTTAAGTAGCATTCAGAAATGCAGAAAAATCATTTCAAACTAGCAAAAAATCTTCTAATATTGCTCAAAAATAATCATCTAGATCAGATGACTGAGTAGGTAATCTCCAGCACAAAACTTTGTGTTTGATTCTGTAAATACATCATCTAAAAACATATTCCTAAAGGAACTATCATAAGTGACTGTCCCCAAGTAAAACATGAATGTATGGAATATTCAAGTGTGGACACCTCATTGCAACTCATTGGGTTGGGTGTAACTCATTAACTGGATTAAGTGACATACCTTGCAGAAATTCTATAACAGACTCATCATCTGCAAATGAAAAGCAAGAATGCAAACATTGTTCTCATGAAAAACTGAAACAAAAGGTTCTGTCGTAAGGACCAGTAATTTACCAACTTTGTGAACTGAGGTAGCTGCTAGGAGGAGCAATGCTTTCATAAACTGGTGAGGTTATCTTCACTTTGAAAGCTAACCTTCTCAGTCTGGTACATACTACACCAGAACTCATAACAGTGTGGTTGCTGACTTGTAAAATGTTTCTTTTCAATCTATTTAAAAATGCAATTCCTAGAAAACAATTTATGCTTATAACCAGATAGGATATGCAGGAACACTCAAGTGGATATGCGTTTAACTTATTAAATAAGTAAAAAATATTAACTTCTAGCAAATTAGGAATTTAAGTTTCAAAACTATGAGAAAATTATGCTCAGATGACCATAGAAGAGAAATCTCTATTCTGCAGCCTACTAGAACTTCAAAACTGCAGTCTACTTTGTGGCCTGAACATACAGTCACCAAGAATGGGAAATAAATTCTCTCTAAACTAAACCTGCTTTCTTCGTACTCAGCTTTCTATCCGTGCAATTTCGCTCTGTGGGGGTCTGGTGAAGAAAGAACAAAGTCTGAATGATCAGATCAGGGAAAAAATAGGTTTTGGAAAACTTCCCACTGTTCAATTTCAGAACTGTCCCCAACTTTTGGTTACTTAATATTCTTTAAAAGAGTGAATTCTAAGGGGATTAAGGAAATATGATAAAGTAAACTGTAAATCAAAGAAATTAAAAAGTTTTATGAGAAAGAATGCAGATTTTATCTTTTATGCTTCATTTCTTGTTCTGTAGTGAAAAGATAAAGATGGTCTACCAAGTCCATATAATGCTTTCGTGGTAATTTTATAAAACATTCTTGATTGGAGAGAATTATCTAGAGAGGCTGGCCTGGGAATACATTTTGAAAGCAAATGCTAATATGCATGCATAGCAATACTAAGCTTGGGAAGCTTTTTTTGTTTCTTTCTTTGTTTAACCTTTAGAAAAAATACACACAAAAATTAGGTCTAATAACTCTGCTTGGCATTAGAAAATTGCTTTTAAGTATCCTCACATATAAGTTATCTTTCACTGAATCAGAAGCTGTGACAACTTTTTCTGTTAATTATGGAAGAAAAGCAGAAGACAGTTGGGGGAGGTTAGGACATCTCAACTACAAGATAGGAAAGATTTTTATTAATAAGGAAGTCAACATAGCTCTATAATTATGATAATATGTTAAATGCTGATAATTTGACTTAATGGAATTAAGTAATTTAAATAACCTATAAGAACTAGATACCTAACATGTTAACAAGCTGTAAATATGGAAATGATTCCAAACGACTATGAACTAGTGAGTACAAGGATACAAAATACAGGCACGGGGAGGTGATGCACATTAACAAATGCTTGACTTTTTGTTGTCATAAAACTGTGATATCTTGTCGTTATCTCTGGAGATGTTCTGTGAAGCAAACCTACTGGAACCAATAGATGTTTGCTCCTATCTTATCTAAATCTTATCTGACCACTGACATCAGTTCCACAGACAAATTACCTGCTCATCTGTAGTGGATAGATCTTGAATCCTTTTTTTGTGTTAGCAAATACAGTGGTGGTATTCTTAATATTTGCTTATAAAACCTTTGACCTGAATGTAGAACAAACCCATGTAGGCTAGATTTTTCTAAAGTTTAAAACACTGATGTGGAAGAGGAGGAATTGCCATTTGCAACTACTCACTGTGACATTAGCACTCCGTCTATCCCTGTCTCTCCTCAGCCATCTATCCCTGTCTCTCCTCAGCCATGACAGACAGCCATCAGCCCTATCCCCCCGAGTAGCAGACAGTGGGCACACCTATTGATTACAGGATGGTCCAGCTGATCAGCACTTTTAAGACCCATTATTTTTTTGAGACATAACACTAATTTGGTCAGACATTTATGAATGTACCTGGAAGTTGTGAGCTGTCTGAATTTTCTGTAATGTAAATGCACCGTCTCATATTTTTCAGTGTTATCAGGATGAGTTATCTTGATATTTTCTTTATTCCATGTTCTTCCTTTTGAAAAATCTAAGAAAGAAAAAATGGAATTATCTGGCAAACCTCGCGCTAATAAAATAAGAGTTTGATTTCCTGAGATCTCACACTGAACACCCATGACATAGTTTCTGTGGGATCAAAGTATCAGGAGTCAATTCCTTTCTTCTGAAACTATACAAAAATTTTTTTCTAATGATATGAATACTAATAGGATCTAAAATACTTGTTGAAATAAGCTTTCATGAAAGAAATCTCTGTACAGAAGCAGAAGAGGTGACTAGAGGTACGGGATAATTTGGAAGTGAACAGAATGTTCTTTTTCATGGCTTTTCTGTCATTCCTAGTGTTTTTCCATTCTTATAGAAATAGTGAACAGTTTCCAGAAAGGATAAGGGAAATTGGGATGTGTCAGAGTCACATATACAAACATCAACCTGATGATTTTGATGGAGGTGGCAAATGATTAGAAAGTTTGGTCACTGTTTGAAAGGATGTCTTTCTGTGATTCTGTTACTTTTTGTTAGATAGATCTGACCAAGTAACAGTGTGGTAAAATGAAGAGTAAAATGTGGTCTGTTCTTATGAAAAGGTCTCTTTTTCTTAAATGAGTATAAATACTTCAGAAATCCAAAGATCATTTACCCATATTTCAATAAGTATAAAAATAATGTTTTCATTTAAAAGAAAAAATTATTCTTATTTTTAACCTTTTTTTGGAACCTCAGAGTATTACTCACAAAAGGTTTCTATTTATTTTTTATTTGTTTTGTTTCAAAAAACAAACTGAATAAGGAGAAAAAGCTATGCAGGTCATGTGAAGCTGAAACAGAATGTTTTTACTCTTTTATAAACCATTCTTCATTTGAGGAATTATCTAAATTTATGGTAGCTTTTTTTTTTTGTTGTTTCTTTTCTCTGTCCATACAGATTGTCATGGTTTTATAAATTTGATGCGAAGAAATGGGCAACAGGTATAGTTGTGATTTGTGAACCATGAAATACAGAATTTCTGAGATTAAACTGTTTTCCCAATTTCATATTCAGAAAAGTTCAAGATATTATAATGATAGGGATATACTTGCAGAATACAAGTTGTGTTGAACACTGAGTATACATAGTAATAGGATCATTACCAGCATGTTTCATAAAGTTTTTCTTTCCTGCACGTGTTAATTAAGCTATGAAAGTTTGAAAAGAAGGTACTTAAAATCCGTTGTTCACAATTTTTCATGGTGGAATATTTTCTAGAAACTGGATTTCACCAACAGACATTGTAAGAATAATTTCAACATTTGTGGCTGCATTAGGAGTGCATTAAGAGTATAAAAATTCTCAGACTTATGAACAGACTACAAACATTATTAAGGAGAACACTGCAATGATTAGTATCAATGTTCTGGTGTTCCAGTTGGTTTAATGGAACTATCACGAGGTTCATATTAAAAGTTACTACTAAGCTTAGAATGCATATACTCAGCATTACATGTATCTTAGTGTCTGGTACTCATCTTTAAAAGTGAAATGCGCCAGAGCCTCAGCTGATGCAAACGGGTGTAGCTATATTCACTTTCAGTCACTCCTGCCACTGATATGTGAAATGTTTTTCTACATTTTGCACATCACATTTTTATATCAGTGGAATTTCAGAATCCAACAGTTTTTGCAAACTTCACAGTTTCCTTCTGTCTTACTTAAAGACCTCAGATCTGAGATAGAGCTTCTCTTTGATGCTGTTCCTGGTAAAACAGTCTCCTAGCAAATAGTCCAACATCCACTAAATTGATGCAAAGCCACTCAGTGATGTAGACAGGCTTTGAATGAAATTCTCACTGTATTCGATGACGTGCATTGAAATATGTTGAGGTAAAGCACAAAATCTTTTAAGTGTTAATAAATACTGTGCTTTTTCGTAAGGAGAATATTTGTGGTTGATTTGTGATTATTACACATATTTAGTTCAAGTGAGACAAGGCCCCACAACACCGAATAAAGACAGTCACTGCTTAGGAAAGTTTAAGGTAAGGACAAGACCAAACACAATAGTCTCAAAGTCCGGTTTAGGGCCCTAAAAACAAGATCATCCTTTCTCTATTACCAGACACTGCCTCTCCGAAGCAATTCCCTTAAGACCTTAATGACCTTAGTTAGATTTAAAATCAAGTTTGTTAAATATCTTCTCATCATTCTAAATCTCTAAAGATTTGGTTTACAGTGTAGAGTGGGAAGGTGGGATAGTTTTGCGGGATTATATTTCTTTTAATCTGCATTAACTCCTAAATCATCTTTTCAAGTCATCCACAAAACATCCACAAAACTATTTTCATACCAGTATGCCTTCATTTAAGTTTAATGTAAAACTTCATTCTTTCCTGTTGAATAACCTGGGAAGTGGATGCAGATGGATTGTGTTGTAACAACAAATTACCTTGTTCAGCAAGTAACTACCATCCATTAAGACTTCCACACATACTGATGTCTCAAATCCATGGAACTGCTCTTTGCAGTATCCTCTTTTCCTGGGAAGAAACTGACATAATACCAAACACCATCACCTAAAGTTTTTAAAATCCACACAATACATTAAGGCATGTTAATGTCATATAATTCCTGGAACCTTACCACATTGGATGCCTTCTCTTTAATACTGAGCTTATTTTTGCTTTTGACATCTTGTTTCTATTTCAACTGATTTCAAGGCAGCACCTTCTGTCTTTATTTAATTTAATGATAATCTTTGATTATCATTAGCTTACTTGGCTTTTACATTAAGTTAATATAATATAATCCCTACTTGTCAGGGATATAATTGTATTTTCAATAATTCTTAGCATTTTATTTTATGTTTTTGTTTTATGTGTTAGGAAGAACAATTCCGATTGACCAATAATGTTAAGAAAAATCATATGCAAACTAAATGGAACCTTCTGAAGAGTAAGCTTAAAACCTAGTTGTTTGGGGCAGTTTACAAGCACTTTAGAATTGTAGATCAGTGTATGTTGTAGTTCTGTATCAACATCATTAAAACCAATTGATAGAATATATATTTTATGTCATCTATGCCATGATCTGTATTGTCATCACTTAATTGTTCTAAACCTAAACCTCCTTAGAGATCTTTAAAACAAACTAAGAATCTAATGTTATAGTATTGGTAACCTTTGTAATCTATATTAAAAGTGATGACAATAAAATTATTTGCAGGAGATGAGACAGATTCACTAGCTGATGAACAACCCACGTATAAAATATTAGTAACCAGTTATAATGTTTTTCTGAGGGAACCCAATGAAAAGTATTGAAATAAACTAAAAGGAGAAATGATGCTAAATTGAACTTAAGTTATTGAGTTATTAAGTTACTGACAAAACAAGTTCAACTGCCTAAAAACACAAGAAATAAAACTTTTGCAGACCAGGACAAATAATGGAGGATACCATGCATTTATGAGTATGTCTGGGAAAAGATTGTCCAAGTTTCTCAGCTGCATTTTAAAGTGATTTTTTTCATCCCATTCTGGATTGGAATCTAAGAATTTCAGGATAATCTTGTCTCTGTATTTACAGTGTTTTAATAATCCGGTTAAAGTATCTAAAGAAAATGGATTTGTCTTGTAACTTATAACAATTTGTATTGTACTCTGTTATCATTGCAATTACTCTTACTGTTTACTACTCTGGATTGAACTCAGTATTTCAACAAAAATCTTATCCTATGTCTTGTATCAACATAATTCATGAAGTAGTAAATAAGCAATATTAATCTGCAACACTATTTGCCAAGGATTTATTCTATACTCAGGGTATCTTTATCTATTTCAATTCACCATAATTTTCACTTTATTATATTTATTTTATTTTTATAAAATCTCAATTAGAGAGTTAGCAATTCCATGGTCTTTACAATTTATTTCAAAGAGGCTTCTTAGCTGAAGATACATGATCTCAGTCAACTGATTTATTATTTTTTTTAATTGCTACTACCACTTTATTTTCACTTGTAACAAGGTATTTGCATCTTCCTTTATCTAGTCAAAATATAACCATTTAATTTTTGCCAAATTCACAGATACTTCATATTTTCACTACCTGTATTTAATGTCTCCACCCTTCATGTCATGGCTTTGCTGACTGTAGAAAAATACTCCTTATTAGTAGCATATGAGGCCAATGAAGAGGTCACCAATCCAGGGGAAATACATTTTCTCTTGTGGTGGTAAACAGCTGTGTTGAATTTAGTTGATATTTTTATATTATTATATCTATGGTATCATTTTAAGTTGCCTATGTCTGAAAGAGTTGGAAACTGTGAAATATTAAATGAAACACATGATCAAAGATGTACATGACTGATTTTTTTTTTAATGATGTAATGAGTATTCAAATTTTGATTTGATGTTTCTCTTTGAAACTAGATTTCTGTGGTGCTTCTATATTTTTTAATCAAGATGTTATATTATGTTTCCTGAAAATTATGTGAATTATATTAAGTAGAACTTCTCTTATGTATGATTCTGAGTGGGGATGAATGATACTATAACTCTGCCAAAATTCCCATTTCTGATTAATATAAGTATTTCTTTTGTTCAGCTGTCAGCTAATTTTTTTCCATTGCTATTTCAATAATTGTTATTTCAACTGCTCACTTCAAAAATTCTTCTCGTAGTTTATCTACCTGAGATGTTTTAATGAAAAAAATACATATCAGTTCTTCCAGTGAGAACCATTGTTCTGCCATTTGACACTGTACCTAATGCCTGTTAGGTGCAGAATTTTTCTAACTAACTGATGAACTCACCATCTTAGTTGATATCATTCACTTCAAAAAATATTTTTACTTTATGGTAGTCAGTAATAGAAAAACTTTCTTAGTAGAAAGCGTAAGTGGAAAACCCAAGTTTAGTATTATTCCTCTCTTCATGCATCTTAAACTTCACACAGTGTCCAGAATTCTTTGTCCAGAATTACTATCATTCTTCTCAATCATTTGTATGTTATCATACACTCTGTACTCTGCCCTCTTTCACAATTCATTGTTTTCCAACCTGTGAAAATAGTTTCTTGATTAAACATAACCTGGTTTAGCATTGGAACTTGTGATAGGAGAGGGTTGAACAGTGGCTTAGAATACAGTGCTTTCTATTCCAATTTCTGGGCTCTTCTTTCACATTTCATAAGTTGTTTTTTTGAGGGAAGTCAAGTAGTTTGTATGACATTTTTATTCATGTCTTTTAAAGGCTGATAATTCATATAAAGTGTT
Organism: Larus michahellis; assembly: GCF_964199755.1. Taxonomy (NCBI): domain Eukaryota; kingdom Metazoa; phylum Chordata; class Aves; order Charadriiformes; family Laridae; genus Larus; species Larus michahellis. Next base: position 47,327,028 of record NC_133896.1, read on the forward strand.
TGATGAAGTTGGTATTTATGATAACCATTTGAATGAAGTAGCAAAACAAATCAACAAAATAACATTTTTTTCATCTACATCAGAGGAAAAAGTATATAACCAAAAGATAGACCATGCTTAGGGAACAATCTGCACTTGAGGGACTAATTAATTATTATTATTATTTTATCTTTAACATATGAAATATTGATATGTCTGCCTTAATGGGGATGGGAAAAAATGCTAGCACACATAAAAATGAAGAAGAGTAGGGAACTGTAAGCATTAAATCCTTTTAAAATAGTTATGTTTGAAGTATCTCACTTTTTCCTCAGCCTAATTAAGTGAAATGAATCATTTATCATCATTGATTGTATCAACAATGCTTTCAAAATGATGGAAAACCAGGAATAAAACAGCTTGGGGAACATGTATCATCATCTCACCATTCTGATTGAACATTAAAAAGTGAATAAAAGAATAGCAGAAATTAAAGTTTAGATTCCCAAGGTCTATACCTTTATACAAGGGGAATTAAATTTGCTATTTTCTTCTATAAGGTCGCAGAAATTTCTTACCCATAGAATGGGTGTTGTTGCCAAATACTTTTATAACTTATACCCTTTTGGGGATTAAAAATGAGATGATAGTCGAGTTAAAATGTTGATACCAGTATAGTATTTTTATAACTCAGAGAACAATGTTTAATGAGCATAACAGAAAATACTGCATTAAATGCCTTCCATGTATTGTACTGCCAAGTTCATATCAAAACTAACAAGTACTACCTGAGTACAACCTATCTACTTCATTCTATTAAACTGTGGGAGAACTAATTAAAAAAAACACAATGGCTAGCTGTTTGCATGCCTTTCTATACACTTAAATGAGTCACGTATAAGACCAAATATTTTAGGACTGTAAAACATTTCTAAGTTGGTTGTGACCACTGTTTAGATCCTGCTCTGTTCCAGTGATGTAGTCAGTCAGTCTTGGAGATCATTACAGACAGAAACCCAATTCTTCCAGTACCAGTGGAGTTTGTCGTCTCATGCAAGAGGACATTATTTTTTCTTGACCATCATAAAGTGTAAGACTGTGATTTTCCTTTTTGGTGATAACATCAAGGGGAACAATGTGATCACGGCACCTGTCTGTACTGACTGCACTGTCTCCAATAACACAGATGAGAAAACTCATAAATAATATGTTAGAATATCTCTCAACTATTATGTATGCACAGCAGTTTTAAAAGCCACACATTTCCTTATACACCCTTTCACTATGAAGTTTTAAAAAATCCGTCATGTTTTGGAAAGCAAACTTCATGCCAGTGAATATTGTATAATTTGCACAAAACATTTAATTTAGGTGTGGCTTCATATTTCAGAAAAATTAAACTCAGAAATAAGCATTTTATTAGAAAAGTGGGGGTTCTTTTGTTAAAGGGTAAGATTTTTCTACTTTTTAAGTAAGATTTGTTCGGAGCCTAATTTTGCCATAAAATAGACCAAGAAAGCCTTCAATACTCTTTTGTACTGTATTTGCTCTGTTTGTGTCGCAGCTGCACACTGCTTTATGCCTCTGCAGGAAGCTTCATGTAGTGGCAGTGCTTGAAAGGTTAATGTCATTTACTGCATTACTAATCTATTCTTTAAACCACTGATTAGCATTGAAATTGATTCCCAGTTCCTCGTGGCTGAAACGGCATTAATCTAGTCTCTGCTATTAAAAATGTTACACCTTTCTCATGTTACCAGGTGATAACACATCATTAATTTGACAGCTTCCATTGTTCTGTCCTTCATTGGAACACCTACAAATGTGAGCAGTGAGTAAAAATTTAATGTATTCATTCAGAAAGAAAAATTGTAGTAGGTTATCATTAAGTGCATTTGTAATGTGAAGGACAACTATTTTTTGTAACTGTCAGGTATCCAAAAGTATGGATACAGGCATTAGATTGTGGTCAGACAGATACAGCATTATTATAGCTATAAAGCTTGCAAATGCAATCTACTGTGACAGTGTTGAAAGGTGGGTGGACAGTATCCAATTTTCAACTGCAACTGCCCTATCTCCATATGGCATTCAAATTACAAACAAACTGATAATTTAGTGTTCTACCCATCAGATCAAACCCAGATGCACAATTCCACAATATGTAGTGCAAGAAAACATTGAACATCAAAGAACATATATCCTTCAAAGCTACTTTAAATTTCCAAACACCAAGCCCAGCCCTGCCATTACACTATTGCATTAGATATCCAAGAGAATGGGGTCTCTTCTGGGTATGTAAAGTTCTGTGGCTCAGCTGCCTTCTCCATAAACCTACTTTCATTATTAAATTAAACAGATTGTAAAGTCAGAACCTATTTTAGCAGGATGCTTTATTCCTGCTAATACGAATAGGTATCAAAAGTAAAAACCTTACATAGAAATTACTAGAATGGCAGCTTTGGTAAACATTGTCTTTTATGACAGTATTTCTGACACACTGAAGGTTAAAAAAATGACATATGTATAACATTTTGAAATTTCAAAATAAGCAAAATTGTAAAAAATAATAAAAGCATCCATAAGACTTGTCCGTATAAAGTACAGATGAAATTTGCATGAAAGACACAATGAAAGTGAGCTGCAGGACCAAGAGAACTCTAAAAACCTCAAAATAACAACTATATTTTTAAAAAGAAGAAAAAGACATCACAATTTAAAGTGCTGAACTATTACACTGAAAAAGAAAACTACTAAGAGTTTTCAAAATATATAGAGAGAGGCAGGACAGAGTAAAGTCTGTAATTTAAAATGTGACATAACACAAATGTCATCAAAGGACAAAGAAGAACTACCCTCCTGGAAAGATCGTGTCCTTCAAAACAAAGGGATACAATACAAATTTAATGCAGTTGAATATTTAAAACCTCAAAAGAAAGGAGTACCAACTTAGTTTTAATTTTGAAGGATGAGGTAAAAATGCCCACAAGGGCATCAAGATTGTAGGTCACTGTAAAGTGTGTGCAAATACATGAGGCATCATGCTGCACTTCATAAAAAGACAAATTTCCACAAGTTATTGTGAAAATATGTATGCACAAGGTGGAGAAATACATTGAAATTGGTTGAGAGACAAACAGCTAAAGATAAATCTGAGAGATGATTCTGTAAATATCAATATTATCTTTTTTATAGACTACAACTTTTCTCCTATAAATATTAAGAATGAAGGAGAATGAGAGAAAACTGTCAAAGAATCTCTGTAAAAGACGCAACTATTTCTGTCATTAAAGGTTAAAAATAAAGAAAACCAACACAACATAGTTAGAGAACCAGTCTATGTGTAGCATTGTAATTTTGTGTTGAATAAAGGGATAAATAAAAAATTCCAAAGGAAAAATCTGATTGCTTTGTAAAATAGGTGTTTATATAGAAAATTATCCCAGTGAAGAATGCATGATTAGTCATACAGGGCTAGATTACCAATCTGTCTAGTCCAGTTATTTGTCTCCATCAAGAGTCATTCCCAATATTTTCAGTCCTTTTTACAGGGTTTAGTTTTTGTTGATTTTTGGGTTTGGGTTGGTTTGGGTTTTTTTGCTCAAATGTCTTTGGGTATTCAGAGCAAACTTTGCTGAACTTCTTCAGTTACTACATTTCTGAAAAGCTTTTCATGTGAAAGTATATTATAAAATTTTAAAATTACATAGCCAGACCATAATAAGTCATATCCCTCATCTGAATGGATATAAATTCTGACTCAAGTGGGAAATACTGGACTCCATTTCTACCAAGTATTACATTAAAACAAAATTAAAATTGTACTGAGATCAAAATGTGTAAAAGATCAATGATAAAAAAAATAAAACTATATGTTAAACTCAAATTTTTGAGATGGGAAAGATGAACACTAACTATGTGTGAGGCAAAAAAATAGCATATGATAGAAATATATTGCTTTAACAACACATTTAAATCACATAGAATTAATGTTAAATCCAGAGATACTTTTGAAGCTATAAAATAAAGAATAAAAGGCAATATTTTAGATGTTTAGATTTCTCATTTCTGGTAACAGATATTTGAGATAGCTCTGACAAACATTACTTATTGGTTTTTCCCCTGTCTTTCTATTTCCATGGAAGAAAGACAAGTAGACAAGCAGACAGACAAACTGATAAAATTTCTTAGCAGATGGTGGCTGAGAAGTCAGAGAAAGTAATGACCTGTTTCTGAGTAGCTGAGGAAGAGGTGATATCTCAGGGGGCTTTTGCTAAAAGAATGAAAATTGGGCAGATGGTTTCCATTCTCACCCACAGCTGAGGTGTTATGGTAGTATTATGTCATCACAAGTCTATAGCTGGAACAGTAACTATGTGTTGTTTCTTCTCTTCTTTAATGACTCTGCAAAGAGCAGAATAAAATAAATTTGATGCTTCTGGTCATATTACTTTCTGCTATTAATATCTGCTACTAGAAATATCAGATACTGTTGCTTTCTAATGTGCGTATTTGCAGCAAGGATTAACATGGATCCAAATTTGTTAGATTACATAATGAAAGATAGAATTTATACAAAATTAAAAAAAAAATCACAGGCAATTGTTAAACCAAATCAGAACTTTAAACGAATATGATTGTGATTATTTGTTTTGGAAAAAACAATTCAAGGAAAATCCAATTGTGTGATTTTTATTGTATATGTACTACTTAAAACAAGCACTTTATTGAAACACAGCTCAAGAGGTTAGAATAAGGACATGAAAGCTGTCTTTTACAGTCATATTTGCAAAGTTCAGGGTAATATTGCTGTATGCTAAGTAATCAATACCTATAGCAATCATACTCAATTCCTACTTGTCCTTAATTCCCTTCGAGAAACCTTATCTTTTTTGGCTTGCTAGATAGACTCTTTAATGCTGCGAATCTAACAAATACATGTAACTTTAATGTATTCTAGACTTATGAACAACAGCAGCTTGAATATTAAAATAGTCACTCCTGAAGCAATAAGTAATTGAAAACTCTCCAGCAGGAGAAAGATTGATTACTATCAAAACCTTACAAAATCTTACAAAGAGTATTGTTCCTTGCTCTTATTTCAGCTGTTGGTGGTGATAAGTGGAATTTGACTGACTAATGTGTTTTGTGACTGGCTTAAGACCTATTCATAACTTTACTGGAGAAAAGAATTAACAGTAAAGAAGGTCTTCTTTTCCCACCAGGAACAGATTTTGTAATATGGCTATTATGACATCTTTGAGACGTAAATGTCAAGCATTTAATGATTTATTTAAGCTCTCTAAAGTAATTCTAAGAAAAGGATTAATGTATCAATGTGGTAGTGATGCAACATCCTATTTTCAAATATCTTGCCCTTGTAACTTTATTCAAAAAATGTATTATCTGGGTAAACGAGCTATGAAATCTCTGGACTTGAGACAGCTCTGAACATAATCTAGAACAGCCCGCACTTGGAACAAGATGCCACAGGATATAATATATACAATATGAAGTTTCTAAAGCTAGTCAAAACGAAATGGGACATATTTTAAACTCTAAACTCTGTGGCATTACATCCCTTTTGTCTGCTTGGAAGCATACAGTTCACATTCTTTTTTTGTTTGGTTTTGGTTTTTTGTTTGGTTTTGGCTTTGTTTTTTTGTTCAAGCTGTACTTCTTGCTTTCCATTTTACTATTCTCCCTTTGACTGAAGCACTGTAGAGCTTTAAGTGCTCACAGATATTATACGAAACCAAATACAATTCCCTCCACCTCATGTGATTTGAAATTTAGACAGCTATTCTGCATTAAAAAAAAAAAATAATCAAAAAAAAGCAAGCTGTAAATCTTTTACCCACTGCAAAACAGCTTGGCAAAAGAACCCTGGGGGTCCTGGTGAACAACAAGTTGATCATAAGCTAGTAATGTACCCTTGTGTTAAAGCAGGTTAATGATATCCTGGGCTGTATTAGGCAAAGTATTGCCAGCATGTCAAGGGAGTGGATCTTTCCCCACTACTCAGCACTGCTGAGGCTGTACCTGGAGTTCTGTGTACAGTTTTGGGCTTCCCCATACAAGAGAGACACAGACATGGTGGAAAGAGTCCAACAAAAGGCCACGAAGATGATGGAGTGGAATGTCTCTCCTATAAGGGAAGGCTGAGAGACCTGGGACTATTTAGCCTGGAGAAGAGAAGGCTCAGGGCGGATATTATCAATGGATATAAATAGCTGAAGGGAGGGTACACAGATGACAGAGCCAGGTTCTTCTTTTCAGTGGTGTCCAGTGGCAGGAAACAAGGCAACGGGCAAAAACTGAGACACAGGTGGTTCCCTCTGAACATCAGGAAACACTTTTTTACCGTGAGGGTGACTGAGCACTGGCACAAGTTACCCAGGGAGACCATGGAGTCTCTTTGGAGATATTGAAACAACAAATCTAGACAATGGTCCTGGGCAATTGGCTTGAGATGGCCCTTCTTGAGCAGGTGGGTTGGACCAGATGACTTTAAGAGGTCCCTTCCAACCTCAGCCATCTGTATTTCTGTGGTGTAGGTTGATCAATTTTAGCACAGCTTGGTGAATACAGTACTGTTGGGTGAGTTAAGCTTTAATTGCCTTCTGGCCAGAGGGAAAATTGAAGAAAGCTTCTCACATTACTGTATTATATAAAAGGGAGATGAGGATCCCCACAAGTTTTAAAGACGTCTGATAGTGCAGTTACAGGGCCAGTCAATAGCACTCTGGAAAGACTGCCAAGTTCATCCCCTAAAGAACAGATGAAGGTGTTAAGAACACCTTAATACTCATAAAAACAGAGTTGAAATCATGTTCTGTATCCCTAACTATTGACTAAGCTACTAGTGAGCATGTGCAGAAGCAGAACTTTCAGCACCTAGGGAGGCACTGAAAGAGAGGCAAAAAGACACATAAGGGGGGTGGAGGGGTGGGTACATTTCTAAATTAAAAATTCCAGTATGGACAGATAAGTCTCTCCTTAGGTCTTTGCATAAATAAAAAAAAAGAAAAGAAAGGAATAAGCACTGAGCATTCCACACCAGATACTGAGTGTTCAGTCATCAGTCATATAAGGATTGTTTTTATTTCTGTCATTATTAGAATGGCTCAACAACATCTGGCACAAATTCTGACGTTGCATAAAAGCATGGTAGATGAAATTTCCTGATAAGCATTGATTGTCATAACAGCATAAAATACAAGATAATTTTTAATGTCGTATTAAATAACAGCAGTGTTAATACAAGTATCTTTAACAATAAAAACTAAATTTGTTAACCACTTTATCAATCAACAAAATAGTATTTCTGTAATATAAGACATGTAACTCTATGTTTTTTCTCAACAAAATAAATAACCATACTGTGTACTGGTCTGGGTCAGAGATTTACAAAGAGTACAGCTGCTGAGAGAGAAATAAAATAGATTTTCTACCTAAGGGCTGTTTCATTATGCCAGACAGCACTTTGTATTGATCCTTCTCTATTTATTTCTAATTTTGTTGTCTCTGATTGAGCTGAGCTCTAAATCTTGTGATGGCTTACATGCTGTTAGGATGCAGCATTGTTACGTGAAGTGAAAGGTAGCAATGTTCTCATTTTAAGCTCTAATTTAGTCTGATTTGCAACAAATTAGGGTTTCTAAAGTAGTATTTTAGTACAGAGAGACCATTTGTTTCATATATTTTCTATAATACATGTAGAAATTTCTGTACTGAGAATTAAGTGAAGGTTTTTTATTAGTTTCACAAGGGTCTTGGGAATTGCTTAATAATTTTTCGAAAAAAAAATTGACCCTTCATATCTAAACTTCTCAATTTTTATGAGAATAAAATTTTCAATAGGCCACACAAAATAGAAAAGAGTTAAGTAGCTTTTTGTTAGGATTTTCGTGATTTAAAATATATGCTGAATTACATGAAGTTGGTTTACCATACTACTTTTCCTTCCTATTTTTGCAGATCACAACTCCTTTGCCTTACAAGTAATGATCATTAAAGATAAGAGCAGGAATGGAAAAGCTGCTTCCTGGTCAGCAGAGAAAAACCTGCAAAAGGTCAAATTGCATGATAATTCTTCGGAGTGTTTTAAGAAAGTATCCAAAAAGAAAAAATAGGATATATTGCTAATTCTAAAGAAGCTGTATATTCCCATTAATGTTACCAGTCTTACACAGTTTCCCTTTCTTGGCAAAACAGATCCCTGATCTACTTATGCAATATGTTCAGTTACATCAATGAAAGTAAGTAAATTGCAAGTATTTGTTAATGTGCTATGAATTTTTAAAAGGAAAAAAGAAAAGCTAAGGAAGGAAAAAGATGTGTGTAAAGTATATAATCTCCAATCTAATAAACCTCACTCTTTTCATTACAGATGATACAGATGGTCACTCTGGGACTCAAAGTCTGCTAGCTAGCATTTTATGAAGCTAGTTGGCTTCTTTGAACAATTCATCCAAACTGAGAGAAATACATGCTTCTCAGGGATGGTGGGAAAAGCCAGCAGAAAGCATCCTCAAAGATCTATGTTAACCATTTTAAATAAATTTTACAGTTATATATTTACACCCTTCCCTACATTTGCATAAAGGCTTTTTCTTTTGGGAGATATATATAAACAGAAGGGAAGTGAGTTTAGACTTTTAAACTAGTTTTAACTGGTTTTTAAATGTTGAGTTTATGTTTTCATGTTCTTAAAAATATTTGCCGGTCATGGTCTCTATCTCTTCAACCACATAAAGATAATGCTGGAAGAATGTAGTATTTTAGTAGATTAAAGTCTACAGAGAAAGGCTTTTCTGTCATCCCTCTCTTGGCATAGTTTTATTGTGGATGACTAAGTATTGCTTTTGCAAAAGAGGTAAGTCACATTATAAAAATTATTATTTTGCTTTACGTGCATTTCTGTTATCCTTACACTCATCAGAAACATAATTTTTTTTTTTTTCAGTTATAACAGACCAACCAGTAAAATTCTGAGCTCTAGATTTGGCATAGATTGGGCTACTTTTCATGTAGCCCACTTAGGTACGCTTAGGAGAAAAAATCTAGTATCTTGTATCAAATTGGGTAAGAGACAATTTATCTTCCTAGCTGCCCACATTTTAATATACGTTCTGCTGAAAGTTTAGACAGGGAGATAATTCAGTTCTGCACATCCATGCCTGTGGGATGTGGGGTGCCCACAGCTCAGAAAAACAGCTGTCTGAAGTGCCCTGAACCCAGCTCGAGTGCAGGCTGCCCGTTAACGCTGACTGCCTTTGAGGATCTGTTAACAAATGTTTCTCCAAGAAACCCCACCTCACAAGCTGGTTAACTATGCAGCTGTGGCCTGTTATAAGATATAGTAGGCATCAAAATTACCGCCGTCCCATCTTGTCTCAGTATCTGCCCTTTGGAAAGGATTTCCATTGAATATTCAAAATGCATTGACTGGCAGAGATACTCTTTGTCTCTTTATTGCTTTTAGGAGGAGCTGTGAGATAGAGCCATGGTTCAAGTATTAGGGAGAAAGGGTGACATCTTTCATGATGGTACATCTTAAAAGGTCATATTAACATGATTAACAATACACACACACACTAAAACAGCAAGGTTTTACATTAAAAAAATCTGGAGGTCAGTTACATCTGGTTTAGATTTACTCTGGAAACAGGCAACACACAATATAGGAATCACAACCATGATATCCCAAAATGAATTCTATTAAAAAAAAACCCACAGTTTTTCTTCTTTAAACTAATTTTAAAAGCAACAAATTTATCTGTGAAAATCTAGCCATTACCATGCAGGGAAAAAAAATGTATATGTTCTTCATATATGTTCAGCTATTGTGAATGGAAGCTTTGGTTTTTTACAAAGTCTTTACTCTGATCTTGATTGGAACCTATCTTTGACCTTAAAACAGCAACTATAGTAATAAAACTAAGTTCATTCAAACTGATAAAAGTTGAAAATAATTCTAATGAAACTCTTTATTAGGCTTTGTGTTTCAAATTACAATGTAGGCTGAAATCCATTAGATCCTTCCTTTGAAGAGTGGTACAATTTCAGGCATGAAATTTTCATCTGTACACAAAAGCTGTCTCAACACCTTAAAGAAATATGTGACTCTTTTTTAATTCTTTCTTAAAAAAATAATTTAAAAAATCCAGAATTTGATCATTAAGAATAAAGCTAAAGTCATAACGGTCTTTTGTATAAACCCATTTCATTATTTTTTCTGTAATTTAGCATGAAACATTGGCCATCCCTTCATCAAATAGGCATCAATAAAAAATTCAAAACGTGCAGAAAAGAAACAGAAAGGAATTGGGAATATTTCCTTTAAACAGAAACAAATAATACACCAAAATTAAATCACAGAAAGTAAATAAACTGTGGTCTTCCCCTGTTAGAATTTAAAAAGATGATATGCAGTAAAAAGAACAGCAAATTCAGTTTGTCAAAGAAAATACTCTTTCATACAACTTGGTACTTAGCCATGGATATAATATCCACAGGTAATTTTGGTGTTTAAGATAATAATGCTATTAAAAAGATTAATTTCTTCATTAATATGAAGGGTGTGGGGTTTGTTTTTGTTGTTGGTTGGTTGCTGTTTGTTGTTGTTTTTTTTTTAATTCTGCAAACAGTTCCTTATTTCAGAAAGGATACTTAACTCTCCTTTTAGTTCTGCCAGTTCTTGAGAAAGAAATACAGATATCATGTATTGCTTTTGATATAAGTACAACAGTTCATTTCATAAATGTTGAAATGTGTCACTTGTTAACACAATTGAAAAAATAACAGGAGTTTGTTGAAATTATAAGTGTTTGTCAAAGTTTTGTCATTGTTTGTTCAATATTTCACAAACCAGTGACCCTGATGCAATGACAGGGTCTTGTTTGTTCACATGTTTTTGCTACTGTTAAGAAAAAAAAAAGAAAAAAAAAAAAGAAGAAAAGAAATTACTAAAAAGGCTGGCATCACAAAAGCTGCTGGCAACAGCAGTCTTTCTCGGAATTGTTAAGACCTTTGTTATTTATCTGGGAAACTGAATTTCTCAGAGGTATCACGTAAGATAACTCCACAGTTAAAGTGGATTGCTCAAGAGTTTATGCAGATTGTTAATTCCACTTAAAACTGACCACATGAGCTGAAACAATTTTTAGATAAATACACATCCAGTTGAATTTTCATTGGCAAAAGCAGATGGGAGTTGATGGTCTTGGAGCTACTTTGACCTAAGAGTAACATTTAAATGGATCCTTAGGAAGCAGACATCTACAACAGAAACATACCAGCATTCCAGTATTCTAAAAATATTGACCTTGTGAAAATATAAATTGACATGCAAAATAATTACATGTGCTATGGTTTTTTTGTTGATTATGTTTCTTCTTATGCCTTATGGTGGGTCCTTAGACAGAATTCAAAGAAAATAACCTTTTTTAGACATAGAGAATGAAGTACCTGTTTCAGCTAATGAAACAAAAAATTGGCTTTGAGGAACTTCAAATCCTGGCTTTTCTTGCTCCACCATCCACCAAGACAAAACCCTAAAGTGTTTTCTTTTAACGCCACATTTTGAAAGAAAATAATTTAATAAAATATATACTTAATTTTGTCTAATTTTAGTAGCTAGCTTACTTTGTTGAATACTAAGAAGTGTGATATCAAGGTTCATTTTCTTTTTTTTATCATAACTTTGAAGTACATTCAGTTACACAGCACTATTGAAGTATGACATATTCTGAAAAAATTCCAGACTGCACAGAGACACAAATAGGAGCCTAGGAGTGAATCCCACTCAATGGCAGGGTTGCCACTGTGGCTACCAATTGTCATCACATAATCACAAGCTTCTGGTGGAGTAGAAAGAATAAGGTAAAAGAAACTAAAGAATTATGAGAAATGTCAGCATCTCAAAGTTATAAGTGAACAGCTGCCCTTGGGTCAGAAGAGATTATCCTACAATTTTGTTTTGGTTTCACTTAATGAAGGCACTGTGTATCATCTTTTCTCCAGAACTAGTGAGAGTAGCTCAAAATCTGAGCACTGCTCTTTGGGATATATTCTGCACCTTTTAGACTCAATTCAGCATAAGCTTTGGTTTGCCTATTGACTATCAGATTCAGCAATTTAATTGATTATAGGTTTCATAAAAGAAAAGAAGCATGTGATAGCTAAGAAAAAAAATGGCTATTTGAGAAATAGGCTGGTCAGACTATGAATTGCAGGATATCAGTTAAACAAGGAACAGCAATTTGGTATCAGTAGGCAAGAAACAAAAAAATGAAGAGATCTATACATTCTTCTTTCTGTTCCGTTCTCTACTCTTCCTGTACTTCTCTTTTTTACCTTCGCCTTTCTTATCTCTGTGATTTGCATACCTGTTTAATTTTCATACCTTTGTATAACTGAGGAAAGGAAGCCCATCTTTACTTTGCCATATTTTGAAAACCAAATGCTGTTCTGGCATGTGGAGATGAGGAGGGCTGGTACTACTAAAATATTTTGAAGGCATCAAAAAATTGTTGAGACAAGGGTGCGATTGAACTAGTACTGATCTCTTCTTGTGAAATTCATGGCTCATGACGACAATACAGAGCTGTGAACCTGTGACTGGACATATGTTCTATAAAACAGTCTATTAACTATGAGATACTGTATTGTACCACCTGTTTTCCTGTTACACTGCAGCTGTTAATGTATTTGGGTTACCTTGGGGAGGGTGAGGTATGTTAGATGGATTCTGTGAAAAAGTAAAACCCATTTTATACACAGACTCTATACTGTCCGTACTCTAATGATGTTAATAGGAATTTTACCATAAGTGTTAGTGGACCAGGTTTTCACTCTGGTGTACTTCACCCCAGTATACGCACCACAAGGTACACTTCCAGCATTAATGTTTCACCTGATTATCATTAACATTTTCCCCGATTCCACTGAAAACAATCAGGCATTTTAAACCTGTGTTTAGAATATAGTACACGAAAGTTTTCAAAAATCCTCAAGCCAGACACTGTTTATTAGTGTGTAGAAACTAATAGAACCATAGAACAGGGCCAGTGTGACTCTAGAGTAGACTACAGGTAAAAGATGCCACAAATAAAATGATTCTACTAATAAACTCTTACATTCCTTAAAAATGTACATTCCAGTAAATTTTGTATATGTAATACAACTACACTACTTATGCACAAAACCCAGATACACTTGAACTCTATCCTCTTCAGGGATACTAACAGCAGCATCCTAACACCACATTCTTTGATCAAATACACATTCAATTTTTACTTTTAATTGTGTAGCAAATTATAGTATTAAATATTCAAATTCTTCATTGTCTTTGACTCATGAAAAAAAGAATCCTGATGCCCCCTAGGTGAGTGTTTCTTCATGGAAGAAAACTCGTGTAATACAGGAAAACTTCACTTCTATTCAACTGTCTCAAATTTTACTGTTTTGATTATCAATGAATCCTAAACTCCTTTTTCTTTGCTATGTTGCATGTAGTTTTCAGCTAAAGATTTCTTGGAAAATTTGTAAGAAGCTTTCATTCTGCTCCACTTCTCATGAGCATAAAGAGATTAAAATGAAAAGAAAACAATTTAAATATGCAACATTTGAAACTGCTTGTCTGGGTAAAAGAGAGAATTATGAATAAAATTTCACTAGTCACTTTTGTCTCCATGTGCACCTCATCAAGAAATTGAGAAGTCAAAAATTGATTAGTCAAAAAGAACTGAAGTTACTGAATTCAATGAGTAACTGCGACCTGTATTCACATATCTTGACCATGCCATTTTTGTCCAGCGTATAAAAAGATGTACAAACTTGCCGCATTCCTCCAAGTGCAAATAAGAGATGATAAAAGAACACAAGATAATTTAAATAGTATAGACCCGAGGAAAGAATGGGGTTACTTTCATGTTTTAGTAAATAAACATAGCCGTGCTATCTGTGATGAGAAAATATTCTTACTAGGCAAAATTCAGCTACTCTTGAACTCAATGTTCTATTCATCATTTCTGCATTTCACTTACACATGCAAGCTGTCTTTTAAAGCATAATAAATGAGATCCTTGGCCAATATAAACCTGCACAGCTTCAGTGGCATCCATGAAAGAATATAAGGAATGTCATAGGAATTTCAGCACTTAGTATATTCTTTAGTATTGACAAGAAGGTGATGCTCACTTCATGGGGAAATAATATTCATAGAGCTGGAATTTATGAAGGATTTAATTCTAAATCCAATCAAGTTTTCTAACATTAAGCTTTTCTCACAAGACTACCAACAAAACTCCAAGAATATTGAATGTGTCACTTTTTTCAGAAATGAAATACTGATTTTATTAAAATGAAATATTTATAGTGAATTATTTTGTATTCTGACTTTCACGGTGCGTTTTTGGTGTTTGTTTCATAATTTTTGTTTGTTTTTCTTCTATAGAGATATTTCCATACCCTGTATCAGTAACATGCTCAGTAATATGACTAGAATCTGGGTCAAACTATAAATAAGGTGAATGCTTTTAAAGAATTTCGAATCACTGTTGTTGAATTAGGCATGTAGGAGGTATTAGACATTGCATAACCTTACGTAGTCAACAGGGACAAACTCCAACTCCAGTGCCAAACTTTGTATATGTGGGTTTCATTTTAGGGGTACTTACATAATACTATTCTATTTATTCCACTACTTATTCAATAAAAGAGGAAAAAGTATTCTTGATGAGCATTTAAGGAATATTTATAAGAAATATTGAAATTCTGAATTATATCCCAATTCCACAGTGATACAGCACCTCTAAAGTCTATAAATACATCCCGTGTTACCTCACAGGTTTTTTCTACTGTAAGTGTAAACCTTACAGCTTTCTCAAATATCTGTGTATGGAAGCTGCTGCTGAATCGTGCCATTTGAGAAAATGACCACGTAGAGATCTGTAAATAGCCCATAATCATTTTGTGCAGGGGATACTGTATTTTAGGTTTTTCTTATAAAAGCTTGAAATTATTACTGTCTTTACCTTTCAGCTTATATATATATATTAAAAGATAACCAGGAACAAAGGTACATATATATCTGTGTATGTATTTGAAATCTATGTTGGAAGAACTGTATATCACTCAGAGAATACACACATATTGAAAGCTTTCCTCCCTGTACAGACACTGTAAAGCAAAAGAGAAACATCATTCAATTTTATCCTCAGGGACTGTTATCTATAGATACATAGAAAAATTCCTGAGTAAGCATGGCAAAATATACTGGTTTTAATCTCCAAGACATCTTTAAAGCTATATAAAATGATTATTGCTTTTATGCGCTTCTTTTAATACTGTATCAATATTGATCTTATCATGTAGTTATAGAAGATTCTCCAACCCTGTTTTCCTGGGGATGGGATGGAACTGCTTCAGAATTATATATAAGTTACTTAAAAATTGTTTCACTAGGATTGAGTATGCCAGAATGACCCACACATTCACATTTTTCTTAGCTCAGAGCTTTTCATGTCGTCCGAATATAGTCACAAAGAAAATCTAATTTATTTTCTGTAAGTATAAAGTAAGGGCCAGGGTCAATAAAATCGCTTTCCAACATAGTCACAAACACTGGAATAAAACAGAAAAAAGGATTTGAATGGTTATATTTGCATTTAATTAACATTTGGCAGCCTAGCTAACTTTCTGATGGCTCGTACATGGCTAATGCCAGATCTCCATTTCCAGAATGGGAAACTGGTTCAACTGAAGGCGATTTTCTATCTTTAAGAAAAAATTCCAAGGCCATGACACACAGTGGAAGTGCACTCAAATCTCCTTCTTCTTTGAGGTAGTATGCCCTCTTTTTCTGATCTGTCATCAAAAATTATTATCCTGCTGCTGGATTGCAACATGCTAGTGTAGTATCCCACACAGCCATGGGCAGGAGTGCATGTCCCAGGTGAATAAGAAAAAAAGACATGGTATTGGTAATACCAAAAAGTGAAGGAAGAATACTAAATAAATTTTGTTTTGTGATGATTCCTGTTTTCCAGGGCTTTGCTGGAAGATGAAAGAAGCTCAGCTATATCAGCCCAATAAAGAGAAAAATGGGAGGGAACCAGTATGAAGAAGAAACATGCCTTCAAAATTTGACTCCTTTGGTAGTAATACATTTCAGTGCCCTAGGACCATACAGAGTGTTTTATGGACTTGACTAGTATTAGGTGGCATCCCTCACAGCTCTGGCTTCAGAAAGCCCTCTGTGTATGTAACACATCCATATACACACAAACACGCAGAGCTCAGCAAGAATCTAACAAAAATAACCATGACAATCTGATGTCAGGTAATGTTTATATCTCCAACTAAAATAATGGAATGCTTGCTAAGTATTAGAAGTTATTATAGTAATACAGTTCTATACTAATAAATGAAATATTCAGGAGATGTTCATGTTGCTCTTTTCAAATTGGTAAAACGTTATTTTGTACTGTCATGTGCCCATCTTAAGTGAAAGAAGAAACCAAAATTAACCATACAGCCTTTTTGTTCAAAAATTAATTCAGTTTATTTACTCTTTCCCAGAAAAGCCAAGCTTAATTTTTCTTATTTCTGTTAAGTGCTTATGAAAAGTTTGGCAGGTTTTTCTTTAAAATAAATCTATACATAAATTTTACAATACACTTTACGCTCTTCTGTTATCCTGTGTTAAGGGAGCAGATATCGAATATACAGTAATTGCAATCATGAAAACGTCAGACTACTCAGTTAGATTTTGATTTCTGTCATAGCAAAAGAAGAGTGTTTTACCCTTGCAAATGCTAATTTCCATATGCTTTCCAGCAGAAGCAAATCTCACATACTTTAATCAGAATTATTTTAGCCCATTCTTTGCTTGCCTCTGACACATGCTATCAACTACTATAAGTGATGAAATACTCTATCATTCTACTAAATTTTCAAGTAAGTACTACATACTTACATGTTAAGGTGATTTTTAACTCATGTTATCAATTCAATCTACTGGTCCTGTAATAATAAATATCTTCTGTCTGACTTATTTCAAGACAATGCAGTCATTTCATTCTTCAGTATAAATGGTCAGACTTTTAAACTCACTGAGAGAAACTGTGCCTCCAAAAAGCTGGTGGCATTTCAGTGAATTCCATTATTAAATACAAAAACTTATTAAGGAGTTTAAGATTGCTTAAGTAAGGTTATTTGTGCAACTTAATACATATAGATCCTTTGTGCATAAACATTTAAAGATGAACTGTGATTACACAATCTGTTATTTACATTGACCTTTTTTTTCTTTTGGCTCTATGTACAGTAACACTTATTGGAATGGCCAGGAGCTAGGAGCTTATATGCTTAGCTCCACTGAAATTAACAAAAATATAATACCAAATTTGATAAAAGTAGCTGAAATAACATAAAATATCTTTAAACCTAGGCTTCATGCCCTAGTTATAACTCAAATTTTCCATGAAGAAGTGAAAATGTCATACATGAAACAAACAAATGTTGTAAAACTACCTGAAAGTTCAATAAAAATATCTAGGTTTACTGACTGAATAAATAACTGATTGCTGAAGTTCCATGTGCAAGCTTCACTATGAGCAAGTACAGAAAAGTCAGAAAAAACCCAAACCCAGGAACTTATTTATGCAATATTAACATAAAACCTCAGCATTTTCTGCAAGTGAAAAATTATTCAAAATCAGAACATGTTTCATGGCTTATATATTTCCTTTCTGCCTTCTTCAGATTTCTTAAGACTGTGAAAAAAACAGACCTAACATCGGACTCAATGCAGACACATTTGTGAAAATCAGCTTGCAAATGGTACATAGCTGAAGGAGGAACGTGTTCTAGGAAAGGAATATACTTTATAGTTCGTTATCATTCCTCAGGAAAGGCAGTTTATTTGGTTAGGGAGCCTATCAGGGGACATTTTCATTTGTCCTGAACAACCCTGCATAAAAGCAAATTACAGAAACTTGTCTGCTGTTCTGAAGTGCACACGGAAGGTACAAGTCAATATAGTTCATTCTCAGAGTCCCAAGTTTGAGCAGGTGGGATACTGAAGACTGTGTAGGTAGAGGTCTGTTGGAAATTTGAATTTCAGAAATTGTTCTCAATCTAATAAAAAGATTATTTTTTTTATTCAGAAAAATTCACATTTATTATTCTTCCATTTCTTTTTTGTTTCTTTGCAAAACTGTTATATTCCCCCGCTGTCTCATTTTCTGCTATTTGTTTTAAACATATTCTAGCAGTTGCATGCACATATTTCCCCGCAATATATTTTGTTTGTGGTAGAATCAAGGACCTTAAATCAAGAATCAAGAAGCTTGAGAAATGAATTTTTAGAAAAGTTTTCTGTTTAGGAACAGAATGAAGAGTCCTTTCCAGCGCATGCAAACATCCCAAAAGATGAGGACACCTGAAAGGTAATCCTCTATGCAGTCTCCGAATCTCAGCCTTCTTGCATATTTATATGCAGGTTAGGAGTAATGAAAAGGAGTTTGAACAGAAGGATTTGCCTGGCATAATTCATCTGGGATTTTTTTTGGTCGATGATGAAAATGTGTGTATGCATGTATGAAAGCATACTGGAACTGCCTATGAAGTACTATCTTACTGCTAAGCCTTCAAAGAGTACTTTTCAAATATTGATCTTCCACTTCTTTGACTGTGCAGTAAATGTGATTTCAAATTGAAGTCTCAGAATCTTTAAAATATAAAAGAGTGGATCCATTTTTTTCCTTCCAAAAAGTTTTAAAGAAAAGTGACAAAATTGTCACATACTGTCCTTCTATGTAAGGAAAACATTTGAAGACCTTGCTGCTTTAATTTTTTTCAGTATGAGTTATAGTTCACCAATTAAGTACTACTCTATAGAGTTAGGAACCAAGACACAGGCAATCCACTGTTAACCATCTCTCAAACCTTAGGCCTTAAAAAATGTGGATTTCTCATCTGACTAGCCCACTTAGTCTGTTTACATGGACAGTTTATAACACAAACTTGAAGAAGTGCTGCCTAGCTCTAGACATCAAGTTCACAAACAGCAGAACTAATAAACCCTTTCTAGATCTGTAGTCTTCTACCAATAGTCTTCTACAATTAACCACTCCCTGGAGTTTTGGTAGGGAAGATATCTCCATGGATCTCAGTATTTGGTGGAGACCAAAACAAGCAAAACAAGTTTTATGAATTAGCAGGAAAGGAATATAGAATAAAATAAACACATAAAATAATTGTATCTATAGTTTACCCACACCTCAAATACAGCATGCAGTTCTTGTACCTTTATTTCAAAAAGGCTAAAGTAGTACTTGAAAAGGCCCAGATACCATCAGTGAAAATGCTGAACGGTGTGGAATGGCTTCTGCAGAAGGAATAAGGAAGTAGGCTAGGGTTCTTCAGACTGACAAAGACAAAACACCAGAAGTCCCTTCTAACTTAAATTACACTGTCATTCCAAAATACGATAAAGAGTAAATCCCAATTTGGGTAATAGTTTCAACTTTTCTTCTTTCCCCAAGATAACCAGTTTCCCTGGAACCTGTAGAATCTTCAATGCTTTGAAGGATCTTGACTTCGCTATACCTACTTTTATACACCTCAGTGAAATTTGGTTTGAAACTTGATGAAAGTATAGTTCACACAACACACAGATGCATGCATGGGAGTGTTTAAACCTGAATTTTTTAACAAACCAGGCCATGCTGTACTGTGAAACCCTACTCCTTTTCCTAACTGTTACAAATGTCCAAACTCATATCTTTGCATCTCTGAATTTTTCATTTTTCTCTTGGCTGCTATAAGAAGTTTTCACAAGATCACCAGGACAATAAAAGCATTTGAAACTTCAACCACAATCTACTCTTGAAATGATAAAAGTGCTAAAAAGCATTTTCACTCCTGTGAGCCCAGGGAAGGAAGAGCTGTTTAGAAACTGACTATTTCCATGTCTGGAACAGTACTGTAGAACAGTGCTTCTATAATGAGTAAATATTTTAAAATTCTCCACATGTATTTTTTTTTCTTACATTTTTAGAAGTCAGCAATTCAGTTCGTGTAGAAAGGATGAGAGAATTAGGTTGACTCCAGAATTATTTCCTACTGGTTAGATTAACTTAATTCATTTTAGACAGCATGTTTTAGATACTGATTTGCTTGTCTGGTTAAGAAAGGGAGCTCAACGACTTAATGACACAGCTATGTAAATATAGCTTTAATCGCACCTCAGCAACAGCTACTCTATTCTCAGGGCTTTCTATATAAAGTCTCTTGACTCCAGTACTTTTCCCTTGAGGCAATGTGGACAGGTATATTTGACTTGGTAACATTTATTCTCTGCAAAAACTGAAGTCTTCTGTTTTTCTTTCCAAAGTATTTACATCCCTATTTCTTTCACTTTTTCCTGTTAAACGAAGTTTTTCATAGCCCTTGTATTCCAGCTATTTAAACTTCTAAACTCGTCATGTGGCCTTTAATCTTTCCTTGTTAAGAGGTGATGGTGAATCTACTACTCCATGTACATCTGTGAGGACTTTGGAGGACTGGCAGGTGGTGTTGAGGTTTTTTTGGTCCTTTTGAAGGAATTCTGTTCTCTAAAGCTCTAATAAAACCTTCAGGTATCTTATCTCTCTCATTGCCTCCAATTAAGAGCTATAACCACCTACTATGGTTACTTAACTTTTCACTGTTGTAAAATTATACTAGAAAAGAAGAAAAATGTAAAGTCTCTTCCTCAAGAACTCTAGCATTTTAAAAGTATCCAGATCCTAAGGGAAAAATACCTCATAATTTATTTTTGTAAAAGATGTGTATAGCCCTTCTGAAATAAATACACACTATCAGTGAATAAATTACCATGACAGGTTTTTTTTCTACGTTACTGTAACAAGTAAAATCTCGAAACTTAAAAAATATTGTTATTTTTCTACTGTATTTAAAATCAAACTTTGCTAATTAAGGTTTAGAAAATAAATTTGGACACAAAGGAAAAATCCCACAGAATCCAGTTGAGACACCACAATCAAACTGGAATTTAGTATCAACTGGAGAATGTGTCATTGTTGAAAACACTCATTCAAATTCATAATACATAATAGCACACTGCAGAGCTCAATAAGTTGCCAAACATACTTCATATTACAAACATGTAAAATCCAGAAAACATAAGCTACACAAAAATATTAAACATTATTTTTCTTATTATTTTTCGTGTGCACTTTTTGACTTGCAAGTCAGTATAGTTCGTCATCATGCGTTAACTGTTCTGTGTCATGATTTTTTTCCATTTCTTGCAGACATATACAAGTAGAGAATTATTTGCATCCTTTAACCATGCTCAAGAGAGAATTATGATGATCAGCAAGTGTAGCATGAAGTGGTGGGTCAAAAGGGAGTTTTTTGAAGATCTTTTATGTGACTGAAGAAAATGTTTCTAATGGAAATATGCATTTATGTTGATCTCTAGAAGAAAAGAAGAAAGAGAAGAAGACAAAAGAAAAAAGGTACAAGTCTGGAATATACAGAAATTAAGACTTTCCAAACTATTTTAATTTGGCATACATTTGTGCTACTGTGCATTTTCGTCATTTTTTGATTCAAGATTAAGAGATACTTTTCTCAAGTCTGTCTTGCTGATCTATTAAACTTCATTAATGAAGATACGTACAAACATACAAAAAATAAAACTACTGTAAAGTTTTATCTCTGCTGAAACAACCTGTGACAAGGTACTTTGTGCTCTCATTGGCATTGACCTATGTGTTCACTTCAGTCATGATTCCAAGCAAAGGCTTATTTTTTGCTCTACAGAGAAATTTCACTTATGAGCGTGTGATTAAGAAAACACTGCCAGTTGGGGTTTTTTAAATTTTGTCAATTTTCCATTCTTTTTCCTGAAATGTATGTATTAGAAGACTAAAACATACAAAAGTGTCATGAGAAGATTGTTTGAATGTCAAAACATATATATCCTCATCATGTTTCCAGTTAAAGCCCATTGTAATGGATTGATTGATTGATTGATTGATTCAGATGAACTGGACACAGAACAGGGAAAAGGCAAATAAATGTGCTAGGAAAGCTTAACCATGTTTAACTCGTTATGTATCACAGATGATCAAAATTAAGCTAGCCATTTGAGCTCTATCTGTAATCAATGGCGAAGTATAAGCAACATCTTAGTAATCACAGGTATCTCTGTTACTGGGATGTAATTGTCTCAAAGCTCTGTATTTGTTAGTCTGTCTCTCAGTTGTCTACAGAGGGAGCCAACATAATCAACTTAGACAAGACAGCTAATTTTAAGACAGCTGGATTTAATGAATCCCACTCAATATTATTAAGATGTTTAAAGCTATCATCAGAGTGTTGATTAAAAACCTGTTTCAGGATAAAAATAAAGAAATTCTTAGAAAAACTTTGGTTTTTTTAAATATAGGTCTATGCCTTATTGTCATAATTAGCCTTTTTGACTATTTTCATCATTCATTAACTTACAGTGACAACATTATGTGTAATTTTTTGACCCCATTAGTTGAGGCATTATAGTGATGATGACAAATTTTGCTTTTTTACCAGGATTTACCAAACTTTAAAAAAACTACACATCCAAATAATCCCCAGAAGAAAATCAGTTGGCAATGTGAGCATGAAAAGAAGGGAAAAGATCTTCTGTTGCATTTACTTTAAAGTTCATACCTAGTTTTTCAAAATACAGTGTAGTCTGACAAGATTAAGACTTGAACTAGCATTCAATTTTACATAACAATTACCTCTAGAGGGAGAACAAAAACTGTAATTCTTCCTAGCCGGGGTTAAATCATTAGTCAACTAGCTCCCTCCTAGGGACATTCTAGAAACATACGTACATACATAAAAACACACCCAGCATTTACTCATCTTTCAGAACTTTTAACTTGAAATTCCTATTCAATGTGAAACATAGTATGTCAAAATCAACATGCACAGTCTTAGGTTTTTTGATTGGTTTTTTTTTCCCCCTTTTTAAACACACCTCAAATTAAAACTGAGCTTGCCATTAAAATAGAGGTAAGGGCAAAACATGATATTTATGTTATCACAAAGAGTAAATAGAGTTTAAGAGAAAAAAATAATGTTCTGACTTTGCATTCTCTTTGGATTATTTAACACTCATGAAATAAAATAAAGTTGGAACAAGAAATAACAGAGAACAAACTATGTATTCCCTCTTTGCAGGTTGCCACTCTTTGCTAGGGTGAGTAATAACTTCTAAGTGTTAATAAATTGAAAAGGAGCTTTTATTCCTTGGTGACTAATGGAAACAAGTATTGGCTGGGACATTAAATGAAAGGCCTTACCAGATGCTTTGATTTATCATTCATTGAAGAAACATACTTCTTTGTTATTCTTCTGACACAAACTGCTGAGAAGTGATTTAAATTAGTCTGGGTTGGAATCTTCAAAATACAATTCAGCCTGCATTTAGGGGGTAATGAAATGGTTCCTTCATTAAACTTATATCTGGCTACTTAACTATTGGGGTGTCTGAGCCCATTCAGACAAAGCATAACCAACAAAATTGATTTTCTCCGAGTTTTCAAAACCAAGTGAATACAATTTTCTCCACTGCAGACTTGTTTGTGAGCGAAATGTAAATAATCTCTGCACACCCACCATCTGTAAAACAACCAGTAAGGCAGTCAACACACTGCACATCACTCAGCTGAACATATATTTTCCTCATTCTTTGAGTAACAGATTCATCAGCAAGGCAAGCAAGTCATGGTAGGCAAGAAAAATACTTGAAACACAAAGTTATTTTTAAAGCCCTGAGCAGACCATCAGACTCTGCAACCTTTACCCATCTGCCTGAGCCTGTGCTCAAGGCCAGCTTTGCTCTGGTGCAGCTGAGTCACTGTGAATCAGGCTGCTGGGAGAAGATGTGTGAGGAAGCTGAGCTGGAGACCTTTGTCCTACGTCTTGGGGTCTGCTCAAGCACTTTCCCTTGGTCCTTGCCTGAGCTGTGTTGTAGACATGCCTACGCCCAGCCTTATACTTGTCCTGGACTATGTGAATTGACTTGACTTTGAACCTATGAACATATGCTGTGACTGTGGTCTTGTTTGGGTAGCAATGGACTGTGGCTGACCCTGGCTGTCACCACCAGACCTGCTCTGTTTTTCCTCAGATAGCGTGGGGCCAACCCCTTGTTGGTGAGGGCACTACCCTGCCTGCCTTGCTGTCACCCTCTGCTCCTGGCTCAATGTCCCTCACAGGGCAGCACACTGTTCCATTACTATATGAAATTTTGCATAAACTGTAACTGTACTTCTTTTTGCAGACAAGAGGTTGCAATGGTTGGGGCTGTTTTGCATGGGTGATTGGTAGCGATGGAAGAGAGTATAAATTTGCTGAAGCCTCCCAATACCTGAGAGGGCATGACTGAGAAGAGAGGGCCAAACTCGTTACTGAAATGCCCTGCAGAGGCAAGACATAATGGTCGCAAATTGAAATAGGAGGTGTTCTGTCTAAATAACAGGAAAAAGGTTATCCTAGATTGCTTAAAGAGGGTGTGTAGTCTCCATCCTTGGATTTTGTAAAGATCCAACTGGTCAAACCCCTAAACAAAATGATCTGATGTCAGAGTTGACTTGGATTTGAAGCAGGAGGCTGGACTAGAGGCCGCCTGAAATCCTGTCGAATCTCAGTTATCTTATTGTCTCAAGAGGGCAGATCATAATTTTTGAAGGGAGAGATTTATTTGTTTACTTCTGTCCATCTAAAAGTCTAAGATGGTTATCTGTACTTCTTTAAAAGTTCGTGGAGATAATAGCTGAGAAGAATCCCTCTCTGCAGATTCTTAGCACGTTGCACAGATAATAGCAAGAACGTAGGAATTTAGACAAGACTGTCAGGTTTTGTATACGTGTAGATGGGCTCAATGAATCCCACTGTGAAAACAGAGAGTAAAATTAATCTAGTCTCCTTAGAGGTAATGTATCTCTGGTACACTACATACTTAAGGTATATCTGCCAAAATATAATGTCTGTTGTGTGGGTGTTTGGGTGAGGGGAGGTGTTTCCCCTCTTCCAAAGTACTCAGAGTCAATAGAACAGATTTTCTCCAAAGAAAGATGAAAAATAAAACATAAAATAAAAAATAAAAATTCCCAACAAAAACATTCTAAAGCATGTCCAAATGTTTTCTCATAACTTGCTCTTAATTGCTGCAAATTGAGTTAATATTTTCCTTAATGAAAGTATTTATTGTTAATACTTTTTTCTCCATTTTTATTTCAAAATATCATACAATTAAACAAATTTCCATTAATATATGTGTATGTGTTGGTGATTTTTTTTCTTTCATGTAATTTTGGAATTTATTATGTTTCCACTACCTTTAGTCACAATTATGATGTTCCCTGTACCAATAAGGTCCCTACAATCACTATTGGAAACTGTGAACTTATGGCATGGTACACTAACATAAAAATTCCTGCTGGTAGAGTTAGTGTTAAAAGAA
Source organism: Larus michahellis (assembly GCF_964199755.1). Lineage (NCBI taxonomy): Eukaryota > Metazoa > Chordata > Aves > Charadriiformes > Laridae > Larus > Larus michahellis. The sequence goes on from NC_133896.1 coordinate 47,352,544, forward strand.
TGTGTTGGTGATTCCCCTCATTTAACCCTAGACTAAATAGGAGATTGATGACACCAAGTCATGTTGAAGATTCTGTGCACTTGAACAAAATGCACTGTACTGACATTTTCTTTTCTCGACTGAATTCCTTGAAATCACTTGATCCAGAAAACAGAGAGTACTCCATATGTTCTATTATGTATACGAAAATAACTTAAAGGAACATTAAAATATGTAGTTAGTTACTTAGGGACCCCTCACCAGAACTGAATCCACGTATTTTGCAAACATTGAAGAAACTTTCCTCAAAAAAAAAAAATAGACAAATAATACAATTGTTATTAGTAATACTTTGGATAAATACAGAGGGAATAAGATTACAAAAATACAGTATGGACACTAATTCAGTTTTTCAGAGCTTCTGCTTTAATGAAATTTCACTAAAGTTATTTCTCAGTTTCTCTACCAAATAGAAATATTCTCCGAAAGAGAGCACTGATTCCCAGCAGTTTATGGCGCAATAGCAACTGTATGAAGTCACACAACTGGTAGGTGCTTTTTTTAAATTGCTAATTAACTGGTTTCCTGCAGGGCATACAGGAAATCTGTGCCAAAGATACCTGTTTCCATCAAGTCAGGTAATCACGGACTGTGCTTCCTTCCCTTCCTTCACCAGAGGCAGAAACTCTCAGTGTACTGTTTTTTCCTCCTTGCCATACTATGGCCCCTTTTGCCTCACTTGCTCCTCTACCAGCAGCTCTGCCTTCTCCCCCACACTGTCTCTTTTGCATCTTTATGCTTAGCGTAACATTTCTCTTCTCTTTTCTAGAAATATACCCAATCATGAAGAATGGAGGAGAGGGTAATTTTTACACTTGAAAATGTCAAAGGTTGCTATCAATCCATTCTTTGCTCTACAAATATACATAGAAATGGTTGAAAGTCTGTGTCTGGCTAATCAGATGCTGGATGTTTTGTTCATTCAGTATACTAACTTCTGGAGCATGCATTGAAATTTTGAAACTAATCAGAAGCCCAATTTAAAATGATACAATTCCCCCCCATATTTTAGCTGAAAACCTCGCTTCATTCAGCTGGTCATATGCAAACATACATGTGGACTTATTTTGAAAAAAACACTTGCTGGTTTTCCAAAATTTCTATGCCAAATATTTGTGAAAAACTTATAAGCAAGCAAAAATACTTATTTTTTAATTTTCATGAGAGTGGAAGTTTTATTGTGTTAAGTAACAAAAATATTAAAGGCATATTAAAGAACATTAAAATATATTTCAAATGTTTTTCTAAAAATAACTTCAGAATCCGTATTATTCTAGGAAGGGAATTTGATAAACACATACAGAGAAAATGTCATGAACACAATAAAAATGTGTTCCTTTCAAAAGTGCTATCTAAAACACAGTTGACTTTAAAACCAGCAGACTTCATGCTAAATGTTCTGACATCCTCTTGACTGATACGTTACAAGAAACTTAAATCAGGTTAGATGCAGTTCATTTATTCTCTCTCAGATAAGGTACTTCCATATTTTCTAAGAGAAGGCCTGATTGGAGATAGTTGAAGTTATCCCTATTCAAATGGTGAACAATAATTTTTTTCTTTTATTAACTCACTTAATTTGCAGTTTTCTGGGATAATAATTGAGCAAATAGGTATTATACCCATTTAAATGAGATATTTGACAGTACAAGTAGGCATGACATTATATCTTCATTAAAAATGTAGTCTCTCCCTACAAGAAAACACAATTAAACCATCAAACCAGTTAATATTTTGCCAATGATCAACTGAGTTGGAGAAAATTTCTGTCTCCAGTCCTATTATTTTCAGTAGAAGAAGAGACATTGAATCAGTCCGATCTCTTATGAAATGATTTAACATAGAGCCAACAGAGTCCTAGACAAAAAATTCCATGAACTTTCAGTTTAAAGAGAAGTTTTGCTACTGAAAAATTATCTCATGATGGATTAACCCTTGTCAGAAACTCTCCCAGCCTTACAAGATACTCTAACTGAATAAGTGGATCTAGACAAATATGTTTGTTGAACTCTTTAATTTGGTTCTATGAAAACAGGTAATTGACTTCCTAAATTAAATCAATAAACAATTAAGATCCTTTGCAGTGATGTAACCACAAGAAATCTATACCAAAGTGCAGCTATATGGAAATCAATAAGGGTTCCATTACTTGGCTATTTGGTCTTCCTGAATTTAGTTGATATGCAGATTCAAATTTTGAACTGCTTAGCAATTCCAAACAATGGAATTATTATGTTAATGTTTTTGCAATCGCATACCATTTTTCCTTAGGTGGCATGATTTTACTTTCATTTGCAATTGAAAAAAAATTACAAGTTAGAAAAGAAAGCATCACAGTTCTTTATAACGCAAAACAGAATAAACATGGTAACTTCTGATTTTTTTTTTTTTTAATCTTGTCTTAAACAATACAGGAGTTTGAAAATTAATAAAAATATTTTACTGTGGGGACCTTTCCCACTGTCTATTTTTCGTCTAACAAATCTCAATATCTTATGATATCAAGCATGACATAAGTGAGTTTTTATTCTGTTTTTCATTTCTTATTGTAAAGCAGAGAGAGTAATTTCCTTCTGTCTTCTTTAAAAAAAATTGCACTCTTAAATCAAATATGTTCAAACTGCTTTATTCAGAAAGTTTTTGATCCCTTAAAGTACCTCTAAGTATGTTCTTGCTGTAGATAATTACTGTAACTCCCTCTTTCTGATTGACTATGATCAGAGCAAATTCTTAAAGTTCCACATAGGAATTCAGTAATGAATGCCTGATGGTCATTAGTGGTTTTGTAAAACGTTTTGAAATCTCCAATATTAAATTTGATTCAGGTAGAAGTTTCAAGGGTCCATTCTAAGCTTGAACGGTTTCAGATTTCAATATGTGCTTGGCAGTCTAGAACTATGCATCCTATTTAAATGAAAGTAATTTGTTCTTCATTTTGAGTAGACAAATGATGATCATCTCAAACACTTGTTTAAATTTCTTACAAAAAGCTTCAGAACATGTGTAAAACCAAGCATGTGAATGTTTTCCTTGACAACAGATTTCAATACTAAGCACATGCTGAAACATTTTGGTGAATGAGGACTGAAGTTTTGTTAAAATTTTGCCACGAGCATGAACCTTTGCAGAAAATATTCACATCATAATCCACATGTACAAAAATTTATTAGCACTCAGGTAAAGTTAACACTGAGGCACAACCCAAAATGTAGCCAGGAACTCACCAAATGCAGTGCTGGGCCCAAGCTGATTTTCAGAAGGATTTTCCTCTTATTTTACCTGAAGTTGTAAGTTCCCAATGCCTCTGAAAAATCAGGTCATACTATTCATGAAATTATTTCTACTGGATAATACTACCACGAAGACTTAATAAAGAAGATATTCCCAAATGAAGTTGAGGCGATTTTAAAACATCCCAAAGAGCTTCATATAGTAATGTGAAGAACTTCATTTTTTAAATTATTTTAAAGTGATATTTAAGAGAAGGAAGTAAGGTAAATTCCCTCTCTGAAGGAGGTAGGTAAATTCATATCACTAACCAGGTACACAAACACCATCAGTTCTCAGGCAAATCTGTCAAATGGTCCCTAGTATAGTTGCTTGCTTGAACAGTCTGGCAGAATAAAAAAGCAAGTTCTGTGACCTTCCTGCAGCTTTTGCACTGAAAATAATTCCTGCTGAATAAGGCTGAAAATTATCAGGATACAAAAATGTAGAGCATAGGTATCTGATCTCATTTCATCATTATGGTACAAGTAGTGAATCATATGAAGATTACACTTTGATTTTAATTTAAATGGATTTTACTGGTAAATTGGATTTTGTCATGCTTCATAAGAATATATTTCATGAAGCGAGCTGAATTGCCTACCTTTACAAATTGATATGGATCAGAAGAGAAACTTCATTTCATGCAACCTTTGAAATACCCGTACAGAAATGTAAAATTTACTCTTGCAAGTCATCTGTGGCTCTAATGCATTAAGAAATATTTTTATCTAACTAGATGCAAAAGTTTGCTTTTTATTTATCATATTTTCAGTTCTGTTATTTTCATCTCTAATATTAAACAGTATTAAAAATATAATCTCTTTACTTTTCTAAAAATATTTCTGTTAATTTTTTAATTCCACTCATTCTACCTATGCCTCAATTTCCTGCTTTATTTCTATGCCTCATTCAAGCTAATCTTTTTCAAAGTAATTTGAAATAATTCTTCAGGCATGAGATACTGAGTATGAACTTTCTACAAAATATAATTCTGTTTTTCTGGAAAAGTTTCAATAAAGCAGAATATGCTTGCTTCATTCTACACTTCTCATAGGATTTCGCATGTGGTTTTCTGTATTGCTTCACTCAAGCCAAAAAACTTCAAGGGCAAGTAAACATATTCTGAAGTTATACAGTCACTTAAGTCTATTAGTTACAATAAGAATTAATGCCTTCTTGAAGAATGTGTTAAACTTCGTATACACAAATATCCAATATTCCTCATATCCAGCAAATCATTAAAAGCATTTTAGTTATTATAGACCTAAACTTGTGAAACACATTGTCATGCTGTACTTAGATAATAATACATAAAGAGTTCACTCTATTTTGCTTATTCTTTTTCTTATAATCTAGGAAGTAATCTTAGCATCTAAGTTCTCTATATTACTAATATAATTTAGTATATTTTACTCTTTTATACTATATTTAGTCACTCAGTACATTAACATTTCATAGTATTAACAATACATTAACATATCTACTTGTAAATCATGTACTGACAAAAATATCATCATGTTCCCACATGGGTTAGTCTAAAACTATATACCCAGAAAGTATCAATCAAAATTATGCTTCAAAAAGCCTAAACTGCAACGTTTTCAAGGTGTATTTTAAAAAACCCTGCAAAACCATAAACAAAACAGCTGTTATTGGTAGTTACTCCTATTGCTAAGACGAAAATTACCGAAAGTCATTTTACATACTAAAAATATTATCTTTTATATATGAAATGATGTATCATAACATAGCTACAGTGTCACCTTGTCTCTAAATATCACGTCCTGTAATATGTTTTAGTAAGGCATCTGCAAGGAACAGCAAGAGGCCGATGAAGGTAAAGGCTAGTTCCATGCTGAGGCCAGATCTCACTCTTCTTAAAGATCACAGATGGAGCCAGGGTAGAGCTTAGGGTCTGTTCTGGGTTTGGTGATCCATAAAGCTTTCAAGTTCAGGGAGACTACATGGAGATTATTGTAAAAGCTATGTGTGTCTGTGTGGTTTTACGTACATCTTTTTTCAACAGGTTTTTCTATAATAGATAACCACGTTTTACCTGTATTCATATATTCTAATCCAAAATTGCTTTTTCTCTTCCTTCACAACAGATAACCAAAGCATTTCAGAAAGGTCAAATCGTACTAAGAGGTCAAACATATAATGAATTTTTGCTCATAAATTTAAGGTGCATTTGTCTGATACCAAGCCCTTCCTGCATTAATAAGTGTCTTGTAACATTTTTATGGAGTAAAGGCAGTGTAGCTTAAGTGAAGGAATTTTAATAAAATATCGGTCAGTTTTGTCTTATTATTACATCTGTTTCCAAGGAGATTAAAGTTAATATTTACCTTCTCTTAAACATAAAAATGAAAATGTATTCTTCTTCCCGAGACCACACAGAGCTGTGTTTGTGGTCAACAAAAATATTGTGAGTACTGTTGCCTAGCAACCTTCATGTGAGGAAAATTATATTCCTGAGCACAGTTTACACTGTAAGATTCTAGGATACCTATAAAATGTTGAAAGGTACAGTGTTGATTCTATAAAATGAACTCAGCATCCCATAAAACATAGTCTGCCGGTTTAGATTCATACTAAGAGTTTTAATTGTTTACTGAAAAAAACCCGAAGAAATGAAAATGCTAAAGAATGTGAAAAAGAAATGTTCTGAATGCAAAGAATCACATCATTAGACACTAGGGAAAACACACTTAAGTCCGTCATCATCATCATCAAGTTCCTATTAATTCCAAAAATTATGCTGTGGTGTTTGGTGTTTTTTTTGTTATTGAGAAATGTTGCTACCTTATAGAGAGACCTTATTTTATTAAAGTATAAGAAATACATCAGTGTGTGGAAAAAAAAGTGTGTGTGTATATATATATCAGTAATATTAATGTTATTTATTGGAAGACTTGGGCATCCTGCCCAGCTTCACACATTCACAAGGTGGCTCCATTGGAAGGGTACTTATGCTCACTGTGTATGAAGGCTTGTTTTCATTATCTGCTATTTTATTCCAGATAAAAATAATTAGGATTGAAAGTGTCCAACTTTCATAGAATCAGATAAAAAAAAGCTAAATGAGATATTTCGTTATAGAAACTGGCACAAAGGTTGCTTTGTTCTCAAGTATAATCAACATATAGAAATCCCTTAAGCAAGTTCAACACTGCAATGGACATCCCATTCAATACAAAGCAACAATATTCAAGCATTGCCTTCTATTTATCATGTTATTTCATTATGATTAAGAAAAAATATTTTTAACAAACATTTTTTCTGTTGCTAAAGATCATGTTAATTGAGGCTTAAAATAAATCTATAAAATACTTACTGTAGTGCTTTCTGTGGGAGAACATTTTCAATTGAGTCTATAACAGCCCTGTGCATGAGAAACCATTAAGTAATAATAATAATTCTGGAAACTGCTGTGAATTATCTTTTTTTAATGTGTAATAAGCTTGCGCAACCTGTTTTGTGGTTGCATTAGAATGGAGATATCTGGATTCCATTTGGTAAATATTTCAAGTCTACCTAACTAAACTTTGATAAATTATATATGCAATGCTAGATGAAATTCAGCACTGCCTCTGAAACACTTTGTCTTCCCTTTATATAGTTTGAATAAGACAGAAAATGTGACCTCAAATTTATTAGATGGATCGGTGTGGTAACAGCAAGCTATCATTCAGATATGCTGGTTGCCACCAAGAGTAATTTTGTGATTTGTGAGGAAGGAATCAGTGTTTCTTTTATTTGTAAGAATGTCTACTCTTAGCAAAAAACAGCATGAGAGAGGGTTTTAATTGTTCTACTTGCTTGCTATAAATAGCCACTTGAACATCAGTATTTTGTGCCACATCTGCTACATTTATAAAGCAATACAATACGCAAAAAATATGAATTAATGTCTATTAAAATTTTCTTCCTTTGATAACATCTCCCATTTCTTTCTAATAATCCTGACTGTGAGCCCTCTAAGCTCCAACTATTAAAAATGTAGGGGCTACTATAAACTAATCTATTTAGATTCCTCTATAATCTATGCGTTAAAACTTTTAAAAAATATCCACTTAATGTAGCTTTTCTTATCTTAGATGGCTGTTTTAGGCTGGAGTAAGTCGTTGCATGCCTGTGTATCTCCCCTGGCTATAAAGAGAACAAAGAAGACGAGCTCAAACTAGTCACAACAAAACTTCCTATTTTATCACAGGTAAGAATTATGATTATTCTACAACTCTGTTACATATGCAAACAAGGATTATTAGCACTACATATTTTAATTAGTATTTATGGCTGAAACTAGAATTATTTTGTTAATTAGTGAGAAGTAATTGGCATTTATTAACTTGCCTATCTTATTCAAATTCCTTTCAAATTCTCATTTACACAATCTAACCCAGCTCCCTAGGTAATTTTTAATTGAAGAAAATAACATATTTTTTTGTCCAAAGCCTCTCATTTCCATACTAACTCTAATTGGTGCTCCTCAGTATAAGAAATATCAAGTATTCTGTCTTCTCTACAGCTGATATTGAAGTAACAAATGCCCAGAGAGCCTGCTTGTTGAAAAAACAAAATCTGATGATAGCAAGTGGGAGAAAAATACCAGAAAAAAAATAAAAATCAGAGCATTAAAACTTTACGGGAATGGTTTGAGCAGTCTGACCAGAGCACTCCAGGTCTGACAGACCTGCCGAGTGGAACCTGGGCAGGATTCAATGGCTAGACCTTAGGGATTTGGGGTAGCTACTTCTTTTTAGTCTCTAAATGTAGATATTTCTACAGATTCCTGATAAGTTTAGTGACTTAGATAACACCTCACAGAGGTGATAAGAGCAGGAGGAACCTTAATTTTCTTTAAAAATATTTATCAATATTCTCTTTTTCCTAAATTTTGGAAATCCATCTGAGCCAAGAGTAAAATTCAACTGAGCCAATTCAAAATTCAAAATTCAAAATATCTAAACTTAGAAGTTTAGATATAGTTCGAAGTCCATCTGATCTCACTGAATTTTTGCTACACTGAAAAGCAAGAAGAAAACTTACACTTAATGAAGGGAGGATAAGATGTAGAAGAGAGTGATTTTTTTTTATTGTTGGGGAGGTCGGATTGGTTTAGGGTTTTGGGGGGTGGTTTGCTTTTTTTTTCTTTTTAAGAAAGAAGGATAAAAAATATAGGTCATGTCACCAGAGGTACCCAGATAGCAAAATCAGAGAAAGAAAAATATTCATTGCAGCTCCCTACTGTCCTTTGAGATAAAACATAGAGGAAATTCTCTCCTTTTTCCAATACACAAGCTCAGTTTCAAAAGCCTGCCCATCGTCAGGGAAGAGTTGTTCCCAATGGTCGTAAATAACCCTTCGCTCTTGGCAGTTCTGCTGCTGCAGTAATACTGCCAGAAGATATAGGCTTCAAGGTATCTACAGTACAGAATCAGTGAAATGTTTCACTGTGAATAATGTATTTTGGCAGATGCTTGATCTTATCTTTTAAAAGGAAAACTGAAACTAGACTTCCACAGAGTTCAGACATTTCATTTTTTTGAAAGGGTTCCTTTGACAAAGTAATAGAGACTTGGCTATCCTGTGTCTCTTTTTCTCCTACTACATCAAGATATTAAGCTGTACAACTTTGATGAGCATGGCATTCCCTTCAAAATCACAAAAAATATTTCAAAATGTCTATTAAAATGGGCTGTCTGCAAACGTTACCTCCTTATGTTTCAGATCTCAGCTAGCTGTTCCATCCAGTTCTGTTCCTTATTTTGTAGTGGAAGAATCCCACTGGAGCTTGAATTCAGGAGCAAGACCTGAATCGATAAAGTATTCAGTATGTGCAAGACTGAAAAAGGCTCTTTGGAATGAGAATATTTCCAACACACAATCTCATAATCTATTCATTAATGAAACTAGAAATCACAGGAAACATATCTGGGATAAAACAAAATGGAATAAATGGAGAGAAAACCTGGGACAGAAAAAAAATGAGAAATTATCTGTAAAATGTGTATGTGAATCCTATGTGGAAAGAAGAATGAAAGACAGAGAAATGAAGAAACACAAGCAAAGAAAGATATTGGAGAGGGAAGATGTTACAAGGAAAAATAGCTAGAGACAGTTTAAACTGAAAAAAAAGTAAGAACAGATTTTATTAAACATGAAGACAAGAAGACATACAGTAAACTACATACATACATATATACACACACACACTTAACAGCACCAAAAATTTGAAAAAAGAATAAACATGTATAAATAGACAGAGCCAGCCAAATCATTTGTGATGAGAAGTATTTCGGAAAGATAAGGAAAAAAAAAGTGAATAATGAATAGGAAGACAGCACCAAAAAGGTAAAATAAAATCCAGAGTGGTGGAATAATTTAAAAAATATACATTAGTAGTAACTTGAGATTATTATTTTAGGGTTTTTTTTTCTGTATGTGGGCATCAAAAATTTTCATTTCTGCAGCTTACATTCTTAAAACAAGCACTTTTTAAAACATTCACACTAATTCATTAACTTTATGGTTCTGAACAGTGTTTGGGGTGATGAAGAAATTTGGAAAGATTTGAGGAAATGGGAAAAGCAGCAGCAATAACTTTTAGGAGACCAAATTAACATCTTGCAAATAAAATGAGGAAAATATATGTCTGGTCTTTTTGTGTACACGCTTAAAGTTTTTATATCTTTAGTTTGTTTAAGTACCGTATTCTCCTTTATTATTTCTGTTTCCTTCTTCTGTAAATTATAATATACTGTGACATATTTTTTTTATGTTCAATTTAATTTCTCACTGATATTATTTCTAGAAGCAAGTGTTAAACTTCTGGAAGAGGACTCATGTCTGGATTAAAAATCCAAGATTTAGGTATCCAGATTTTAGCTATCTGTATGTGAATCAACTGTTTAGACTCATGCTGCATTAAATGGAGATATAGTTAGGTATTTCAATAAAGCCCAATGAAGTGCACATTAGCGGCTATGGCACTTGTCTTCCCAAGTAAAGCTGACGTGTGCTGAAGCCATGCTTTCCAGAAAGTGGCTAAACATCTTCCTGCCAGTGGGGAGTAGCGAGTAAATTCCTATTTTGCTTTGCTTGCATGCACAGCTTTGCTTCACCTATTAAACTGCCTTTATCTCAACCCACAGATTTCCAGCTTTCCTTCTTCTGATTCTCTCCCCAGTCCTGCTGGAAGAGAATGAGCAGAAGTGAATGAGCGACTGGGTGGGTGCTTAGTCGCTGACAGGTCAGCCCACCACAATAAACAACTGAATAGAGCCCTGGGTTTGCATAGAAATATCTACATGAAGACATCCCAATATTTCATATAGTATTCTTTACTTTCAGGAGTCATAACGGACATCCTGCATAGAGGCTCTTAATTTATTCAGTTTTGGAACAGTTAATTCAAGAACTCCAAAGGCTCAACTGATCTTCTGAGGGTTCTAATTTTCCACTGTTTCAATTTAAGTGTTGATAGTTCACTTCCTCCAATTGAATATTTAGCTTCATGACTGCTATACAGTGCTGAACAGCTGAAAATCTACACAAAACACATCGCATTTATTGTTACACGCTGCTAATGGTGTTATTTCATGAGCTGATCACTGCAAACAGTGTATAGGCTGGACAAAAGCATAAGTCTCATGGGCAGAAAGGAATGCCTAATTCAGCAGTTATTTATAGCAGCAAATGATTGCTTCCCCTATGAGTGCTGAACACCAAACCTGATTATGAGCCTAACGTATGATAGCCTGCATGATCTGTGAGTCAATAGGTCCAGCAGTACTTTCTGGATAGATTAAATCTTGAAACAGGGTGGGGCAGGGGGAGAGAGAAACTGAGGAGGGAAAGATAAATGAATAAAACTAAGCAGTAAAATCACAGTCACTGAAATACAGTTAATTGAGTATTGCTAACTGTTAAAGTATACCTGGAGCATAAAACTACTAACACTGGAAAATTAAACTGACTTCTAGGAAGGTTAAGGTAGGAAATTTTGTTCTCAATTGCATTAGTCAATTATACTATTCATTGATGCAAATCAGCTAACTCTGTATTGGTATAAATGAGGCCAAGTAGATCCAGTCAGAGAATGACCTTTCTTTAAAGGAAAATTTATTTTAGGTTTGCTTTTTTTCCATACGAACCCTAAGATAGAGAAAAAAAATCAGATTAGTGTACAAAACTGAAAGGAACCAGATAAAAATATAATTTTTATATTGTTTAGACCACTTCATATATTCTATATATATATTATATATATAAATTATGTATTATAATGGCATTATATATAAATTTAATTTCATAAAAATAGTATATATTACTTAAATGAATAATGTATTTTATATATCTATACATATAAAACATTGTATACAATCACTATATTTTACACATTTTACACATACATGTATAAGACATTTCTAAATGGAAAAATAATTTATAAATAAAGAAAAGCTATTTTTGTTATGGAAATCAAGCATTACCCTGTATTTTTTTAAAAAGCGAAGAATCAAATAATGTGAAATCTACACTTTTTAAATAAAACTGGCCACTAATGTTGCATTTTATGATAGAAAACTGTCTTGAATAAAGTGTTCAAAACACTTGAAAATATATACTTTTTTTCCAACTGTAAATAAGTCAAATGTAAGCTTTGCCTTAATATAATATTTTGCCCCTTCACTGAGGCAATTATTCTTGGATTCAGACAAGAATGCTGAAATTTTAATCAGCATTCTTTCCCTTTTCCGTTAAAAATTCTGGTGGGGGGTTGGGACAGATTTTTTAAAACTATATGGAGTTATAATTCAGTTCATTAAAATACAACAGTAGGGCATCTGCTGAGCATCAGGAGAATTTTTCCATACAAATGAGGCAATGTAGGACTTACACTGCGGAGCTAATCATTAAGAATTCTAATCATCTGAAATTCCTCACTCCATGGGTGCTGATCTGATGGCTCCATAATTCAGTACATAAGAATAGGATTACATTAGAATTTTAAAAGAGTAGTCTTCATGGTCACAGAGGGCCAGTTTTAGGCCTTCATGAATAATACATAGACAGGGAAGGGAAGAGATTTCATTCAGAGTTCTAACCTGAACAATTACAGAAGAGTTTTGGAATAAAATGAGTTTCTTTGATTCTATTCAGTTATAAAGCTTTCACAATCAGCACAATCTAAATTTAGCATCAGTGTATGAATGAGCTATAAGTGCTAGATAACTTGTTTTCAACAAATGGTATTGGTTCTATACAGATACAGTGCTGTATTGCTTCAATTGAATTAGATTAATTAAAGATTTCTGCCTAGAATTATTTTCTATAGGGTTGCCACAAAATGTAACTGGTTATGTAAATTATTAGCTGCGCAAAACTCTACTCTCTCTCCTGGAAACTGACTCTGTAATATCTTGTTACTTCTACTTTCCCCTTGAATTTCAATGAAACTTAAAATTGCCCGTGCTTGATCAGATTCAGAAAGCTAAGGATTCTTCGGAGCATTATTCCCCCAGTTCTCTGTATAAATGTACAATTCTGAATTGAGCAGAATCCTATCAGGAACTGAGGAAAAGGCATGCTGGCTTAGGCCAGAAAGGAAGAACAAGGAGAATGAGAGCACAAAAAAACACAGGGACAGCGGTATGTGAACAATCCATAAAACATGGTCCTACCTTTTCAGGAAGTGTCTCCTCAGCAAAGCCATTGCAGTGGAAACTGCTGAAAAAACTCTGATAACATGTCTATCCCTCATCTTTCATCTTTTAAGGGGTCTATGTGGTTATTTTGAGGAATATTACACATATATTTATTAATCCAAATATTTCCCCTACTTTGGACACTGACCAGAAAAGTACATCTGTGGGCTCTGTTTTAATCACACTTTATCTCTACTCCCAAAGCTGCTTTAGCTTATGAAAACACATACAAAAATCAGTAATTTATATTTTGAAAGAGCAACAACATTTAAGTTAAACGAATCTTTTCATAGAATTAAAGGAGGAATTAAACCAAAGGAAGAAAAAAAAAAGAGTCATAGAAATGTCAGTTTAAACACAAAATATTTTTTTCCTTTTGTAGAAAGAAACCTATTTTCAAATCTAGTGTGAGGCAACACATCTCTAGAATTTTCTATCCAATATCAGATACTCCAGCAAAATAGTGGTGGCATCACGCCTTTCTTTTTGTTCCTTCTCTACCCTATGTCAGTGCCTACTTCCATTCCCACATTTCCTTTGGAAAAGACAGTCACATCTTCATTCACTCTTTGGTTTTGTTACATTTTTCAGATCTGTGCACACATCCATACAAAATCTCCTGCCACCAATGATAAATATGTCTGAGAGAAACAGGGAAGATTATTTTAAAAATTCAAAGGATTGCTATAATGTTTTGTTAGTTTGCTTTCAGACCAAAATGACATTATATTCATCCTATGCTAAATGTATTATTCTGTAATAAAATCCTACATTACAAGGGTAACAAAATACAAGTGATATTGAATATAATCTTTGTATTGTTATTGTCTGTACTTCAGATCTTAATTTCAATTGCCTCAATTTTCTTTCCTTTTACTTTTAATATTGATTTCATTCACCCTTCATGTCTGCTGCGATTTTTCTTTGTGCCATTCTACTATTCTCTTCATCAGCATTTCTCTAATCTGATCAATGTCTGAATTTTGTGATCTTTTTGATATGAAACATTTTAGGCACAAGCAAATGAGTTCAGGAAGGAAGAGTAGAACAGTTCATTGTTCACATAAAGTAAGGGTGCTAGTAACATCCTGATATCCCTTGGGGACAAAACTGATGAAAGAGAACAGAGTTTAGGAACACTTTCTAATTGAAAGTAAGAGTAAAATGGTTAGTCATGAAAGTCATAATGTGATTAAAAGTTTAGAGTTTACAAGTACATGGTTTTCTATTCTAGAGAAAATTAAGCTGAAGTAACTAAAGATGTGAATATAAAATATACTAAATACCTCCTTGATTATCTCATTCAAAAGACAGGTAATGTTAATCTGATTTAGCTTCATCTCTTTGAGGGAAGGGAAGAGACTTCCATACAAGAATTTAATGCTCTTTAAATTCACACCATTAATTAGCAGAACTATCCTAACTGCAGAACAGACGTGCCCTAAAAGGCAGAATGATCAAGAACGTTGAAAGTTGCACTGGGATTAATTTAAATAGAAGATTTCAGGGAATCTGCTGCTGAGAGATACTTTACCAGCTCATGTCATTTTACTGACTGCTTAGGAAAGGGCACTCTCAGCACTATTAAAACAACTTTTCAGCAATCAAAAACACTTGCTTTGAGCAAAGATGGCTCATAGAACATTTTTTCAAAGAACTGTGCATTAAGGCAGGATTCTGGGTACAGTTAAGGGTATACAAGTTGAGAGTGAAATTCTTATTAGCGTTTTTTATTTTAATCTTTTAACCATTGACATTTAATAAAAGAAAAATCATTTCAGTTTATTGGGATCAAGAACAATTCAAAGAAAACAACTATGTCATCAGACGCATGCAAGACAAGCATCTGCAGAAAAAAAGGGTTAATCCTGGAAAAAATTTCAAAAGGGTAATTTATAAATGTAATTGAAACAATTAAACATGTGCGTACCTGAGGGACAGTAAGGAGCACTGCACTGAATAATTCCGGTAGTCAATAATCGACAATCACACTTTAAAGGAAAGGTTGAAAAACCAAAGAAGGCTCTTTTTTATTCCCACTTGCTTTCCAGTGACTTCCTATAGTCATTGAAAGATTTCTGTACATTTATCACTCTTGTGATTTATTTCCAAATGTTGTACAGTTTTGTTAGGGAATCTATAAACCAGAAAGGATGTTGCTGAAACTTCAAATATACTAGTTAAGACATACTCCAAAACATGTTTTGCTGTTTGGGATGCATGTACAAAACAGAGTGCTTACATCTCCTGCATCTCCTCTCACTAATTATGAGCAGCTTGGCGGGGGCGGGAAGGGAGGAATTTTTGTCATTTAAATGTATTTCCACATTTCTTATCAGTTATGGCCTTTTCTGCACTACTGCTGCTATTTCAGCTTGGCATTCCAGCACTGCGTTTCTCCTGTTTCCCTCCCCTGTGCGCCTCAATCCCAACCTGGTACGACACGACCACAGCAGCAGGCTCAAGGAGCCATGGGATGGGAAAGCGGTGGGGGCAAGCCACTTGATCCTTGAACTCTCCTTGCTGGTAGTAGTCCTACCTCGTCTTTTTGGCCAAGTACAGAAGCCTATCATAGAGGCAGCAAGTACTGGGGGTAGTCAGTGAAGGTAAGGGAGACTGTTCCGTGCCTCAGAAGAGCAGGAGGCCATCAGAGTTTTACAGGGTCAATTTTACTGCATACTGCAGCCTCCTCTGTGTGGTAGAGTCTCCAGAGGAAAAGGATGTCAGTGAGAACACAGAGATCACAGTCCTCAGCCACCATCAAGTCAAACGCAGTTTTTGATCTCTTCTGCAAAAGGGTTAAAAGTGCTGCAGTGTTTCTTTATATTGTGATACTGTTAAATTTATGCATATATATTTTTACTTTTGGTCCCATGAAAGAATCACAAGCTATTGATTATTGTTGATGTATAATGGGAATGAACCTCTTCTTCCTATCTGGATAAGAAAATAAACATCATCAGTGAGCTGATGTGAGGCAGGTACTCAACAGCAGTGATTTAGCCTAGTGAGATTAATCTAGCTGGATTCCTGATATAGGCAGAAGGGAGTTCTTTTGAAGTTTATTGCAAACCTAGAATTTAATTTAGGCAGTCTATCCTTTCTTGGAGGAATTATTTTCCTGGATGTAGAAGCAGCCTAGTATTCCCAGATTAACGTTAGCTTTAGTGAATGTTAGGTTCCGCACTTCGAGTCCCCACAAGTCAGAAATTCAAACAAAAAAACCCCTGTAAAATCAGTCTGTAATTAATAATAATTTTGATTCATTATTTCCCATACAGTTTTATTGAAATGGATAAAATTAAAATCTGAATAATGACTGTATATTTAGACAGTATTAGTATTCACAGTTGTTGAATATGATAGACCTATTAAGTCATATGATAACTACTTATGAGTTTTCAGTGGCATTCCATTCAAAAGGGACTGGGATATTCATTTAGAAGACTTAGAAATTAAAGGGTTTTTTTATTATTCTAATAATCTTGAAAATTATACACTTAAGTGTTAAAACTATGCAAAATGATAAAGCTATGAAACAATTCATGTGCACTGAAGTAAAAGTGCCTGTGGTTCTCCTCAGGTAATCACCATCAAACATTCCATCCTCTAACTAAATCATCAAAATGAAACAAAACAATAATCTTCCAGTCCGTGATAAAGATGCTTTTCAATTTGTGTCACTGCGCCAGAGTTCTGCAGAGTTGATCCAGGGGAATTTTATCCATTCAATCACTGTGAATAAAGGATGTGACCTCCTGCAAAACCAGGTAATTTGCACTTAATGTGGTGGTGTAAACATTTATCAATGTGCCAGTCTGTCATTGTGTAGAGTTGTTTAGTTTGGGAGTTTTGGGTGGTTTGCGTTTGCTTTTAACCTGGAGGCCATCTTAATCAAATTGAATTAATTTATAATTTGTGCTTCTCAGTAAGACTGGTGATGCATAAGAATAATTAAAAATACAGGTTCCTCATTACTGTATTAAATGACCTAATTTCTGTAACGTTGAATGAAATACAGCTCCTGTTTAAACACTGAAATAGTTGGTGTATCAAGGACCGTTTTCTGCATTCCTATGACTCTAACTCATTTGAATTTTTAATGGACAAGAACATGACTGGCTTTCATCCTAATTACATCCTCATTCCAATGCAGAAATTGAACAAGAGAAAAACATAAAAGACAGCAGTGCAATTGAATCCTTCATCCAAATAAATAGTTAAGCACCTAAGTACGTAAGGAAGCCCAGTTATATCAGTAGAACTACCCAGCTGCTTTGAATTAAATGTCTGTTTACCAACTTTGATGGACCAGGACCTTAATAAAGTAATTGTTATGCTTCCATCTTTTTTTGCACACAGGTAAATAATAAATCTGATGATTCAAAATGTTTTTCTTGCAATTTTATAAGCATCAAGAGCAAGCTGGTGTCATAAACCACAGAGTTAGTCTCCCTAAAAAAATTATTTTTTTAATTCTTAAAAACAATGTCGTTGTAAGGAATGTAAGGAATGTCACAGACCTACTGACAGCCTCTCAGAAAAATTTATGATAAAATATGGATTAAAACTATAGATGGGTCAATTCAGATTGGACGTTAGGAAGAAATTCTTCACCGTGAGGGTGGTGAGACACTGGAACACGTTGCCCACAGAGGTGGTGGAAGCCCCATCCCTGGAAATTTTTAAGGCCGGGCTGGATGGGGCCCTGAGCAACAAAATCTAGTGGGAGATGTCCCTGCCCATGGCAGGGGGGCTGGAACTAGATGATCTTTAAGGTCCCTTCCAACCCTAACAATTCTATGATTCTATGATTCTATGGTCCTATGTTAAGTTTCTTACTAAAGTAGATGATCATCAGATTACCCAAACGGCTCCAATGAAGCCATGAATATTAACCCCAAATGAGAAATGAATTATAAAGCTGTTCCACATTCTCAGCACAATTTTAGATTCAAATTCTGGAAATATTTATGAACATACTTAATTGTAGGTAGAAATTAATATTAATTTTATGATGCTAACCAGCAAAGAATACTTAGTTTGGTATGCAGGACAGTTTACTATATGCCTCATGTCTACTTTTCATTGCAGGAAAAAACTGGCCTACCACTCAAAGTATCAAAAGTGGTAGATAACATCTTTGGCATCAGCTTTGACCTTTTGTAATGCACATCAGTTCACACAGGTTTAGTAAAAAATCTGATATCTGAACATCATTAGGTATATCATTAAAACAGACATCTGGGTCCTGTCTATTCCAGCTAACTATAGTCAGTTTGTTAATCTTTTGGAAAACACAGCAGAAAGTAGATGAAAGCAGTACCTACTGATATTTTAGGGAAATTGTTGGTCAATTGAATATGTAGTATTATTTCAATAGAAAGCATAGCAAGTTCTTCACTAGCATCCCCAGGCCTGCCAAAACAAAACCTTATAGAGAACATTGACTGCAGATTCAAATTACAATGTCTGGCAAGTCATTTCTTTTCTTTTCCTTTTTTTTTTTTTCCCCCCATATCATGAATCATCTTGAATCAATTTTTCAGGATGATGTCCAGTACTGCAAAATTGATTTAAATCTGGTTGCAGTTGGTGTGATCACATGCCAGCACTCATCACCTACAGACCAAGAGAAATAAAAAGAAAACATATTTGTTGATCTCTCATCTGTGTTTGAAATCACTGTTATCTTCTTTTACTTTGCTCATTAAAACACTTAGCAGTAGAAAAAAGAAAATTTACCTTGGTAACAAAACCATTGGCATGACAGACAATGGATTTTCAAACTTTCACGCTCAAATATTATTTTTTCCCCTTCTTTCCCATTAACCCTTTCCCATTAATCAACTCCATCATCAAAATTATATATTTGGGTGACATTACACTTGTAATATAGAAAGCTGAACAAATCCTCAAAAAAAACCCAAAACAAACCACAAAACCTCACAGTTCTGGTGATTTATGTCAAAGATTAACAATTGAAACCAAATGCTTTACAAGATTGCATTATCTGTATTCCACTTGAACAAGCAAAACCCATAAAACAGCTGACAATAAATTTCTGTTACATAAGACCAAGGTAAATCAACAACTATGCAACGTAATTTGCAGCTGCAAAGTAGAAGTCCTAGTTACCAAAAGCAAATGAAAGACAAAAGATCAATAAATATCATGAACAAGCTAGCATATAGCAGTAAGACAGTGATACTTGTACCCTAGAGATTTTAGCACAGGCATTAATTATGTCTTCAGCAGAACATTGCTGCTATTTGCTAAAGCAGCCTTCATATCACACAGCTAGGTAAAATCTCACTTTAAGAATGATAAGTGATGTGCTAAACTCTTTTCTGAATTCCCTGGCTCCCTATTGTCAAACACTGTGCCAGCAAGTATCAGACATGAAGGACTGATGCTACAGAAGCACCAAAAATTATGACTGATATCAATTTAGTAGGCTATAATTGCATCAATGATACACATAGCCACTTAAAATTCTAGAAAACTTCTGATTATATCCCTAGATCTTGTGACAGATGAGAGGAAAATCTTGAAGTATTTAAAAATGGAAAAAAAAACAAGACAAGAAACATCAATTATTTGATATTCCAAACAAGGACTTTCTTGGCTCCAACAGAATTAGTATGAAGATCCAGTTTTCCTTTGATATTGGACTATACTCAGTCATATCCTAACAGTTCACAAAAGTCATAAATATCCTTTACAGTAATGGAGCCACACAGTTTTCTGTATTGCAGCCCTGGTAAATTGAGATTATCACTCATACGTGAGTATATGTTCAATGCAAAAGGCCTAAAATGAATTCATTAAGTCCCCTCTGGCTCTGTTGAATGGCTCTATAACCAGAGTATGAATTTATCATCTACTCTTGCTTCTCAAAATGCCATATGCCTGGGAAAGAAAGCGAAGAAAAAGAGCACCAATACACAAGAATAATCATATTTTTCTCAGATGAGGCATCTTGATGCATGACGTTAGGCACAGACAGAACATTCACAGGAGTGTAGCCTTAGTCAAGGGAATTTAGCCTTCAGTTATAAAATTCAAGGGAGACTACAGCATCTGCAGCCTTCATGTACTACTTCGCTTTTTCAATATTCTGCATTTTGTTGCCTGTTGCTCTATTTACTTACAGATAACTAAAGCTGTAATCATGAAAAATTGTCACTAGCAAATGAAATTTCAAAAAGCTAACAAAATCAAAAGTAATTCTGTTTACTATTATCTTTCAAGGACTATATAACACTTTTGACAGTTACTGCAAAGAATGTGAAGTGTCATAAACCTGTTATCATAACAAAGATTTTCACAGCAAGTGAAAATAATATGAACTCGGTACAATCACATCTACATTCCCAAACAAATTAATCTAGCACTATTCATCATTACTGATAGTCATGAAAGGATGTAAACCTGGTCTGGAACATTTGCTCCGGCTCATATTTCACCTATGGCTAAAACCTAGCACATAACCTCTGGCTAAATAGGCCATGAATGCCAGTATGGATTCTACTGAGGGAAAGGGAAAGAGTTAAAGGCAGTGGAGAAAAAGGAAACTGTTGTTTTAAACATTTAAATCCTCCTCTACTGTTAGAAGCACCATGACACTACAGAATAACTCAGAACATAGCCGCTCTTTTTATTTCTTATAGAAATATGAAAAGGCTGCCACTATTTTTGAAGACCTATACATGACAACCGCAACAGGATGCAGGCAGAATAGTTAAAAAACGCTTAGTGATTATAAAGCTGAAACTGAAGAGTAAAATCTTTGTTCCTTTCAAGCCACAGTGAAATTCCCATTGACTCAGGAGATGTGGAAGGGTCAGATACCTCCATTTGATAAATCAGTGAAAAACCCAAATGCCAACGAAATGCAAACTCATTAATTAAATAAACCGCAGCAGTATTGCAGAGACTATATGACAAATTGCTTAGTAATTGACTGGCACTTTTTTATACAGCATCTGAACACCAGCTTGAGTTCGTTACACAGAGATCATACTTCTGGTTCTGCCTTTGAAAGAATGAGAGAGTTGTGGTCAATGGCTTGATGTCCAAGTGGCAACCAGTGACGAGTGGCATTCCTCAGAGGCTGGTATTGAGACTGGTGCTGTTTAACATCTTTGTTGGTGGCACAGACAGTGGGACTGAGTGCCTCCTCAGCAAGTTTGACAATGACACCAAGCTGTGTGGTGCGGTCGATGCTGGAGGGAAGGGATGCCATCCAGAGGGACCTGGACAGGCTTGAGAGGTGAAATTCAACAAGGCTAAGTGCGAGGTCCTGCATGTGGGTTGGGGCAATCTCAAGCACAAGTACAGGCTTGTCAGAGAATGGCTTGAAAGTAGCCCTGAGAAGAAGGACTTGAGGGTGTTGCTTGACTAGAAGCTCAACATGAGCCAGCAATGTGCGCTCGCAGCCCAGAAAGCCAACCACGTCCTGGGCTGCATCAAAAGGAGTATGGCCAGCAGGTCAAGGAAGGTGATTATACCCCTCTACTCTGTTCTTGTGAGACCTCACCTGGAGTACTGTCTCCAGCTGTGGGTCCCCCAACATAAGACGGACATGGACCTGTTGGAACGAGTTCAGAGGAGGGCCACGAAGATGATCAGAGGGCTGGAGCATTTCTCCTTTGACGACAGGCTGAGAGAGTTGGGGGTTGTTCAGCCTGGAGAAGAGAAGGCTCTGGGGAGACCCTTAAAGGGGTTCTACCGGAAAGATGGGGAGGGACTCTTTATCAGGGAGTGTAGTGATAGGACGAGGGGTAATGGTTTTAAACTGGAAGAGAGGAGATTTAGACTAGACATTAGGAAGACATTTTTTATTCTGAGGGTGGTGAGGCACTGGAACAGGTTGCCCAGAGAAGTTGTGGATGCCCCATTCCTGGAGGTATTCAAGAACAGGTTGTATGGGGCTTTGAGCAACCTGGTCTAGTGGGAGGTGTCCCTGCCCATGGCAGGGGGGTTGGGACTACATGATCCTTAAGGTCCTTTCCAACCCAAACCGTTCTATGATTCTATGATTCTATTAAGGTTATTGTGAGAAAGTATCATCTAGAAAAAAATTGAGCAGAGAAGCTGGAGCACTTATTATTTCCAGCTCAACCATGACTCTGTTTTGTGACTTTTTAATCATAAAACAGATAATCACAATTCCTCCACACTTACATTTTGATTTACCTTAGTACTAGAAATAAAAGCTACTTGTTAGCAATGTTCAAGAATCACATAAAAGTATTGAGAGAAGCAATCCTGAGAAGCAACCTTTCCTATCATTTCCAAGAACTGACCCTGAATGCAAACTATTTTTCACGTTTTAACAAGTTTAACTTGCTCTGCTATTTGCATACCTCTTGGTTTTTTATGTATTTGCATAGCTCTTCACTACCGTTGAAGATATTGGGAGGACTGCTGATTCTTGCATATTCTATTCTGATTTATGCATTTCCAGTACAAGTTCCATATTGCAAGACATCAAAACATTAATGAACAGTACCATCATAGTTCATTCCTTATCTGAACCAAACCAATCATCAGGTATAAACCACGCTCATCACTACAGCAAGGCATTCAAAAATGCTATCTATACACAGGAACAGCTCTGGTTTTATTATCATTTAGCAATTTCTTCATTCATTTTCAGCCCACACTATATTAGTTTTAGTTCCTTTAGAAATTCATCAAGCAACTTTCTGTTTACACATGCACAAAGTATGCCTTGCATTTATATAAGTTATATTACACTTTTCTGAATTCCATGTACCAAGAAAAGTGTATTCATAAACTGATTATATTTTTAGCTTAGCAGTAATCACATCTATTACAGGTCAATGTGAGTAATGGCATGTTTATCTAACAGTTCAGATCTCTGATTACTTCTTCTGTAGACATATCGGAGGTATCCTAGGTATTAATAATAGCATGGTTATGATAATGTAAATACTAGTGTGGGCTAAAAAGTTCGACCTATATGCTAGGACATTTTGTCTGTGCTTAGTTTTGTTCAGAAATGGCTACACAAAGCTAAATATTTGCTAGTTTAAAACAAATCTCATGACTAATTATACTGTACTCTACATTTGAACTGCAAGGTGAACAAAACCTTCAGACAAACCAAGGTATATGTCTTTGGGAGAAGAAGTTATAAGCCTTACCTGTTTGTTCCTGTGACAAAAATCAGCACAAAATATGTGCTTTAGCTCAGGCTTCAGATATCTGTTGTGGGCTTTGTATGTGCAGCCACCTTAATTGTATTTAACAGAATCCCTATGAAGTTAGCAGGGATATCTTCTCCCAAGTGAGACAATGCTTCTGACATTTGAAAAAAAACCACCAACAACAAAAAAAAGAAACCATAAAAACCCCTGCAAAACTAAAAAATATAGCAGTAGCTTGGTTTATATAAATATGTAATGCCAGTGTTTTCACCATCAAGCAGGGAATACATTTATAGTGAAATATAAAGGACATAATATACTCTATCCAAAACAGAAAATTAGAATATAAATTGCTCAAGCAAAAATTTCAGTTCAAAACTGACTTAAAGTGTAACCATTCCCTTAAGTCCCTGCACCGCTGTAACAGAATTTTTGTATGCTTTTTTAGGATAACAGCAAGAAATGGACAATAGGTTAAATTTATAATAATCTCTTCGTGGTCAGTAGGCGTCTGAGATCATTGCTGGTTCAATTAAGAGCTCAATTGATTGACAAATGATTGGACTCTATCAGTTTTGTTTGTGGTTTTGCCCTCCTACAGTAAATTTGCCTTGCTTAACACACCAAAAAGATGCCAGCTTGATATACAGTAATTTAAATTTAAATGTTCAGCAAGACATAGCCATCTGGTGTTTACCTCTCTCCCCTTTCCCCTCTTCAATACATAGTATCCACAGTTCTGCTGCACAGAGTTCAAATTTGAACTCTAAACCTAAGAAAGAATAGATGGCTCTACTTTGAGTCCTTATATTTGAATTCATCTCTTCATTCAAAACACTTTCGCTTTCATTTTATTCCAGAAGAAAGTAAGAGTAAGACATGACCATGACTGTCATGGTCAGAGTGATTTTATTCCAGTGGAAAATGTCCAAACCCAAGACCAAATTTTTACAATCTCTTCAATTAATGGCTGTTTTGCAGTGTCTACATTAGGAAAAAGAATGTAGAAAACATCAAATTGCGCTGAGTATTTTTCAGAGAGAAAATAATGTTTTGTATGTTGCATGCATCATTTCTAGTAATCATTTCGAACTCACAAACTTGATTTGCAAAGTGGAAGGAAATGGAGGTATTTTACAAAAAAAAAACTTAATGCAGTTTATATTCCCACCCATCCCATGTGCTGGCTGAGGAAAAAAAAAAAAGAAATTAGTCCACATAGTTCTCTTCTGAAAACTCTATATAAGATTGATCTTGGCTTTTCTTTCTTTAAAATACATTTGATAATGGACTTTTTTCCATGCTATAGAAAACAGTATAAATAATGTTTGAATGTGTTGTTTCAACCTTGTTCACTTCATCAACGAGAAAAAGCATAGCATACTTGTATTTTTTTAAACTCTTCTGGAAATTTTTCAGTTCAGATACTTGATATATTTAAACATTACCTTTTTATAGAGGTACTATTGGTCCAAACTCTGGGTATATGACTGAATGAAGAACACAAGACCATTAATGGGATTTGTATGAAAAAAAAGTATATGCACATATATTGCCAGAAATAAGATATGGAAAACGCAGACCTTTTTTTTCCTCCAGTTTACAAAAGAAAAAACAGCAGACAAGAAAGGCCTTTGATAGAATTTTAGCTGTTTATATGAATAATCCATATTTTCGAATGTTATGGATGAAAGAAATTGGGAGATCTTTGTATAACCTCCACATGAAAGGTTAAGTAGACCGGATACAAATGGATGGGAAACTGATATAGGTACCCGGCACGCGCATGATCACTCCCAAGACTTATCTTTATGTAAAATCTCAATGAGTTTTAATAGGAAATAAAAAGAAGTTGAGGAAGATGACTAAGACTAACTTTAGATAGGGAACATCTACAATTTAAAATTAAATTGACATATTCAATGTTCTAAACCCTCAGAAGTACAACGCAGCTTATTTTGAGCATAGAGTTGAAGTCTATATACATGATTCAGTGTTGGTGTGCATGTATCTAAAATCACGTAAGAAACAGAGATTTACTCCCGATAAAGACTTTACAAAGAAACAAAACTCCAGTGGGCATGTTAGATGTTAGGAAAGCACTTCAGAGATGAAATGCATGACGTTCACTCTTCAAGTCTGGAAACTTTCTGACACCAAGGCTTTGAGAACAAAGCAAAAATCTCACTCTTATGAGAGCTGCATAAATAAAACCCCAAACCCTCTCTACAAAATTAATTCATGCACAAGAATCACAGAAAAACTGAAGGCGGGATGTCTGTGCATGGATTCTGTGACTTAAAACCACATTCAGGCTTTTAAGTAAGAACACGATGCACACACAATGTAAACATTATGATAGAAATAGTCTAGACTTTGCAAACCTCTGTGGGGATAAAATGTTTTCGATAATTGCCTATATAGGGCAAGCTATAATTGTCTCCTGAATTAATATGAAATATATCAAACATAATGGTTTTTAGTAACATATTTATCTAGTAAAAATTGTTCATTCACCTTATACAGCAACAAATGTTATTCACCTAAAAGATTTTCAAAACATATTGCTTAGAACATGTGTTTTCAGAGCAATATCAATTTGACTGATCATTTCGCTTTACTGAAAGTTATAGTTAGAAACCTGAGTACCATGTTTTCTTTGATATAAATTTAAATAACACAGTCTTCTGAGCTCATCTACAAAACAGTAAATGTTATTGCCAAAATAAGAGAATAGCCAGTTCTATTGTTTCTGCTCCACAGGCCTTTGTGGAAGCAATAGAAGTGAGACAGTTTTTATATTTCTACTTAACAAGTTAATTCCATTTTCTCTTTTATACATCAATAATTTTGTTGATTAAGGAAAGTGGACTTAGGTTGATATGCATAAAGCTTTATTCCCGTGGTCCTCTGCTGATCGTATATATCCAATTCAAGGTCATCTTGCAAAAAAACAGGGATAGGGAAGAGGTTATGCAGGAAGTGGCAATGGCCCTCCAATGAGAATCCTCTCCTGGGGTTCCTCTCCTCTGCAGCAAGAGGTCAGAATCACATCCAAAACAAAACAAATAAAAAAACAAGAAAGACACTAGTATTTTTTCCCCCATACGGTAATACCTTCCATTGACACTGACTCGAGTTTTTTACTGGTCTGTGTTTCATGACACTACTGGCACTGATGCTTAACTAGGTACAAGTGCAGTGCACTACTTGCCTCCTATATCTTAAACACATCTATTAGTGGGTAATATTTATGGGATATTAAAATTACTATTAGTTGCTTATCATCTATTCTGCTTGTTGTAGTATGGAATCAACACAACAACCTAGAAGCCAACAGATAGACTGGGGGAGGAGGAGGTGGGAGCATTACAACAAACTGAAACTATAAAGCAATGCAGTAAGAAGACAAAGGGCAGATAGGGTGACTTAGACACAGAAAACATTCATTTTCTCAGGTTAATCATAACAATGATTCACACTGCACCAGTGCAAGGCCACAAGGCTGCAAGGATAAGAGCACTTGAAATACCTGGCCAAGATATCTCAGATGACCCAGAACAGCACCAGGATGTGGAGGTGACAGGTTTCAAGAGGAAAGGCAGACTAAAAACAGAAATGGAAGGCCTTTAGCATTACAAAAATACTTACATCCATGCAACAATTACATCCATGCAACAATATATCAATTAAAGTTTTGATGTATTTCCTTCCAGATGAAAAACATGTCTTAAGCCACCTCGTGACTGATCTTATTATGGAAATAACAAAAATTAGCAAAAACAAAATAATAAAGGATGTAACTAAATATTGGGGTTTTTTCCCTTACAAATTTGCATATATAAGTAAAATCTTCACCTTCAAAACTATGATAGTATGGTATTTGGACATAAATAAAATATGTTATTTCCACTGTCCCTAGATGGATGCCTATTCTATGGCAAAGAGATGTTAGTCTGTAATTCTCCTAAGGTATTTCTAAATAAGAGTGGGAGGTGAATAGGGTTTTTTCCATACCACGTAGTTTTCAAATTTTGCAAGCAGACCTGCTTTGCATCAACAAGATTTCAAAGGTTCTCATAAAAAAGGAAAGGAGCTGATAATCTTTCTCAAATACCCACTGATGAATGAAACTCAGGTTTCCTATGTTCTAAGTTATTTTTGTTTAATATGGAGTAGGGTACTCAATAATGTTTCACATGCCTAAATCCTCATACATATCAAATGCATTGAGTTCTTTCCTGATTGAGATGAACTCTACTGATATAAAAGCCTTTTACTGATTAAAATTTAATTGAAACTAGTATAGTCCCATTAATAGTTTTGATAGTGATTCAGAACTATCAAATGAAAACCGACCATATGGGATAATTGTCTATCAAATATATCTCTTAAAACATTGAGATTGTTTCAGTTTCTTTAAACTAGATATTTGTGTTGAGCAATGTAGATTTCATTCTAATTGCTGGTTCATTCAAGCTTCTGTGAGAAATTATGACTTCGAGACTTCTGTAATTTTACAATGATGCAGTATCTGTGCAAAGTAAGCAAACAATATTTGGCATTCATTTTCAAATTATATTCAGTGGTGGTCCCACATGTCAGTATAATTCTGCCTTTCCCAGGTTGCATGCTTCCCTTTCTAGTTCAGTTCCCCTTTTTTAAACATGAGCTCCAATTCAGTGATTGCATATATGTACTAAGGCCAGTAGTGTATTATGTCAGTACAAACAACAGCTGACTGTTTGAGATTTCATTTTATGAAAGAGAATGAAAAATGTAAAAACAACAGCTCTCCTACAGGCCGTTTAGTATTCTTTATTTATAACCCTACCCTCCCACATAAATAATGTATATACTTATAGTTATGACAGTGTTGACGGATTTAAACAGTCTAAGATAAATGCATGACAGTGCGATCTAGTTTATTATCTGACACACAGGAAAATAAGCTATCAATGTATATAAATATATTCATGTAATATAATAGCATAAAAATGTGGTTTCTATTCCTAAAATATTAACAAAGCATACAAAAAATGAGTATTTTAATTCTATTTTAAAATTGTGTTATTGTGAGATTATCTGAGTTTGACTGTAGAGGAAGATAAATCATAATGAATTTTATTTACGGGAATATTTTAGATTAATTCTATTAATTTGCCTTGTAGAACATTAAAAACTGGCAGAGTATTTGTTGCTTGACAACAGGAAACATTATTAAACTGTAGGTTACGTTTAATTGCAAAAGGAATGCTACTCAGTCACAGTCATTTTCAAGGACCAACAAATAGCAAGGGTCAAGGTTACAACCTAGGTAATTACTATACTTACAAGTAAGAGAGCAAGAATTAGATTATTCCTCCTGTATCTT
Source organism: Larus michahellis (assembly GCF_964199755.1). NCBI lineage: Eukaryota > Metazoa > Chordata > Aves > Charadriiformes > Laridae > Larus > Larus michahellis. The sequence goes on from NC_133896.1 coordinate 47,381,115, forward strand.
GTGCACTCTTCTATCACTCAGCAAACTGAATTATGCTGCGCATCTAGAATGAAGTGTTACAGGGTAATTTACATGATAAGGTCTTGCACTACTGGAGAAGTTATTAAAGAACCTCATAAACTTCCCTTCTGAAAGATATATGGAGCAGTCCATCTTTGATAAAGAGTAGCCGGGATTGAAATATCTACATGCATCCTGATCCCTGATCTCTTGGACAAGCTGTTACATATAATCTGCAGATAATATTTCTTTCCACTTGCATTGCAGTGCAATCGTTAAACAGAATACAAATTACACACTGACGATCCTTGAGCAGCATTTAAAAATAATAAAAATCTTTGTAAAACTATCCCATATAAGAAGCACTACATTTCATTATGCCAATCCTATAGATGCACGAGGAACCTGATTGTATCTTTCAACTTACAATCAAAGCAGTGCAACTTATTTTAAATGTATTAATTTTTTGTTTTATCTTTAGCCCTCTACTGTTCAAAGGGCAGGGAGGAGTATTTAAATTACTTGTGACCTTAATTGCCTTCAAGAAAACTTGTAAAAGTGAATCAAATTTCTGGTTGCTTGGGAAACATTTTTGAGAGTACTATATGAAGAGAAAGGGAATAGCACTGTGTTACAAATAAGTGTAATTTAAACTTACACATTGTCTGTCTTAAGGCGACACTAAGGAGTAATGTGATAAACATCTCATTCAGTTGCCTTTATTAATCAGTCAAAATAACAAATTGCAAATTGATATGTGGGTTGACCATTGGGAGGGACATGGGAAGAAGCACCTTTGGCCAGGAACCTCAAGCAAGGCTCTGTCTAATTCATCTCTGGTTCTACGCCCTTCAGCTGTGATCATACATGTATTTATTGAGTGGCTCAGTTACGAGCCACTACATTGTCCTTTCTGTAACTTAGTGAGTTGGTGATGACCATTATTTGTATTATACATAACGAGAACCCAGTAATTTGGCTAATACTTCTAGCCCAGAATTCTTATCCTCTCAGTTATTAACTTTATTCAACAAATTCCAAAATATTTCCAAATGCCTAGGTATAATTTCAAAGGCATTTAGGCTACATAAAATTCTTAGTAGCAGTATTTTTTTTTTTAATAATTCCAATTTAACTGAAGTTCAAATAAAAAATACCCAACAATAATAAATCATTTTACCTTGATATTTTTTTAACTACCGAGTCCATTGACCATTTTAAATTGTATATAATCTGTTGTGACAGAAGCCCAAATTTGAGACCATTCTGTCATCACTGTAACAATAACAAGCATTTACACTGTAATTTTGAGACTAAAAGCTAAAAGTACCTTAAAATGGAAGAAAATCCCACCAACCAATGAAGTTGTCAGAACTTCAGTGATCTTTCTTTGTTTTCTTACAAATTAGATAGAGTTTTAGGCAAGTGTTTTTTTAAATTGAACAATAGAAGTTTCAAAAAATGTATGTATTTTCATTTTTGTTCATAGGCAAATGGCAACAATACATTTTGTGAATTTATAGTTTTGTTCTTGGTTTTTTTTTTTCTTTTTGAATAAGAATATTATATAGGGAAAGCTGTATTACAATTTTTAGCAGAATTACAGTTTTAAAAGTATCAGTATTACACAATCCAGTTAGCTCCTGGAAAAAAAAATCTGAGTTTCTAATCACCATTTGGTTAAACTCAATTCTAAATTTGCCTTTGCTACTCAAAATTATTACATATTTTCAGGACTGTTATACCACCAGTGATGTCACTATGTCTAACTAATGACATATTCTTATAGCATGTTTTATAGCAAAAAAGGCACTATTCCAATGCTAATTAGGAATGTTCTGGATGGACATTGGACAGTATATAGCCAGATATTATTAATTTGTTGCACAAAAAAAATATTAATTCTGATACTGTGGACAACTTATTCCTCCACATTGGATCAGCATTCTAGAAGGCCCATTGTTTTTACTGGTGTCATCAACTCACTAACAAATAAAATCAGCACATGCAATTAGTATGTGGCAGGAGCGCTATAATTTCATGCCTAGCTAAACTTAACTATTTGCATTTACCATTAGAATCCTCATATAAAATTAAATCTTCTGGTAAAATTCAAGTCATAAATTACGCTGGACTTCAGCTACAATAATTTACCTGTCTACATTCTGTTTACTTAGCCATATCCTGTCTTAATTAAGCTCTTATTTATTCTGAACTGGTGTAATATTCCTTGCATTCTGAGAAGTATATTGTCATATACTGACAGCATCAAATTTTAACACAACTGTTTCAAAATTCCTTGAAATACGGGAATGCACTTCAGAAGTGATATCTATATAAATTCATGAGATTACATGCAGTCTAACTCCAGCAGTTCACCAAACCAAAGAACAAGCTAAATTGCATTAAATTATATGGCCATGGTAGAATACATGGATGCATGGATGATGCAAATAAACAATCCAAATCCAGTTTAATCCAAATAAAATCGTAAAATGCATTAACAGTATTATTTTGTTTTCTTTCCACCCAGGAAAGACCTGTTTGAATTTCTAGCTTGTTTATTTTGTAAAGACTCAAATTAAAAAAAAAAAAACAAAACAAAAAAAACAAAACAAAAAAAAAAAAAAAAAAAAAAAAAAAAAAAAAAACCCAAAAAAACCCCAAAGCACTAAACATAGGACTATGCTGATGCTGCATAGCACTATTTCAGATTCCTGTGTCTGTCGTATCTGTTTCCTGGATAAGAGGACTGCTCATGATGTTTTTGAACTGTGTTTTTCCAGGGTATTAACACTTATTATTACCTAGTACAAAATTAAAACATCAAGCTGAAGAGAAAGTTGTGGTCAAGTTAGCTGTGCAGGAAGATAAGTGAATGTAAAAGAAGGTAGAAAAAGAGGGAATCAAAGGACATTGAGAAGAGACCATCCAGTGAAAGAAACGTGAGATTAGCCTAAAAAAAAATTCAGAGAACTGGAGAGAATACTGTCTGTACAATCCTGGGACCAGAACTAACTGAGGAGGGTGTGACAAAAATCAAGAAGAAACCACCAAGGAAGAAAACAAAGAAAATAAAAAGAAAAAATACCCAGACCCTCCTTCCTTTTTCTGATTACTTTTTGTTATTTTCTAGAAAATTAATATCAGCAACTAAGAAGCAGAATGGTGTCAAAAAGAAAGACTACAAGGTTAAATATCATGACAATTGACTCATTTTCCAGTTTGCCTGGTGATGCACATCTAAGATATGCATATTGCACATAGAATCTAAATTAAAAACGTTCATTTCAAAATCTTCCCTTTAAGAATGTTGTTTCTCTCACGTTTTACAGTATGTTTTTAACAGTTTTCTGTAGGACTGGTACCTGCCTGTCTGTGATTTTTAAGTCAGCTTTACAGAGCCTAAACATTTTTCAATAGGTTCACAGTAACTGAGAACTCATTCAGGCCACAGTTATTTCATCATACAGCCCCTTCCCTACCATGGAGAGGAGGAAATAGATACCTCTGACAGACAAGAATTTTGCTGCCGTATGTTGTCTCCATGGAAAGTTTATTCAATATGATAAACTCATTCAACATGAAATCTTGGAACATGAGCTATCAGTGAAATGTGAAATACTGATATCAAAGTGAGCTAAAAGCAGATATTTTTTCCTACTGTGGTAGAGGTTATAACACACAAGGGCTTTAAATGGACCTCAAATTCTATTTTATATATATTTTAATTTCATTAAAAAATGATAATGCAGAATATGGGATAAATTAGAAGTGTCCATTTTCATTGTTGTTTTCACCCTCATTCTTTCTCTTAATTGTATGTATGTGTTTAGGAGATACTTTTTTTTGTTTTTTAAGTAAAGACACAAGTGCTACAGGCGATTTTAAATCCATTTGGGAGACTTTATCAGTAACAAGATAAGTGCAGACTGATTTTCAGCTACATTATTTTGAAAGCTTTTTCTTTTTCTTCCAAAAAAGCCAGTCAAATAACCTAAAAAGCTTTACCTGACAAGTCCTAATTAAATCCAAGAATCTCTGTTTCCTTAGTAACCACTCATAGCATCACTAGCATTCAAGAGAGAGGAGCAGGTGCAAGAAACCATAAAAATGAAAAATCTTATTTTGCCAATTACTTATCGAAATATTAGATTGAAGTATTTAATACCGGCTTCCTACTGATTTCAGTGCTTTCTGAGTACAATATTCTATGAATCTTTTAAATAATTATACACTACTGAAAGTTAATTCAATCATTTTTTTCTTTGGCATTCCACATTCTTATGTTATAGGATAGTGTACTTGCATATATTCTTGTGGTTTGACACAATTGCCTGTTTCAGGGTTGAGTACATACTCCTACCGTTATTCTAATATTCTTCATAAGCTTTTTTTTTGTCTCATGTTTTTGAGACTTGTAGACTGTTATATGAAAGTATATAGTGCTGTAGAAACTGAGTAGGCAGCATTTACGTGACCTTTACACAGCAAAATAATTAGAGAGTAAAGCAAAATTTTGCAATCACAGTGAATTAAAAATGGAAATCTGTGAGGCAGGACCATCTATATTACAACAATAGGATATTCAGCATGTTTTATTTCATGTCTATACTGAAACCACTTTTTATAGGAATAATTTATCTTGATTTAATACCTTCTGCCAATATGAAGTCAGTTTACATCAAAAGAATGTCTTAAAAAATAGGGTTGCTCAGCAGGGTCAACTGGATGAGGATGAAAGAATCAAGTTATCTACTCCTTCAGCAACTTTGCTTGAGAGATGAATATGACCCAAACATAAAGAGACAATACATATATATAATAGATATATATAATAGAATAAAGAGACAATTAGATAAGGCATTTAACCAGAAATGATAGCTCTCTGGCCTTAGATTCTTAAATGCCACAGTCACCTTGAAATTTTCACCTCCTATCCTCACTTTTATGTCATGAGTTATTTTTCACAAAATGGCCCTTTGCTCAGGACAAGAACTTTAACAAGCCACTTTACAATGGTAAGATGTTGAAATGCAGGTGTACTTGTGTAGCATGGCTAAACATGTATTTTAAATCCTTAATAGAGCTGTGTCCATTTTGCACATAAATGGTGGCTTGATAACAGTCAATCATCCCTGTTATAAAGCCATTGTATTTTTTAAATGACTTCTCCTTCTTAAAATCCTACCACTTGTGATAAATTCCCGCAAACAAACCTACTATTAAAAAAAAAAAATAAACAAAGGAAAAGGAAAAATAGCATAAAAGACAGATTATTCCAGGATACCTCTGTTTGACTATTTGTAATTCTTACAGCCCATCCTGCCCATCTTACAGCCCATTCTCCTCTCTTGGTATATCAGCTATATTTCAATATTCAATGAAGGCATCCAGCCCCAAAATGTGAAAGACATTCTTCTTCATAAGTAGGAGAAAAGAAAAGAGAAGAAAAGAGAAGAAAAGAAAAGAAAAGGAAAGAGAAGAAAAGAGAAGAAAAGAAAAGAGAAGAAAAGAAAAGAGAAGAAAAGAAAAGAGAAGAAAAGAAAAGAAAAGAAAAGAAAAGAAAAGAAAAGAAAAGAAAAGAAAAGAAAAGAAAAGAAAAGAAAAGAAAAGAAAAGAAAAGAAAAGAAAAGAAAAGAAAAGAAAAGAAAAGAAAAGAGAAAAGAAAAGAGAAGAAAAGAAAAGAAAAAAGAAAAGAAAAAAGAAGAAAAGAAAAGAAAAGAAAAGAAAAGAAAAGAAAAGAAAAGAAAAGAAAAGAAAAGAAAAGAAAAGAAAAGAAAAGAGAAGAAAAGAAAAGAAAAGAAAAGAAAAGAAAAGAGAAGAAAAGAGAAGAAAAGAGAAGAAAAGAAAAGAAAAGAGAAGAAAAGAGAAGAAAAGAAAAGAAAAGAAAAGAAAAGAAAAGAAAAGAAAAGAAAAGAAAAGAAAAGAAAAGAAAAGAAAAGAAAAGAAAAGAAAAGAAAAGAAAAGAAAAGAGAAAAGAAAAGAGAAGAAAAGAAAAGAGAAGAAAAGAAAAGAAAAGAAAAGAAAAGAAAAGAAAAGAAAAGAAAAGAAAAGAAAAGAAAAGAAAAGAAAAGAAAAGAAAAGAAAAGAAAAGAAAAGAAAAGAAAAGAAAAGAAAAGAAAAGAAAAGAAAAGAAAAGAAAAGAAAAGAAAAGAAAAAGAAAAGAAAAAAGAAAAGAGAAAAGGGAAGGGAAGGGAAGGGAAGGGAAGGGAAGGGAAGGGAAGGGAAGGGAAGGGAAGGGAAGGGAAGGGAAGGGAAGGGAAGGGAAGGGAAGGGAAGGGAAGGGAAGGGAAGGGAAGGGAAGGGAAGGGAAGATATTTGTTCAGGTATTACCAGATACTAAGGTCATTAAAAGATGTTGGTGTCTTTGTCCTGTCTGCACATAACTTAATGAAATGCTTTCTTAATGCTCATCCTAAATCTCACCTTTTATGCTTGACCAAATTCTTGGCATTGTATCTTCCCTGGGGCTTAAAATTCTGCCTTTGAAAATCCTTGTAAGCATTTAGTCCTCAGGGTGAGAATGTGCAAGCATGCTGCTCAAGCCTGTGACTCTTTAGCATTATTTTTAAATCCCATAGAGAAAGCCCCCCTCCCTATATCACTGAGCAGCCACATTTACCTGATGACTCAGGATATGCAATTATCAAGTTCAGTTACCCTATTTGACCTGTGACGAATTAAACCCACATTTCAAGCTTCCTAGCACAGTGACTGAGCTATCAATGTGCAGGGCCCTCTTACCCCGGTTTGTTGAAACCATTTCATTGGGTAGAAAATAATTACACGTTCAATGAGCCAAAGTTCAAGAATAAGAATTGCTTTTCAACAACTTGTTATAACATTCATATGGGCGGCAGAGTCCTGATCTTCATTTTCTGTTCCAATAACTGCTGCAGTATTTTAAATTATTACTCCATCCTGGTAGAAACTGGAATTCAGAATGGTCCCTTCCTGTGTAGATGTCCCAGTCATTAGATTTGACACTTAGCTTTGCTCCGAAGTAACATACATTCACTAATGGAAGAAATTAAAAGGAACAAAAAGATTCCTAGATTATTCCCATGTGCTGCTTTTGCGCTCTAAACAGAGAGATAGAAATTCCTTTCCCAAAAGCAGCTAACCTCTGCTCTGCTTTGAAAAGAAATATCAGACACTGTATTTCAGGAAAGCGTTCAGGAATTCAAATCATGGGAGAACATAACTTTCACTGAAATTGTCAAAAAGAAATTGCTTTGTACTGCTTACGACCAACATCCACATATCTCTACCATCCACCTGATAGTGTATGACTGGAAATCAACAGGGCTTCACTTTTTTTTATTATTATTTTAACCTTTGTTTTCTTTATTTACTACTTTTGTACCAGCAGCACAGTTGCTTTGAGAATGCAACTTAAATGTTCGTTGTAAAAAACTTTAAATAGAAAAAGCACATTGTATAATGCGTTAAAAAATACTGATTTTTTCATTAAATATTATGTTGGTTGCATTTTTAGTACACTGACAAATACCTCTAATTTGTACCACTTAAAAAAATAGCCAGAAGGCATTGGAAAAAATATAGCAGAACTGGATTGTACCCAGAAAAAAAAAAAAAACAGGCCAGACTAATTAAATGTGTTCACTAGGTACATATTACTTTAATTAGATTGTTAAGAAGAATAGAAAAAAGAGATTTCTTTTCTTTTACAGTTTAAGTACAGGCAGTTCTGTGGTTCTTTTTCTGATTTATTTTTTTATTATTATTATTTTCATACACTTTTTCTACATATTTTTGCTACAATGACAATGACCAAATGATTTTGTCACTTGAAAAGATAAAATACAAATGTACAGTATCAATAGTGACTGTTAGAAATGGTATACCATCATGTACATAGGTCACCTCAAAGTCATACAGCTCGTGATAAAAATAACACTTTGATCACCCGTATACAAAAACTTACATAAAACACACAGTTTACTCATTTCTAAATTTAGTAACTATGTTTTTCTTTATGAAGCGATTCATTCAGAATGTTTGACACATCAGAGACAATATAGCAACTTTCGAAGAAACTTTTCTGACTAACAAAATGTGATACATACAAATTACAGGGCAACCAAACCTCAAGAGGTTCCAGGATCACTGCACTTCAACAAAGAAAGCTATATGTAACACTCCAAGAAACAGACAAATAGCAGAGACCTCTATCTAATAATTCATGCTATCTAAAGAAGAAAAGAAAAAGAAAAAATGAAGAGAAAGAGTTCATTTTCTAAGAAAAAGAATATAAATAACAACTCCTATTTTCCTTTCTTGTAACAAGTCTACTTCAGATAAACTTATTCCTACTGTCTCTGTAAACCTTTGTGAAATAAGTGCATTATTTCATGCATTATTTCTTCAAACATAATTTATCCCTCAACTCAACCAACTGACTTTGATGTCAATGACCTAAAAGTGTCCATTTTCATCCAGTCAACCTCAAAAGAATAGTTCAGTCACAGTCTGGAGAAGAGTGAGAATTACATAATAAAATCCAGATCACCTTTGTCATGGTTTAACATCAGCTGGGAGCTAGGACCACGCAGCTGCTTGTTCACTCCCCCAGTTGCAATGGAGGAGAGAATCGGAAGAGTAAAAGTGAGAAAAAACTTGTGCGTTGAGATAAAGACAGTTTAATAGGTAGAGCAAAAGCCGCACACCCAAGCAAAGCAAATATAGGAACTCATTCACTGCTTCCTACCAACAGGCAGGTGTTCCGCCATCTCCAGGAAAGCAGGGCTCCATCACACATAACAGTTACTTGGGAAGACAAACATCATAACTCTGTCCTCCCTCTTCCTTCTTTTTCCTCCAGCTTTATATGCTAAGCATGACATCATATGACATAGAATATCCCTTTGGTCAGCTGGGGCCAGCTGTCCTGGCTGTGTCTCCTCCCAACTTCTTGTGCCCACCCCAGCATACTGTCTGATGGGGCAGTGTGAGGAGCAGAAAAGGCCTTGATTTCTTAGCAACAACCAAAACCACCAGTGTGCTATCACACTATTTCCATTCCGAATACAAAACATAGCACTACACCAGCTGCTTGCAAAAAAGTTTACTCCATCCCAGCTGAAACCATGACAACCTTACAGACGACAGGTAGATCCAAGCTTTCCCTGTCAATAATATGTCACACTTGCATGCCCACTCAGAGATTACATATAGGGCTGTTATTCTTGATTTGTTAATTTCCTCCAAAAACTCCTTGAAGTACCGTGAAGTAGAAGTTCTTAGTTGTGCTTAGTACATGGAAACTATATCATAATTCGTAGGGGTTGAACATTAGATTCCTTCCTGGATTTAGCTAATTAAGTCACTGAATAATTAAATCAGTTTAACATCGACAGTAACTATGCAGGAGGTGCATCCTTAACTACAATATCCAAAAACATCTGAGCACTTTTAATTGAATAATAAATTAATAATTTTGCAGGAAAGGTGTTTCTGTTTTTCCTCAAAAGTATTTCTTTTCTTCAAAAGCTAGCTGAAAATGTCTTGGAATTGAAGCAAGTTTTATCTTCAAGGAAATTATTTCCTAGTCTTATGTGACATCCTTAGGAGAACAAGTATTGCTTTAGGCATTATGAATTTTGCTAGTGAAAAAGTCTAGTCTCTAAATCTCTTGTTTACATGGCCTGAATGAGGATAAAGTCAATATAATTTAAGACACGTGAACACTAAATCTTAAATTTGTTTAATAAAGATAAGTTTCAAATATATGATTACTGTATTTCCTATTGTTCTACCAACTCTTTTTTATCCCTATGATTCCTGCTGATTGCATTTACTTATGGGTAGTAATTGACAAACTAATTAAACTGGTGCTCTTATTTTTTACATATTGGTTAGAACTAGTTAATATTTGTACTTAAATATTAAAAAATTGCAAATGCTATACAAGTTCAGCTACTAGGTCTAATCATGCCATTCATCTGCTCACTAGACTTTGGGAAAATGGAACATTCAATCTGTAATAATTAAATATATTATGATTATTTAGGACTCTTAAAAACAGACAAACAAACAACAATAACAACAACAAAAAAAAGCAGTTGAAAGCATTTACTTTGGGAGTGGAAAATGTAAGACCCAAATTTGTTCACAGTGTAGACCAAATGAAAAACATATAAATTAATTGCGTTTATCTGCTGGCTCTGATATGTATCAAAGTGCAGTAATTAATGTAAAATGCTGTCCTGGTTTCAGCTGGGATACAGTTAATTTTCTTTCTAGTGGCTGCTGTGTTTCAGATTTGCTATGAAAGGAATGTCGATAATGCATATTTTTTTTAGTTGTTGCCAGGTGATGTTTGTATTAGTCAAGGACTTTTTTCAGCTTCCCATAGATGCTGAGAGGGAGCATAGACAGGGCAAGTGGGCCAACAGAATATTCCATACCACAGACATCATGCTTAGCATATAAACGGGGGTTGGCCGGGGGGATAGGAATCCACAATCACTGACCAGGACAGGCTGGGCAGTCAGTCACTGGACAGTGAGAGCAACTTGCATTGTATTACTTTGTTTTGTATATTCCTTTATCATTATTATTATTTTACTTTTCCATTATTGTCCTATTAAACTGTCTTTATCTCAACCTACAATGGTTTTTTCCTTTCCCGTCCTTTCCTCCCTCTTCTCCCTACCCTATTGGGTGGGGAGGGGGAGAAGTGAGCAAGCAGCTGTGTGGTCCTAGTTGGTGGCTGAGGTAAAACCATGGCACATGCATTAAAAAAGCTCCAACGATCTTCTTTGATATTAGACACCTAACAAGAATGAATGGTTTAATTATATATGATTTGCAATATCATGATTGGGGGGGGAAACTACTTGGAAGAAGTGAGGCATTAATTTGGATATAGAAATCCCTCAACAGTTTCCGTATCCTGTTACTTAAATGCTTTCATTAGTTAAAACTAACTGGGAACAGATAACAGCTGCTTCTTTGATTTTGAATTAGGCTAAGAATCATGTTCCATACACCCTGTAAGAAAATGGGAAGGATGGGGGTTTCCAATGACATCAATGGGGTTAATAAAAGTAGAAAATAATATTTCCCCCAACAAAATCAGCATCATTTATCTTTAGAGCATCACAGGCACAAAAGTACTTCTACAAAACATTGTTATCATTTAAGTATCTCTGCACCACCTGCAAAGAATGCTAGAAGGGTGTTTGATAGCCTTTTCAAAGTATTTGTACTAAACCCTGCCTGCACTGCGGGGGGGGGGGGAAAAACAAACAACTGATCCTATTTCACTTCTATGCATATTTTTATAATTAACTCTGTCATATTATATGGTCTACATCCAGCCTAAAAAAGAGTCTGGTAAATCTACAACACAAAACATCTCTAAAGAAAGTTCTGATCCAGACTCAAACATCTGTGAGTTTGAATCATTGACATTAAAGTTTAATCAGTGCACAGTCATTCCCTGCATATAACCAGTTATTACACTAATTTTGGACTGAGTTACACCCACTGTTTCATTAAAAGGTAATTTAGTGTCCCAGAATAAAAGGCAAAGAAGCCCTGCCTAGATAATTTTGTGTGCCTAATGTTCTTGAGAGCTATAAGTGCCCTTATCTGGGAAACAAGTTAGAAGTGCACAATCTAAGGCTTTGTACTGAAGTTTCTGGGGCCATTAGAGTTCTGCTTCAGCACCAGATCCACCTCTTCACGCATGGCTCCTGTGGCTGCACTTCAGAGGATCAGGAATGAAAGGGACTCAGCCGGCCAGTTGCTAAAGGACAGTATGTCCTGGGTCTTTCCTACCTTACAAATGCTGAGTAGCTGGTCTGCAAATATTGAGAGGACTTTTCACTGCATGAAGTGAATCCGTTGTCATTTTGCATGCTATTTCATCTCTTTAAGGACACATATAATATCCGGAGATTCCCAGACTCCTAGGCATTGCTATGCTGAGCATGTCCAGATGTCCCTCGGTGTTTACAGTTTTGCACCTGTCTCTTCTATAAATCCAGTTAAAATGAATAAAATAGCTTTTCATCAAGCAGAATTGCTTGAGGCAATCTGATGTGTTCTGAACAGATGTAGAAGATCAGGTTTTCTGTTAAAACAGACTGCAAGGATTTTTAGAGGTAATGAATGAGGGCTCAATTATTTTCTTTTCCTGAGATTATGCAGACTTCCCACTCTTCCCTGGTAAGTCCCTTAACACTCCAGGATGATGTGCTGTACATGGATATTGCTAGGAGCAGGGGCTACCAGTAAGAATTTCAGACTCTTCACAGTGCATAAATGAAGACTAACAGAACCAAAAAGAGCATGTAAATTATCATGCCTCTCCATCCTACTGATTAAGATGCTCACCCAGGCTGTTCTAGTACCTGAGCCAATTAATGTTTCAGTTTTTGTATTAAATAGTAACTGTTCAGGAAAACAAAATAAAAATTGAAACAGAATTTAGCACATTATTTTGTTTCTCATGCCATATGCCTTTTCTCTCTCATGCTTTCCTTCCCTCTTAAAAACAAAACTGTAATTAACTACACAAATAAAAAGGCTTTAGCTGGAGTACATAACCGATCAGGGGCACTGAGGACCTGGTGGTAAAGGTCCTAGCAGGATCTTTCATTCTGGTGACTAAAAGATGAAAGTTTATACCAGTTAAAAAAAATTCAGTGGGAAAATTACATGTTATGTGAGTGCAGTAACCCTTGAACAGTGAGATAAGAAGAAAGCCTGTACTTCACCTCTCTGGCTAGTTGAACACACTGATTTCCTTTTGGGTGGTGATGGATACTGGAGCTATGAATTCCAAGTGGAAGAAAATGCTTTGGTTTAAGAAAGGCCAGGTCCTATCTGCAGCATTTCTTGTTGACTAACCCTTGAAAGTGACTCTTTTAATTAATTAATCCTGTATTATGGAATCCACACACAGAATCAGACACACAAATATATAATAAAGTGTATTTTGCTATACTGTTGTAGAAGACTTTTATGAAAAAATTCATGTTTCACTCAATCATTTTCCATAATTTAGATTTATTTTGCTGAAGGTTGTAATCTTCATCCAGATGTCATCCACTTTTCATCACACTCAGTTCTTTTCTTTTTAAATAACTTCAGAAGAACATCTGCAGTTAGCAGGAAAAGATAGAAAACAACATAATACTTCTTAGGGTGACAATTTACCTTGAGGTTGGAGAGAAAGATTTGGTGCCAATTTTGCCATATAATTAAACAATGGTAAATGTGTTGGGGCTAGAAAACAGCAATGTGATATTGAAAAGAGTTGAAAGAGCTGAATCTGTAGATCTATAACACCTGAAAGTTTATAACAACTTTTATAATTGCTGTGGTCGATGGATTTTTTCTTGCAGTTTTTGGGTATCAGCTAGAGCTTCTCTATGTCTTCCTGGAAAAAGTCCCAGTGACACTTGTATGTGAGAGTTTATTTCTAGTGCTTGCAGTTTAGATGGATAGAGGAAATGATGTATAGTCCTAAACACCCCTCCCTGGACCACTGCCACATTTTATGTCAGAATTTCTGTATTTACTAAAACAGCCACTCGAATACATGTAATTCTTGTAACAACTAATTACTTTGTAGATTAGACAAAATGTCATTTCTCTGATGTGACAGGTGAAACGAGCAATCCCAAGAGAATCATAAAAGAAAAAAAAAAAAAAGAATCCTTTTTGCTGAGCTCAAGATAAACTATTTATCACACTCACTGAACTGCATACTACAGTTCCTGTGAAAACTGACCAAGTCATACTGACAATTTTGGTTCACAGATGCTACCCTGCCAATACTTCTTATGCCAAATTGGCTGTTGAAGTACCATCCAAGCTGGTGTCTGCAATTTATGAAGCTGAAGGACTGTTCTCTGATAAACTCTATCCTGGACAATAGAAGTATTATCTACAACCCTCTGCTCATCAGCATGAGCTGGAGACAGCTGTGCTTACATCCGTTGGCTAAAATGTCATCTGTGCAGCCAGAATTTTTTTTTTTTAGTCTGAAAGATTTTAATCTATGATGATCATCTGAAAGCAGTCACATCATATGATTTATTTTGTACCTATTACAACTGTACGTGCTTACAAAAAGAATACTGTAGTTAAACTTTTCTGAAATTTCTATAACCTATGTTACTAAAATAATATTAGTGTGTTCAAATAACTCATTTGGCAGACAAATGTATTAACTTTTTTCTGGACTGGGATATATCAATACCCTTAAGGACTTACAAATTAATTCTGATTAACAGAAGAACAAAAGTAAGTCTAATTACAAGCAGTAAAAATGGTATTATACAGGAGTTCAAAGCTTGCATTCATTTAATTGACTTTAAATTATTTCTATAACCTTCTTGCTATAGGGATTTATGTCTCTGATTTTAAATTAAAAAGTAATTAAAACGCTTATCTAGTATCTGCACGTTACTTTGGTTTTAGAGAATACAAAATATAAAGCTGAAACTATAAAACTTAGAAAGGGGTTCATGCTTTAGCACTGAGGGTAGGCAAGCACTGAGCCAGACACAATGTCCTCAAGAACTCTGTTATTAAAGTCGCTTTCTCCCGGAGCTCTATGTAACTGCATTTATTGTTGGGAACCTGGAAGCTTGTCTCATTTCAGACACTTTTTGTTTAATTGATGCTACACGTTCTATCACTATGCAAATATCAATTTTACTAACACTATTGCTGAATGAGTGACTCCCCATCACTAATTTAAATTCATGAAAGCTTGTTCAGGCTTGTAACTTCTAGGAAGACCTTCCAAGAGCACAATTTTTCCTGTAATTTTTCCAGTCTTACAAGAGACCAACCTCTTTCAGTCTTATAGACCAATACTGTAAAGGCATTTCCAGTAACTGCATGAAGTTCTCCAGCAGACACACGGTTTAAAGTGTCAAAAATAGAAATAAATTTAGAAAAAAAAATAGTCCATCCCCACATGACAGCTAACTCCTTTTTTTCAGTATAAATTAGCTCTGTATGCGATAATTATCTCATATAGATAATTACAGCTTTTTCCTACACTTAGATATTACAGTTTTTTTCCTACACTCTCAACATTCACACAGATGTCTAGAAAGCTTTGCAGTGTAGACATAGCTTACGAAACTTAAAGCTACGCAATACAACACATACATTTTGCCCTTTCTTACCATTCTAACTCTAGGTCCCTTGCTAGCACATAAATAGAAAATAGCAGCTTCCAATTTAGGCAAGGATATCAAAATTGACTCTGAAAAGTCCTTCAAAAATAGTAGTTTCAGGAAAATCATTTTAGATTCCCATCTAGCCTCTACAGTTCTGAGAAGGAAACAAATAGATAGCCTAGAGACGACGTTTTAGACAACCAGGATACTTTTATTTACCAGAATATTGTTTCTCCGCTGAACGTCTTCATGCATCTCTAATTGGAATTCACTGAATTGAAAGTTACCTAGTCACCCTTAGACAAGTCTGTGGTGACACAGCAGAAGAAATCTGGGGTTTTGTTAATACATTATCCTTTGCAATATGGAAAATCAAATTTTCTAATATAGTCTTATCATTCCTTTATTGCAAAAAAATTACATAAAAGACTGTTTTCTGAGTCTATTACTAATGAGAACCAAACCACTTAAAACCAATTCTGTTTTCAAACTCATGTCACTCTTAAAGAAAACAAGGTCTTCTATATAAACTTTGATGATGCTCATAGTATCAGCAGAATGCACAAGGAAGGGTTGATTGTAAATGAAAAGCTTTGTATTCATGAAAAATTAAGACACTGAATGGAGAATTAGACACCTTCTGTCATTTTCTTCTGCAGTCTGATCCTTCTGAGAGAGTGGAAATTCTTGTGCTGTACCTTTTTTTTATATTTTATTGGTGATATTAAATGTGAAGGAAAAGTTCTGAAGAGATATTTTCTCCTCCCTACCTTTTGAACTGTAAAGTGTTATTGCTCACATCAATAAAAGGATGATAGCAACTTGGAAACACCCTGAAGGTAGAACTGTTTATTTCTTAAGGATTCTTTGTATATAAAGTGGAATATATGTACTGATGTTTATGTTGCGATAGGGTAATAGGTATATTAAAGAAGAAGTGCCAGTAAAGTCTTTTCACTGAAAAGGAAGACAAAGAAAGTTGGATCCTCTTTAATTCCTGTGATGTTTTGCAATGTCTTTTCTGCCTTATGGAAATACTATCTTTAGAATGAAAGATGAGCTCTATTTTCCACTCTGCTGGTTACTGAACATTTTGTTTAATAGACAGAGCTGTGGTGAGAGGTGTTGTTCAGGACATTCTTGTACATGCTTCTGCAGATGCAGACTCCTGAAAGGAGAAAGCAAATAAAGGAAATTTATTATCTGTTCTCTAATACGCCATTAGAATGTCAGTAAATAATTATTCTTCTGAAAATCGCGTGAATTCACACAGAGAAGGAATAATGAGTTTATCTTAATATGTAAAGAGTTTACAGAAGCAGACATAAAACTGAATTTTCATTTCTGTCTCCCAGCTACAGAAAACATAGTGGCTTTTTTCCCCTATTTTTCCTTTCTCCCTCTCTGTCTCTCTCCTCCCCCTCCCTTTTCTTGTTCCATTTTGGTTATTAGTAGTAATTTGCATCTATAGCTGCAACTGCAAAAAAGGTGATTTTGCCCCCTATCACAGAGCATTTACCCTCATAAGTTATCAGAGATGAACATGTATCTTCATTCAGAGCTCTGAAATCAGTGGTTCTGGAAAATATATTGCATTCACCCCACCAGGCCTTCAGCCTGCTGAATAACTCAAGTAAGTAATAGGAATGGAAAGTCCTATTTATTGGAATTTTCCTACTCAAGATCAATGCATATATCGGTATAAAATTTCTCAGTTTTCAACAGACTTGAAGTATGTTTTTATTCAAATCCAGCTGACTGCTTAATTACATTAAAGTCATACTGTCTTTTTTATAAATGGTTTACATCTATTTAAAAGGATAGCAGGGCAAAATACATTTCAAAAGTGAATGAAGGGTCAAATATGGGATACAATATGAAAATCTCATTCTAGATTCTAATTATCCATGTACATGGGTTAAATCCACCTTTATAAAAATAAAATAATTCTGTAGAGCACAGCCAAAAATCGCAAAATGAACTACCCTAAAGTATCATCAGGAAAAATGTACTGAAAATGAAACATAATGTAGTGAAATGAAAGTCTTTGGGAATGAAGGCTTAATTGATGAAATTCCAGTAACGGCTGCAGCACCTGACAAGGTATATGTACTTTATCTTACCCAAACCGGAATTGCACCAAGAAGCAGAAATAAGACCTGTGGTTATAGTCTCTGCTGCAGGGAGCCCACCACCCACAAAACAATTCATCAGAGTATGATGATATGTAGAGAGAGGAATGTGCAAGCTCACCACCTGCTGTTGTGTTATTGCTGCTATTTACAAAATACATGCATTCAGGCTTAACATTCAGAGTATATGGTGGAAAATTTTCTATGAAATATGGAAAACGCTTCCCAACTCTGCCTCCAAGTAACTCCTTAAAAGAAACTCACCTTTTTTAAAACAATCCTTGTTATTGTTGACTGCCAAGGAAATGAAAGCAACTTACATTTTGTCATGAGTTTTGAGTAAATGCTTTTGTTCTGAGCTTATTAAGGTAATATGTTGAAAACCCTAATACTGTATCTAAGCTGACAAGAAAGAAAAAAAAAAAAGGATACAAAGAGATACTCCTATTTGCAACATAAAGTGAAGTGTGACATCCAACCTGCAGGACTTAGCGAATTTGTGACAGAGGTAAAAAAGAATCCCACTACTCCATGCAGAGTGATTAATTTTCTTAATTATAACTTTTTTTTTTTTTTAATATAGCTTGCTTTCATTAGGTCTCAGCATTGTCCCATAATAATTTTTGTAGCATGGGCAGAGTCAATAGAGGTAAGTGAATCTTCCAGATCCTCTATACATCAGGAGAGAATGTTGTCTTTAGGTTTTTTTCATTAATTTGGCTAGAGGAAACGCACGACAGATTGTGTGGAAGCTTTGTACAGGACAGGGAGCATTAATCAGTTAACCAATAAAAACATAAGAAAGAAATTAACTAGGTGGAACCAAGTTTGACAGAAAAGGACAAGACAGCACAGTAAGGATTGTCAGTGGACCCAAACATGAGACTACAAGTCGTCTTTGTCAATTTGTGCTCCTTACCAGAAAACTAAAGCTTCCATTCCTAATGAATTCCATTCCCACAGTCTAATCAATGTTTAAGGGAAGATTTTCAAAAGCATTCAAAGGGACTTAGGAACCTCAAAAGTCTACTTTTTTAAAAAATAGGCTTTTTTGGAGCTGAAGTCTAATTGAAATATATCTGGTTGGGCTTTTGTTTCTTCTACCATTTTATAGTTCGTATCTTTGATCCTTTCTGCAGACTTTAAAAAGAGACAAAGAAAGAGGAAACTTATTTACTGATTATTTTTACCTCCCATTAGAAAATTATAATGTATCCTGGACAATATTTGTGTTTTTTAAGAAAGTTGTAATGAGATACCCCATTGCAAAAAGGAATAGATCAGTGATGATCTATTGAGATGAGACATCTAACCATATCTTTTCTTCTTATCTTCTTGTTATGCTGTATTATAAATTGTAATAGTTTCAGACTTTTCTGCTATCCTCCATCCAGTTGCAGGTAATATATTTGAACCCGTGGGTTTTTGGGTTTTTTTCCTGATAATATTTTGGGGCACAACTGACAGAAAATGTGATTTAGCTTGCATTCTTTGAAATGCTCTACATTCCCCAGGTGAAGTTCCATACGATGGTTTAGTATGACAGAGAAAAATTTCTGAGCTGGGAGCTTGTGTTAGATATAGGAGCTCAGAGTCCAGGCTAAAATTAGGCCAATGTTTTATCAGTGTCTAACAAAAACACATATTCATATGAAATTAATATTCTGAAAAAGAATACAAAATTTCTTGTCTGCTTACTGTTGAATACCATTTAAAATCAAGAAAAGAAAGTTTTGACAAGATGCCCATCGATTCTATGCTTGTGGGTTCTCTGTTACAATATTTTTTGAGTCTAAACTCAAGGTTAGAAATTCATAATATTCAAACTGATGTTCTAATTAAATTTTTTTATTCTTTCAAAAAAGTAATGTCATACTGCTACTAGCAAATGCAAAATTCAGAAAAAAATAATGAAAGAACAGTGGAAGATTTCATTCTCACTGTTCCCAGAGTTCAAGCACAAGAAAGCTATGTCCTAAACCCTGATTATTCAGTGGGTATTGTCAGACACGAAAATCTAGGACACTGAAATATAAATTCATGCATCTCCAAAATCAGTCTAAGCAAATATAAGGCCAGAACAGTAAGCTGATTCAAAAAGATCCATGCTTGAATCCTTCGTTCCTGAACACAGTCTTCAATAAAAAAAGCTGTTATTAACTGTCTAATTAGTGTTCTCTTGGCAATGACAAAGCTGGATGAGAAGAAATTGTGAATTCAGCTTTGTACCTCACAGAATAAGCTATATAGCATTTGTGTAGCATGATCTTAGCATAGTAATAGAAAAAGATTAATTTTATATCAGAAAGACTTTTTTCTTCAAAAGGAATATTTCACTATCTTTTAAAAATGTTTAGATGTAGGAATAATTGTTTTATTTCTGTAGTAATTCAACCCTTTTCTTTTATTGGGTATTGAAGAGGCAGGTAGGGTTTCTGTTCAGAGTCTAGGAACCACAATACAGAACACAGACATGAGGAAAATTATATTTTTTCTTGTATGTTAAATTACAGTATTCAATACAATTCTTAAGTATTAATTTCCTTTTATTATTTTTCACAAATGTTCCTTTAACATCTTACAATTATCAATTTAAAAGATACTCTGCTCCAGTGAAAGAATTCAGTCAGGACTATATACTCACTTAGTATTAAGGGCATTGCACAGATGCCTTTGTTCAGGTACTGTTCACTGCAGAACAAGCACCCTCATTTATTTCTTTTAGCTTTTCAAATGTAAAGGCAGTAGTTTGTACTTAGTTTTCATACAAAGCAACTATTTCTGAAGAATATCTCCCAGGGGAACATGACGGAACCAACCAAACAGTAGAACAAGCTGTAAGTTTTAAAATTTTGTAATTAT
This sequence comes from Larus michahellis, assembly GCF_964199755.1. NCBI lineage: Eukaryota > Metazoa > Chordata > Aves > Charadriiformes > Laridae > Larus > Larus michahellis. Next base: position 47,401,285 of record NC_133896.1, read on the forward strand.
TATGAAAGTTTCATAGTTGTTAAATGTTCCTCTAGGACCTAATAAAAACAAGTGTGCATAAATTGATATTATGGTTGCGGTGTTTCTGATGATGGCTACTATAACCCTCAGGCAGCAGCTTTTCCCATTACAGTATTGGTCCTCTCAAGAAATACTGACATAAAGGACAAGAAAAATAGTGGTACAAGCAATTTCTGAAAGGTGTAACAGGATAATAGCAAAACATACTTTTGGATCTGCAAGCCTGTATATTTGGTTAAATAGCTGTGGTAGAACCACCTCATATAAAGATGCTCAGTGACATTACAGCGAAGTCTAGAAAAAACAAAATAAATGATAATGTGAAGCATATTTAGCTCAATATAGCCTCTACAAATTTCAGATTTTCCAATATCTTTCACAGTACAAAGAACATTTTTTTGCAAGGAAGTTCAAGTTCTGATTTGTCTTCTGGCAAAAACAGATGTAAACTGTTTACTACATATGCAAAACTGGATGTGGTTTAAATAGCATTTCATTAAAAGATGCTTGATAGTTCTCAAAATTGTTAGTTCTCAAAATTATAGTATGAAATTATTGTATGTTCTCAAAATTATAGTATTAAAAGATACAGTAAAAAAGTTACAGCAGGGTACATTACATCAAACAAAAATAAGTCTTATTGTAAAGGTTTGATAGCACTTTTCTATAGCCTTCCTTTGCCTTAGATTATTTTTTTTTGTGTGTGTGTAATAATTAGTACATTTCTAAAGTAAAGTTTCAGAGAAAGTTTGCTGAGAATAGAGAAGTCTACCCACCTAATTAAATTACATCAGCACAAGCAACATATCCTTGCCAAAAATCTGCACAGTTCTATTGCTCTGTTAGTGGCATCAAAATAAGCAGAAAATGATAAATACCAATTCTGACCATGACAAATGTCTAACATTGATCAGTTGAGACTAGACTTTGAATGTGAAAGTACTGTAGATATCCATTACACTAGCTTACTAAACAATAAACTGTGAAGAGTAAACCGCGTTGTTTCTGTTTTGAAGAAAAAACATAATCTTGCATTTGAAATACAAGACATACGTTGTACTTTACAAACATTAAACCTATTAGATAAAGACCTGTATCATAATTATTTCATTCAAAAATGTTGAATTGTTAAAAGATTTAAGAGTAAAGTTCAGGCAACAAAATTTGAAAGATGCAATTTTTTGACAGCAAGAAATACAAAAGTAACAAAGGGAGAGAAAACAAGTGTTTTGGTTTTTAGTTGGTGTTTTTTACATTTCTGACATAATTTCAAAAAACACAAGGAAAAATAGCTAAATATATTTTTTCTTAGACCTTAATATACATTAATAAGAAAATAAACATCCTCCTCAAAACTTGAAAAGTACGTTTTATAGGAGCAGGACCCATTAAGCAAAAAACAAGCATATAAAATATTAGGGAAAATTTGGCTTTCCTTTAAAGAAATGCATAAAGATCATAATGACAACCAAGTGAAAACATGGCAACATAATTATCTGTCACTATTGTTATTTTCAAAGAAACAACCTAGATCTAGCCTTGTCGAAGACTGAATGCCACCTACACTTGTCCCTCATCCTGAAGATCATTTAGCTGATTTACAGTTTATATTATCTACTGTCAGCTTCATGGTAGCACTCGAACATCATGGCATCACAGGTTTGCCAACCTGATGTCAAATTCCTTCGTAAAGAGTTATTTGTCATAGTACTCTGATCTACTATTCTAACAACACGAAAACATCAAAATAATGTGGTGAACTACGTTATTCTTTTACTAACAATCTCATTGCTGATCTTGTCTTGCTGATCATTATGGTGAAACCAGCGAATGTAACATGTCTGTTGCTCATAAACCATCTTTAACACTCATATTTTGCTGGTCTATAGCATGATTTTAGAGCATTTTGATAGGCCACCAAAAAGCAAGAAATATAGTCATGACATTTGCTAGGTGAGCATCAATGAAGTTTGCAGAACTTTGTATGTTGTTTGTGGTGCTACCTTGGAAGCCCTTGACAGTAGCTGGTAAATATATTTTTTTTCCTGATCAGTACTGCCTTTACATTCATTAAAACTAAATTTATTATCATTTGAAAATTAAACCTACTTCATATTTCTTTCCAGGGTCTTGGAAACATGTTTTGAAAGAGGCAAACATAGAAAAGGCTAAAGAACATAAGAAAGTGTGCTCTGGGTTCAATAAAACCTTCCCTGTCTAAAACTATTTTTATGCAAGTGACCAGAATAACACTGGGAAATTTAGCACTGAAACACAAAAGTAAGCTTTCAGCTCCAAGAAAAGAATTCACTGTATCAATATTGTGCCATTGGATGTAAGTTACACACTTGTACTTCAGAGTCACAAAACTCATCTATCTGAGCACTGAGATAACCAACTAAGCCAGCAATAAGAAATTATAAAATTAAGTACTTTCTCTTGCTTGGGTTTAGGCATATCAGACTGGGTTTAGGCATAGGTGTGCATGGATGCATAGTTTCTGCCTAACTTTCACGCAGCTTGGAGATACATCCTTAGCAATCAGCCTTACATGTGCATTAGTATGTTTTCAGTCATTTAAGAATTTTCATATGCAAGTTTCAGGTTTGTAAGTGCTTTCCTAGATATGAGCTTTAATGATGTTCTCATTGATAATCGCATCAAAGTTTACAGCTTCTTATAATATATTCTCTGAATAAATAGTTACTTTGCTCTTTCTCCATCTGTAAATATGTGGTTGCAGAGGTGCAGTCACTTGGGTCTTGGTATCTGGTATGAGGGAGATAACATTCTTACTGAACTATGCTGCATAAAGAAGGCTGTGACACACTGCTAAACGCAAGATTGATGTCCCTACGTGCCTTGCCAAAGAGAATATCAGGAGAGAAATACCACTGAACAGAAGAATAAGGCTCATTATTTTAGTATCAAATCCGAGTAAAAAAAACTTTACAATTTTGTTCAAGAACATGAACTGAATTTTAAGTACTTTTCACTATTTGCTCTCCTCAAAATATTCTTATTCAGGTTGAAACAGAGACAATATATAAAATAACAGAGGCACATATACACAGCACTAGGGCTCCCATAATGATATCAGAAGTTTGGCAATTTTTTTCCTTCTTCTCACCACTCCATCTTAAAATCACCTTATATAGAATAGCTTGAAACTCTTGACTCTTTAACATCAGAAGCACAGAACAGTTCCTTAACTCTAACTGAACCTTAACTTAACATAAAAGCAAACAAAACCCACCACCATCACCATGAAAAAAAAAAAAGGCTCAACAAGAAAAATAAAATAGTTAATTTAAAAATAAAATAAAATTAAATTTAAAAAAAAAAATCAAAAAACAAGTTCCCTCCTTTCATTTTGAAAATGACTTTTGAATGTCAATGTGCTCTGTAGAGCTGGCAGGTGTTCTAGAAAGTAGACCTGAATAGCTACCATCTTACTTTAAAGAAGGATATGACACAACTTCATAAATATGTGATTTTTGTCCAATAAACTATGGTATCTCCTCATCTCCTCTGCAATCAGCAGTTAACTACCTTTCAAAGGCTGTATTTAAGGCTGAAGTTAAGGCTGAAGTACCATCTACAACCTGAATTGCCTTTCCTCTTCCCACCTATCTAAAACAGGAAGAGGATATTAAAAAAACCCAACCAAACAACACACAAGAGATTGGCAGGAAGCATCATCATAATTGTGATACCTCCAGTACTTGTGGGCTTATAAACGTTTAGCTCTCTGTTTAGTAACCTGATACTTCCAGAGTCTTCTTGATTTAAAAACCTGGTTGCAAGTCTTCTTAAAATATTTTTTGTTTAATCAGCCATTAATATCTGAACAAGTTTCATGTTCCATATTCCATAGACTGAATGACATTTTTTTCCCATCTAGAACTATTTGAATTACAAGCATCAAAATGAAGCATATCAGAGAATATTTTCTCTTCAAAAAGTCTACAACACCAGGTTTCATCAACACTGCATCAAGAACATTTTATAGCTAAAGAATACCAGCTTCACAGAGAATTTATTTCAGCCCAATTCACCCACTGTAATTTCTGTTCCAGGATGACAAAACAGTGGTAAGTAGAAGGTAAAACACTATGTCAAATCCATATCTCAAGGGTACTTCCAGAACTGCATGCATTATACAGTTCACTTTTTGGATGACCTGAGTCAAGATAGCCTGGTAGTCTACATACAGTTTCACAGAAAGGGTCAAAGATTTGGGTTTTTTCTTTACCATGCATTGTCATAAATTATAGAGGACAGTTCTGAACAGTTATAACTAATCAGGTTTAGTGTCCCGTCAGAATCCTTCAGAGTCTTTGCTCTGAAGAACAAGTAACAGAGATGCCGGAAGTTGGAGATACACAAATGATACATAAAGCAGTCAAAATAATCAAACACCACAGTTATCATATGACAATGCAATAGGTGATAGAAATAGAAAGCACCACAAGGGTCAAAAAATCGCAATGCCAGAGTCAATGTAGTGACTCAGAGCACAAAATGTCTGCACATGACCTATTTAAATAAATTAGTTTATTCATTTATTATTCAAATCACTTTTGCCCACACTGTCCCTCACTTTATAAAGGATACGAAGTTTTTATCCCTGAGTTGTTCTGAAATGTGCGAGTTTAAAACCATAATTGCATTTATTTATAAATCATGAAATCTCTGGGAAGTCAATAATAGAACTCACACCAACTTCAACAACAAGAGGCTGTTACCCAGAAGTGTCATCCCATGGGATGGTGCATACGCAGAATTTCACACAAAAAAGAAATCCAAGGCTGTTATTGGAATGGTGCTATTTTAAGGCCTGAATATTTTCAAGCTGCTGATACTTCCCATTAGGTCTTCCTATACATAGTACTCAGGTGCTGCTAGAAAAGAGTCTGCAAATGACTTGTCTTCCCAATGACTCCACTAATGCCAAAAAAGGCTGACCAAATGTATGCTGTGACATATAATAAGGAAATACTTTGTGCTAAGACACAAAAGATACCAATGCTTTTGCTACAGTAAAACATTTTGACACAAATGACTTGAAGAGCAGTAGGTACTCGTCAGGTTTGAGGCAGGATATGTGCACTTTTGCAGAAGATCATCATATGACTCTGCATTGTTGGTAAATTACCTGAAGTTTTCTTGTGGATATTTGTTTTCACAGAAAGCAAAACAGTTGTCTGGGTATGGGTCTATACCAAATTTTATTTGGTAATACTGTCACTTGGTGTAGTCCCTATACACTGCAGATAATAGGAAACATTCAGAAAAAATAATTGCCCTCTTTTTTATTTTCTCTTTCCCCCCCGCCCCCACCTCCCCCCCCCCCCCCCCCCGGTATGGTCAAAGTACAAAAAAACCCCAAAGGAATACAGAATATTAGCATATACCTGTATGTACTAGCATTCAGATTAAAAATATTTCCAACATTACTTCTAAATCCATGCAGAATTCTTTACAGTCAGCACTATCAATACAGTATGATAAGCCTGACTGGCTGCTTTAAGTTTTCTACTGTCTTCATGAAACTCCACCTCATGCCTTCAAGTCCAGCAAACTATCTCCATTTTTACTGGTTTGGTAGTAGATCAAAAGGCAGATGTAATTGTGTGCATTTCACCATAACATGCATAGATAGCTCATATTTTTTTAAGTTTTAACTCCTACCATGGTCCATACATTTGTAGCTTCAGAATAGATTACTGCAAGGTTATTGGCAGGGCTGTAATTTTACTCAGTTTTGAAAATTAAACAGATTCAGAATTTTAAAAACCTAAGCACCCCTCCAATGTCAAAGCAATTATTACTGCTCTGGGACCTACAATGAGCGGTATGAATGTAAACTTTTTTTTCTTATCTATTGGGTGTCAAATGACTGAGACTTTAGCATCTGAGATACTCCCACTTGCCTCATACAAGACAAAGATAGTTATCATCACCAGTGTTCTTAACCTGGCATTCAAATTCCATTTTGATTTGAAGAACAATAACTATCCATAGAGTATTCCCAGGGAGAAAGCATCCAATTCCAAATTTGCTTCCAAGGATTTTGGTCCAAAAACTTTTCAGTCAATTTTCTTGTACAGTCCTATTTGTCAGACGAAAGAGAAAACCAGATGTATGAGGGAAAATAAATAGGAAATAATTTCAAAATATGTTTACAAATAGAAATCCTCTTGTCTATTTCAATTTGTGATGAAAATGGCATCAGTCTTAGTGAGGTATAGCTACCTATGAGATACTGCATCAAGATTAGGAAACAAATCCAAAGATTTAAGAAACAGAAAAATTATCTTTGAAGAGGAAGAGTCAGAGTGTCCACAAAGTGATTTAATAATAACATATAACTCCATTGGAAAAAAGTTCTTGTCCCCTTGGATTTGAGAATATTTCTCAAAGGTTGCAGGAAACTCCACGGCCCTCAGTCTTGCAAATCTACCCTACTCAAGGATGGCATCTACCCTTCTCAAGGATGGCATCTACCCTTTAATTACTCTCCTGTGCAACCTGTGTTTTCTTAGCACTTCCCTAATTTGTCCTTAAATTTTAAATATAGTGCTCTCAATAATTAACTGATTCCATTGCGGATATAACTCAGTGCCTGTTACTAGGTACAAGCATTGCTTCAGCTAGAGTATCTTCAGTGGTAAGACACCGTAGCAACACAACTAACTAGCATATCTGAGATTTATCTGCCTTGAGTCAGTAGAAAGATAATGACAGTCTCTAGAAAAATGAAGTAATGGATGAAAATGGCTAACAAAAAATATTATTTAGTTAGTTAGTTAGTTATTTGTTATTTATTAAATTGATATATACATGTGAACAGATTTCATAAATAAAAATCTCAGCTTCTTAAAACCGTGTGCTCAGTATTATTTGTAGGCAATCACTGATAAATATAGCAACCTTCTATTTTGAATTAAACTATCAAAGGTGAAATGAACTCAATAAATTAATGCAGTTCTAATCCATTGCCACTTTTTGTTCAGAGCATTATGTCTGAGCAGTTCTGGTCATGTTCTGCTGCAGAGAGTCAGGACTGCAGTGTACACTGAGAAGACAAATTTTCATTCTTACCTCATTTAGAACACACTTGACAGCAATTTAAGAAAAGCAGCAGGGCTTTGAAAATTATAATGAGAAAGGAAGATCATTTTTGTAATTTCTATAATGTTGAGCACTACCACTGGGCACTCACCATTGATTTCATTTCAGCGCTTTGCAATCAGTTGCCTCCACCACTGCTCTTCGAGCTGTAATTAAGGTAAAGTTACTGCGACAATCTTGTCGTTTCAGATTTTTGGATTTTCATTTTTGAGGTTTATATTTTGATGAAATTCCTTCTTTATCAGCCCACAGCTTACAGCTAATAGACTGTAACAAATCTAAATGTCATATATAATGAAAATACAGCAAATGGAAAGCTGGCACAAAGCACAGCTAGTTCTAACTTTGCAAGTACTGAAAGTTAATCAGCCATCCCTGGATGTGGAGAACACGTTATTCTATTCCCCTTTCCACAAGTTCTCTCTCAGGACCAAGTAGCCCCACCTCTACAATAAAACACCAAAGCAGTATATCTAGACTCATTTGAAGAAATTCACACTGGCAGTGGTATTTATTAGTCACCTCTGCATTTCCATTGAACAAATTGCTTCAGGAGTCAGACTGTCAATGATTGCAAAGCTGTCAACATTAAAATGGCTGTGACAGGTGTCATTCACATTGTTACAATCAAAACACTCATCTTCTGGACAAAATGGCCGCAGAATTCAATACCTGAATTAGAGGAGAGATACTAATACTAAGATCCACTCAACTTTATTATAGCTAAAGATTATGAATATGTTCGCCCTCCCCAGTCCCCAGCTCCTGTTAGTAATAGCCAGATACCAAATTCAAGACAAATAGTGACTAATAAAGGTAAATTCAGAAGCTTGTGTTTCAGCCATGATCTGTTCATTGATTGTCTTCTGACTCTGATCATTATGCAGGATGTATCTTATGTCAAATATTTGATCTAGGGTATACCAGAAAATGATGGACTGGGGACAAAACTAAATCCTTTGTAAATGAATTTGACTTTCATTGTGAACTCTAGATGTTTTCCTTTAGTGTATTATTGTAGAATGTTGTAGATAAAATCCATTGGCCTGATCATCTTGATTCAGAAATTAATTATATCAATTGCAGTAGATACCTCTGAGAAAATGCCTGGAATTTCCTTGTTTCCAAAACTTGCCAGACCATACTTTAGCTGTTTAATTGTTGACACATCACAGAAGTGTAGTGAGTAGAGGAAAGGGGCTTGAACAGTACAGTGCTGTTCTAATTCACTTGAAAATATGATTGCATCAAAAGTTGCAAATTCCAACATAATAAAAATAAAACTACTAAAAGAGATCCCACAATGATCTGCAGCTATTTCAGGCTAAGTTAAACCTGGTTTAATCTCCTATGCAGAAGAGGATAACAAAAGTTTTAAGACTGTCATTGATCTTTTCAAATAATAAACAGGACGTTTTTATCCTTAAATTGTCAAGGACGCACAGTATGTATTCACATTTGTCATAAATTTTGATTCTTGTAGAACATTTCTTGTTACCCTTAAGAAATAGGGGGTTTTTTTCCTGTTTTGCTTAAATTATTCAACTAACACTATTCTCCTAACACCATCCTAACAGCAGTCTACTTTGTGTAAATTTGTTTTGTCTTTACATCATAAAAATAATAAATTCTGTATTAAAAGGTATATGTTCTTACCAATTTGTATACAGACTCAATAGAAGAAAAAACCAACCAACTAAAACCCACAAAAAACCTAAACAAACAAACTAGACAAAAAAGAAAACCATTCCAGAACACATTCTGTGCAAACTAGTTTGTACTAATTTCTGGATTCCCTTGAATCATGTACGTGAGAGCTACAGACCTAGTCTATCTTCATTAAAAGTAATAACAAAAATTATATTTTTTCACAGACAAAAGGTAAAAAAAAAAAACAGCTTTTATTATTCATCAGATAAAATGGATAGCCACATTATCCTTTCTCCAGCCAGCCTGATCAACTTAAAGTGTGCAAAACTACTCCGTGTGTGCTATAATGTTACTAGAAGATGGAAGATCTTTTTCTTAAGAAGATGCATTTATATTCTGAAGTACGTTATTTAATCTATCTGCAGCAATATTGCAGCACTTAGGTATGTCAGTAGTTTGGAAACAATCAATACCTAGAAATGGTAAGGGAAAGAGGTGCAATTTTTTTCTGTATTTATTTAGATTATGCCAATGAAAATTAACATGTACACTGCTTCAAAATAGCCCAGCAAGTAGAAATTTGAATATACAGGATTAATGGTTACATTTCACACAAATAGTGCTCTTGTCTCGACGCTTGTGCTCTTTACTAGATAAATTGGTCTCTTAAAATGTAAACGTGCATGTTTCAGCTGTACCCTTGGATGAAAAACACAGAGGAATTATAATACTGCAGTTACTACCTGGATGATAAAGTCTTAGCAAATGTCCTTGGCAACTTTATTCAAACAACCATTCTGAAGACAGGCTAACTAATGTAAAAAGGATTCAAACGTGTTGTCTGCAATTATATGAAAAGTTGCTATGCTAGTTTAGATTGTTTAAAGACATATATTAATTATATATGCTGGCAGCATTTTTAGTAAATTATAATGATCTTTTTCTATTATCATTCTGTGACAGATGCCCATTTAGCTGCTTTCTTTTATTCTTTCTACTTTGGACCCAGAAGTTGTGCCTGCGACCAGTCATTCATACAGGTATGTGAAAACCATCTCCTTTATTCTGTCTTCTTAAAAGATTTTAGAGACTATGGCAATACTATTGTAAGTCTGTGAGGAATTTCAGCAAGTAGAAAGTGAATAATACACCATGGCAAGGAAATATAGAATGCTTATGAAAATGCTGTATGAAGTGCCAAGATCTGAGATTGACTGATCTCTCTGCTAAAAAAAAACTGTATGGGAATTGAAGAACTCCTGGCTCTGCCACAGCTGTTCTTAGTGACTTCAGAGCAAACAGACCAACTAAAATTTTGTCTCAGTGAAATCAAAGGAAATTTGCTATTAACATCATGGAAACCAGAGGATCACCCTTTATGCTTATGTTCTCGTTTTCTATCAATACGATGAGGGTAATAACACTGTATTTCTGATTCCATTTGTCTGATCAGATTGCTAGTTCTTCAGCATAAGAATGGTTTCTCACTACACACATCAGAAGGTACTGATCATGATTAAAGCTTCTAGTGCCACCCTAATGGATACACTTCATAGAATAAAAAGACATAGGCAAGTGGAATATGTTTTAGTCAACTTCAAAAAGACTGTTCTTTGAATTTCTTTAGTGGTGCACATTCACAGTAACAACAATATATATCTTCGCTTGCAGAAAAAAAATAATCAAATATTATTCATTGTATGCTTCCTACACCTTTGCCCTAATCCAAAGGCCTTTTGATGCTAATAGATATATGATAGGCCTTTGTATTTCCAGAGATTCATGAAAAAAAAAGAAAACCTATTAGCTTCATGAGCATTCTAGAATGATTATGGGTCTACTCTTTAAAAATAAAATAACAGATTTGACTTGGGGAAATTAATTTAATTTATTGCCACTTAAACAGAGCAGGAAAATGAGAAATAAGAACAAAACAAGAAAGCAGCTTCCCTCCACCCATCCCTTCTTCCCAAGCTCAACTTCATTCCCAACTTCTCTACCTCCTCCCTGAGGGGGACAGGGAATGGGGGTTGCAGTCAGTTCTTAATGTTTTGTCTGTGCTGGTCTTCCTCCTCACGGTCTTACTCTGCTTCTGCGTGGGTCCTTTGCACAGGGGACAGTCTTTAACGAACTTCTCCAATGTGTGTCCTTCCCATGTGCTGCAGCTCTTCTTTAATGTTCCAGCATGAGTCCTTTCCGTGGGGTGCCATCCTTCAGGAATGGACTGCTCCAGCATGAGGTCCCCCAGGGTCACAGGTCCTGCCAGAAAACCTGCTCCTGTGTGAACTCCTTTCCACAGGCCACATTCCTGTCAGAAGCCTGCTCCTGCATGCACTCTCCATGGGCTACAGCTTCCTTCAGGGCACATGCACGTACTGTAGCATGGGGTCATCCACAGGCTACAGGGTGGATATTGGCTCCACCGTGGACCACCATGGGCTGCAGGGGGACAACCTGCTTCACCATGGTCTTCCCCACAGGCTGCAGGGGAATCTCTGCTCCAGCACCTGGACATCTCCTCCCCCTGCTGCTTCACTGACCTTGTTGTCTGCAGAGTTGTTGGTCTCACATATTCTCACTCCTCTCTCCCAGATGCTGTTGTAGAGTAGTTTTTACCCTTTCTTAAATATGTTATCACAGAGGCACTACCACCACCACTGATGGGCTCAGCCTTGGCCAGCAGTGGGTCCATCTTTGAGCTAGCTGGAACTGGCTCTGTCAGAGATGGGGGAGGTCCTGGACTCTTCTCATGGAAGCCACACTTGCAGCTCCCCAGCAACCAAAACGTTGCCACATAAACCCAAGACACTAGATTTAAACAATTATGTCATTAGCATTTTGGAAAGCCAGGACTTGAAGAAAGAATTGATTATTTCCCTACTGTAAATAGATAGCAAAATTTTATTTTCATTGTTTTTCTTTTGGAGTACTTCGTTTCTCCTTCTATATTTAAATATAGATGACTAATAGCAACTCTTCATGGACGCTCATCGGCTAACATCAGAACAACTGCAGACCATTTTAGTTGTATCAGGAACTGAAATTTTGGACCAGCAACGGCTCATACACACATTGCCTCATCTGAGGCAGACAGACATTTTCTGTTATCATTCTGCATTTGGTATCTGTCCTTTCCTTATTGTATGTTGCCATTGCTGACTGACTGATGATGTATGACTGTAAATATGGTATTCTGTCTCTGTGTCTCATTTTGGTTTTTATTGGCAGATCTTTCCAGGAATTATGTGGTATTGCTATATAGATGCCTTTCAAAGAAAGGATTAAATTTAATGGTGTGTAAAGTCCCTTCCAGTCCAGTGCATTGTAGTTTTAGTTTTAGAAAAAAATCGATCATGGTAACAGCTATATCAGGTTTCTGCCTGTGATATCTGCTCTACATCAAGCAATCTGGCAGTCTTCAGGCTTATAGAATATTAGGAGAGGGGAGATAAGTGCAATTGGACTAGTGCTATACATAAACATGTGCTAAACGTGCTTTACAGACACAGTATGAGATTTCTGGTCATGTGATAGCCAGATAGCCAGAAATCCTGGGAAAAGTCTAGGAAAGGAAATATATCTAGAAGATGAGAAATATCATCACTCTAATAAAGATTGTCACTTAGTCATTTTACATCTTCGATAGCCGGTGAAAAGAAATAGCTACTTCTACATTGTGAATTTCCTGAACCTAAAGTAGATCTGTGAAAAAAAGTCAAATCCTTTAGAGAGCAGATTTTAGGATAATTAATTGAGATCTAGATGTCCAGACTAAAACCACCAAGAATTAGATAGAATGAATCCCATGGTGCATAGATGTCCAAAAAATGTGTGATTTCAAATCCCAAAACTTAGAATGAAGTCTGTGTCAGTTGAAGCATCTGAAATTCAGTGGTTAGTACAAAAGACTAGTGTTGAATTAGACAATGTAATTTGGCCAAACTGTGACATGATTATCCTTTTTCTTTATATATTATGTACTGCAACTATATATGTAAAAAAAGCAACTGTAACTGAGGTTATGCTATGTCTGTAATTCATTAATATTTTCAGTCCTGACTAAACAGTTAAGTTAGAAAGGAATGATCTTTGTGAACATCTAAGTGGCAAAGAGTTTTATCAATTTCTGGTCATTTCAGGAAAAAACAAACCAACCCATTGGTGATCTCAATAGTCTTCTGCTCTGGAATTAATTAAACTAGACCTAGACACTAGTGTCGTACAGCACTCTGTGACAGCATTGTTTCACTTTTCAAATGTACTCTGTGCACTTACAGAAGCACGAAATGAAGTGACCTCCTCTGAATGACCCAGGTAAGTAGTTGCTGCTCTGTTTCAAAACAGAAAGACAAATTCTGGCAGATTTCAGCACCTTTGAAAATGAGGCTATTGCAAGAGTGATGCTTAAATATGGATGTATAAGCTCAATTTTAAGTATGTGGGTTTGAGAATCTGGCCTATGTACAGATTAATAAGGTATGCATATGTTGGCTTAAAATATTTGCCAGATATCTCTTGAAATGTAATAAATACTGTGAAATACAGAGAGAGAGAAGACAAGAACAAAAGTGAAAATAGTTCTTGCAGAGAAATAACCTTCCTTTCATACAGATGCTTTCCTATTAGCTACTGCCTCTGACCCTTATCCTTAAAAAATGACCTCTTCTGGTGAACAATGTATATAATAAGTCTCATGCTGCAATAGCCTCAGAATGTGTCCAAGCATGCCAGGAAATAAGTATTTTACTGACTGTAGCCACCAGCCACAATATTTATATTTAATAAGCAAATAATAAACATGACATTAAATTGCTAGAATTACAAAGACTATAAGCCATCCATGAAATTGTCAATTATCTGACTTTCCCTGCAGTGCTGAAAGGATAAGGCAAAGATTCAAATCACACTTTGCCCTGTATCAATCTGCAATTTATACATTCCCTCTAGCTCAGCCTCTTTAACCTCTCAGAACCAGTTCCCCCCATGCTCATTTTCTTTGAAAAATAACATTTGACCAGGATACTTAACACAAATGTGAGTTCACCTCAAATATGCATTTTAGACCAGGTTCCCAACATCCAATATTCTCTTTAAGAAACATTTTCTGATACGGTAGGAAATGGTAGAAAAAGAAGAGCATTTTTGATCGAGCTGTTACAAAAAGATTGAGGTTACTCAAAACACAAGTATTACCATTTACCTTCTCAGGGTGAATCACTCATTCCTATCCGAGTTTATCAGTACTGAAAATCAGTAATATCTGCAGTAAAGGTATGACTATCAAGATACCTTACAACTTTCGTCCCTTCCCTTGGGCAATAATTACCTACCTAGAAATATGACATATCTGCTGCAGCGTAAACAAAAAACTTTGACTCTAATTAAATAGCTGGAATTGGTTAGACATTCTTAGAAATGGTGTTAGAACTGTTCTAATGTTTCAGCATTTGAGAACTGTTTTTGAAGAGGGAGTAGTGGTAGTCAGAAAATGTTAATTCATCAAGACAAAACTTCAAAGTAAAAATATGTCAGTTATGAAAGCTGACTTACTGAAAAAGAGCGTCTGAATCCAAGTTGAAATTTCTCATCAAAACAGGAGGAAAAAAAAGTGAGATGAGATGCATGGATTCTCTTCTGATATAAAATATCAAGGTCCTTGATTAGCAATTATCCCACAATCCAAGCAAATGTCCGAATTTTTAGACGTGACTATACTGAGGTAGGGTCTTTTCCCATTATCTGCTCTTGGCATCAGCCCTTTTGTGTAAATTGTATTTTGAACAAGATTCAGTTTGAATTTTATCTCTTTAACATCGCTAGATCACAGAACCGTCCTTTCTTGTAGTTTGATGAATACCAACACCAACAGGAGGTGAAAGAGATGGTACAGACACTCAGTTTTGGGTCATTTACCTGAATTTTTTCTTATCAATTTTTCATATTTTTTTTTGAAAAGTTCTAGTTTTGCCCTTCCAAAGAAAAGGAGCATTTCTTAAATTTCAAAGTTTAATGGGTGGAAAAATTACTACCTGCTCAGAATTGATAATATTTTTGGGAAAGAAAAACTGCATAGGTTTCAAGTGCAGGACAGTTTAAAGTATTTGAATTTTAACATTTGAGACTACCTAATTAGTTCTGCCTTCAGTTTTCAAAAGCAGCTTCAGTGAGTTTGGTTTCACTCATTTAATTTGACTAAGTGATATTGCACTTAATTCATTGGCTCAAACACAGTATAATATTTTTAGTTTTTCTGTTAGGTAGAACAGGATCAAATAAGTACAAACAGTGGCAGCCCTAATGCTTTATAGTTCTTTGGGATCACAAGAGAATCTTTTCCAGTAGGTATCTGTGCATGTTTGTCACAGCACAAGTTTAAGAGAACAAAAAACTTACAAACCAACAACAGAGGATAATCATTATCAAGATAATACAATGTTTAACTGGGATACGTTGGAAAACAGTAAAAAATGGTCATTATCTTTGGTAATGGTGAAGGGCCTTTTAACTTTCTCCTATGTCTTGCTTTTCATGCTCAACCCAAATTGTCACATACTTGTCTTTGCAGCTTTTGGGATAACCAGGGAAACCGCCACTGAGGGCTAGTGTACAGACATATTGTACCTCCTCTTCCACTGTGTGCTGCTTCTTTTGATATATATGTCAAATTCTGCTATGTTAGAATGCCAGGCTTCATACTAGCACGTGCACCATCTGCATTTCGCAAACAAGAGATGCAAGGCTCGGTAAGATTTCACTAAGAATTTCAAAGCTCTGCTGGGGATGGACCTCATGGTCACCAAAGTAAGAGTCAGCTCTGACTACGAGTAAGTGCATGAATAAGAATTTATAACCTTTCTTTTTGCTACACAAAGTCACAGAAAACTGAAACATATAGAATATAATGAACCACTTGTAGAAAACAGGCATTTGTTTGGTTTTGATATGGTGAAGTTTTTGCATAGTATGATAATTGTTCTGTCACTTCCTCATCATACAAAAGTAACAAGCAGAGGTTATGTCAATGCCATTACTTGATGTAGCTAAACAAAATGTATTCCAGAAGTAGAATACTTTTTTCCCCTACAGCTTTTTCAGCCTCACTTCCATGTGAATAGGAACATTCCCTCACAAATAAGGTATATTAAGTCAGGATACTTTGATGCTTCATTGTGCTTCAACATTTAATTATTTCTGACATGAATCCAAAATAAGTTTATTTAACAAGGTATAGATGCAAATCAGATTTTTGCACTAATGTCTCCTTTAAACAGAAATATTGTTTCTTCGTTTCAATAAATTCCTTTTTGGATGAAGAGAAACATATATTTTCACACAGATTTACTCACAGCTCTTATCTAACATACATTTCTGAGCCTTTGTTTCCTGTTTCCCTCTGTTTATGTTTTATTTACAATTACTAGCTTTTTAATCACATTTTCTCCCTTCTACTTCACCTCTTGATAAATTACCAACTCCCGAAGCAAATTTTGCAGGTCCATCATATTAGCAACTTTCCCTGAACTTCTGCAAGCATTTCCTACTTCCATTTGAAGAGCCCTCCCAGTAAGAGAATGCTAAAACATGTAAATCACCCCTTTAAAACACCACAGTGCTGTTAATTACTGTCTTGCTGGTACCATGTGTTTACTATACCAGAGTTAATCATGATTTTATTGTTTATAAGGAGTTCATTACAAAAGTCTTTAAGACTTTAGACTGCTAGTATTTAAAACCACATAGTGTAATCATCTCTCAGAGGAATGTATCTACCTAAGGTTAGCTGGAAAATGCAAAAGACTAATTATCATCCTGAATCACAATTCAACCATCTGTCATAAGAAAGCAATGCCCAAATCTGAACCACCCAAAAAAATAAGAACACTGTGAGATAAGTCCAAATACATTTTGCTACAGTACTTACAGATGTAATAGCAGTGATATTGCAAAGTTCATTTTCAAGTAATGAAAATATTTCTTCTCTAAATGTTGGTATATTATAAGGAATGTATGAATGAGACTGCTATATATCAAATGAATTAAATGATGACACTGGCATTCCACATTTGTTTCCCTTTGCATAGGAAGACTGGTGTAAATGAAAGCCTCTATTGAGCACAAAAATGTTCACAAGAGGTTTGAAACAATTTTTGTGGTTTTAATACAAATGATTTGGTAGCTTATGAGTTGTGCATTAAATTGAAAGCATATATATACACATTAAGTGTGCTTCCAATTTATATATAAAGTTATATATCTAATTTGAAATTTTAATATCTATGTATATAAACATACATAATATACACCAGCATCCCAGATGTTGACAGATGTTGTCCTCTTCCCCAACAGTAATTAAGCATAGAATCTTCATGGTTGGAAAGGACATTTGAGATCATCGAGTCCAACGAACCAACCTACGATCTCTGCCACTAGAGCATGCCCTGAAGTGCCAAATCTAGACATTTCTTAAACACCTCTAGGGATGGTGACTCAACAACCTCCCTGGGCAGGCTGTTCCAGTGCCTGACCACTCTTTCAGGAAAGTAATTCCTCCTAATATCTAACTTAAACCTCCCCTGACGCAACTTCAGACCATTATCCTGGACCAAAGGCATCCTGGACCGAAGGCTCAAAAAGAGAGAAACCAGTAAGAAAGAATCCTGCAGTGCAAGGGAAGCAACAAACTCTGTTTCTCAGGACTCCTGAAACTCTCACGCTTGAGAAACTCCTGTTTCCCAGGACTAACAGCTCAGGCTGTGCCTCCAGTAGCAGCTAGCATGGCCCAATAACTGGAATCCTGTGGAGCAAACTGAGGTTAAAGACCCGGTGTTGGCAGTACGTATACTTCAGCAGGATTTACTTCAGCTTAAATTTAGTCTGGTTCATGAACTGAAAGCACATTAGCAGTAGGAGCATGTGCTTCTGAAGTGTATCTCCCAATTTAATGTCATCTAAAAGAAAAAGTCTAGTTTGTATACTTTCTGAGCGCACCTTGTGAATAAACCAAAGCACAATAAATAGTGGCTATGGGGAGAGCTGCTCTAAAAATAGTATCCTGATTCAAACTAAAATGTTAATATAGAAAAAATCTTTGGAGGAGAATGAAAAAAAATTTTTCTTAGAAAAAAAATGTGCAGTTGTTGGAAGCTGAAATGAAGTTGAAAATTGCTGGAGGGAGGGACCCACTCTGCAATAATAAAATGGCAGAACATAAAGAAGTTATTAGACTTTATTTCTTTTTGTCTTATACAAAAGATCTCAGTTTTCTCTGTAGGTAGTGTCACTTCCTTCTGGTTCATAATATAATAAAACATAGCATTAGGTATTGAAAGGCTTTTCGCATTTCTTTGGGTTCACTTAGAAGAAGAGATGAACTCTGGGAAAAGACAGATACTTAGCAGTGAAGAAATAAAAACTCCTCTTTTTGTGGAAGGGAAAGATTTATTTTGGAGCTAGGGACTTTCGTTAGGGCACTAGATGAAGAAACAACAGACGTAGCATCATACAGCATACTTTTCCCTCTACAAGCCAAGCAGCACTGTTGACCAAAGCACATATTCTTTGTTTTTCGCATTTAGGTTGTGGCACCCCACCCCCCGCCCCAGAAAAAAACATCAAAACTAAACATCCCAGTCTTCCACCAAAGTTCTGTAGTCTAGTTCCATGAATAAAAGCCTGTAGCAGAGCAAGCTCAATACCATACCAGTAACGTTATTATAGCTAGTAGGTCCTTGGAGTAAGAAGATACCAGAGCTCTGTGTCTAATAGTGCATTATTTCTGTTGAGTGGGTTATTCAAAAACCCCAGAACAAGGACATATGCATGACTAGCCTGTGCTAATAGAATATTTGTTGTCTTATCAGGAAAAAAAAAAAGCAACAAATGAAAAAAATATAAAACCTTGCCGGCTTTTAAATATTAAAGGAAAATATGAGGTTGTAAGAAGGTTCCCAAATGTACGAGCACAGGATATTAACTGACTTCTTCAAAATAAAAGCACAGGACAATACAGAGTTCACAAGCCTATAAGCATGACCATAAATGGTTATTTATTGGTAATTAAAAGATTGTAACTTTTTGAGCTGGGCAAAACTGCTCTTAGGGATCACAAAGAGAACAAAAAACAGATATCCAGCAGAAGTAAAATGCCACTTCTATACTAAAAATTGAATGTAACGTGGAAATGTGAATTAATGAAGAAAGAACAAGAGAACTGTGTTAAAGTAAAGCTTGTAAAAAGGAAAAGAATAAACACAAGCAGATCCACAGGTGAGGTGAAAAACCCCTTCTGCCAGCATCATACTTCTCCTGATGACTGCATAAAAAGATTTTAATGAATAAATATTTGAAATTGTGATGTGGCCTCTACATTTTTCGTCCACTTCTTGTTCAGGTTCACCTGTAGTTGAAGTTATCTAGTTCAGCCACAGTTTAAGCTACACCAAACTTGAAAATAATGACTTATACTTGATTCCATGTTGAGAAAAATGTGTAAACAATTCATAACACTTCTTTTATTTGGGTTCAGTACAAACATGTTAAACCAAAATCTGCAGTGCAACTACAGTTACTGATAGCCAGATCATCCAGACACTGCATTTACCATCTGAAACCTGCAGTAAGTCTTATTAAAACATACAGACATAAGGTTGTGATCAAAACAAATCCAGCAATGTATTGGAGCTTGTCTCTCCTCCTCAATTGCTTCAACTTATCCTAGGAAAAAAAATTTAAAAATCAAGCCTTTTTTTTTCTAGGATTTTTTGCACCCTGCTTAAAGAGGAGGTGAGAACATGCTAATCAGATTGCCCTTTCAGGAGAAAAAGAGAGCATGTCTTCCTATGTCTTCTCAGTTTAGTACAGCATAGCAAGGAACTTAAAGTGAGGAAAAGATGTTCTGAGTAAAACCTTGATTTTTGCAGATGTGTGAATCTGAAAGAGCACACAGTCTTTTTCTTTGAAGATTATGCTTTAGGATTTGTGCTTGGATGAAGCTGTGAAAAGATAGATAAGAGTGACCACTGGAGTGGACTATTGCTCTAGTTTACCTTCTCCTTCTTGCCAAATTTTAAGTCATCTATATCACCAAATATAGTAGAATAAGAGTGTTTCCAAAAGGTCAGACAAAAGATGACCATGACTGTTTTTTTGTTTTGCCTTGTTTTGTTTGCTTACTATGTTATACTGTATTTCTTTAAAAAAGAGTGCTTGTGCAGCAAATGGAGAAAGCTCTTTATTTGTCTCTCCTGACTGCTGTAATTTCAGTCAGATAGAAATTTCTGGAAAGATGAAATTTTGCTTTCCCTGCAAATTTCTAGGCTTTTCAGGGTGGATCTTCCAAAGTGCATGTAGAAAACAAGAGAGAGGGACAGACAAAAAATATCATGGGCAAGTAGAGGCTGGGAAACTGCCGAAGAGAACAGGGTGGAGGTGACCAGCCAAGTGCCTCAGGTAACAGGGAGAACAGGGATTCGGAGTGCATCAGGTGAAGTGTGATGACACCCAACTGTTGTCATGTAATGCTGTAAAAGAGAAAAAGAATGGAGCAAAGACTCATCCTGTAAAGACAGAGTAGAAAAAACAGAGATTTTATCCAAATCTTCCTAATTTCAGTCTGTCTTAGCCAGCAGATCTAATTTTTTATATTTAAAAATTTACCTGTGTTAGTTTATATTTTAAGAAAATCTACTATTATAAGTTCCATGTTCTCCTGGTGTTTAGCATATGCTCACTAAAAAGAAAACATTATGGAACATCTACCTCTAAACCTAGCCAATTTGGGATGTATTTTACCAGCAGTAACAAAACAGTAACAGTGTAAGGAGGAAATAATGAGAAAAATGGAATAAATTTGGAAAAGAACTTAGAAATAAAAATATGATGAAAAAGGGAGGTGGAACGTATGGCAAGAGTAATGATAAAGTATTCTGGATTGTTTCCTTCACATCGTCTCTAAAAACTGAGACACTTAGTTTGCCCTGAAAGGACACATTATACCCTCACATTTCCTGGCACATTGATTGATGTGGAAATTGGAAAGGAATGATGGTTAACCATAAAATTCTAGAAACTCACTATGCCACATCATGCCGTCGTGTTCATCCCACAGTCACAGTTAGTCCAGTTACCTGGGAGGATGGATGAGCATGATAAGCAATACCGTAATCTGATGTTTTAGAGGGTCTGTGCATTAAGACCGTGGTGTCAAACTGGGCAAATGGCAAATCTTTTGTAATGCAGCAACTTTAAAATTAAAAAGAAGTATCTTTATGATTTTTCATTCCTCAGTTTTTGCTATGCAAAATAGAAACACAAACAAAACTCTGTTTCACATTTCTTCCTCTTAAATGCTCAGATACTAAGTTAGCTAGTACCATAAAAATGTCCATAGGCAAACAAATAGCATCAAAAGGCACTCTCATATACAGCAATGTTATACAACCTAGGTTTTATGATCAGGGACTAATTCACAGCTTGAACAATAAAACTTCTCTGTAAGCCTTCAGCAGACACACCAAATCCTAATTCCCTCTCCCTTTCCCAGTCGTAGACTTTTTTTTTTTTTTTTTTTTTTGCCTTACCCTTCAAAATAAACTCAAATAGCTAAAAAAGCCCAAAGACTTTATACCTCGGTCAAGCTACTTGGTTGCATTTATTTGATGGCCTATCATTGTTTATAAAAATAGGCTACAGGTACTTGAAGCAGCAATGCCATTATACAGAAAGCTAGTCACAAAAATACTGATAATACTTCTTAGTATGAGTTCTAACAAAGACACGGACTTGTACTTGTTATTGTCTCTTCTTTGAAATTGCCTCAAGACACCAGTAATATTTCATAGGGTCCCCTTCACAACCCTTTTGTTCCTGTTTATAATAAAGCATAACTAAGGATGATCTTGGAATATTAAAAACTTCAAAGGTAACTATGCTGCATTAACTGAGTTAGAAGAAGAATGGAAGAATTCAGAATCATCACTTTTTTTATTGTTTTAATCTTTTCCTACCCTATTGACACAATAAAGAGGGCTTCATAACAACTGCTATCTGAACTGCTGTGGTGCTCCAAGCTATACATTAATCTTCAAAGCTGAAGCATTTCGAGTTATATTTCCAAGAATGATAGTGTGGTGTTAGTAAATCAGTGATTCCAGTTCTGTAAACATTTTTATATGATATTTTTTTATTTTTCTCCTGGAAATGACCAAGGAACATGGAAAGATTTTTGTTCATAATTTTTGTCCCATGCTTCAAACTTCGCCATGATCTGCAAATTGAGATTAAAAAAGATAAAACGTGCCAGGTATTTACAGCCTTCTCAATGTTTTAAAACTGGAAATAGCTAAAGTTTTATAAATAAAAATTCATGTCATGGTTCATCACATTTTAATAACTGTTATTTATAATAAGTGCAATATAATGTTAGATTATTACTGATGTAGATTCATGCTTTCCTGAGGTGAATATATTAAAAAAAAAAACAACATCAAGAAACAAAACACTGAAGGCTGAAGGAATAATTTATTGTTAATTTTTTTAAGCAATAAATGTTTCCAATTAATACTATCAGTTCATTATTCATTAAATATATTATGATTAAATATGGAGAAGAAAAAAATAAGGCCCTGCCTGCAGAGGAAATATGATGATAAAGAAAGGAGCTCATCATCAGAATCCAGGAAAAGAAAAGGATGCTATATCAATGTTGAGCAAGAAAATAATGCAGAAAAAATAATAGGTGATAGAAAATCAAAGAATCAAAACAATAATGATAGAAAACAGGCAGGAATGAGTGCTCTGAAATTGTTCAATTTATAGAGCACATAGCCCTGTAAATGAGATATTGCCACCTCCAGAAACAAGCCCAGAATCTTTGTATTAGCTCAACAGTGCAAGGCCTCAGGACTTAGAATTTGTCAGGATTTCCAGACTACCATGGATTTTTAACAACCAAGTGACAACAATCTAACTTGCTTTTGCTTAGCTTTGTGCAATTATGTGGTCGAACATCTGTCGTTATAATAATGTCTACATATTTTTGCAAATAGTAGATAGTAACTACAGATGTTCTGTGCAGAGTGAGGCATCTATGATCCTAGAAAAAAAAAAAAAAGTGATGTATAAAAGTACAGAATGATAACAGTGTTCTTGAAAGTACAAACACCATATTATAGCAGAGGCCCTAGGTGGTGGTCACTGCAGAAAAGGAGTCTTGTGAGCTGGGTAAAACTTGTTTTAGAGATGACAAAGAAAACAAAGAACAATATTTATTTAAAATACCTTGTACAATAAAAATCAGCATTGTGAGTAAATAAGAAAAGTACAATGGAGCAGACTGTGCCAGCAAACTTCCAAAATTATCTCCAGCTAAACCCACAAGTGAGGGGGAAGAACTCCTTCCTTTGATGTCATACTTCTTCCAACAGTGAATTCATAACACTGACAACTCACTGTAACGACACGTAGGCACAGAAAGAAGGTGAGCACAAGGCTAGAGATAGGGGTAGAAGGTCTGTGTATAAATTTTACCTGTTTATTTATAATGAATTACATTTGGATAACTGAACCTTAAGTGCTCGTATCACTATAAGTGAACTAATAGTATCTCCTTGGGGACTTTTTGTTTGTTTTTGGTTTTTTTTTATTGTCTAACAATAAAGATTTGTTGTCTCTGCACATCAGCTGTGTTTCTTTGTCCCACAAAATTGTCCTGTGTGTAGGGCAAGAAGCAGAAAGGAGTTCTGTCTTTCCAGAGGGAACATAAAAGATGGATCTGATACATTCAGTATTACTCTCCTTGATTCATCTGTCTGGAAAAGACTTTCAAGAATTTTAGTCACAAGTGTCATTTTTTTTCTGTCCTATGTGAATGCATTGAGTGGTGCAGCAAATCAGTAAAGCTCAGGAGATGGCCTGAGAATAGGGGTTGTGATGAAATTCTGAAGATGTTTGACTACTGGCAGCAGCTATGGAAAGAGAATTTTTCTTGTTAGATAGATTTCAACTATTTTTGGAGTATGGTCTTTTGGGATCAAGTGTGGCAAGACTCGTAAGAGCTTTAAAATGAGAAACAAGCAAGAACACTAACAAAGGCAACTATAACTTCCATGCCTAGCTATAACAGGGGGTATAGAAAATCAGGTAAATGAGAATACAGTAAAGTGTACAGGAGTATTTGAGAACTGAAATAAACAGCTAATACAAGGTGATGGAATAACAACACAGAGAAACTAGTTAATTTATTGCAATGCATGCAAACAAATGCTATAAGAATAGAAGAAACTTCATAACTGGGAATATGTTAGGGTACAAGCCATTCCAAAAAAAAAAAAAAACAAACCAAACTAAAATAAAGTAAAAGTAGTTGGAAAAACACTTATGCTAAGGAAAAAAAAATAAGACCACATAAAGATGTAAAACTATATAAAGATGTAAAACTTGATGTAGTGTAGTTAGCCTTGACTAGAATTATTCAGAAGAAATCCTGTAAAACAGATTTTCTTTGAAGTAAGGATTTGCCGTAGGTGCCCATGTTAGGATATATATAAAGTTAGATTTTAGTATTACTGAAGAGACAGCATGAATGTCTTCCTGTTTAATTATTCCTTTTTAGTTATTTACTTATTGCATATAAGATTTCAATATACTCTTTGCAGGGAGAGGGCAAGATAATGGTTGTGGTTATGCCTACATTGACAAATCCTTTTCTTCCCATTTTATGGCTATCTGTCCCTATTTTTGTCTATACTGCACATTTGTTATTAATTACCAGGCTATATTGGAAAGTGAAATCTAATAGTTCCTGATGAGACAAAAAACATCCTGGTATCCTCTTCTGTTCACACTAGAATTTGTCTGTACAGGTAACATCAAAAAGGTGGCACCAGGTTTAATTCCTTCTAATTTGCACAGACCTACAATGATATCCCAGCACACCAACATCCTTTATAAAAAGCTCATCGACATGCAACAAATACCCTTGGTGTTACTCTGTGAAATGGCCATTCTGACCACAGTCCTCTCGTTATTTCAGGCATTTTGAACTTTAAGTAAAAATAACCACAAAAAACCCCAACCTACACACACACAAATTAGTCAAGTTTCAGAGCTAACAGGTCAAGTTCTATGCATTGTCTACACAGACAACTTATTCCAAAAAAAAAAAGATAGGGTTCCAAACCAGAGGCACTGCCTATGATTTTAGCTATGCACCAAGTTGAAATGGATGAAGTTACTTGACACAGTCATCAGATAAATTTTAAAGACAACCCTTAAAGCAGGGTCTGGAAACCAAGTCTCAGGCACGATTCCTCTAAATGTGATTTTACTTCACAAGTGAGGGGTAACAGATCTTCATCTTCGACCAAGGTTTGATGGAAAGCAGAAGCTGTTACTTGTTTTGCGCAGTCTGTAATACTGCTTGCTGCGTTGAGCCCTTTAGGCAAGAAAGATGGAGACGTATGAATTTGGCAAGGCTGATGTTATCTACTTAATATAGGCAAGACTGTGGTGTTTCCAAATAATATTGGTTCATAACCAGTGACTCAGTGACTTCAGGAAGTCATAGTTACATAAAAATGTTGAGAATTTTTATTTAATATTTACAGAGCTACATGCCACCTACACCTCACTTTGAGATCCTCACTATGCTTGCCATTCTGAACACTTTACAAAAATGTGCTGATTTAGATTTTTAAAAGGAAAAAAAATGAATTTAGTAGGAAAGGATTCTATAACTACACAAATAAAAGAGAAAAAAACAGACATACAACAGTTTTGCAGTGACAATAAGGTTACATTTAAAATAATCCAGACACAACCAAATATTAATTGAATTCTTTGTCTCAGATATTATCCTGAGCATAGTGGAACTGCCTGAAAGTTAATGAGAATGTATATATGGAAATAGGTCAAAGAATTTAGTGAACTTAAATTGGGAGGTCAGATAATTTTCATTTTTAAACAATAAAGAAGCTGGAAATGGATCCTATAATAAAGGCTTAAAACATTTAGCTTTTTTAGCCAACTAAAATTAAGACTGATAGAACATATGATCGCTCTCAACAAATACTCAAGAACTTGAATATCAGGGAGGGAGAATTGCTATTCAGGTTCAAGGACAAAGTTGTCACAATAACAAATGGATTTAAGTTGACTGAATGATGTTGACCAGAAGTGAGAAGAAGATTTATAATTCTAAAAGAGAAGAGGCTATAGAGCAACCCCTCACTCAATAGCAGAAGAAAAAAATATAGCTAACCAGAATTTTGTTACCCTATGAAACAGACTTAAGATTGTATGACATAATTGACTGTAGGCACTAAACTCTGTTTCCTTTCAATTCTTTGTACTATATTCCTAAAAAAAAGATATTTGCAAACATATATATATATATATTTCAATGTGTCACAGTTATGAAATACCTGTAGAGTGTTTCCTTTTTTTCTTTCAATGACTTTTTGACCCTACTTCAGACAGCAACTAACAGATCACATTGATTTCAAGGGTTATTCCTTATCTTAGCAAGAATACTTTTCTGTATTTGAGCTGTTGTGTTTGTCGCTTAAAGCAGCTCCTACATGAATAAGAAGCAAAAGTTCTCATTAAATATGTACAAGTGAAGCAAATGGACTTGCTAACTGGTCTGATCATCTGTAAATTTATAAGAATATTTGTGATCCTAGTTTGCACCAGCATTCATAAAAGCAAAAAGTTGCCTAAAGACATCTCAACAGTCAGGAAACAGTGTCAACAAGAATTCACCTCAATATTTGTACAGGAGTTTGAAAAGCTCTCTGCAGTCAGAAGACATCTTTTTTTCCACAAAATTATGATATCAGTTTTCTTGTGACTAGAAAGCTTGGATACACAGCTATAAATTTTCTTCTTTGAGATGTGTTATCTACGTGACAGTCACAGTGCTGGTGTGCACCAGTCAGTAATATTCAAAAACATCTAGATTAGCAGTAACTATCAGTTTGTCCTCACTAATGCTCCTTGAATGTTAGCCATAAAGAAAGGGCATAGCTTGTTCCCTTCCTTACAGTTCCTCTTAAAGAATACAGAAAATTAGGTAAGGCTTTGAGAGAGAGAGATAGGAGGGAGTACTGTAAATGTCTTTGAAGTAATGGTCTATGTGTTCACTCACACTGTGGGTGACTGAGGAGAGTAGCAACTAACAATTACCTGGAGGAGGACCCTTAGAGTTCTTAATTAAACAAAAATTGAAGGATAACTCCCAAAGGCAGCATGATCATTGGATGCTTCAGCAAGTGCATAATGCTTAGTAAAAGTATGAACGGAGCTCCAGGTGGCCTCTCTGCAAATGTCAAGTGTGAAATTCCACAGAGAAGCCACTGTCACGGCTTAAAATGGTCAAATGTGCCCTTATAAGGAAGGTAGTTTCTCTGCCAGCAGTTTAATAGCTTTCATTTACACATTATGATAACCAGGATGGTATCTGGTGAGGACACTGACACCCCCTGAGGTCTTTGAGCCTTGACACAAGGACATGGAGATGCCTCCTGAAGGCTCTTCCGTCATTGTAAATGGACAATGAGTATTTATACTCTAATGTGTAGAGAGCTGCATTTACCAAGGAATCATGAGTCAGAAAACTCATCCAGTAAAACCCCGGAAAGCCTGCTATGGGGTGCTTTTTCCTTATGGAACTGACACAAGAGGAATCATCCATAAGACCCCGTACCTCAGCTAAGCCTTTTTGTAGAAATGATAGCCACTGAAAAGGCTTTTGATAGACAAATGAGGAAAAGATCATATCATTTAAAGTTCATAGAGCCTGCACTTTTGAACTGAAAAGAGACTATAGATATTGTACTGTAAAGCAGGTCTTTAACTGTAGGTAAAGCCTGTTAGACCCTGCAAAAATTTATCCTGTGAGTGAGAATGCTGATTAATCTTCTATCTGAAGATACAAAGTGACAATGGTTGCTAAATTGTCTGTGACAGAAGAAAAGTACAGGCCACACGTCTTTAGTTTTGAGACATAGATAAGAACTGGAAAAATCGCGGAGGCTGGGAAACATGACTTATGAGAGTACCAATAAACAAATACAACTATTTAATTTGGTAGGTAGGTGTACTAGAATTTCTTCTACTGTTTATATGACTGTTCTTCCCTGGAGAACGGATATGTTCGAACACAAAGCCATCCATCAGTTTACTCTGAGACAAACTAAATTTCCTTTTTCTTGTGAGAAAGACTTCTTGAGAAGGAGACGGACAAGGTGACAGAGAGATGGAATCTTCAAAAAAAAAAAAAAAGGATAACAGAATCCTTGGCTATGATATCCAAAACTCTCTAGCCAGAAATTATGAACTGGGATGTTTAATGTAAATTTGTCACTCAGTCCCAGAAAAGAGGCTAAGGAGTTTGACAGTGACTCTAAGGGAGGCAACAGTACTGCATAGCTCTTCAGCATACCTTATATTGTCATCATTCCATCAGCCTTGTCTCCAAGATGGTTTATGCAAAGACAGGCCTGTAGGTAGCTCAGGGCATGGCTGTGCCACTGTGTTTTCAGTATCTACTTGGAAAAGATTTAGTGTGTAAAAGAAATAGGGTCTGTGTGAACATGGGTACGGGCTTCTTGAATTAAGACTGGAGCAAACTCAAAGATCTCAAGATGGCCATCAAATATTTGTGGAATAAGTATATACTTTAAACAGTACTCTTGCCCTTGGAAGTGCAGTTCCTTAGAGATATCTGTGGTCACAGCCATGAATGCTTTTTCAGAACACGTCTCACAATTATGGACCTGACTGTGGCACCCAAAGCAGCATTATCCTACAGACAAATTTTCAACTAGGACAGGACCAAAAGTATTCTTAATTTCTTGGGATTAAACCTGAAGAGAACCTTTAATAGTAGCATGCCTTATTTATCAGCAGCAATAATAATTGCTGATCCAGAATCAGGAGTGATGAAAGACATTTTCATTCCGAAAAACAGTCAATATATTTATGTATTGTATGTATAGTACACTTTAATGACACTGAAGGTCTAGAATGTTGCATAACAGCAACTAAGGAGAAAGGGTATGGTATGTTAAATTTTAAACCCTTTATTGCCCTTTCCCTTTTCCATAACAGTTCTCTCATCAGTTTTTGATGCATTAATCAAACATATATTTACAGTCTGAGTCTTTTTGCCTTTATTTTTCCTTTTTCAAAATTATTCTAAAATATAACACAATTGTGTTTATGCTAGTATGAAAAACTACTCTTCCCAGCTTTTTCCAAAAGGCTGTTGGGATGGTGCTCTGCATCTCTTAAGATTCATTACCAGTAGTAATAAATATAATAGTACTACAATCTATGTTGTCATAAAAACTAGAAAAATCCTCCTTAAAAAGCCAAAGTGCCCAAAAATATACCTCCCTCTTATCCCTAAAATAGTATATAATCTTTTCGGTTTGGACAAGGGATTCACCAAAACAGATTTCTCAAAATTCCTTGAGTTGATTTTGGTGTATTATTTATATCTTCCATGCATTCTGTGTGAGAATAAATTCATAGATCAAGTTCACACACATTTTCCAGATTACAACATATGAACATAATTTCTGAATTTTCATTTGTGCTTTTATTCCTCACTGTGAATTGAAACAAGCTTAAAGCCCAACAAGTAACTTATTTTCCTTTTGTATGATGTGTTTCTCTCTATTTATAACTGTAATCAGAAGAAGCAGATATCATGCCATCTTTCTCTCACTGCATGGTGGAACAGGAAACATAATAGTAAATTCATTTTTCTTTCTTTCTCCAGCGTAGGATGGTTTCAATGTCTGCACTTTGAGTGAGTCTACATTTCAGATCAGCAATATGCTTTCAATAAAAATTTCCAAATTGTTTCCACTTAACATAATGTACTTCTCCCTGGAAATGATCTTGGAATGCACAAGCTTGATTCTTCTAAAGGAAAATAAACTGAGAGATGCACCGCTGAAATAAACCTCAAAGTGCTACCACCACTACAGCTGTTCAGCCCACAGGACTGAATGCTAACCCCTTGAAATGCACATAGTGTAGAATACTCTCTTTTTCATGCCAGCTGCTACATTCTAGAGCCCTTCCCGTTGCATGGTACTTCCTGCTAATGAAAAAGCCTGTATGTGTCTTTTCTGTTCATCGCAGGAAAAAAAAAAATCAGTAATGTTTTTCCTCTTCTATAATGAAAACACAAATTTGACAGCATTAGCAGTCTATATGAATTCCTTGAAGCAGAGAAAATGTTAGTACAAACTCTTAACTTTGATATAGTCCTGTTAAATTAGAAGCTTTTTAATTATTTAATTTCTTAAATAGAGATCATGAATTATAGGCATGGTCCAACAAAAATTATAAGCACTGTTTACAAGTAGAGTACTGCATTCTATAAGTCGTCTTATGCTGAAAGTTAAACAAGTACTTTGGTAACACATTAGATTAGAGTAAAAAATATCATTAATGTACGTTGTCAAGGCCGAAGACATTTGATTACTGATACTGTACACACATAGATGAAAGTAAGGTAATACAGCTATATTAACTCACTAGTGCAAGTATTAACACTATTTTAATACTTATGCTACAGTGCATTATGAAGGTGACAGCAGTTAATCCTGTTTCTGAATGAATACTGATTAAAATTATATATTCAAGCCTCCATTTTCACATGATCTGTGTAAGTGAGTGGAAAAGAACTGATACATCCCCCAACAGATGATATATATTTCTACCTTCCTCAGAAACTGTCCAAGCCATCCCCTTCTCAAAGCATTTGCAATCATTTTTGTCCTTGCCTTATAGCTTCAAGAGAAAAAATGCTTCCAGAAAAGGAAGGCAAAAAGTTTTAAAACATATTAACTGCTGCTGGACAATAGAGATGGCATGGTGGATCTAGGGCTGAAATAAAACAATAACCTGTTATCATCACAAAGTACACAGCAATTTTAGGTCACACTGCTGGCATTGAGCAGTCTAGTTGACCTAGACTGAATAAATATTCTTAACTGTTGACAACAGTTATTGACATCAACTAATTCAAAATAATTTCATTGTTCTTCTAATTTGAATACTATGTGCATCATCCACTATCTCATCTTGTAAAACTCTCACAGAATTGAGAAAGTTTACTAGCAATACAAATAACAAAAAACATGAAATCTTTCAAATTCATCAGGTTTCCATCCATCAGTAGATGTAAAAAGGCTTTTTGTCTCTGTTTTCACAATTTGCCTGTAACACTCCATAACATAATGGCATACTGTGGAGACAAAAGTGAGTAGCCTAATGCTAGCAGAAAATACCATCAAGGGAATCTTCTACTAAATAGCAAAAGTCACTTTGTCTGGCCCTGGAAGTGCAGAGGCTCTTCTGTGAGGTAAGACATACCCCACATGTTCAGAAGAGCCAAAAGCAGAAAACTCTTATACAGAAGTTTTTATTTCTGCGTTAATTTGCTATTTTTTTTTGAGGGAAACTATGATGAAAACTGTAGATGTAACCCTTCGAGCTCTGTGACATACAAAAATACGATGGAAAAAAAAAAAAACCCCTTTGTTACATATAAGGAAGCTTCAGAGTGCTGTTGAGTCAGAATTCACTTGCTTGAATAAACATGCCAAAGAAAGCTATGTGAAACAAAACATTGCATTTGCTAAAATAAATACACATTAAAATAAGTATAGCTATAGATACTTGCAGTGCTTAGAGAAATAAATAGAGCTCAAACTAAAATAAATGAAAGACATTGAAAAAAGTATGCAACTTTTACAGAACATGATAAAATGAACACTGCACCATTTAAAACTGATTGACAGGTAATGAACTATAAAATCTATATTGAAATGGAAATGACAGAGAAAGAATAGCACAAGGCATCAATGCTACAGTCACTGTGCTGAAAGATGGGAAAATTTCTGAGACAACAGCTCACCGAAATTAAGCAAATTAAAGATTGATGAAAAATCTATGTGTTCTGATTGAATTAACCAGTTGTTGAGAGACAGAACAGCACTGCAATTTAACATGACTGTTAAATGGATGTTCCTACTTATATCAAACTTCCTGTACAGTTTAAAATGAGACACCAGTAAAACAAAATACATTCCTTCACATCTGGCCTTTTGTTGGTTGTAACAACATAACGTTAGGCATATTATCAGTTTACTATCCAAGTTTCAATGTGGTATGTGCTTAATGAAGCAAACATCAGTTTATTCTGAACTTTCATTTCAGGACAAATTTGCTTTGCATCTGTTTTGAATTCCTTTCTAAGTAAATCTTCTCCCAATCTATTTGATAAGCAGAATTCAGATAGTAATATTTATTTGCAACATTTTCTGTTACTTTGATTTACTTAATAGGATGGTTTTTGTTTTTTTTTTTTCCCTAAGTGTTCCTCTGGTTCCTTTCCTGCACAGAACAACTTTCAGTATTTCTAGTTTTCATTCAATGCCTACATTCCATAGCTTGAAGTCTCTAGCTAATCAGCAGAATACAGTCACTTTCAAAATGCTTTCAAATAAACATTGTGATAAGAAGTCATGATAGTCATGATAAACTTCGATACTTAAAAGCATACAGTTAAAATTTTGAAGATTACTGCTCCAAACCATTCATTCTATTACAACTGTCTGCTTTAGGTCAAACAATGAGCCACTTTTTTTTTTTTTTTTTTAATCAGGACCAATGTCACATTGGGGAAAGACCTATTTTCAGGAAAAGCAAAGAATATATTCAGAAATCAATTGGTTCTTTAGGGGTGTACTCACAACATCTTATCTGCAAACAAGTTGATTTTTATATGAAGTATTCTACTTCTCAATATACTGCCTCTACAGACAGACAATAAGCAAACAGTAATTTCCCAGAAATTTTAGCACCAATGGAAGGAATATGAAATATAATAGTCTAACTATTGAAAAAGAGGAGTTTGATTTCAAGATTTTAGTAACTTCATTCACTATTAGCCAGAAAGTGATACTAGGTTGCATGATCTAAATCTTTGCACAAGTAGATCATTAAATTTTGCCTTGCATTGTATTTGTTTAGAGACGTTTTCAAAAAGTAATTTATTCTTGCTTTGAAGTCATCAATAGATATCCACTGTATTTTCATGGATGTACTCTACAGCTTCCAGGCTTTATCTCCGTTCACAAACGTGCTCAAAAGGTAATTCCTTAAGTTTATCATAAATTAAGGCAACGACATATAGGTGCTCTGCATTTTCTTAGCGTAGTCTAAAAAACTCACCCACATAGGTTCCCTAACAACTTCAACCTATTAATCCTCAAGATACCTTTTTTAAGTACATCCTCAGTGAATTTTCACTTCTTATATCTTGCTACGTGTGTTAGATGATTTTAATGTTGTGTTCTTCAACTTCATGAAGAAGTAATGTTTAAATACCAAAGAGCATGATATTCCTTCAGCAGGTACTCCAGACAATTTCAGAGGATAACAGGTTTCTGATTTTTGTGGCCCTTTTTTAGCAGCGTGGTACATGAGTGGAATGAGAGGGAAATAACTACCCTCATCATTAAGCCCCTTTCCCTTATTTTCAAAATGGTGACATTGTGACATCACCTGGCCACAATTCATCTCTGAACCAGATATCATTTTATTCTCTTTTTCTCCTATATGATTTAATTTTATATTTATTTGTTGTCATGATCCATTCAACATTATTGCATTTTATCTCATGCTCAGAGCATCTCCCCATTTCCATTAGTCCCACACATACATTATGCTTTTAATATTAAGCTTGTGATAATATTTTTCTACAAGTTTAAAATTCCCATCAATCTCTTCAATGTTTAAATTATTTCAGATAAATAGCTATTTTCGATAATAAATACTTAAATAAGAAAAAAAAACAAAACTAAATTGGTAATAGGTGTTTCAGTGCTAGCCATCCTAATTTTTCTCTCAGGAATGTTAACACATTTCAATTCAGATTATCAAAAGGGAAGTACATTTTCTTGGAGAATAAAAGGACATGACTGCAAGAATGCTGAGAATGAGTAAAATCCATCTTCCTGTCACTATGCAATGGATTATTTTTAACTACCTATAGCTTTTTCTCGTCAGTAATAGCCTGCAAATATACACATCAAATAAATCACTGAATAAGGAGGAATGAAATGGAACAGATCTATTAAAAAAGGTATAGTGAAGTGTGTTCACTGCTCCACTGCACTGAAATGAATTTGGACTACTTTTACTACACTGTTGTATTGGAATACTAAACAGAAGACTGTAGGCAATTTACAAAAATAACTGAATGACGCACTGAGAATATTTGCAGATCTATATTGACAGATTTCCATCTTCAAAACACTCCTCAGAATAATAAATAACAGTATATTCAGTTACTAAAATAGCCAGATAGAGACATTCCATCAATTACTGAAGAAATAAAATGCTTTGTATCAGCCTGTGAAATGTAAATCCCTGAAGTTTCTGTGTAACAAAAACTTCACAGTTAGATACAGTTCTAAGAATACTGTCAAGAAATGTCAAACTTTGGAATAGCAAAAATGTTGCTTCAGTGATACAATATATTAAAGCTGTCTGTACAACGGCTTTGTGCTGGAGTAGTTAACTTCATCAAGGACAAAATTTAGAATGCATCTGTTTAGCATGAGAAATTTATAACATAATTTAAGGAAATCTGAAATATGGAAAATATTTCGAATGGAAAATGAAGAGATCGAAGAATACAAGTAGCCACATAGGTAACTACATTTTGAATTAGTACCTTTCAATATGTAAGCTGAAATTCATCCTGAAGGAATCACCATGAGAACAGTACACTACTTAAGCATCAAATTACAAAAAATTCAAGAAAAAAAAAAAAATTGGTACGTAAGTCATAACACAGATATCCAAGCAAGACATTTTTCACCAACTGAATTGGAGCTAGAGTTGCGTGATATGGAACTGAACTAAGATATGCTACATAGAAACTGAGTATCTTTTCTTTTTTTAAGCAAGCTTTTCAAAAGAAAAAACAAGTCTTACCTGTTCACCCATCTTAACTTTAACAAAGAAACTAAAGATACAATGTTAAGATGGCACCTAAAATGCCAGTTATTTGGGCTTTTCAATCAGTAACTGACAAAGATTTTGTTAAAGTAATAAAAGGGGAAGGAAGATGAACTTCAAAGTTTATTATAAGGGTAATGAGATGTTAAAAATGAAGCCGTGATTTCCTATTGTTACAATATCAGTCATTAACTGCTAGAAAATTACTTAAACAGCACCACATAGAGAACATGAGATGCAGCGGATGTAGGAAAAGGGTACTTTATATATTCTTAATTTTGCATGGTTTATAAATAATGGCCTCTGGGATTAATATTTTCTCACAGTTAATGACTACCTCACTTTAGGGGCAAACTCCTCTGGATAGTCATTAACTGTCAAGAAATGCTGACCCCACAGGTCATTCTTACTGAAGTGCTGTATAATGCATATAATAGTTATGTAAATGCTGAGTATCACTGCAATAAATATTTAAATGAGGTGCTTAGGAAAAGCTTATGGTTTATTCTTGAATAAATGCCTTGGCCGCATGTGGAAGGTGGGCACAAGGAGTGTCTGTGAACATTTGCACACAAGGGCAACTGGGCCTAAGTGTTTTTTATTCTCTGATCTAGGACCTGGGATTAAGGTTTAGTATTAGCAAAGATGAGGGATACTTAGACAGCAGCAGAGACACTAGTTTGGAACCCTGCCCTTTCTGGGGTTCAGCCGTGAGAAGAACTATTCATTACACTGCAAAATAAATAGAATCCACTGCCAAATGTTTTCACTGTGTCACAGACGTGCATCCGCAGAACCAGAGCATGTATTTTGCCCACCCTCCTCAGATTTGGATGGGTAGTTCAGGCACCTCCCTTAGGATCACAACCATTATTATCTCTAGTGAAAGCTATATGTCCCCAAAGAGTGTCCCTCAGTTTTAAGGACTGGGAGTCCTCGAGTCTGCCAGTCAGACATATTGATGGAGGAGGAAGTTCTCCTTCCTGAATTTAGACACCTGACAAAGGTTGCTATCAAGCTTGTCTATTCTGAATTCAGAGCACCAGATATATAACTGATAGATATATAACTGTGCAGTTATCAATTTTTTTTAAATGCTGATGGCCACAGTGTCCACATTTGCGTAGTAATAGCCACTAAGATAGAGAACACATCTAGGAAGTGAGTATTGAGGAATCTTTTCCTTCCTAAATCTGAGAGGAATTCAGTTTACTTTACACTCTTCCCAAGTAAGTGTTTTATCTTCTAGATTATAACATAGCCAGAGCTAGAAGCACCATCCAAATTTCTTGTGGAAGTAGGGCTGCTGCATAGGCAAGAAAACAAGAATCGAGTACCCAGAATTCAAAAGTACAGCCAACTCTTCAACCTTTTAGGTGAAGCATTTAGCATGGAGAGAAAAGGTTTGGTTTTCTGGTCTCCACCCCGAGTTCTGCTTTGTTTTTTATGTTAGATCAAACACTGAATAAAAAACAAATGCTTGGAAAGACCTCCCTGTACAAATTAATGCGCTATCTAGACACTACTTCTGTGAGCAAAGACACCGCACCTCCCTAAGATGTTAGGTGTCTCCTCACCATATATCTGAAATGCAATGAAGTTCAAGCAAAAGTTATACTACTAGCTTCTTGCGATGATGCACTTCTATACAACATCGCACATGTTTGGTCACTGCATAGGGTGTGTGGTTCTAATTGGAGATCAACTGAATGTCCGCCCCTCCAAGATTAGGGCAGAAATTTCCAAATCATTAAATCAATAGGATATAGGCATCGTAAGAAGCAGTGCTGCGAGCAGAAGAGACTCCTCCAGCTTTTTGCAGGGGAGGCGGGGGCAGGGGAAAGAATTACCATTAGGCATAAATGAGGAAAATCAGAGAAGAAAAAAGACAACCCCATTTCCATTATGGTTATTCTTGTTAAATTGCTAAAAGCCAACAGGGACAGTAAATATCACGACTAACTATACACTTTCAGGTCTGTGGTATTTTATATTCACAGCTAAATTAGGATATAAATGCTAAAGGCTAAAAGGTTGGTATATATATTAATTATGATGCATTTAACTCATAATAAGAACTGATTGAATTTATAAAAAGGATTGACCATTTACAAGTAGTGTGTTAGTGAATTAACTTAGTTTTATAGTTTAAAACTGCTCTGGTTTGTCAGTCTTCTAAACAGTCCCATCACAGTGATCTCTGATTTACTAACTGGTGAGTATATCTGCTGTTAAACTACAAATACTTATATATATCAAAGTAAAATATAAAGAAGATTTAGAAATTTACTGTGGGGTAGCCATCACGAAGAATGCTGCATTTACAAAAGATGGTCATTGCCAGAAAGGAAATCAGAGATGACAAATATAATTAAAATCTTTGTTTTGAAATGCCTCTAAGAATGTATCTGGTATGACAAGTGCTTCATACCTTTAAAATAAAAGATAGAGAAAAATGAGTGATTGTTAATTGCCAGGAAGACAGATTTTTCTTGTTGTTGTTGAATTATTTATCTTCTAAAGAGATTTAGTTTTGTGTCATTTTTTCAGACAAAAATCCAAACTGATTGATGTGTAGTCCACTCTTTGAGCTATGATAGGAAGCAGAAACTATCTTAGTCCAAGACTAATGTCTAGGATATACTTGAATGTTTTGGACTAGAGTACACAGACTACAGACCAAACTCTCTGGAAATAAAAATGAATAAGAGTTAATCAACAAGTATACTGTATTCATTATATAGCCCAGACGTACATTCTCACAGTGGGTATATATATTGGCATTCAAGACTAGAGACTTTTTGCACCATAAAACCTCCTTTCTTGTGTTTGATAGAGCTATGTAGGGCAGAACATACACACGCCCTCTCAGATCTTACTCAGCCAGAGAACTGCTGTGCTGCCACATACTTTAGGGATTCTTTGAAAAGGCAGATTTATTTTTTTTTGTATGGATGGATAGGCCTTAAAGACCTACAGATACTGAAGTAAATCTTTCTGTATTCAAGTGACATACACATTACACAGTAACCTATCTTAAGTAATAACCCAATAGCATTCATGGTTTTCTGAATGTAAATTTCAAAGACCTTCATTTCAAAAGAAAAGAAAAGGGGGCGATAAATTTACCAAAATGTGCATTATCTCTGCATGTCTTTGTGTAGTGTAGTCAAGCTTTCTGACACTTTCTGCCCTGTAACTGTCATTTGAGTTTCAAGGGACTGTTAGGCAGATGAGAGGCCACACAAGTGGCATAAGAAGTTGTTTCATGCCCAATACTCTGAGATGGGGAAGTTCTACTGCCTCATCAAAAGTGTTAAAACAGCCCATCATCCAGTTCAAGAGCCTTTGCATGGACAAATTTATGCTATGGATATTAAATATCAAAGCCATGAGTTTGATATTTTTCAGGACCACTCCTAGAACAAAAGGGGCTCCTTGCATTGGGGTTGCAGAGTGCAGGCAACGGGCACATTAATGTACCTTAGGGACTAGATTATACTTTTGAGGGAGAAAAATGGTCATTTGTTTTGGATAGAATTTGCAAACCTTCATAAATATCTAACCATCTTTCTTGCCAGAAAGTACTTAAGGCAAGAACAACAATTTTTAGGTGGGTACAAAAGTATGTAGATTGGTAGAGGCTCAAAGCAAGGCTTACCAACCATCCTGAGTGTCAGGATCAAGGGATTCAGGAGAGGAGTTTCTTTACAGGTGGTTCTGAAGGTTGATGTGTAAGTTCTGTGTGCCTTCTGTCTGATAGATAGGACACACACAGTCTCTAATGGTTGTATGTAGTCACATGGTGCACCAGAAGGTTCTGGACAACAGGTCTTGCTGTTATTACACAGTACTTAACATAAATCATAGAATAATGGTGGGAAGTCTGAGCCTTTCTGGGGACTAATAATTTTCATCCATCTGGCCGTCTGTGTGGTCATCCTACTGAAAAAATGAATTAATCTGAGTGTAGGAGATCACTAGAAGGAAACCGAAAGAAAGGCTGATAAGAAATGCAGCACTCAAAGGGAATTCAGATTTCTGAATTGATAGAATGTCTTCCCAGAGAGAACACCATCTGAAGCTGTGACTATAAATTTCAGAGCCCGACCTCAGGCACCATGAAGTCGTACGCTACCGAATGTCCTATCAGAGCTCAGTAGGATTTTACTGAACTGGTAGGATGCCTCTCCAGACAAGGAATCAAGAAGGTCCCATGCATATGCATACATGTCCCCCGCGCCAGAACAGGATGTCACATTAGATATACAGACATTCTCTATATAAAGAATGATGGCATCATTCCACACAATGGATTTTCAGGCCTCCAGTAATTTATTCTTGCACAACTAGAACAGTAATCTAAAAGTTCTTAATAAACTTGTTTGCTTCTCAACATTAATTTCCTTTTATATGTTTAGGGAGCGCTGTGTTCTAGCAAGTATTTGTTTAAGTAATGATTGTCATGTATATGGTTGCCTGTCTCTGTTATGCTTTTTTACTTATGCTACTTGTGTATATTATGAATTGTTTTCAGCTTAATTTTATGAGATTGTATGGAACGTACACTTAGAGGATTGGCATAAAATCATTTGTAAAGGTGATTCCAGTCTGATGCTGTTTTTTAAATTAAGAGTAAAACCCGAAAAGGGAGTTGGTTAATTGTGGGTTCTTTTTTGTATATAAAAGTAGGGGTTTCTGAACAGAAACATAAATGTCAGAATTCAGAAAAGAAGGTATTTCTATTACAAAGAAATTATGTATGCTGTGCACATGCCCACTTCTGCCCAAAGCCATAGGATGAGACGCTGATTTAAAACTGACCTATTTAGCTATAGCCCAAAAAAATGCAAGAACATCACTTTCTTTCTCCAAAGCAAAACTCCTTGAGGAAAAGATGATATGGGTTCTTCCATATGAAGCCTTCAGTTGCTCTTTAATATTCTTAGCTCCCTGAAGAAGTTATCATCACTTTTTCAATATTTTACCTAATCTACTTTCTTTTCATTTTCCTTGGGAAAATATATTTGAATTATGTAAATCATTCTCCATCTGCCAATATGAAAACAGTCATCACGAGCACTTAGAAATAAAGTAAATCCACAAAAATATACAAGAAGCGGTACTGTAGAACTGTATATCTAAGCAAAACCTATTTTATCCCCTAGTGCTGTTTACAGGATAATAAACCTCAGTCAGGAAAACTAGAAGGATTCATTTCATTGTTCTTTGTGCCCCCAAGAACATCATAAGAAGAGATGGCATTTTATGGGGGAAAGCTTCAAATTTTGCATTAGATGATATTGCTCTTTAAGAAAAGATGAAAAATTTGGGAGCAAAAAAAAATTATTATTTTCAGAAACAGTAGCAACATTAGTGAACACAATGAATAAAACAGATGACTAGATGATAAATAAACCAGAACATTTTCAGAGACTGAATGTTCTTTTATTCAGTCTCTGAAGAAACAATCTCAGGTTTGATATGGATTGTTAAAGCTTTTAAAGAAATATTCTCTTACAAAACCTTCTAAACGCAGTAGTGGTATTTAGGAGACAGCAATAGTATTATCTGAATGTCAACAATATCCTCAAACACATTTTAAACATGAAAAATAATGATACTATGTGACAAGGCATTTTTTACATTATGCAGAATTTTTTTTGTAAGTGAATTATCATAAATTCACCCTCACAATCAAGTAATTGAGATGCCTAATTTTAGGCATGAACTTGTCTTCTGTATATTTCTCCCCGACATTTATCACAGCACTAAATCCTTGTAATAAGTAAAACAAGTTATACAACAATGTGAAAATCTTAATTTTTATATATCAGGAACTAGCATTTTGCTTGCACGGTTTTCCTTTTCCGGAGAGTCAATTGTTTATATTCTTGTTTTAGTTATCAGATTGTATAAATCAGTCAGTTAAACACTACAATATCTGCAATAACCTTATCTGAGCTTATATCTTAATTCTTATGTAAGTAGAAAACCACACAGAAGTGAGAATCAAATCCTCCCCCAAGTTGTTTTCATATTACTCAATATAATACCTGTTCTATTACCATTTTTTAATTGGAATATTATAGCAATTTTAGCATAAATCTAACAAAAAATAGAAATTTTTTCTTAATAAGTACTTTTTCAAAAATACGTGACTCCTCCATT
The DNA here is from genome assembly GCF_964199755.1 of Larus michahellis. NCBI lineage: Eukaryota > Metazoa > Chordata > Aves > Charadriiformes > Laridae > Larus > Larus michahellis. Next base: position 47,442,313 of record NC_133896.1, read on the forward strand.
GACTGATAAGAAACCGAAGAAGACATTTCACATGCAGGCACATACATTTATATATACACAGTCCTTAATTTATGCTTTATCTTTTAAAGCAGTTGATAAAAAAAAAAAAAATTTCCTATGTTTCAGGTAATTTCTAGTGATAATAGATTCATCAGGAAAGGTTTTTGTTGGTTCAGAAGTCTAACCAGTCTAAACTACTGTATGACTTGGTTATCTAGGTAAATGCTACAACATAATATGTACCGTACAGTTCAAACTTTCCTTGTTCACATTAAAACATCCTATTTTTCTAGCTATAGGACTACCATACACCTGAATCTAGCCATCTTTCTAGTAAAATCAATAGCATTATTTACTTTAATTTCAACCATGCAGAACTGGCCAGAGTGCATCTCCTCATTTTCTTTCGTGTACTATCAGGCTTTACCCAGTCGAGCTACAATCTGTGCTCGGTGTTAGTGCCATTACATCTGAGAGCAATGTATAACACATCTATTACGTGAACAGTTAGAAATGCACTGAACTGAGATCTGTAAATGACTCTCACTGCAAGAACTTTTATAACACATTTGAATGCAGTGGGCACATACTGAATCTAAAATTCTGCATTAATTTACATTTCCTGAAATGATTTACTGAAGTGTAAATTAATCCACTTCTATAAAGTGATTACTGTGTTTTCTCTTTTCTCTTTACAGAAAGTTTCTTCCTATTCACTTTTCACTCAAGTCTAAGTCAGCCAGTGATACTTAACGGTAGAGAAGGAAAGAAGCAGGAAGCTTCGTATTCTCTTCTAAAGGTCAGGAAACAGTCTTTGGGGAGATCAGAAGAAAGAAATATCCAGAACTAAAGGTCTTTCATTTAAAAATAACATGTACCTAGAAAAGCTCTTCTGCTTGAAACAGAAGGCTTTTTCAAACATTTATTCCTGCAGCTATCATACAGTCACACTTGTTTTCCTATCACCTTATCACCCCCCTTCTGTTACAAACATGAAACGAAATTATATGTGCACTCATTCTTTTCTTTCCAATGCTAAAACATTGCTCTCATAGTTTTCTTGATATTGTAACACAATTTCAACTCTGCAGTAGTTAAGGGTCTCCCTCTGAATTTCCATTACAATACCTTGATATATAATAAACCATTATAGGTATGCCTTACCATATTAACTGAGGAGAAGACATTTAAATAAGTTTAAAGTGATTCAGATCCTTTCATAGGTTTATTGTCTAGATGCGATGGGCAAGCGTGACAGTGTGCTCCCCTCCTCCCCCCAATCTGACCTTTATCTCCTGTAATCCTGCCTGATCAATAACCACCTGTGGGGGTCATAATGGGGACGTCTTGTCGTGGCTTGGGGGACACAGATAACAACACAATAGCCAATGGTTGACTTCATCAATGCACCCACCTAACCACAATAGTGGTACATTGGTTGGTGTGCAAATAGGACTATAGTTCAATCATCTTACCCCCATAAATAGTGAGCAGCCCAAGAGTCCTTTGAGCTCTCCTGCACAGCAGCAGGCTGCACACCTGGACTTCTCAAGGTTACTCCCTGAGGTTGAGATGTTCCTGGCCACAACAGATCCCCAGTAAGTAACTAACAGCATGCTAAACTTTTAAGCTTCACTAAGATTCTATGTTAGAGTGATTGTGCATTTATAGTCATTTAGACACAAACCGTTGGCCAAGACTGGGACCAGGATTGGATCCAGCCACTGCTAGACTCCTCTCTGAGAAGGAGTTTAGAAAGCAAGGCAGTCCTCTCTGAAACTCAACTCTATGGGAGGGTCTCCCGGACCGCTTTTTCTGACCCTGTCCTTTATGCAGTAAATAAGCAAGCGTGCCTTGCCATCGAATCTTGTTAAACCACTGTCGCATTTACTATCCAACTTTGTTAAATCACCGTTTTATATCAACAAACGTATTGCTGCTTCTCTCTTACAAGTGAAGTGCATCATTCCATCTGCAACACCAATTTATATACTGGAAAGGTATCTTCTGGAACTTTAAAAATAAAGTGTATAGTGAAGGAAAGCATATCAATTAAAGTCGCTACAGTACCTACCATGTAGCAATATATTTGCATATGTTACATTCTTTTCCTCTGTAAATCTGAAAACCTACATCATTGAAGGCATGGTGATTTATAAAAGTTTAATTAGCAAATCTTTAATCTACCAAACACTTGAATGATGTGAAGTTGCTAAATGACATTAAAAACTATCATGTGTCTGAGAATGCAAGTCACATCTTTACAACAAGCATCATATATACACAGATCTCTCTCTCTCTATCAAGGCTAATGCATTCAGATTCTTACAGTCCATCTTGGTTTTACACTGTCTTCTTCTTAGACTGGATATACTTCATTAGACAAGGAAGACAGCAGTGTGACTTTGTGGCTAGGGGAAGGATTGCCCTACAGTGCCTTCATGTAAAGAAGCACAGGTAGAAGACAAGTGCTTTAACTGTTACACAAGATTTAATTATCTTCTACCCCATGATCTTCCTATTCTTCTCCCCAATCAGGTAACCCAGCATACATGATTTGATGGTTTATAAACAATTGTTTTCTTATTTTAAATTTAGAACATAAGCTCTCCAAGGAAACATCAATTTTTATGTATTTGTACAGCATATAGCACCTTTAGCACAAATTCTTCATCTCTAAGCACACACACAAAAAATAATGCCAGTAATGTCAAGATTTTTCTATTACTTCAATACTCCCAGATTTGGTTTGGATGCAAACCAAGAAGTACAAATATAATATCAATATCTCTTTGTGATTCCAAAATCCTAACCAGTTTTAGTTCTGGAAAAATATATAGGCTAGATCTTCCTCAAATATACATAAATTTGCTAATGTACTCTTTATGACAACTAACAGAACTAATTACATATTACAGAAGCAGCAGGATATACGACATTTTCTGATCTGTCTTTTCAGTGAATTGAAACTTTTCTTGTTCAGATGTGTGTAATTGTGTCACAGTCTCTGTTAAGTTAGAATCAGAAACAGAAAATTCACTGAAGATGGACCACTACTTTTGGGAATGGAGATAGTTAAGGAAAAATGCAAAAATGCATCATTTAATAAAAAAAAAGAAGAAACACAAAACAAAATGAACAACCACAAGTAATTCAGGGAGAAAAGTACAGCTTTTTCTTTTTTCTTCATTTTTTCTGTTTTTTTTTTTCATAAAATAAAATAGACCGTGGCACAAATAGGAATATCCAATCATACAGGAGCAAAGCACTAATAGGACAATAATGGCTTAATATGGATCTCACAGATTTCAAAATCTATCCACAGCACATACCAAGGAGTTAACAAAGTCAATTTGATATGTATATAGTCCTTATACATGTAACCCCTTTTAACAATACCAAAAAATAATAAACAAACTGTATTCGTTACTTCATAATTATTATGTACTTTATTCCAATATCTGAACAGCATGAATTATGTGGAAACTTGCAACACATCAGAGGGGATATCTCACTACTAAAATAACCTAGTAGTATATTGTTTGAAAGACAAGGCTGTCTGCAAGAGCACAGCACAGTTATTTATCTCTGGAACTGTAAATGATGTCTCAGAGCAAAAGTCACTCCATGCAAAAAGCAATAACAGCATTCCTCCCTTTTGTTCTGACAAATAGTTCTCTGCAGTGTCATAACTTTAAATGGATCACTAAAACTGATGCTTTACTGTCCTTTGAAATTCACCTCTCTCAAGAAAAATATTTTGACACAATAAGTCTAGTGTTCTGTTTATCTAGACAATCTTCTAATTTTTGTGAAGATAGATTGCCAAATATACAAATGAGCAAAATATTTCATCTAGCAGAAAAGCCTCAGATTACCACCACACAACAATGCACCCTCTTGAAAATGCTTTTACTTTCTTTTGTTCATTCAATTTAGAAGACTCAGATCAAGTGGCAAGCAGTAAAGCAAGGAACGTGGATGATTTTTGAGAGTAAGGCTTGACTAGAAGTCAGTGATGTCAGACATCAGAGAGGCTAGCATACTTACAGGATTAGTGGGGTGTAAATTTCTGAAGAGGTAATGGAATCAAGTTATTTCACAGGCAGAGGAGGGCCGAAAGGAGAGAAGATCATTGTTCCCTACCTTCCTGCTAATCCTGGAGAGGACTGAAAAGTTCAAGATTCTTGAGAATGTTCTGTAATCATAGAACACATCAGCTCTGGACTTACAAGTCAGTGCCTTATAAATAAAAAATTATAATATAAAGCCTTGTCTTTCATGAAGAAGTCATCCATTTCTGTTTCCTGACATAAAACAATATTCTTTTTTTTTCCTACTGGGTTAGGTATCTTCCAGTTTGGCATTTTGAATCAGTTTATTAAAGGATAAAGAAGCACCAGTACTAGCACAAAAAAGGGAGAAGGCACTTGCAGCTGGAATTGGAATTGCACTGGGGAGGAAAAGTAGGAAGCAGCTCTGCCTGATTCAACTGTGTTGAGCTAGTTAACTGAGCTAGTTGAAATGCTGCAAAATTTAAGAACAAGTTGCTGCTTCCTGTGTCAGTGAGTTGTGTTGGAATTAATTTCATAGTTTATATTACTGATTTGAAGGGAAAGGCACTGAGCACTGGATCAACCTCCATTTAAATAGTACAAACTTTGAGGTTTCGAACACAACCCTTAAAATGCCCATCACATCTGTATCACTTAAAAGCGCATATTTTCTTCATAGGAAGAGGCACCAAATCAGAAGTAGTATACAGAATCACACAATCATTGTGGTTCGATTGTATGTAGCCGAGGATCGTCTAGTCCAATGTCGCTGGTCAAATCAGGGTCATGAAGAGCAGTTTGCCCAGGGCTCTATCTTAGATGGAAGCTCCACAACTTTTCCAAGCCACCTAGTCTGGGATTTGATCACCCACACCATGAAAAGGTGTTTTGTTATGTTCAGATGGAATTTCCTGTGGTTCAGTTTGTATCTGTTATCTCTTTTCTTGTCACTAGGCACCACAGAAAAGATCCTGACTCTGTCTTCTTTACTGCTACCATCGGGTATTTACACACATCGATAAGATAATCTCTGAGACTTCTCTTCTCTAGGCTAAACGATCCCACTTCTCTTAGCTTCTCCTCATATGAGTGATGCTCTAGTCCCTTCAGCATCTTCATGGCCCTTCACAGAACTCACTCCAGTATGTCCATGACTCTTTTGTCCTGGGGAGTCCAGAGCCAGACCCAGTACTCTGGATGCAGCCACATCAGGGCTGAGTAGAGAGGAAGGATCATCTCCCTTGACCTGCTGGCAGTACCCTGCCTAGCGCAGTCCCAGAGACTAATGGTATTCTTTGCTACAAACACACGTTGCTAACTCATGGTCAATTTGGTGCCCACCAGCACTAGCAGGACCTTCTTTGCAAAGCTGCTTCACTGCCTGTCAGCATCCAACAGTATGTCATTCCTCCCTGAATGCTGGATTTAGCACTTCCCTCTGTTGAGCTGCATTAGGTTCCTGTTGGCCCTTTCCTCCAGCCTGTCCAGGTCCCTCTAAATGGCAGTACAGCTCTCTGTTATATCAGTTACTGCTCCCAGTTTTGTATCATAAACAAACTTGCTGAGAGTTCACTCTGTCTGATCATCCAGATTATTAATGATGATGATCTTATGCCCTGGTATGTTGTCCCTCTGTCTGCAAATAGCACTGATATACACCTTTGGCTGAAATAGGAATTTTAACATTAACTGCGGATATGGTTTTAGACCTCAGTCAGCACCTTTCAGTGGATGAAAAGAACAATAGATGCTTTGACTAGATGATTCCAGTAAAATCTTGATGTTAAAGACATGCAATAATGGTAGAACAAGACTGCCATGTTACAAAGTGTATCAGACATTCCTATAACTTTTTTTACAGCCTGATATCATCAATATATAAGGTATATACAATAATTCTTTATTTTTTTAAATTCAGTTTTCTGCCAGAAGTGCTGAAAACAGTAATAAATATTTTACTGCATGACTCATGCTGCTTGGAACAAATTTTAATGAATTACATCTTAATGCTTCAATCCAAGCATTAAACTGTCAAAGTTATGATTAATAGAGTTGCATTCTAATAAAGGGAAAAAAAAACCTCTATAAGAGAAGAGAATTTTGTTCATCATTACTAAGACAGTGGTATGGTAAGCTTACTGCATCATCAAGTGTTTTGTAATAATAGAAATATATAGAAAATACATTTTATGGAAATAGAACTGAATAATATACTTTTGAAAAGCCATAGTTTAGCAGTGATGAGCTTCTTAATATTGCTACTGCAATAAAAAGGGGGAGGAACAAATATCTGCATTAGGGTCATAGAAGCACTACTTGTTAACCAAAATACAAAATTTTAGGGTCTAACTGAATTGCACATTATCTATTTCAAGAAAATCAAAATTTTTAACACATTTAAAACTTCTAGGTTTTGTTCCGGCATGAAAACCAAAAACATTTAGCTTCAGGTTGACCTGATTGCTTCCACAATTTTTTCGTTCAGCCAATGAACCAAAAAATCAATTAGTTGCACAGCCTTGTTTTGATGGTTCTTTTCTTACTTGACTGGTCTCAGGGAGAGTAAACAGCACAACGGTCCCAAGAGTAAACTACTATCAAAAGTAGTTCTCAAACTAAATACATTAACACATAGAGAGAACCCTTACTTCAGATTGATACCTTCTGGAGGTAGTTATTTATGTGAATGTGACAGAATACCGTGGATCGTCCCTAATTTATTTTTCTTTTCATCACTACTAGACACTTCAAAAAGGTCAAACACAAATCAAACTGTATTCCGCCTCCAGCTCAGAGAAATAACATGGATTATATTTCCAGAACTTTAATCAAGTATCCACACAATTTATTTGTTGTATTGAAGAAGAATGGAGGCATAGAGGTGAGATTTGAAGTATTTTATCATTTAGATCTAAAAGATTTTGCTCAGGTTGGAAATGTGACTTCAAATTTGTGCAAGATATACTTGAGGATTAGTTAGCTGTCAGATGAGTGAAGAAGTGCATCTCTGATGCATCCTGGTTTACTCTTTACTTTGTGCTTTGGTATCAATCATCTTGCTGTGAGGGAGTTTGGAGCAGAGTACACACACATAGACACACACACAAAGCCATACTCTTTAAATTCTAATTTACTTAACCCATAAATAATTTAACCTTAATTTACTTAATAGTAAAAGATAACACTTTTCATTTTACTAATGAGTCTGCAGTAATAAAATGTGTGAATGGTAAATTAAAAAGAATTTTTTTCTCTACAGAAGGCGAGGGAGTATCTGCTACAAATAAATAGTAGCATTACTTTTATGCTTGTCATCAATAAAGTTAAGAAGCAAAAAAAAAAATTGTTAAATTTGTGCTAAAACAGTTAATTTGAAATATGCATTTCCATTTTGTCAGGAAAACTGAGGTCTGAACTAGACTTATTAAGCTAGGGTTTAGCAACCATGAGGGAGATATTGTTACATTGTTACAATTACTAAGCACACGAAAAATTCATAGAATAAATTCTATATTTTAAAGAGAGAACCATAAAGAAGATCACAAAGTCTTCTCGCTAAGTTTAACAACAACTTTTGTAGCCTTTTTTCTCCATAACAAGAAAGGAGTAACTGCTTTGGCCTTAGCAGAAGGTAACAAATAAGATAATTTTTACTTCTTTCTAGAGCACACTGCTAAATCAAACTGGTGTATTTTTCTCCATATTAGTGAACAGAGAGATAAGAATCACTGTAAAAAGATGCTGAACAGGAAATGCACATAAACAGCTACTCCACTAGTGAAGTAGGTCAAAGGCAGAACCATTAGTGTCTCTAGCTAAACTCTTCAAACAGTGCCCACTTATCATTATCATATCACTTTCTGATATCTCAGGGTCCTGACTCCGTTTTTATGCAATTGACCTCTCCATAAGAGCTCTCTGAAGAAAGTCATACAGTAAGATTTTTCGTAGATATTTAGCTCTAATTTGACCCATCAAAGGCATTTGACCATATTACAGTAACACATATATCAATCACCATATTCATAGCTGAAGGAGACTAGTAAATAGGGATCGTTTGTGCCTTGCTCTAAAAAAGAAAAACCAAAACAACTCCAAACCTAAACTGAGATTACTAATGAATCTCTAATTTCCTGACAAAGACATAAGCATTTGAAATCTCTTATATATATATATATATATATACACATACACACATATATACGCATGCATGTAAACTCAAACAGTTATGTATTTTTTCAGCAGTACAACATGATTATCAAGTTCTCCAAAGATGAACTGCTTATGTCCTGCTCCATGTACCTATTAATTTCTATTAAAAAAGCATTATTATTTTTTGCATTTATTAAAAATATCTACATCCAATTTCAGTAGGTCAGAGTACTATAATTTTTGCTTCTCCTCCAGCCTAATGCAGAAATCTTGACAAAACAACATTGAGGTATAGTAGGATGACTAAAGGTTTAATACCATGGTCATTGCTTTGTTTGTATAGACCCTGGAGAACTTTGAGTGGATACCATCATCAAAATCAGAGAGCTCGTGATGATTTATTCTTTAAAATTATAAATAATTTAAACGAACTGAATTGAAGTGAATAAAAGCAACATAGTCTTTAAATATTTTTTTTCTTGAAGAAGGCACATGTTGGCTGCCATCCTCATATCATAATTTCTTTTCATAATACACAGCTTCTAAGTACTTTTGATTATTTAACAAAATACCTCAAAAAAGAGGACTGTTGCCATCTTGCATTTTCAATTATTCCAAAAGATTTGTATCATAGACTTCGGGACACAAAGAGTTTGTTGTCAAAAACAGATTCAGATTTTTAAAGTACTGCTAAACCCATGATTTTAGCTTCAACACAGAACATTTATCAAATCATCGTGCCACACTTGATTTTTCGCAGGGGATATCTTTAACACAATTTAAATTAAAAACAAGCCCATAAAGAAAAACAATTTTACCAAATGCATACCTAAGATACTTTTTTAAGTTAAAAACTATGTTTTTCTCCCAGCTGATATCTTTGCCTTGCAATCTACATTTTGCAAACACAGGTTTGTTAAACTTGCCAAGTAATGGATGAATTACTCAACACCTTTTTTGCACATATGGCAAATAAGACAAAAAATTAAGAAGCAAAAGCATTTGATTTTAAAATATAAGCATTTACAATGATAGGTGTTTGAATGGAATGAGTTTTAATACAGAGCTTCCTACATTTAGTACAATGTCTTATCCTTTACCTGAGCTGAAGTCATTTTTTTTTTACAAATGATCTTTTAAACCACACAAAAAAGTTTAGAAAAAGTGAAATTGAACATTGTTATCACCTACGTTTAATTTCTTTCCATTTTTATTCTTTAATTTTGGTAAATATTATTGTTAGAAATTAAAAAATGAATTAATTTATACCCATTTATTTATATCATTTAAGCTGTTTAAAAATGCTACGATGTATGTACTAAAAAGTTACTGTTTAAGATAAAACTGTCGGCAGATAATCACATTGTTGCTCTAATAGAAGTATTGTCTATGTCACATGGCAATACAGTCAACAAAGAAAATTGCCAGTCATCCCAAATTAATACCTGCATTTATTTTGTCTCTTTGCAAATGAAACACTTACTAAGTCAACCAAAGAATTTATAACGATTGAGGAGTTTCCAAGCCGACATGGCAGATGAAAGCTAAGAAAAGTTATAAAGTTTCTTTCTATCCCCTCATTTGGAGTTACCAGCCAGACTAAATCACCACCACCTTACGTTCAAAAATAGCTTTAGAACAAAGCAGCTCATATTTTTCAATTAAAAGCAGAAAATCAGGACAAGTTTTCCAAGCTTGTTGGCTTTTGTAGTGCTGAAGTTCCAGGTGTGCCAGCAGGAGCTGTAAGTACTGGTTTGCAAGCATGTCATCAAGAGTGGCAAAGACAGTTGGGCAGTTCCCTGCGTTGTGCCCAGTTAGCCATATGCATGCTGGAGGCAGCACTTGTTCCTCCCCTTCTCTCATTCTTGCCTCAGCCTCCCATCCCCTCAAAGGTGCATTTTCAGTTTCATTAGTCCCTTGCTGCTTTCCTCACCATCACAGATTAGGACCCAATTTCACACCCCAGCCATTTTGACCTACCACAGTAACCATTACACCCCTACCTTGGCCTTGATCTTGTCTACAGGACAGGAACAGCATTTCTAAATGTTAGCGGAGATTCCACAGCCACATTTGCAAGCCAATTAATCTGAAATTTGAAGCTGCTTTTGTGTACAGTGGTTAGTTACTACCAAACACATAATTAATAACTTGCTGTGTTAAGCTGACAAATTTAGGTCAGTGATTGCAGTATTATAATTCACACCTTAAAGGCAACTGATCACATGAGGACAGCTAACCCTTCACTTGGGTGACAGCCTGAATACAGGCAAAGGGAAGGTGCTACCACACTGAAATGATTGTGTTTCAGTACTGTCACTAGTATAATATTTTAGAAACCATAGTATATAGGATATGCGATTTGATAAGACATTCATAGCATTGTACGAGTGCGTGGTGTAGAAAAAAGAATATTGAAAAAATTGGTTTTGGTAAATATTTTCTTTGTGGTAAATATTAAAAGGATTTGCAGCAAACTAATGTGATCATTGCAAGGCAGCTTTCTTTTTTGAAAATATTTCTTTTATCACAGAGCTATGAACGACTAGGACCTCTCCAAGATTTATTTCAGCAGTCTGCCAGAGGCTACAAGTCCCTAGGCAAGGACTGCCACCTGTCTTTCATTTTCTTCAAAAATTACTGTGGTGGATTAACTTTGGCTGGCTGCCTGGTGCCCACCAAGCTGCTCTCACATGCTTGCTCAGCAGCATAGGAGGAGAAAATAAGATGGGAAAAAAAAAAAAAATGCAAACCCAAAAGTCTACTTCCCATCAGTAGGTAATGTCCAGCCAGCTCCTGGGAAGCAGGACCTCAATATGCATAGTGACTACTTTAGAAGACAAACATCTTAATAATGAATGTTTCCCTTCCTCCACCTTTCTTTTAGTTTTTATCACTAGGCATGACACCGTATGTATGGAATATCTCTTTGGTCAGTTTGGGTCAGCTGTCCCGGGTATGTCCTCTTTCAATGTCTTGCCCACCCACAGCCTGCGAGGCTTTGCAGGGAGATGGAGGGGCTTGAGAGAGAGCCTTGATGCTGTGCAGGCACTGCTCAGTAACAGGCAAAACATTGATGCATTATCAACACCATTCTAGTCACAAGTGCAGAACTATATGGGCTGCTATGAAGAACTCCATTCCAGCCAGACCTAGTACAATCTCCACCCTTATCATTTACACCACACTCAGGTCCCACATAATATGATACCTCTACATGTCTTCTGACATCCCATTGTGTTGATGTCTCATTCCTGAAATCCCCTCTTAGCAACACTTATATTATATACTAAAACCATCTTTACATCCAATGTACAGATTTATACATTCCCGTTAACAATTACCCCCTGTCCCTTAACAGATAGATAGATACTGTTTCCTCATTCCCTAGGCCTCTGCCTCTCCACAAAGCGTCCACAAGCACAGGCAATGACTCGGGCCCCATCTGTCAAGGTGGTGACTCAGGACAGGGTAAGCAACCTGTTGGATGGTGGGCACCAATATCAGGCTGGTTTGATCACCGCTGCACTCACCCAGTTCCTTGCAGAGCTCACTCTTTTTCTGTTCAGGTAGTTCCTTCTGTATTATTTCATATAACATCCAACTTACATCATGGATTATTTTCCCCAAAGGTTAAATCTCATTGAGGTACATACCAGATCTCCCCACCCTTCCACATTATCCACCAAGTGCACCTGGATTCTTGAGAGAAGGTAATCCCACAAATGAATTTGCCTTTTCTCAAGGGAGGAGCAACTCATGCCACCTTCCCTAGTCACTTCCCTGTGTACACTACGGGGATCCTACCTCCTCCCACAGTATGTAGGGCCTTTGTTTAGGCAGGACCAGGATGTTTAGCAAATCTACGGTGTTAATCAACCAAGTGCTGCTAAATTTATATCCCGGTGCTTCCATGCTCCAGTGCACAATGCTCTCAGTACAGGCTTTCACAGTCCGTTATATCAATCTTTCCAGAGGCTTGTGGGTGACATGGGACATGATACACCCGGTTAGTGCCAAGATTCTTGGCCCAGGAGTCTATCTTGCTGATCATTCCTCAGCTCTCCAATTGATGAACCAGCTCATGGATGGAACCAGGAATTCCCACTTGGTGTGGTATTGCTGCCGATGCATTGTCATGGTAACAATCAGCACCTGCTGTTCTTCGACCCGCAGCAACCCCACAACACTGAATTCCACTCGCTCTAAGAGTATTTGACTGAGACAAATACATTTTTGTTATGTGAAACTTGTTCAAGTGTTAAAAATTGTTTTACATCTTATTCAAACCGCCCACAAAAAAAGATTACTTTCTGCCAAGGGACACCTGAAATTCAGTTTGTTTCTTCCAAATTAAATATTTCATCATGTTAATTAAATAACTTAGATTTCATCAGTACACTATTTTCCAGCTAAAGAAAACTAAGATATTGAAGTGTAATGTTTACAAATTTCAAATTTTCCTTTATAAAACACTTGATAAAACTATCACCAATTATTAGTATCAATTATAAAGGCACTGACAATTATGTCTGACTATTTTGGACAAATGTCTGTACTGTTTCCAGCATTTCATGTAGATATGCATGTATCATAAAGTAGAAAATGAAGTCTATTGGATTTCTGAGAAGTGAATCAATAAACTCATAATGGTACTTCAGGGCAACCTTTAATGCAATATATCTTTCTGATTTCATAATTATGAAGTTTATAGAAAACAGTTGTACATTTCTTGAATATTATTAAGTTAAATTCTTTGATATGTCTGTACCCCAGGACCTATTCCTGGGAAAGTCCAGATAGAGTCTTCCCTTCAAAAGAGAAGCCTTTCAAGAAATACATAAACAAAAAGCTGTTAATTTATTCTGAAAAAAAAAGAAAAACTCAGCATGTTTCACAGAAGACGTGCATCAGAATGCTTACTTAAACTGCAATACAGGAGTAGAATCTACTCTGTGTCTGTAGCGTTCATTTGTCCTACATTTCCATTGCTCAAGAAAAAGAAAAGAGGTGGGTTTGCAGTTCTTATTTTGGTTTCGTTTGCTCTGTCGTCTCCATTCTTTACTCTCCTGTACAAGACAGTATTCAAAATAGTAGAAGTAGCACCTCCATGTTTCCAATGGCAGCAAAAGCTTTGTCCCAACCTACTTTCTCACCCTTCACCCTTCTTCTACTAGATGTAGTGTCATGTCCACAGGGTATGGCACCTCAAGAGAAAATGTTAGGATGGAATTCAAGTCCAGCTTTGCACACTTACATGTAGGTGGCTACATGTGTGCTAGGTATCTTACCTTCTATGGAGACCCATCAATGTTATCAGTGAAACTTGGAGAGCTGTTCTCTCGTGTAAGTGTGCCTTTAGGGCCTTGTGGTATCTGATGCATCCACATGGGATTGATAGATATGACAGAAGACTTACAAAGTATCCGTTCCTTTCTTTTTTGGCAAGGCAAGATCCCCTGGGACATTTCTGGCATCTGAATAACACTTTGTGCATGCACTTCCAGGTGAGCTCAATCACTCTCTCTCTCTCCAGTTGCAATGATTAGGCTTCCACTGATTACAGCTGAAGTTTAGGCAACACATAGAAATACTTACATGAAAACACTTAAATTATCAAACCCTAGATATCAGCTCCATTAAATAGTGGATGTTAATACTAGTTAAGGGCTATGAATAATGTTATGTTCTCAGACTGGATTTCATATGATTTGCATTGCAATGCGGGGAAACCTCACAAAGAAAGTCAGACAAAGAAAGATAGGATGCTTTTTACTTTAATGAACATTACTAAAAATTGTCACACAATCATTTTACTATACTGGACTAATAAGATAAACTGCCACTGAACTCTTATGCAGAAAGTTTTAAACAAAATCAAAATACTTGGCTCAGAAATCAGTGATAAAAACCTCACCAGCTAGTATCTTCAGAAAGAGAAGAATTACATCATGAAGAATAAACATAAGCAATAGTAGGAAAACAAGTACAGCCACACTAAATCAGGCAAGAGGTTCCTCTAGTTCAGTATTCAGAGTATAACAAGTTTGGGGGGGTGAGGGGTGGGGAGGCAAGCCACAGAGGAAAATGGGGGAGCGGGGGGAGGTGGGTGGAAATCTTCCCTGCTAATCTCCAGTAAATCAATCTTAGTTTGAAACTGGAAATACAGTAGTTAACAATTTTCACATTCTTGTGCCAGCAGCTTATATACTGCAATCATGAACTGCCTGACAAAGTATTTATTTTCATCACTTTTGAGTTTATCACCCTCTATTTTAATTGAACAGTATTTTGTGTTCATATTTTAAGAAAAACAGGTTATCTAATTTCATCTTTTCTGCAATTCATTATTTTATGTAGTTAACATTCTGTTCTCATTCTTCACTTTTCTAGGTTAAATCCTTTGTCTTCTTCCTGTGAGAGTTTTTCAATACCATTGGCCATTTTTGTTAAAATTCCCTGAATTCTATGTGGTGATAAAGTATTATAAATGTAAATTTACAGGGTAAATTGATATAGCATTTATTATTTCATATGAAACTACACTATTGATTTACTTGTACTTTTTCCATTTTTTTTCCACATGGAAAACAATGTTTTCCACATTGTTCTCTTCCTTGTTTCTATGCAGACTAATACTCTTGGGTTTTTTCAGCAACAGAAGAGACATTATCTGAGCTCTCCCCACTGACATCTAGATCACTACTTTGTATTAATATAGCAACTGTAAACCCATGCAAAAGGTAGGGACAGCTGATATTTTTCTTTACAAAAGATACTATTTTGCATGGCATCCGATAACTTTATTTCTATTCTCTTGCTCCATGAAAGTTTTCATAGTTTCCTTTTCTCACCAAATCTAGTAACTAATCTTTTTTACAAGTGAAAATGTGTCAACTATATTAATTTATAAATATATAAATCTTAAACTATAAATAAACATGTGTTGGACACTACATAGGCTAGAGATACTTTCATATTAAACAAAAGAGGAATATTAAAGATTTTGAAACTGTTTCCTTCATAGAAAAATGGCTGTCATTCAGGACAAGACATAAAAGAAAGCCAAAGATGTAAAAGAATCCGTAAAATACTCGCCTACCTCACAGACAACTAATATGACAATAATGTAACTACCACTTACTAAGGGTGAAAGTAATTATCATAAAACAGATTTTATAGACACGAAAAAAAAGGAAGTGTATAAATCAGAATATGAAATTGGAATAATGAAATTCCAGAAGGAATAGATATGTTCAAAAAAAGTAGTAAGATACGTCTGCATTTAAAAGAAAATTTTATTTTTCCAAGGTCCCAGTACATATAAACTGACAGGGAATGCCTTTTTCCCCATCAGTAAGCCCACAGGTTTCAGGAAAGCATCTGAACATGCAGAACTGAAAGCTCTTCTTCAGATTAACAATTTTAAAGTAATTTTTTTAAAGTAATTTCTTACTTTTTCTTATAAAAAACATATACATACATTTATACCTAAAATTGCAGAAAGTAGAGAAAGACTGAAATTTTTAAGTGACAATAATGTCTACCTACATTCTTAATTTAGTAAGCATAACTCCTAACCATATTTGTGTCTTCTGGAACATGCTTTCTAATATTCAGGAACACTGTGTTGTGTTCATCTGCGTCCCTTAACAACCTCTGTAAAATATCAGTTTGGTAGTATATGAAAACTCATTTCTCAGTCATTTCATTCATTATACTCTCAAGTAATTAAATTTGCTTTAATCAAATGGTAAGTATATTTTCCAAAGTCAGACAGAGACTATTTCAATATTTTATCTCCATTAATCTGAAGGAATTTGACAAGTTATCTAACTAGAATTATTTTTGCTACTAAAATAAAATCAAGCCATTGATTCTATCAAAACCAAAAATCTTAATTTCAAGAGGAAGTATGAACTAATTTTTAAAATTAAATTTAAATTTACGTTTAAAGCAATTTAAAAAAAAATAGCCCAGTTATCCAGATGTAATTCCACCACTAATTTCCTAAGTAACGTTGGTAAAACTGGACAACAAACTACCTGATAAAGCAAAATACATATAGCTGGAATTGAAATAAGAATGTCAGAAGCTGTAACAGTCTGTCTCTTGTATTTCCTTAGTAAGTCATTCAAATATTGATGTACAGCGTCTTGCAAATTTATTGTAAAGCTAAGTAAAAAGTTGATAATGAAGTACTTGGTAGCATTTAGAAAGTACAATAGGTGATACCCACAAGGCACTGAGATCAGCTTGATAGCTTAGACCAGCATGTAGCAGCTGGTCAAAGTAGCTGGACAAAGAAAGTCAACGGCCTGTTATTCAAGTGCATCATGGAAGGGTGAGTAAGAGTTCTGGGGTGTTCTTACAGAGATTAAAACCTTCCTTCAGTGCTAGCTAATGCCTTCATTATGAAGAATAAACATGAATTGATAAGAACAAATTGCAGAACTTAAGTCTTCCAAGAAAGCAGACAGCACAGTGACTAGCCTTACTGAGAACAGTGGTAAAAGTGAAATTAACCTTTTGATCTGACCTCCTCAGTCTAGGAGAAGCACCTCTGGGGTATGGCCCCAGGAACTATGAATGCAGAAAAAATCACCAGCTGTGGCAGGAGCCAGTTGCTCTCTTATGGAATGAAGAGGCTAATGCTAGATAGGCTGAAAAGCACTATTTTAGGAATATTTATTACTTGAAATCTTTATGTATTTCAAACAAACTGAGTAAGCCAAATCTTATTTGGCTTCCTTGTGTCGTATGTGGATAGGATAGGAAATATTGGATAAAGAGAAGCAGCACAGACCAGGAATCAGTTGGGCTGACTGGAGGAAGAAAGGATGTTATGAAATTTATGACACGTATACATATACACATATGTCATGTGTTGACACATACGTGCTAACTAATGGTTTAGTTCAGAGCATTTTGTATCTGTTTAGACATCAAAAGTAGACTGTTATAGATTATAGACTTATTTTCCACTCTTTTTTTTTTTTTTCTAGGGGAAATACTCGGTAAATGTAATTCATTATTATTTGTTGAAAACAATGGAATCGTTTAAAATAGAAAACAAAGTATTGTTGTTTTACACTGGTTGATTGTTTCGAAAAATTCTTGCTTACAAATTCAAAGTGCCTACAATTTAAATACTAATAACACTAATACATGGGTGACATATTTATAAACAACAGTTACTGTTAACATAATAATCGTTAGCACTATTGCGTGGTGTCATGGAATAAAGAGATGAATGGCGATTTTTCAGCTTCTTTCTGGAAAATCAGTATTTTTTTACACCTACAAAGGACCTTTGAAGCTCTGCAATTTAGTTGAAAATCAAAGGGCATGGTTTATTTTTATTTCTTAAGCAAGACATTTCCAGCTCATTAACAATATAGCTCTGAATTATTCTTAGATCATTCTTTCTGTTTACTGAAAAAGATGTAAAGGTTATATCTAACAAATTCCTGCTTGCAATGAGGACAGCAATTTAGTGTTGCATAGGGATAGATGTAAAAAAGACAAATAATTAGAGCTAGTGATATTGAAACCGAACTGTATGAGGCCTGTTTTCTTCAAAGAAATTGTGTGTCACCACGGTAAGGGGGAGGAAAGGAGACGGCAGACTGCCAAGGCAAGTTTCTGTTGGGTGACAGTATTCCAATCTAGAAAAATGCTTCTGTTATTTAAGCAAATTTGACAGTAGGCTAATCAGACTACAAAGCTATCCCTCCTTAAGAGATACATATGCCATTATAGGACCATAGACACTCTGACTTTAAAAGATGTTTTCCTGGTTCATAAGTTCAAAGACTACTATAAAATATTTATGTATTTTGGAAAGCACCTTGAACTGTGTTTCTTTTGAAAGTATTTTGAAATGGAGTTGTTGTGATTCAAATTTTTTTGAAAGTTTTTTGCTAGTACTGAAGTTTCTAAGCATGTTAAACATTTCAAGAGTCTCTTATGTCTAGAAAATGTATTGGAGGGGAATCCTACATTAGTGAGACTACAGATACAAGCTAGTAAATCTATAATTAAAACTAGTGTCAGGAAAAGAAAAAGACCAAGAGTATGAAATGTAATATTTTCTCTCACACAGTTTTGACTAATCACTTTGAAAAGCAGCTACCACTGCTCCTCCCCTTTCCATCCCAGGAGAGCCGACAGTCTCTACCATCTACAACTCCTTCAGAAGCAGAAAGAAGTCATAAGACAGAGTGTTCTCCCTTTCCCTTCCCAGCAGGCCATGGAATGCAATGAGCTGAACAGGGTCAACATGAGGAAAGAAGGTTTACTTCTCGTAAAAATGTGTTTGAATTAGATAGGAAACACTGCCACCAGAGATTGAGCATTTGGGTTAAGGATTAACATGGAAGATGCATACAGCAGCAACAGAGGGGTAAGATATCCAAGTAAAGACGAGAGAACAGAGACTAACAGGAGAGAAACTACAGGTCAGAAACCTTCACAAGTCCTTACTTAACTTCCGCATCAAAATCTCATTGGTCTCTCCTAAGCTGAACTTCTTCCAATGTTCCTGAAATTCTCTTTGAGACATCTTTCCTTTCCAATAAACCTGGTTCGGACAAGTCTTTACCTGTTTCTAAATGAATTCTTATCTAATCTAAGTAAATTTGCATTCTCCATGAAAACGTACTTTGTTTCCATTATCGTATACCCTAATAGGTGATTTGATGTTTCATTCCCAGCAGTTTCATTCCCAGCTGTGCTCATGACCTGATGTATGATACTGGACAAGTAACATGCTTTTTGGTACCCTATTATCTCTTTACAATGCATGCACTTTTGGGTAGAGACTATTTTACTATTTTCTGTTCAAAGTTCAAAAGGAAAAGCAGAACCGAGAAAAACAGTTTATTTAGACAACTTTTTCTATTATTATTATTATGTGCTATAATCTTTTGTTCACATATCTCTACACTATCGAATTACATTTGAATTGAAAAAAGTAAAGAAATACTAACTTCATTACATTAAATTTGACTAGATCAGGGCAACAGAAGGTACAGAGCTAAAGCCCTTGTGCCTAAAAGCGTGTTTCCCAAAAATAAAGAAAAAATGTCTGAAAAAAAAAAAAAGAAAAAAAGTAAGTAGAGATACATTAAGCTGATAGTTTCACTTTAGAAGACTTGCCTGGAATACAGGACAATTCCTACCAGTTTTGTTAAATTATTTCCTTACTGTGCTGCACTTCTGATTTCATTGGACCTTGAAAAACTTGTATACAGAAACAGGACACAAAAGACAAATTTTTCTATTAACAGAAATAATTTTATTTTAACTGCTATTTCATAGTCTTTTGTTTTCTATTTAGTCTTCTTAGACCAACAGTTCAATTCAATTCAATCCTAACATGCCCATGACATTACAAACAGTCTTTGAAATTATTATGAAACAATACTTCGAAGCTTTTGAAGTGACAATTTTATGCTTGTATTTCCTTAAATATCAAGGATACTTCACAAATGAATTATTTCTTCTTCCTAATTCTATGTTTTAGTCATCTAATTATATTATATGATTTACTGATCAAGCTGCATATTTTGCTAATCAACCAATACACTTTCATTAGTTGCTTATTTTAATATTTGAGAACTTACCTATTTTTCTGTTTGAGTTACAGAATTCACTGATTCAATTGAATATTTTACTAATCCAGCTGCATGTGAAATCCATGTAGGCACAAAGCTGATTGGCTTTTAGCAATATTCTAAGTACTTTTTTTGGCTTTAAATGTTATTTAGATACAAAATACTCTGGGTTTGGACAGTTTGTCTCCTCTTGCCTGCTGAAGAAATTATCCCTGCACATTCTACTGCAGATCAAGTTTTAAAGTTACACCTCCCTGTCAGGGTGAAATAGCCAATACTGGTGCCACAGTGCCAGGCCACTGGTGCCCATGATAACTAAGTTAAAGGTAGTTCAGGGAAACTTTTTCTACTTTTTAATGATGGCAATCTAGCTAACCTGGGGTTAAATTACCCCAAAACAGACCAGGTATACCGTAACTGAAGAGATGAACTCTGTGCGCATCTGATACGCAGGAAGAAAGAAAGAAAGGAAGCAGAAAGGAACTGAGGCATCTGCACAAGTTCCCTGAAATGTGAGCTGGGGAGGAGTCTTCCAAAGTAGAGCTCAAACTTTTACTTTTCTTAGGACATTTATCTATAGGAAACACCTACATTGAGATACAACTTGTAAGTATAAGAAACTAGCAGTGCTAGTGGTAAATCTCTGAAGGTTCTGAGCACAGGCAGAGAGGATTGTGTGTTGGGAAGTTCAGAATAATTTTTCTGGGTAAATACATGGGAGTTTTAACTCTGCTTCTGGTCATGCGGATAAGAAGGGTTAATGAAAACTGCAGTTGTGTCATTGCTATACACCACTAATTATGGTGGGATTTACAGAAATTACATATTGTAATGCTACATTTTAGTTTGTGGTCCTCGAATTATACATTTGGCATCCTACTTTCCTATAAAATTCTCCACACTGTTGATTTACTGTGCTTTGGGAAACATATGGAAATGACTGCATTTTATTTCTAGTACTGCTGAACTGCTACAGTATATTTGTCATTTCAACAGCTATCATACTTTTACTTAAACACATATATATATGTATATCTACCTTAAAATAACTGCATGGGGACCTTTTTTTTTCATTGAACTTCTCCCTCATTTCTTGACTCAGTATTTCTGTGTTTTCATACCAGCTTGGGCTGAATTCAATAATACATTACCAGTGTCCACTATAAAAGAAATATTTCTGTTAGCTTTCTTACCTAAAAAAAGTGTAGCAGTAGGCTAAAGCATAATCTATTCCTTATAATACTGAAATGAATGTTGAGCAAGTTACTTAAAACTCTACATGAATAAAGTATTGGAATCATGCCCTAAGGGAAAGCTAAGGTTTAATGGTTATACACATAACATTGATACATTTCCTTACATGCAGCATTCAAGAAAATAGATTCCATGCTGAGTGTTTCTTAAGTGCTACTTTAGTTGGAGCAAAGCAAAATTTGGTATCTTTTTATGACCCCTACCATTTCTTATGGGAACAAATCCTACCTTTGAGCTAAGTATTAATCTGTGCTCATAATAACTATCAAAAGTGCACGTGAAAAGGAAAGTGAATGAAGACTTTAAAAAAATCCTGTCCTTAGGTTCTTTCCATCTCAAGTGCAATCAAATAATATTTTGAAATTTAAATAAATAAATGTTTAAAAATTAATCAATTTGAAAATAGTGGTTTGGTGACAAGAGTCACCATACCACTAGGCGCAATGGAAATTGAGGAAATAAAATTTATTTGAAATTCCGCATTGGGTTTTGTATAGAAAGAAAGATTCTTTGCTTTGAAAGAACTAAGAGCTTGTCAAATTCAGGTTACTGAGGTGTCATTGGCTATTAAGTAACTGGCCATGTGTCACTCAAAAGACATGGGAAATAGGTTCCTATTTAGCATAGGGCTTCCATTACTGCAGACTTACGTGTATTTATGCAGCTCACACATGTAAATACGCCTCTGCCTGTACAATTTCACCTTTAAATCTTTTTATATGAAGACATCACTCCCTTTCCCTTTTTGTTGCTGTACTGTAAGAAAAATTGATAGAACAAGCCAAGATTTTTTCATATAAAAAGTGATTTCAGTAAGAAAAACTTTTTATATACAACCTTATTCTGTTCTAAAATTTGGCAAGTCAAAGTTAATGGAAAAATTTTACTGAGTGCAGAAGTGGAAAGAGAATCCTAAGAATATGTTAGAATTCTAAAAATACTTTCTAAAAAAAATCTTTAAAAAAATTACTAAAAATGCAGATCTCTAATGACTGAATTAAAGAAATCAAAACTGGTAATTTAAGTGCTGACAGAAGTTCTTCTTCCGGTGATTCAGAAACAATTCTAATTACACTATGTAATAGGAAAGAAAGTATTTGCATTAATTTTTTTATGCATAAAACAGATATTGATCTGTGAAGACAAAGCCAAGAAGATCAAAATAACACTGAAGGATGGAAGGTATGACTATTCATTATCTTACTTTCTTTTTTTTCTTCCTGGAGATTATACTTTGAATAAATTTCAATTGCATAAAGGTAAGGGGAGATTAAATGTATTTAACAATGCATGAAAAGAATGTAATAATAGTGCCCTTTTTATCACTTAATACATAATGTTATTAAAAATAGTTTTAGATATTCGGTTTGTATCATAAAATCACAAATCCTGAACACAGTCAGAAATCACCCTTTAATTAAAAACTGAAAAGAAGATTTTTAATTTTTTTATGTGATAAAACTGTTTTAACTTGGAGTTACAAATGTCAATAGCTCTTATTCTAAGGATTTTTTTTATATTTTCTTTCTTACATCCTCTCTTAAAAGTTACATTTTCATTCAAACATGAATGATTTTGCTAGAACCACCACAGGTATAAATGAAAACTTAAAGTACAATATGAGAAGCTCAATTAGGAGACAATTTTAAATTACCTCTGTATAAA
The DNA here is from genome assembly GCF_964199755.1 of Larus michahellis. NCBI lineage: Eukaryota > Metazoa > Chordata > Aves > Charadriiformes > Laridae > Larus > Larus michahellis. The sequence continues at coordinate 47,465,057 of NC_133896.1, forward strand.
CAAGATATATTTCCTATTTACTTTTCATTTATGTGCAAAGAAAGAAAATGAAGGACTGTTATTAAAGACTGTTCCAAAATGTGATATTATCTTTGTCTCAGCAGGAATTGCAAGAATCAAAGAAAAACTCACATATTTTGACGTAGAAAAGCTACTAATTGAAAAATGTCCCACTGTTTCATCTATTTTGACTGCATGTAATATACTAATCCACTTTTATTTATAGATGAAAATAATCAGCAATTATATTAAACCTCCCAAGCCACATTGCTAGAATGATATGCAGTCTGCTCATAAATATCCCTTTCTTTTCCACGTTTCCATGTTTCTGTCTGAGTCAGTCAGTATGGTTCCCGATTTTTTTTTAAAGTGGATCAAGGAGACACAACATCTGGGCATCACCTCAAAAAGTGAAAAGGATTTTGTCACATTGTCACATTTGTCATTATGGATGAGTATCAGTGAAGGCCTTTTGCAAGTATTACACAGCAACATAAACTACCCCTTTAATCTTTTCTAAAATTGAGTCTATGATAAAAAGAAGTGGAAAAAATGTTGCTGACTTTCCTTACAATTCTTTTGGACCCCTATAAGGACCATTTTGAACCATTACAAGTTGAAAAAGCACACTATAAAAAGAAAGTCCAGGAGAAACAAACCTAAGTGGTCCCAGTTCCTCCCAGCTGTTATAGAAAGCAATCCAGCTTCCAGGCTCAGCGTGGAATATTATTGTTTTTCTTCAGATTTAACTCCCCTTCCTCTCTTTCTGCAACATCTTTTCTTCAAGAGGCTACCCACAATGTCTCCACACACCTTTAGTAAATATTCCAATATTAGCAGCAAGACCACAGTACGAACGAGGACTAGCAGTAAGATTTCATGGACAACCACAGAGCCAGACAATGTGCCTTGCCCTGTGATATGCTACATAAGTCTTCACTGCCAGCTCTATTTTGTGAGATACCATAATTAGATTCCTCCTGCTAACCTGAACACTTAAAAGGCCGGTCTGCAGTACTGGTCAGATGAAGCATCCACTGGCAATAACATGAGCATTCAATTGTGGGAGCCGAGTAGATGCTAGCATCTATAAATCCCACCTCACTTATGCATCAAAAATATTTAGTGTTCTGGAAAGTCAGTGAAAGCATCAGGGCTATCCTTATACCTCTGATATTGAGGGAAAAGCGAAGAGAGAGCTGATAAATATTATCAGCACAATTGGTTTATTTCAGTGTCTTAAATTAGTTCTATAATAAATACAAAAGTGAACATTGTAAGTTGTCTGTGGTTATGATTTATCAAGGATGAAGGAAAATGAAATGCAGCCCTTTCTTCTTTTCTTTTCTTGTGGTCCAGAGCATGGATTTTAATCAAAATCTGGTTATAAAGCTATCTGTCAATGGATTATCTCTGAACTATAAACAATTCTATAGGTTCTCCTGGAGAAAAATTCTATTTTATGTCTCAGCTAATCTAACAGTTGACCATTTGCTGCTGCTTGTTCTCCTTTCTTCCTACATCATTTTTCCATTTGCATACTCCTGAACCCTTCTTTGAAGTGACTCTGGCACTCATCAGGCCTTTTATTGATCTGATCCAATGCACCAGGATAGGAAAAAAAATTAGCCTTTGTCAAGTTACTTTTTGATCACTTTAGCAAACCCACTCAGTGCAGGGTCAGAAGCTCCCCAGAAAAAGAAAACTGGTCATACTCAGAAGAGAAGGTAGAGCAGGGAGTAAATATTTGATATCCATGATCTATCAGATTGACAAATGGGATATAATTTTATTCTGAATCTCTACTTCAAAGTTGTTTCACTCTCTGTAAACAATTAAATCTCCATCCAGTCAGAGAATGACTATTGCTGGTGCTTATAGTACTTGCCCAATAACTGATCCTTATGGAACACATATTTCCCATTAAATTAATAGATAATTTTATTTTCATATGAATTTTCATATTTACCCTTCATTGGTCCTATTCATTGTCAAACTAATATGTCCTTTGACTGATTCAAAATGTCCTCCTGAGTTTGTGTCCAATACCCTTCTACATAGCTCCTTAACTTCCTCAATATACGTCTCCTTTTTCCTCATCCTCAATTCCTAACTCCTTTCTGATTTTCCATGCAAATTTCCATATCTTCTCTCTCACTCTCCTCTTCCCAAACACATTCAAAGTACCCACATACTTCCCCTTTTGATACACATCTTGTCCATTCCTCTGGTGTCAAATTGTCTAATCCCTAGGCCCTGCACCACTGTTGGGCCAGTACCTCATGGTAGGTGTATTGTGGCTACCAAGCAGAGTCCTGCTAAGCATAATGCTTACACCTAAGTACAATTCACTTTTTCATAGATTTTTTTTCACAACAGTATGCTTGACTCCTGTTCTTGACTGCCTAAGATACAACAGGCTCAAGGAGGAAAAAAAAAAAGCATAATTTTCCAGACCACTGCAGCCACTCTAAGATGGACAGTTATAACATGTCCTGTTGTCTCAAGCTTTGTCTCAACATCTACATCACGCTAAGAACAAGGGCTTTCAACAAAATCTCTACAGCCAGTCATCCCTGAGCATATACTTCTCCCACGTTAGCAGCAATTGCTAAAATCACAAGCCTCTTGGTAAACTCAAACGTGTACCACGTCTGCCAAAAGATAACTTACACTGACGTACAATCTGTAAAATACTGACGATCTAAGATATAATGAGGGAATTATCAAGTACTAACGCAACAGTTCTACCATAACTGCTCACAACGACTCAGTTCTAGAGGAGGTAAAAGATATAAATAGCAATGAATACTGTTCGTTAAAAAAAATAATCAACATGAAGCATTGCAAAGGATATGTGTGAATAAACCTAAGGACTCCATACTTTTTTTCTTTTTTTTTTTGCCTATGGCTTCCAATGTAACCTTCGTTTATCTGCTTATTACATATGGTTTGCCACTTTTCAGCCTTTTTCTTTAGCTAACTATTAAGACATAAGCATCCTCATAGCCAAAGTTCTTTAGGAAGTTAAATCAATTTTTACTTACACAAAAAAGTGGTTTCAGTGTCTGTATAAACAATTTCTGAAAGACAGTTTATTTCAGAAGCAGAGTTCATGAAGATTTAGGAGAATAAAGAGAAAGTGATGAAAAAAAGATTCATCCTGAACAGGATATATGGTTATCTTTCCCATCTCAGTGCTACTTGTGGATATCCAAAACTCAGTACAGCAAGCATATTTCCTCAAGTCTTAGAGGGCCCCTGAAAATGAAAAAAAAACCTTCTTTCATGAAACACATTAGCTCAGCTTTTCACATTTAAATATGTATTCATTTTCTGGACTCTGGAATTCTAAACCCTAAATTAAATATTTGACATTTTTGAGGAAAAGAAAAAAGTCTAGACAGTCCAGTATGCAACATCCTGATTATGCAGTAACTTGAGCAACCTAGGCCATTCATGTCTGACATCACCAAATTCAATGCTTCATGAGTAATCCATAGAGATCACCCTTCAGCATAGCCTGCAAAAATTCTTTCTCACAATGAAATTGTAAATGGCATGGAAAAACAAGGAACCCTTTCCACTAGAAGTCCCATCTCCTGTGATGAGGGGGTTAAAGTATGAACCTATCGTGATTATTATTGGTTTTTTATTCAAAAGGAAAACACTTATCACTCAGATTGAGTAATATTACTTCAGCAGAGGAAGATAAAGTTCTGTAGGGTGCTGCCTGTATTTGTAGTGAGGTTGCCTGACAGCACTATGAGAGACCTCTAATATTTTTAGTTTCAGAGGAATATATAAAGTCAGTTATGGCCTCTGTTTCATGTATTAAAGGGAAAGAGAAGATTGAGAGTAAGAATAAATCTACGTGCAAAGAAAAAGAAAGGGAAGGAAAGATGATACGGGCTACAGTGAAAGTACAACAATTCTAACGTAGGTTATGTAGGTAGAATAATATGTGACTTGCCAGGACTATGCTGTTGTGTACCCATCACTGCAAGCCAACGTTCTTTCCCAGTGTTCATGGCCCCAGCCTTTGACGTATCATGACATTATTTGTCAAGGCTTTGTCTGAGGGTTAAGAAAAGCGTGCAGCAGTATTTCTTAAACTGTATATGGCAGGATGATCTTTCGGTTCTTTATTTGCATAGCGTCTAACAGGCAGGGCCTCTTTCCTATGAGTGTGGTTCATAGGTGCTATGGCTGTACAATAATAAGTAAAAGAGGAAGTGCTGTTTTTGGAGTTCCTTTGATTTCAGTTCTAGTGATGTTTGATCTGCACTTTTTTCAGTGGAGTAGGGAAGAAGATACCTAAGCTATAGAGACGAAGATCCCATAAACCCCTTATAGCTAACAGCAAACTTGCGACCAAACTGTATTAGAGTGGTTGGGATTTATGGAAGCACAGTTTGGTGGGTTTCAAGAACAGCTACTTCTCAGCTCCCTTGAGACATAAATCTGTTTCAGGTAAAACAGGAAAGATGACCATTATCAAGACATGTTCATGAGATATGACAGCTGTCCAGATGGAAGACACACCTTTTATTAATCTACTCCTCAAAACATTAATATGCATTCTGTAACTAGCCTTATGAATTTAACACTATGTTTTCCATCAGTGTATTTTTACGGTTTACAGGGAATGACTGTAATAATAAATCCAACTGAAAATCACAGGCATTAAGTCTTTACTTTTCAGAATCTATCTTTGCAGAGAGTTATAAACCACTGAAGGTGAATCCACAATACCAGAATGCTTCCTTATACAAAGAAACAATTGCTCAACCCTTAAAAGAAACACAGTCATTTCAAATGCAGTTCTGGTTACATCCTACAAAATTTTCAGCCCTAATCCAAAATTCAAAACTCATTGTAAAAATACTTTTGGAATAAGTGTGTGATTATTAACAAATGTATTATAAAAATTGTTTAATTGTGTCACATATTTTTGTACAAAATTCTCAAAAACACTGAAGTGTATTCTTATAGATAGTGTGGTGAGCAGGACTAGTGAAGTGATTGTCCCCTTGTACTTGGCACTGGTGAGGTGGCACCTCAAATACCGTGTTCAGTTTTGGGCCCCTCACTACAAGGAAGCTATTGAGATTCTGGAGCATGTCCAGAGAAAGGCAACAAAGCTGGTGAGGGGTCTAGAGAGCAAGTCTTACGAGGAGCAGCTGAGGGAACTGTGGCTGTTTAGTCTGTAGAAAAGGAGGCTGAGGGCAGACCTTATTGCTCTCTACAATTACCTGAAAGGAGGTTGTAGGGAGGTGGGGGTCAATCTCTTCTCCCAAGTAACAGGTGATAGAACAAGACGAAATCACCTGAAGTTGCGCCAGGGGAGGTTTAGGATGGATATTAGTAAAAATTTCTTCACTGAAAGGGTTACCAAATATTCGAACAGGCTGCCCAGGGAAGTGGTGGAATCACCATCCCTGGAGGTATTTAAAAGATGGATAAAAGTAGTTCTTAGGGACATGGTTTAGTGGTGATTTTAGTGGTGTTGGGCTGATGGTTGGTCTCAATGATCTTAAAGGTTTTTTCCAACCTAGAAAATTCTATGATTCTATAAACTATACAATTAATTTGAATTAAGTGTTTATAAATAATAAAAATTCCAAAATTAATACTTCATTGACACTGTTATTGATTCAGTATTGTATAACTAGCATACTATAAAAGATATAAAGAACACTATGTTTGTCTTTTTTTTCTTCCTGATCATTATAATGTACATGGTTTAGAGAATTTTGTAACGTAAATTATTTTCACATTACAGATCAGGCAGTGAATCAATAGCACAACCGATAAAGAAACGTTGATCTTCCACATTGCTGTTCAAGGCACTAGTCAGTAGATAATTTTCTTGGATCTAACAAAAGATCTATATTAAGTAAAATATGTTGATTTCTGAGCATAGAATAAATAAAATAACAAAATTGAAACTGATTCTCTAGCTAGAGCTGATTCTCTAGCTAGAGCACCTCAGAAAGGAGCAGATACAAAGCTAAGATGTGGATAGCAAATACAGGAAACATCACTGTTAACAGAGGTGAATGCTGTATAAGTTACGCAAAAGGTACTAGAACTAAAGGAAAAAGAAAAAGGAAATTTTTTTATGCCATTCATAACCAGATTTAAAGAATAACACAGAGAAGATCTATCTAATGTATTACATCTACTTCTATACAATTCATTCAGGAAAATTGCAAAGATTAATACCATATACAGAATCAAACTCTTAGCTATTGTGTTACTCCTTTTCTCTTCCTCAGTAATATGGCATTGAAAAAGAAAGTACTTTCAGAAAAGTATTACTACCTTAGGCAGTTTAACCATTAGGCAGTTTTCAAACAAGCTTCTGACTAAAGACTGGAAATGAGCCACGTACTTAAAGAAACAAACAAACAAAAAAAATAAAGGTAGAAAAATAAAGATCTAGAATAATCTCCATTTTGCTGGATATGAAATGCTGAAGGTTTGTGGAACAAACCTACCTTAGTGGCTTCATAAATGTGCATCATAAAAAAGTATGAAAAAAATTAAATATTTTGGGTTCAGTATAGTATAAGGAAACATCATGGTTATTAGTCACAAGAAAGAGCCAGGCAGTTTACACCAGAATTATTATTTGTAACAATAATTTTAGATAGTGCTCTTCTGAGAAACCATCCAGAGGGTATGTATTAAAAGGAACAGTCTGCCAGTACACTAAAGAAAGACAAAAACTACTGTACTTAGTGCAAAAAAACCCTGAAACTAGAAACAATATACAGCTGCAGGTTGTGTTAACAGGAGTAAAATGTCAAAAGAGAAGAGACATTATCACTATACAAAATTTTGTTGAAAATACACTCCTCCAACTGTTTCTGTAAACAGCTGGACAGAAAACTTTGGTAAATGAAAACAAACAAGGTGAAGGACTGAATGTATGCATTGCCTTTTAAAATCTGTCTCTATAGCACAGTGGCAGAGTAGGCAACTGAAATCAAAGATCTCTATTTACTTCATCAGAAAGACACTGTTATCTGTCAGCAGCTTTTATAATGGAAGTCATATGAAAATAAATATATTTCACTAGTTTTACTGTAGAAAAGCATGGTTGTACCATAGGCAAAACCATACTGATCAAAATATAAAATTCAAAGTAGCTAATAATTTACTGGTATAACAGTCATTGAAGTTTAGGGAAAGCCATGTAGGTCTCTCACATTTGTGAATATTTATGATTAACAAAAAGTGACTGTGAACTGACAACATTTTCTGAAACGAGAAATTCAGGAGACTCCATCATCTAGAAGTAAAATCACAATGATCTTTCTTTTAGTCTACTGTTAGCAAAAGTTATGTAAATCTAGCTAGGCAAATAAAAAAAACTTGTTGATATATTTACCTGATGTCCTCCTTTTGCCCCTGCTGTATTTAAATGTGGTACCTGGTACTTCCCTCCACTTCCGAGATACGACAGATTGCTTTGAAACACTACAATTTATTATAAACTTGCTTAATGTTTCATTGCACTCTTCTGTAAACATATACATTCTTAAAAAACAGTAATTGCAACTATATACATACCTCCTACCAGTTTTCCCCAGGGCTTTATATTCAACCTCACAAAAGATTTGGTAGGAATTCCAGGGGGAATGTTATTACCACTCTCAGAGAGAAGAAGAAATTTGTTTAAGTAAGAGCTGACATTTCAAACAGAGTCTTTGTGGTACCTACCACTGTTATGAGGGATTTCTTGCCCTATCATGCTGGATTATTTACAGAGAATGTCTTTATAAACAAAACCTGGAGGACTCCAAAGAGCTGGAGGGCCACCAGATGCTCTATAAGAAAGAAGAGGCCTCAGAGAATATCTTGATCAGTGTAACTTTGATAGTACTGGAAAGCTACTGGAATATGTTCTTACTGTCTGATGCTTTTCAGTTTCCAGGAGACCAGGTGTCCTTTCAAAAAGAATATTAGGTTGGTTGACATAGTATGTTATAGACAAACCCAAACCACCTTTTTTAATAATCTCATTATCGTCTAGGGTCATATGGATTCATTGTTTAATTCAAAATGATCTTGAAAATTATTCACATAGGCAATTAGGAGTGAAGGATTAACATACTTGGAATAAGGATTAGTATACTCAAAAACAATATACTACTTAAATAGCTCATGTTGGAGACATAGAGCTACTGGAGAGAGTCAGCAAAGGACCACAAAGATGATTAAGAGACTGAAGCATCTCTCCTATGATGAAAGGCTAAGAGATCTGGGACTGTTCAGCCTGGAGAACAGAGACTCCGGGGAATTTTATTAGTGTATATAAACACCGGAAGGGAAGATACATTGAGGATGTCAGTGGTGCCCAGTGACAGGACCAGAGGCAATGGACAGAAAGTGAAACACAGAAAGTTCCACCTGAACATCAGGAAACACTTTTTTACTGTGAGGGTGACTGAGCACTGGCACAGGCTGCCCAGGCAGAGTAGGGTCTCCCTCCTTGGAAGTATTCAAAAGCCATCTGGACACAGTTTTGGGTAACTGGCTCTGGGTGACCTTGCTTGATCAGGCGACATTGGACCAGGTAACCTCCAGAGATCGCTTCCAACCTCAAGCATTCCGAATTTTGTAATTCTATGATTGTGTGATATTGGCAACTAAATATATATTAAACCCTCTTTAGCATACTTAGCCTAATTTACAACAGTATGTTGTGACTTCTAAAGTTCACCAAAGCATTACTTGATGACATCACTATAAAATATACCACCACTCTTGTGTATCCTAATTCCCATAGTTCTCTAACATTTCAATTCATAATTTAGTCTGTTAGTTATTCATTTACTTTTATAAGTAAAGACCATGGTGCATTTCTATCCATAGAGAAACCTTTCCCCCAAAATATTCTCAAAATTTATTGCACATAATACAGTCCTTCAACACACAACCTTCAGAGAAAAGGATTGGTTCTTCCACTACAATTTCCATTAGTAGTTAAACAATGTTATTCACCCATAACTGGGAATTAAAATTCCTAATTTCAGCTGAAATAATATGAATGAATAAGATTATTAATACATGGCTCTTGAACTGTTTCACAGTTTGGGAAACTGAAGTGCGGTTGGATTTGAAGGATTTCGTTGTGATCACAGGAGAATAATGGCAGGGACAGAATAAAAGACTAGTCAATTAACTTCCAGATGTGAGTTGTATTTAGTCAAAGACTGCTCATTCCTTAGGTTTGTCCTTACTCTCCTCCTCTATTGCATCACTTGGAAGTCAATGAAAGACCAAAACTATCAGTAACCCTAAGCTGAAGAGTAGGTGTGCGGTTATGACATCTATACTTTCCAGAAGACAACTGATTAATGTCATTCTTAGAATCACCAGATCTAGGAATCGTAGAATCACAGAATGGTTGGGGTTGGAAGAGACCTCTGAGGTCATCTGGTCCAACCTCCCCGCTCAAGCAGGGCCACCTAGAGAGATGGGTGCACAGGATTGTGTCCAGACAGCTTTTGAATATTTCCAAGAGGAGAGACTTCACAACCTCTCTTGGCAACCTGTTCCAGTGCTCAGTCACCTTCACAGTAAATTAGGGTAAATGAGTGAACAATTTTCTTAAACTCTAACCTTCACAGAATGACTCTTTCCTGAATATTTTTAGTATTTCACATTGCTTCAAAGAAGTGTTAACAGTTTTGGCAGTCAAGAAACTTTCTGTACGCTTTCTGTCATCTTCACCCAAATCTTCTTTTCTGCTAATAGCCAACACAGCCTTTCACCATCTAACCTCCTTCTCAAAAGTTTCTCCCATCCCACACACTGACAGTTCCAGGACAAGTTTAATTGGATTTCCAAATCTTTAAGGCACTATTTTGAAGTCTTTAACACTCTATTATATTTCTGACAGAGGCAAGCATTGCTATTGCAGATAGGAAAGTACTGTAGCTCATATAAACAAAAGGTTCAAAATAATTTGTAAAACCAACAAAGGCTATATTGCTGTGGATTAATCATTAGTATTGGCTAAAAAGCAGTGATTCTCAGAAAAGCAATGAGCAAGTACAAAGGAAAGGACTTAAAAATATTTTTTAAAGAAACAAACAACCTATGAACATATCAGAGCAATTCACTAGTAAAAAGGGAAGGGAGGGACTTGCCAGATAATTGATGGCCAGTCACAAAACAAAGACCGGCCCAGGGATTTTTTGAGATAGCATTTTGTTGTTAGTATTGAGCCCAGATTTCTAGGCTATAGACTTTTTTCTCTGCACAACATAGAAAAATATCATTTTTTGGACAAAAATATAGCAGCAACCCTCACTGTTGTCAAAGATGCTCCCTCAGACAGCCGAGATCAGTTGCATTTGTGGCTGTCACAGTCATGAGAGCAACTGGTTTCCATTATATTTAGACTAAAAAAACTCCACAAAAGTAACAAGTAGTAGGGATTAGCATTTTAAATTCTGGCCACTAAATCTATCTAACACGATTTAAATTTCAAATCCAGACCAGTTGTTATGAAAGACACCATGGTGGTTCTGTTTGTCTTTTTTATTTGTTTTGGCAAGCAAGAAATAGTTAGTTCCAGTCCTTTGGTTGAATTCCAGTTTAGTAATTAATTACATTCTGTCCACTTAAACGATCTTAGAAATTTCATGGGGAAAAGTCACTCCTCCCTTCTTCCCTAACTGTAACATATTGCTGCTTTCTACTGTTCAAATACTAAACTCATTATATCCCAAGGCCATGACTGAGTAAACAGAATGAATTCTAAATGAAACTGTTTTACAGGGAGTGCTTAGGGATTTCTCTTGAAGACAATGTTCTAGACATACAGCATGAAATTGTTATCATTAGAAAATAGAAAGGTTTTCCTTTCAAAAACATATTGTTCGCTATGTTGAAATTGTCTTCTAAAATGTGTTTTCTTCTTTATTAAAAGTAGAAAAAAAGCTTAAAGTGCAACAAAATGTTAAAGAAATTCTGATTTCTGACTTTTCTTTCTTGTTTTTTTTTCTTTGCAGTACCACAGGCTAACAAAGGTGCAGGTGAACATTAACTTACCCGATTGCACTAGTTTCGGGCAAGTGTTGCTTTTTAGATTTTGTCATTTATCAGAAAGAAATCTCTGGTTGTCACTAATCTTCTGAGGATCAAAAGGTTGGTGAAGGAAATTGAAGTCAACATCAAAACACACCTTCTGTGAAATTTTATTTTCCTCTCTAAGGGTTACTTTGAAACTTTAAGAATCTCTCTCCTCTACTCAGTTCTGTGTCCCATATTGAGATGAGTGATCTCATAGATGTCAAAGGCTAAACATCTAAGGTGCAACATATTCCCAATATTGAGTGACAAATGAAATCCTTCTCATCAAAAAGAATGATTGTCATCACAAAGGAATAAATTAGTAGGAAGTGACGGGGGTGCTCGATGCTCTAAAAAGATGCTGTAGTTTAGGCATTTTTAGTCCTCAGAATTGCAGTAGTGACAAACCAAATACATTTCAGAAAAACAGTGAGGCCAGATACTACAGTTATTTTACACACAAAAATCTTGGGAATCCGGTATTATGACCATTTCAAATTCAAGCCTTGAAAACATCTCCTTTAAAAGGGTAAACTATCTCATGATTCTTTACAATACCCTTATACATAAACCTAATCTCTTCATCATCCTCCTTTGAAATAAAATACTGCTGTCATTATGATCCTGATAGAACCTGCATGTCAGACTAATTTTTGTATCAGTCAAATCATATGGTCTTTTGGTCTTCTAACAGTTCATGTGATGCTGTCCATTCTTTCCAGGCCTCCTCTTCCATATATTCTTTTTTTTTTTTCAATTTTTTTTTTCTTCCCTGTTCTTGCCTTCAGAAAAACTATTTAAAACAGAAAGGAATATTCCAAACAGTTAGTCTTAAGTCCACAAATCATCTTAGGTGTCATGCAGCTACCCAAGTATGAGAGAGAAATATTCAAAATGGAGTTTATAGCAATAAAGATTCCTAGCCCTTTAGAGTTCCATTACTGCACATAATACAGTTATCTGGTCAGAGATGAGCAAACAAAACCTCTCCTCACCTAACCAGTAGGCATTCCTTGCCAATCCAGCGAACTGTTGGAGATTACCCAAGTCCTGGAATCATATTCTTTCTCAGACTAAGGCCTTCCAATTCCTTTTCCACGGAAAAGTTTTAAAACATCTGTCTACAGACTAGTCTGAGTTTACAGGACATGCTCCATTTTTACCAGGTAAAACTGTGTAATTGTGTAGAATTCAAAATTAAGTTCATGAGAAAAAAGATCATTACTTTCTAGCTAAATGATCCATTTCTTCAGAGTGTCAGGGATCCAGGATTTTGTTTCCTTAAGCTATTTGCCATTGTGCAGTATTAACAAAGGTATACTGGTTTCTGGACTAAAAAATTTTTGTGTGGAAAACATATGATTCAAAGTTATATATCAGCTGAGATATGCACAGGCATTAATTCAGACCTGTGAGTCTCAAGCCAGGGCCAATACACTCAGTATTGCAGCATGAAATACACACTGTCTCTGTAGGTCTAAGCTTAGATGTCACTGAAACCCGAAGGTAAGCTAAGATTTGTCCCCAAAGTAGATGTAATCAGGATTGTTAGCAAATAGCTAACAGTAAGCTGGGCTGCATTAGGCAAAGTATTGCCAGCAGGTCAAGGGAGGGGATCCTTTCCCTCTACTCAGAACTGGTTAGGCCACATTTTGAGTGCTGTGTCCAGTTCTGGGGTTCCCCAGTACAAGAGAGACATGGACATACTGGAGAGAGTCCAGCAAAAGACTATGAAGATGATCAAAAGACTAGAGCATCTCTCCTTATAAGGTGAGGGTGAAAGAGCCGGTATTTTTGTCTGGAGTAGAAAAGGCTCAGTGATCTCATCAATGTATACAGAAACATGAAGAGAGGGTGTACAGAAAACAGAACTTGCCTCTTCTCAGTGGTGCCCAGTGTCAGGATAAGAGGCAAGGGGCAAAAAATGAAACACTGGTGGGTCCCTCTGAACATCAAGAAACACTTTTTACTCTGTCACAAGTAGCCCATAGCAGCTGTGGAATCTCCATCCTTGGAGATGTTCAAAAGCCATCTAGACACACTTCTGGGCAGCTGGGTCTGGGTGACCTTGCTTGAGCAGGAGGGGGTGACACAGGTGCCTTCCAACATCAACCACTCTGTGATTCTTTGGAAATTTGCATCTAGTTTAAATAAGAGCTAGCACTTTTTCTGCTTTCTTCTTTTGCGTTTTTTCACCATCTAATAACTAGATTTATTGAAACATTGTTTATAAGAATGGCCTGTTGATGGAACTCAGAAAACATTACTAAATCCTGTGTGATATCATGATCATATACTTTATAGATCTCAATGAGATCTGCATCAATAAAATATTCTGGCAAATCTCAAGTACAGTGTATAAGGCAATACACTGGAAATTGTCTTGCCAATTGTTCTGAACGCTTTATTAGCAGTGATAAAAAACACAAACCAGACCCCTGTAGTTTTACTGTTTATCTGTAGAACTCCTGTTGGGTAGTATCCACATTACTATTTAACAACACTAAAACACTTATGAATGTCCTTTGTAAATTATAGAGAGGTAAATTCTCGTGTTTCACACATTCCTTTTGGCTCTTTATGTACTCTGCGTTCATCCTTCTCTCTTTCCCTTTCTGCTAGTCAGTTTATTGCTTGCTTTTTTCACTACAAAATTGTTTCAGGTTATTTCTTTTCCTTCATGTTCTCAAGTACTTTTCAGAAAGAAAGAAGAGCTGAACTAGGTATTTGTTCATCTGAAATACTACACTTTATTTTTAGAAAGTGGAATCATAACTCTTTTTGATAGGCTTAAATGCTTTTTAGACGTGAACTTTAATTGGTTCTTGGCACTTGTTCAGCTTAATAACCTGCATAAAATATATGAAAGAGTAGCATTATAATTTCCAGGTCACTTCATGTCCTTTTCTATACAACACATCGAAACAGTTCACAATATATATTTTTATATTATCCACAGGATTCTTATATCTTTATTTTTCTGCTGAATACTTGCATATATATTTATTTCACCTAAGAACACCTTACTATTCACTTTTCTTCCCTCTATTATACCCTTGCAAAGCAATCATATGATAGTCTCTCATCCAAAGTTATCAAACGTTATCAAACTGTAAATAGAGATGCTCTGCCCTTTCTTCTCTGCTCATATGACATTCCTCTTGTTCAACTAACTGATGCTTCCATTCTTTCTACCTATTTTCCACGCTATTTCCCCAGAGTTGTGCTCAGCTGAATTTTTTATCACACACACTTTACATGGTCTCTCTGTTTTCTCACCAAGATAGGAGTCAAACAAGCCATTCCTGTGCTGAGCAGGGGATAGAATGCAAAACAGCGTCCACAAGGGAAGGTCCTGATGGGTGAGATCCTACTGCTGCCTGAACTAATAGAGAAGAAGAATGTGTTCAGGCCAGCAGAGAAGATAAAATGCAGCAGATTTGTTCAAGGATGAAGTAGAACCAAATGGCTTTGCATCAGCTGAAACAGAACAGAATTGAAGCTGCTGGGAATGAAGTAGGGTGGTTGGGCAAAGGAACTGAAGCTGATGAGATTAAAGATATTTTTTCCCAAGACAAAATCAAGTGGGGTTTCTTTTAGAGTTCCTTGTAAGAGTCACAGTGAACTTAGCATTTAACAAGAAGAATTACTAAAAACTCATTTCTTCACTTCCAGTACATAATGCAGAGTTGTTATACCTTTAGGAAGATTAAGGGGAAGCCTGACTGCTGCACATTTTGCTAAAAATCATCACTATCATATTTTGCAAAACATAACCCAATCACATTCAGAGTATTCAATGTATTCTGTCCAGTTTTAAAAAAGGATGATTGACCTGGCCTATTTTGACAGCTCATTAATATTGTCAGTATCATTATTGTGCTGTAGCCTAAACAGTACTGAAATAGGGGCAATTAGATTAAGTTTTCAACAATTTAAACTCACAGGGTTTCTGTTCTCACTTTGCTTCTACAAGGCATGTGAAAGCTCTGTCCCTTGTATTAGGTGACTGAATGGCAAACCAAAAGGGCTTTTAGTCACTTCAGTATGGTGTTGTGCTGCGGCACTGGATTTACTAACTCAGTACCACATTAGTAGTTTTACATCTGGAATTGGTTGAGAGCTTGAAAATACTAATGACAACACTCATATGAGCTAATAGAAACCTAAACTGGTAGCTTTCAAAGTAGCTAAATCATCCATGCACAAGCTGTAAAATATATTTTTTTTCTGCATACACAGAGATCAACTGAAACCATCTAAAATATTTCACAATGATGTTCCATAGAACAAGTTAACATAAACTATGGCAAGTAATAGTGATAAGAGAAACATAATCAAAGGAAGTAGCAACAGCTAAGAAAACTCAACAGCAAGAAATACAGGAGGACAGTAAAATCTTGGACTCATTAAAAGTCAAATGTATCTTGGTGCAGAAAAACAGTTTGCTAAAATTGCCATATTTGAATTATCACAAACAAATATTCATATATATGATAAAATATGGTCTTGACCTTTGAACCATATTCCTCTGATCTAACCTCCTATTAAACCTGAACTTTCAACCTGTAGGTATAAACTGTAAATTGAAAGTAGTTTTGAAAATTGAAATAAATTTTATCCTTAGAAAACTTACTGCATGTTTGTTTTTCTTGGAACATGAAAATATAGAAAATTTAGAAATAAAGTTTTTCTACCATGTTCATGGTCATTACACTGCATACATGATTTGTCTTATGCACCATTTGGATAGTATTAGTATAATTTGCTTAATTTTTCATTCAAGATTTCCAACAAATTTATTTTAAATGTCCCTTTTCTGAAAAATATAGTTGCTTTGGGACATACTTCCTGAACATCTCTTCAGTGTCAGATTAATAAGAGAAGTTGGGTCAACAGTTTTAAAATTATCTATGTTTCTGTTCAGATTTGATTTGGGGGGAAAACACAAGAAAGTGCGTGATCTACCTTTAGCTTGCAATCAGAGATGATCATGTCTCAGGGTACAGTGTATTTGAAAAAGCTTTGCAATCAATGTTTCCCTTCTGCCAGATGTAGCTACTATAAGAAAGGCTAGTTGGTTTGGAAAAAAGAGACAAACAAGTTCTATAGCTATTCTATAACTCAAAAGATAATTGTCCTAACCTTTTGAATACAACAGATGCAAATAAGGAGAATCTTTCAGTGACAGCTCTTTCTCAGAAGGCTTTTTGGAGAGTTTAACCACTTTAGATAGTGAAATCAAGGAGTAATCTTAAAAAGTAGTAGTGAGAAGATGATGTTATTTCTTGGTGAACTCATACAATTCAAGAAAAGCCAGTGATTCTCCACTAATAAGAGATATTTCAGTGTGGCTGGTAACTCAGTACCAGTTACCAAATACAGAGAAAACTGGCAGTTTTGTTGCCCAGCTACTGAATCTTTTCCACTTGACAGAGTGATTAACTCTCATAAATTCCTTTCTAGTGTGGTGAAAATTGTTTATACTTCAGCTGAATGATTTAGCAGAAGTTCTATCTTAGTTTTAGCGGTGTTGGGAAAGAGAAAGCAGAAAAAGGTTTCTGAATTTCATCAATTGATATTTGGTCATTTTTTTAAAAGTCTGAATAAATAGAAGTTCTATTTCATACCACAAGTCTCTGCCACCCATTTTAAATGATAAGTAACATTTAAATAGCCTCTAGAAAACAAAAAAAAAATTGACTTTGTTCTCTGAAAAGCACTATGTATGTACATAGTCACTCTGTGGCTATACATTTATGCAATCACGGTAGCTGTAGATTTTTCTCTATTTCAGCTGTAAGGATCAGATATTCTCTTTAGTGAAGCAGTGGAGCATGCCTTCTTTCTCTGTCCCTCTTAACTAAAAACTGCTAAGAACTCTGCAGGAGAGGAAAAGAGATTGGATTATGAATGTGCATATAGGTGATACACCTTAAAGAAGAACAGTTATAAGTAGTCTATTTGTAAAACAAAACTCTGAGTATCACCATACATCCTGCAGAAAAGCTCAGAGTCCCTCCTTCAAAAGACCTAAGGACAGCCTTCCCCAAAAAACGGAGGTCTCAGTACCACTGTGAGACTTAGAAATTGTGAACAAAGCTTCAGCTATTTATTTTTGCCATATTATTAGCAAATATTCTACAGAGAAGGCACAAAATTGCCAGACATAGCAGAATGTGCCCTAGCCCAAATACGGTTTCCTTTCTTCATAAAGAAAGACCCATATAGAATCTCATAAATCTTACAAAAGAAGATGCTTTGCTATGCTCACTCACAACCTTGTTTGATGAGACACACAAAAGTGTACAGATTCAGCTCTTATTGGTTAACTGTTCTTAACAGCAGAAGCGTTGGTTATGGCAGTCTTCTGGTAAGGCCAATTTTCTAGCACACACAGTTTTGGAAGTGAGTAGAGAGACTGAGGCCCCACACACTTCAGTTCAGGAGCAGGAGACAGCCTCTACTGTGAGAACAAAGAACTGGAATAGCACAACAAATTATCCTCTGACAAAATTAATAGACTCCTTTGAAGAAAATACAGGAAAAAGCTATTTATAAATTAAGACTGCTAAAGTTGCCAAACAGTTGAGAGGAGATGAAATGGTTTTATGGGGTCTTTTTGTAAAACTGGTAAAGTGGATTTTTACTATCTTCCAGCTGAAAAACAGTGGGTTATGATGTATACGTATTACCAGTTAAGTCATAATATAAATGCAAATATAAACACTCTAAAAATAACATTCAACTCCAGAACAATATAAAACATTTCCTCACATCTAAAATTTACTTAGAAGATCAGTATTTTTATTTTTCTCACAAAGTGATTGCCTTGGATCAACGACCAACTTTTCTGAGTGTTTTCAAAACGTCTAGTGTGTAGGGATACTACTATAAATAAAATAAAAGTATTTTGGGCTTGGCATGCTGAACAGCAATTGTACAATAATGGATTTGGCATGTCAGTCAACACACCTCAAGAATGCGATGAAGAACTGCACATTATCCCACAAATGCTCTATGTAATTGTCTATACTAGGAGTGACAACGAATTTTCATGTATCCAAAATTTTCAAGGTTTTCAACACAATTCAGTGCAATGAATGCAATATTCCTTTTAAAATCTTATGATATTAACAATTAACGTCCGACTAAATAATCTAGCTGTAAAAATCAAAGCAGATTTAGTTTTGTCTTTTCAGCAACCTGGTTTATTCGGTATTATATTTTGTTATATTTTCTGCTGTGATAGAAGTTTCATACAAAGATAATTTCAGCATGTTTGGTGTCAAAGGGTTCACTACTGAATCAGATAATTCAGACATATTTCCTGAAGATATTCATTTGAGCATTTTAAAACAACAACTCACACAAATATTTGGACATTGTCTTCATTTTGTACTGGTCTCAGTAAAGCACATGGGTATATTCACAGTCATGGATGGAGAAACTACTTAAATGTTTGCATAATTAAAAGCCTCGATTGAGAAATAAAACATTTAACTGCACTGATTCAAGTGTGCTCTCAATCATCATGATTGTGTATCTGTAGGAGCGGTAGAAAAGGTACTTCCACCTCTCCAATTTTTTTCCTGCAGTCCTCACACATTAATCAGATTTCTAGCTGGCATTTGCACATAGGTCTAGCAATATAGCATGCTTTTCTTAGCATGACTTGTTTTGGGACTTACGGTAGGAAATCGGTCTGTGCTCCTCATATTTAATTTGGACTATTTCTCTTTCTTTTCTTGGAAAGAGACCTTTTCCTAATTTTATTCTTTTGGCCTATGCCGTACCAAAGTAATACAATTAGTGTCAATATTTTTAAATGGTGGAAAATAAAAAAGAGCAAAGCCAATGTGCATCATTTAGAAAATAATATGAACAAAATAGCTTGGCATTATGTTAGCAAATATTTGGATGCTACATTTTAATATCTCCACCATAAATGTGTCAGCTCAAACTAAAAGTGCATTGTGTACTGCTACATTGTAAGGACAATGAAACTGAATCCATCTTCATTTTCATTGTCCAAATGTGCAATTAAACCCTGCTGATGTGGTAAATATAAAGCTGCTTTGTTGCTCCAATGTGAGGTTGATTATTACATGGAAACAGCCTAGTTTGAGTTTAAATGAGAAATCAAATTGATTAGCATATAATTAGAAATAAACAAGCAGGCTCATATAAAAATCTAACCTCATGCTAGCATTGTCTGTTCAGTTAAGTAGGGCTCACACTGAGCTTTCCATTTATAAATATAAATTGGACTTAGAAAGCTGAAAATTGCTCTGTCTTCTGGCTTTCAGTGATATGATTCAACATATTTGATACTCTGTCACTGTGTACTGACATTTAGAACACCAAATACCAATATGTACTGTGGCAAAGTCTGCTGAACTTTACATTTGTGATTCAATTTAAAGCTTCTTATCTACTATTTAAGAAGAAAAACCTTGATGGCTTAATGGATAAAATGCTGATCTTTCTCAGTCCACCTTCGAAGCAATGAGCACAAGTGAAGTGCTGTTTGTGGTTAATCCTACAGAAACGAGACACTGTATCTCGCACAGTCAGCAATCACCTTTAAAGAAGACTTGAGGAATGTTTACACAATGTCCCTCTAAAACTACTTTAATGGATCATAAATAACTTTTTTAACCATATGACCATATAATTATTTTTAAGTGTAACCTTTAGTGCATTGAAAAAGAAGCAGGAAGATTTTATACTTTAATTTGAGTGTTTTTTCTAACTGGACTTCACCAAAGACGTACAAATCTATTTTAGAGACATCTCCCAATCAGGTAAAGCTAGAAATGGAGAAATGGAATTTAAACTGTTGCAAAGATCTTGCTTGGTGTTCTAACTGCATTCAGTTTTATATTTGTGACTTGCTCTGGCAAAACACTTATTAAAAGTGCCTTTGCAGGTTTTATCACAATACATGAACAGTATGAAAAAGAATTTATTTTAAGTCAAAATATTTTAAAATATAACTGCTACTGCTTACGTGGGTCCCACTAGAATTTGCAATCCTATATTTAGCTACAATAAAAAGAGACAGATGAACCATTCAATATTTTCACTGGACCATTTTAATTGCTTAGAATTAAGCTAGTCCTTCTTATCACGTTAATAATAGGGGAAGAGTATTTGTTATGTTGTTCAAGTTTTTCCTTGAAGGTGCTCGAATGCTTAGCATGTCACAGACTGTTACCAGCCTCCTGCATATCACCTCATCTTTATTTTTCAAGGAAGTAGCCGAGGGAAGTATAACTGCAGCTTGGTATCTCAAATAACTAGCAGTAGCACACTGGGTTAATACTTGGTATGGAGAGTCACTTACATGAATGGCAACTTAAAGAGATACTGAGTACACGTGGACCATTTCCACCACAGGCATTTTACTTGCCAAACACCATGTGCTAGGCTTAGTCATAATCAATCAACACCTTGGTTGGAAAGTGAGTTGAAATTAAAATTCTTTCAGAGAGAGAAATTAGAAGTTTAAGGAATACTCTTCAAACCTCTCTGTATAAATAAAAAATTAAGATCTCACCCTTGAAAAGTTTTGGAGAGTGGAAAATATAGCCCTTAAGATTGATTTAATGAAAACGTAAGGTTGTCTTTGCCAGAAAGATTTTTTATTCAAAATAGATTATGCCCAAATCTTTCTTGGTTTTGCAACAGATTGTTCTGCATTCTCCACAAAACATTTATTCCTAAATGCCCCAACACGCTGCCCAGAGATCTTACGCAGTCTCCATATTTAGAGGTTTTCAGCATCGTGAGGTTCATTCCAGCCTGAATTGCCCTATGCTTTTATGAGGTGAGTAATGGAAAGATAAACGTAGCACATCTTGTCCCCAGAACTGGAAGGATACCCATCAGAATGTGTGAATTCTATGTGCTCTCGGAACAAGAGAGATTTTGCATTAATTTTTCTCTAAATTGTAAACAAATTGTAAACAAATTGTAAACAAATTGTAAACAAATTCTGTAAAACGTGTCTGAAGAATTCCCCACTAATCAAAGATTAACCTGATGACAAGGGTAGGATAGACCATCAGTGGTGGGAAAAAGCTACTCCAATGTCTGCCATCTTTTAAAAAATACCTGTTAAATGAATTACCGAAATTGCTATCAGGAGTTTAATATTTCATTGGATAATTGTTTTTCAGCATAGTGAGGTAGATGTGACATCTCCTTGCTTGATCACTTAGACCATTGTGGTGTTGCTGTCTATCATAACCAGGCAGCCTGACCTTTCCAGTCAGATAAAAAGGCCAAACAAGGCAGATTCACTGCTGCATCCTTTGGAAATGACAATAAATTCACTGTGAGGTCTCAAAGCTGAGCCTGCATTCAAACAGAGAAATGCTTGCCTTTTGCTACTCTTCTTAGTTCTGAAAAGAAAGACATTCCCGTATCTTCCAATTATATTTTCAAAGGGTCAAAGTTGAAGACTTTTCAAGGTCTTTATAAATTCATATCTATGTAGCAAACAGTGGGGCAATAAAGGACTTTATCTGTTCAGCAGGCAAATGAAGCAATCAGAATATGACACAGTTGTCAGACATGTTCTTACCTTTCTCCATGACTTTTCCTAAACATTTTTTCCCTCATTAATGGCAAGTTTGTAAAATATAACAGGATGGGCAGAACTATTTTTCTGTCACCTGAAGATGTACTCTGAAGATATAGATGGTAAATTGCTGATTACAGAATCTTTTTTTATTTTTTTTAAATGACCTAATAAAATTATTTACCTCTAAAACTTAGTATTTGATGTGAGCTCCTGACTTGGGGGGGATTGGAGAGAAAGGTAAGATAAGAAGATAAGAAAAAAAATCTCTTCCAGAACACTGAGGAGAGGCTATTTCTATCTTTCAGAAAATAAAGATGTGAGAGATTTATACCTGTAACTGGTATAAATACTAAAGGGATGACGTCCTGGTGGAAAAAGTGGATGAAGATGACCTTAAAATTAGACAGAATGACCTTTTGGAATTGTTTTCAGCACCTATTACTTGATATTCCATTTCAGGATTCCATTCCATTTTTTTCTATGTTTTATTAAAAAAGAATGCAAGTGGGGGTCCAAGGGAGCTGGGAAATACAAAATAGTTGCAATTTTCAGTACAACAGTAAAATTGGCAGTCTGGAAAGAAAAAATAGCCTATGTGCAGCAGGAAATGAAATAAGAAAAAATGTCCTTTTGTGAAACTTTCACTGGGAGAAAAAGCATCCAGGAAACAACAGTAGACCAATTTATGAGGTTTTGCCCACCACCTTCAAAGGCGGTTTAGATTCTAAGGGACTCTTTTATAATAGAAAATGCTGCACAACGCAAAAGAATAACCAAGCAGATGGTCTGTGCACAAAATAGTGCAGGACATCACAGAGAAAAGAATCTAGCATAGGTCTTAAGACCAGTATCACTAAATCGACATAGGGTCACACTCCTGCTAATAAACCCTGCCAAGCGCAGCCTGGTCACAGTGCCCTGACTACAGAGCTATGAAAGTTTTCGTTAGAGCATTCATTCCATGATATGATGCTCATGTAACTAAAATGTTATTTGGCTTTCTTCTGGCCCAAGCCCTGAAATCCAAACATAGTTTCCTCTTTATTTCTTTTGTAGGTAAAGCTTTGAAACAGAAATTTCACTTATACAACTTCAAGACCCAGACATCTAAGGATCTTCAAAATTAAATACATTTCCTAAGTATCTCATAATTATGTGTGTTTAAAAATATTCTGTGTTGTAGCTGCATATAATCTATTGTTGCTAAATGGAAGAATGCTATAAACTACTATTTTGTTGATGTAAGTGCTTATTTTTCCCTTATTAATTAATGCTTTGGTGGAGCACATGATGAAAGGTGGGAATTTTTCCCCCACAGTCTTGATTTTAACCAATACTTATCCTATTAGCTGGCTTTTAGTACATAGATGCTTCAGACACATGTTCTCCCCAGAATACATGCTTTAAGAATCCAGATTTTTATTTCATAAAAATAGTTGACCTCTGTAAGACATAATACTTGCTGACAAAAGCAATGAAGCAGTGTAGCTACACATTCAGTAACAATTTCTCCGTTTAAGTTGCCTGAGATACAGGAGTCACACAGCAATGGTATAGGTCATTCCAAGCTGTGTAACCCTTGCTAATTCAAAGCAGTGATCTCTCAGCTGTGATGTGTATTTCTGCCATACCTCATGAGGGAGAGGTTAAAGCAATCCAAGCAGAGGTTATATTTTAATTATATTTCAGTGCAATAACATAAAGATAAAGACTTAGCCAACGCTGATTAAAAAATAAAATGCAAAGGCTTTAAAATTACTTCCGAGAGGAGTTTTGTTTTGGTTTTCATTTGTATTAGGGTTTGTTTGTTTTACACTTCCTTGAAATTTATGTTGTAATGGTCAAGGAATAAATGACAGTTAAGAAATCAGTTCTTACTTCAGTGAAAAGTGATTACCTAAGTGTTATAGGTGAGTTTCAGTCCTCTTCCTCGCCATCCCACCTACAGTTTTCTGTTTCAACAAAAAATGTTTTCAAAGGATGCCACACTCAAGAGACTGTATATTGGTTGAATTCTGTTGTGTTTCAAACAGTCATTATTGAAGTGAGAAAAAGCAAAACAAACCAACCACTGTCTTGTCTCTGTATTTCATCAGCTATTCCGGATTCCCAGAACAGAAACCAGACATGCTATCACTTTGTTCCCTAAGTCCAGTTTGCAATGACAGAATAATATAATGGTAAAATGCCTGTCACTGGGATGAAGTACTCAAGATATAATAACTGAATAAAAATTCAGCACTTCTACACTTATGACAGGTGATTCATTGCTGCAAACTCTTTAGGAAAGCACTTACAGTATCTTCATATCGTAAAAAAAATCCGTTCCTGAAATACTTCCCTGACATTCATTATTTCCTCTTCTTTCTGAACTTCCTGTGCAGCCTTAGATGTCACTTCCTTGCAAGCAAATACAGAGAATAAAGAAGTGAAGTGGTGACAAGTCTTCAGACAAGTCTCCGCGCCAACTAACTTTGGCATATTGTGCTATCCATTTTAGCTCTTACATTAATTGGTTTGAAACCATGAAATATCTGTGTGCTTATTTACAGACAGTTGTGCTCTAGGTTATTTACCTAAGTCTATCCTACAGATATAATTCTTAATCACACAAAAATAAAGGCAAACTGGATGATACAATTCCCATGGATTGCCAAAATACTTCTGATAAAGGAAACTAATCAGCCCTAACATAAGAGCATAGTACATCAGAAGTGTGAAGAATCTTGCATACCTAAGTAATTTGCTTAAAGGCAGGAAACAGGTGGTAGGAGTGCATTTTGAGTCTCCCCATTGTCAACAAAGAAATGTCACCAGAAGAGTGACATAGAGCTCTGCAGAGCTCTACAGAGCTGGGATCTGTACTAATCCGTACAGCCACATAGCAAAACAGACCAAGGAGTGAAGTCTGCTGGTGAGTCTGAAGACTCGTAGAAGCATCTTGTAAGATTGACTGACTCATAAATGAAATGTCATATGAAGCTTAAGGTAGACAAACATAAAGTGACTTATCTGGAATAATCATATATTTACACATGTTAAATGTGTACACATATTATCTTCATGAGAGATGTTGAAATTACTGTTATTAACCAAGCAAACAACCTTGCTGGGAGAAGGGGTGGTGTTGGTAACAGGCCAGGCAGTTCCATGAAACCAACAGCTCAGTAGTAGAGAGCCATTTCTAGCATTTGA
Source organism: Larus michahellis (assembly GCF_964199755.1). Taxonomy (NCBI): domain Eukaryota; kingdom Metazoa; phylum Chordata; class Aves; order Charadriiformes; family Laridae; genus Larus; species Larus michahellis. The sequence goes on from NC_133896.1 coordinate 47,489,937, forward strand.
TTTGCTTTTTTATTAAAGAACGACAAGCCAAAGAAAATCTTCATTATTCCACTCTGCAGATCCATGACTTGCTCCCACTTTGAACACTGCATGCAGTTAGTCTCCCTCATCTACAGAAAGAATATAACACAGCTAAACACGAAGTGTTAAGGGGAGGGCAACAAAGACAATCAAAGGTATGGAACAGCCTCCATATATTGAGAAGGCTGGTGGTCAAGGGTTTTTTAGCTTGGAAAAGAGTCTTACAGGGCATGTGCTAGAAGTTTAGAAATCACAAAAAGCACAACGAGGGTGAATAAAGACTGATTGCTCATTGTGTATTACTTGAAAGAGCTTTGTGCCATCCATTTCTTAAGACTAATCATTATGTTACTACATGAGTAGTTAAAGAAAATATATGACAGCAAGATACCATCAATCTGTTGTTTTCCTTTGTGTAATCACACCACTTCCTATGCGTCCTTCCATACTGAAAAGGCTGTTCAAGTTTTGTTACATAGTGCTTCTTTAATTCATAACACAGAAGGAAAGCTTAGGAATTGTTCGTCACAGAAAAGGACATAGAATTACAAGATGGTCTAAGACTCTACTACCAGTCTGTACCGGAGCTCTTACCATAGACAAATCTGGGGTCATATTTTCCCATATGATATATAGGATTACATCTATTTTTGAATGGGTTTTAAAAGAATACACAACATCCATGAAACGGGAGAGAATAGGTGGGCAACACAGAAGCAACTCTCTGAAAAGCTTAGGAAGTTTTTGTTTTGTATTATTACTGTTAAATCACTTCATGTATCTCAGTACCATGCTACATATACCATGTTATGCATAAAACTGTATCCTATAATTTTTTTTTTCATTTTATATTTATTAAAATGTTACGGGCAGCTGCTATGCAATAAAGACTGAAAGTTCCCATTTTATTTTCTGCTTACCATGCCTTCAGGATTAGGCTCTGTGCAGACAGGTACAGAAACCTGTAATTTATGACTCCCACTGCAGTTTAGGCAGGAGATAGCTTCCAAACAGATTAGTATTGTCAGAATTTCAACTATCTGTTCATGCCCTGCAGCGGAAAATTAGATATCTATAGGATTTTGCTAGAAGAAATTTACATGCCCAAGGAATTGAGCTTCTTTCACACCAGACAAGGTTTCTGAGGATCTACATTTTAGATGCTATTGCCTAAATCCCATTGTAAATCTATGCATAACGTTTCACTGCCAGAGTGTCACCGGGATTGCAAAAAATCATATCAAGTCAAACTTCTGTAATTTTTCAAATTTCAAATGAACTATACACCTAAATATGAAAGTAGATCTCACCAAAGCTTTGTAAAACAGATCATTGATATAATTAGCAGCAAACTATATATGCTATACTAACTCTTGACAGATTTTTTTTATTTTATTTTATTACTTAGCCTAAGAGCAAATCCTGGAAAAGATTTTGTCTCACTTAGCATTTATGGCAAGAAATAATTTAGGGTCTGCTGTAAAAATGCCAAGAAATGCAATGGTTTGTCTCTGAGAGAGCATACTGACCTGCATGTTAAGGGAAAAGGCTCTTTTCCTGTGACTCAGACTTAAAGCTGTATTTTAAAGGACATTAAAATAATTACAACTCTCTATAAAGAAGCAAACAAAAAAGTTTAATCTAAAGAAACAGTGATAGGTTTTACTAGAACAAAACACAATAAAGTCTATGACTTCTTGTAAGATACAGCTTCCATTTATATTCTACAGTTCAGTTCAATTGGTTATTGTTATTCACATTTAAAAATACTTTGCAACATCTTTCTTGTTTAAAAAGCCAAAATATTGAAGGATGAAAAGGTAATGTGTGCTATACCTGACAAGCCACCAAGATATTTAATACTCAGGAAAAGATACTCAGGAGTTATGAAAATGTATGTGCCTTTTTTTTTGTTTTCCAGGAATGAATTGAAATTTGTCTGCAATCATACCTAAAATGCTCTCTCCTAAAAGAAAATGAGAATCTCTCAGCTGCTTCCGAGGCATGTGTATACAAAAGTAATATTTTGTAGTTTTGATAATCTACTGAAAAATGCTGAGAACCCCAGGTCACTTCCCTCCCACTTCACACAGAAATAGCTGAGCCACTTGTTGGCATCCTCCAGAGACGAGGTTTCCATGAATTTTTATCAATTTCTACCAACACAGTATATTCAAACTCTTCAATCAAACATGAATTGGAGCAGGAGGTTTAGGAATGTAATAATTTCTACTGTACTTTAACACATCACCGAAGTGAACTTGAAATAATAAAACAGTGAGAAAACAAACCCCATAGTGCTGATCAGAGTTTTGAGATTCTAGACACTGTGACTCGACATCATTCTTGTAAAGACATTTTACTTAGTAGAGTTGGTCAAATGGAAGGTGTGGTATTGTGTGTTTCTGTTGGTTGTTTTTTGTTTGGTTTTTTTTTTTATTTCTTAAAGGAAAAAAAAAGAGAGCTTGCAAAGAGATGTCAGTCCTTAAATAAGCTTAATAAAGGCTGCATAAGGCAGGTGCACTGTTGCATCATTTATGAAAATTTGTCTATACATGGCAAAATCTGAACTGCAAAACTTCTGTTATTCCAGTATTTTTAAACCTAAGTTCTTTCATGCAAAATGTCTGCAGAAGGAAGAAGAGAAAGAGAAATTGCTGCAGACAGGAGGTAACCAGCAGACCTTAAGTAAATACCTCACATATCTTTAATCCTCTTGTTAGCTTTAAAATAAGGATTAAACAGACATACTTTAAGAGACATAATTTTTTAAAAATGTAGATATTAGATATTAGCATTGGAAAAGCTCAATTTAGTTATTCAATAAAGCACTACAAGGCAAATAAATCCATTTGGTAACTGCTGTTCTGGTTTCATAAAATATTTTGACAGTGTTCAATGATTATTAGTGAGTAATCCAAAAAAACATCTCTGGTGCAAAGTGGAGTTGTTTTTATGTTTTCTTAATTAATTTATTTAACATTAATAATAATTATAAATAACAAAATAAACTCATCCTATATGTTAACAGAGTTGTTTCAAAGTTGCATTGTGCAGTTTCTTTTTTGTCTTTTGAAAAGGTAGATTCATCTGTCAGTGATGTAAAATAGCTATAGTTCAAAAATAAAATTAAATCCATAACTGTTGAAATAGTTTGAAATTCATTAAAAAAAAAAATAATCAATCCAGTCAGTAATATTTACTGCAAAGAAAGAGAGAAGAAATCAAAATGCCAGAGATTTAAGTCTGGTCACTTTTATTCTAAGGGACAAGAGGAAGAATGACAATCCAAAAATACTGAAAAGAAGTTAATGTACTAAAAGAAGTTGTTCAGCTGGACAACCTAAAGTTACAATGCCTGCATAATATTTTTTTTATTATTATTATTAGAGTATTTTTTGATGGAAGTCTTACCAGTAAAGTCCTTGGTGTGATTATTGAAAAAGAAGGGAAAAACCTTGAAAACTTTGGGGTTTTGCTGTACAAATCAAGATATTTTCCCTTGAATGATCATTTTACAAATTTATCTGGCCAAAGAATGAAAGAAATCTGCTTATGCAAAACACTGTATCTGGTTTAAAACCTATCTACTATGTTTGCCATCTCTCATTCAAGCCTTCAAACCAGCAGCCCGTCTAGAGGGAACTGGGAAGAATTAGTTGATTTAATAAACGTAAAAATTAACAAAAAGCCAGTGACAATTACCATTTGTATTCTAGTGGTATAAATACATGGATATAAATCTTTTCCATTCAGGAAAAGGGATAGTAAGGAATCTACATTGTATTGTATGTTCTTACACCTTTACGCTAAGATTCAGGGTGAGATTAGTCACCATATTGATGAAGGATCAGTGGAGATTGTTCCTGAATATATGAAACAATATATGTCCTCAACAGTGCTGTTAGGCAGATTACAGCTGTGCAAGAGCCTCCAAGAAGTCCAAGATACTCCATTCAAAATTGTGCACAACTTTGGCAAGCTTAATGACAAGCAGAATTACATAAACGCTGTCCCCACACACACCAATTTTATACACACACATTTAAATACTGATATTTCATATGTATCCCAGCATTCCCTTTATTACATATACATAGAAACACAAGGTGTATTAAAAGAAAGCCGGGGGGGGGGGAAGAAAAAACAAAACAAAACAAAACAAAAAGAAAACACCAAAAAAACCCCACAAAAATCTTGCTAATTTCTTTTATAGGAAAATTAAAACAGAAAATTATGTATAAAAGCAATGGAATAAATACAAGATGAACCCAGATCTTCTGCATTTAAATCAAAACCATAAAATTACTCGGGTGTTTTTAGAATTCAGATGGTCTATCACCTTATTCTTCTGTCTTCTTATACTCTACTCTTACAATATAGATCATTCTGGAAACTTAGAGAATAAGAGGTGCAGTGAGTCAAAAGCCTGCATCTCCTTTGTCCACCTATTTGATGATTCCGAGAAGCCTACTGATCCCAGCATTCTCTGCATTTGATTTATTTTAAACTTTCTGGACTACATAACCATTTTTCTTGATGGTGCTGATGTGCCTATTATCTGGTGTTCTCATCGTATGTGTGCTTCTACATCTCACAACTGGAAGTGGGAAATACTTTAAATCTCTATACATATTTAGCAAAATTAATGTCAATTAATGTAATCAACTGATTAGAGCTTTGAATTTGATCTAAGCGAATCTTTCCATAAAATGAGCAACCTCCCTACAAAAAATAAAATCAAAACCAGAAAACCCAAAATCTCTACAGCTAAGTTTTATTATAACACAAGATAAAACACTGAACTCCTTAAAGAGAGAGGTGTGCTGTGTAAAACAGACTAGAAACACAAGTGTCTGCAAACCCAATTTTTCCCCCTTGACCTAGCTTATTTTCAGTTGGTTTACTCAATCTTTTTCCTCAGTTCAACAGCTTTAAAAGTTATCTGACTTGCAGTAAACCCTATACAGTCATCTCTTGGTCCCCAGGAAGAGACAGCTTTTGTCCTGCAGATAGGAAACTTTGCTGTGTCATCTCCCTTGATTTCTCAGAAACCTCTCCTCACTTTCTAGGATCTCAAACCCTCTTATATGACCTCTAGGACCCTTTCCTGGCTCATGGTAGTAGCAGCTGTCAGGAAAGGATTAACTTCTCATGCTTCTAGGAGACAGGTGCATGAAAACAACCATCATCACTGCTGCTCCTCTCCTTCCTGCTTAAACAAACACCACAACACATTGCAGAGGAACAGCAAGAACAAAGATACGTCACAATGGTTGCAAGTTAGTCAGACAGTTATATTCAGAACCCCAAAGACCGCATCAGAAAAAGTAAAATTTATAGTGTTATTAGGAAATAGATTTAAAATATGAACAAATAAAGGACACGAACGTTCAACTTAAGTTGCCAGTGACATGATAAGACTCTTCAAGAGTCAACCATCCATGGTAAATATGGGTCCTCAGAGGATCTGCTTAACTTAGATAAATCTATAAGTTATAGAGATTTTAAATTTTTTACAGCTGAGTTGCTCCTTATTGTATCTTCATTTCCCTTCACAGGGGGATAGATAGTTGGATTTTGTAAAGAGCTATATTCAGTTCATAAACCAATCCGGTAAAACTCACATCACTGTTATATCATCAGCTAGTTAACTGTTTATAATACCTGAGTGCTATCCAATAGTCTTAAGCAAGTCAGTCCACTGGCCTTTAAAATCATAGGAAGTAAAAGTGAAAATCTGTGCTCTCAAACCCATTCACATGCAGTTTTTCATTTTCTTAGATGCAATACCCCATTGTTGTGATTTAGACCCCACACAGCCACTACCTCACTGCCCTGCTGTGGGATGAGGGAGAGAATTTGAAGGGTAAAAGTGAGAAAACTCTTGGGTAAATTAAAAACTCCGCACAAGTAAAATAAGGCATTCATTCACTACTTCCCATTAGCAGACAGGTGTTCAGCCAACTCCGGGAAACAGGGCTCCATAACACGCAACGGTTACTTGGGAAGACAACTTCTGAATGTACCCCCTTCCTTCCTCACGGCACAGATTTTATTGGTAAGCACAGCATCATGTGGTATGGAATACTCCTTTGGTCAGCTGGGATCCGCTGTGCCAGCTGTGTTCGCTCCCATCTTCTTGCTCAACCACAGCCTACTTGCTCGTGGGATGATATAAGAAGCAGAAAAGGCCTTGACACTGTGTGACCACTAAAAAATCAGTGTTTTGTCAACACTGTTTTCAGCACAAATCCGAAACATAGCACCATAACAGCTACTATGCAGAAAATTAACCCAGCCAAAACCAGTACAGCCATCTGAGTCCCTAACATGATCGGATCTGTAGGAAACTGAACGGCTGCAATTTATAAATTATCTGCATAATAAGCACATATGGCAAGCACATGATTGAGTTTTACACTTTTCAACAGGTGATCCCAATCCCATTGAAGGCAGCAGAACAGCTAATTTGTTGAGAGATGCAATCATTGTTATCTGGTATTTTGCAATATCCAGTATGATGCTGACTTTCACATATTAATACAACTCTGAAGAATTTCAGTATCCAGCTTTGTGTTACTATTAATTCTCCACCTTATTCTAAAGCAGATGTAAAAATGAAAGAAAAGCAGCTTGGAAATAGTCGGGCTAGATTCCACGTGTCATTTAATGCTTTTTTGACTTATTCCTCATGTTTAGATAAGAAAGAAATACATTAGATCTTGACATCACTTATCTTCATTTTAATTAGTACTGTCATCCAACCAAATGGCAAGGAAGTCAGGATGTACATGTGGAAAGACAGTATGAAATATGAAATCAGATAATATTTTCCTAGAGGTAGACTGTGCAATGTTACGCAGTCATAAATAAAACCTCCAAATAATTTACCTCTATAACATACTAATTCCAGTCTCTCCTTCCCCCAGCTTTCCTCCATTTGTTCTTGCTAAAAGTTAGATTTTTTTGAAAGAAGAATGTAGGATACTAACCTAGTAATGTGAGAGTTGTTAATACGTAACTTCTTTAAATAAATACATTTGCAGTAGTAAGAATGAGTTTGGTTCTATACACAGGAGAATTTCAATGATCAAGACGGATCTTGATGCATTTGAAGCCTTTAAAGAAACAGAAACCCAGGAAAGAGCAGAGTATCATTATTCTTAAAGGTAAACCAGACATCTAGTTAAACCAAGAGTTTTACTTTATCAAAATTCAGATAAATGTAAGATCAGATTCTTTTAATATTTCAGTTCAGTTGCCAACAAAATGCTTTATAAAAAGCTCCAAATTATTTTACTACCATACAACCTGGACAGAAATCATAGCCATTGTATGCTTTGAGCACTTGTACATTTTACTTATATGGTTAACAGGCAATAACTGGAAATGGCAAGAATCTTTACCTGACTTTTTCTTTTTTTCAGAACTATTTTGGATCTTAAAAGCTTAAACCGATGACTACATACTACGAGAAATGGTTATAGAAATTTATTTTAATACGATACTTAACAGGACTGCTCTGTTTTAGCGGTATCTCCCCTCCAATCACTATTTTACTTTTTGCCTCATAATCAGCAATGTATATAGAAGACAAGTTTTTGTGCAGTTCTCTACTAGACCTTTCTGTTATCGTTAGAGCAAGAATAAATGAGTCATCACTATTATCATATAATATGTTTAACCAATAATATCTGCGTATCAGCACTGAATCATTACCTTGTTGAAATTATTGCAATTGGAACATATGTGGCATCAAACTTGCAAATTTTTATTCAAATTGGCAGTTGGCAAAGATTAATTAGTATAACCAGGAAAACAGGCTTGAAAATGAACTGTTCTCTAACTGCAAAATCTGACTAAACTACATTTAATTTCTAAGAGAGATATCAATGTTTGCAGCAGTTTGTCAAAAATTTAAGCACATCAACACATGTTGATTTTGGAAGAATATAATTTTAGTTTTTACACTATAATACATTTTAAAATCACTTATTCAGTATTAGTATATAATAGAAGCTATAAGGTATACTTAAATATAATATATATTAAAAGTAAATATAATTTATTTATTTATAAATATCCATAATTTGCACACAGACAAAAATTAAAATACTGCTTTCTTTGCTGCTGGATATCCATATTTGTATTTTTGATTAGTACATGAGAGATTTTACCTTCCTAATGAAGTATTTAAATAATTACAAAAATTTGAGTCTCACAGTGTTGTATACAACCAAGAATTGTCATAGAGAGATGCCAAGGGTTAGAGATATATTAAATTATCAAAGAGAACAGTAAAGAAGGAAGAATTTCCACAATCCTGAATTTACTTATCATTAAGAGACTCAAAGTGTTAGGTTTATTTGAGAGGTTTATTATGACATTGCTTTTGTTACAAACCTATTTTGGCCTACAAATAAAATTTAGATAATTTAGATAATATTAAAAGGAAGGTAACAGAGCAAGTTAAGAGTGTGTGGCATTTTATACATTTTAAGGATTCAAAACCACAGGTATTTTTAAATGTCATAAAAATCATGTAGTCTAACTTCACTCCTGTTCCAGAGAGTAGTCTAGGATTAAGAAAGCCCACTGGGGACTTGTGCTGAGAATATTTTAAGCTACTAGAATTCCGAAATTTAAGCTCTTAGCTTGCATGCAATAACATGATTTTAAAGACGAAGCTTTAAGCAAATGACAGACTTATTTAGCGTACAAATCTCTTAGGTGTGGCACACAGGTTGAGGGAGGCAATTCAACCCCTCTACTCAGCTCTCATGAGACCCCACCTGGAGTACTGTGTCCAGCTCTGGAGACCTCAGCACAAGAAAGACATGGACCTGTTGAAGTGCGTCCAGCGGAGGGCCATGAAGATGATCAGAGGGCTGGAGCACCTCTCCTGTGAAGACAGGCTGAGAGAGTTGGGGTTGTTCAGCCTGGAGGAGTGAAGGCTCCTGGGAGACCTTATAGCAGCCTTCCAGTACCTAAAGGGGGGCTACAGGACAGATGGGGGGGTGTAGAGACAGGAAGAGAGGTAAGAGTTTTAAACTGAAGGAAGGGAAATTTAGATTAGATATTAGGAAGAAATTCTTCATTGGGAGGGTGATGAGGCACTGAAACAGGTTGCCCAGGGAAATTGTGGATGCCCCATCCCTGGAAGTGTTCAAGGCCAGGCTGGATGGGGCTTTGAGCAGCCTGGGCTAGTGGGAGGTGTCCCTGCCACAGTAGGGGGTTTGGAACTAGATGATCTTTAAGGTCCCTTCCAACCCAAACCATTCTATGATTCTATGATTTTGTACTACTGAAACATATAATTTTCCCACACACTTATATTTTCTGGTTTATATGCTTTATAAATAGAACATTGTGATTGTAGCACAGGGAAGTGATGAAATCTGTGATTACACAATGTGTTGCACACACAACTGATGTGCTTTTTCATATACAGTTAGTCAGCCAAAATTTAAAAATACACTAGATGACACAATACAGTAAGATGTTACAGGTTACACAATACAGGTTCATGTATAGGTTACAGTTTGATTACTACCACAAATATATTGTAAACATAGTAAAAGAAAGCAATCTGTTTTTTTTTTTTTTTAAATAGAAACTAAAGGAACAAATAAGAACAGTTGGAAGATAGGATGAATTAGGCATCTTTTAATATTTCAAGGAGATTAAAAATGGTACCTTGGTCATAAAAAAAATAAAAAGAAAAAGAAAGAATTATGGCTACTGTGCAGAGAGGATAATCATAGACAGCACAAAATACAAGCAGATACATTGTCATGGTATTGACCAAATCAGATAAATTTCACAAGATTCAGGATTTTTTAAATAATAAAAGATAAATTTTCTGGGGTTTTCTCCCTGATTTTCCAAACTTTCTTCCTATTCTAAGAACAACACATTATTAAAGTAAATTTCACATGTACTGCAGAGCCCACTTACACCCTCTACACAGCCTGACTCAGTGTAAACATTAGTCTTTTTTGAATAGAACACCATTTACAGTGAAAGCCCATATAAGGAAAAACCTGCAGTAAGTTGTCTGGTGGCTCAACAAGAGGGAAAGTTGACAGCATAGTAAACTTCTTGTTCAGCACTTCAAATCAGCAGTCAAGCAGAACTTTTGCGAACAAATACAATATTGTAGAGAGAATATTTTATGAGTCAGAAAAAGACATCTTTCTGGTGTATTTTCCTTTTCTATGACTTTTAGCCTCAAATAAAGAATGCAGATCAGTGCTGACACCTTTGATATAGCTACAAACTTTGAGTAATTCTGGCCATCTAGTGGGGTATTTCCTTTCAATTTTTCTCTTAATAGGAAAAAAAGACACAGCTACCAGTGCATATACTTGAGCATTTCCAGCTGTGAAAACAACATGTTTCTGCTACATACTACTGCTTCAGCATTTTTCAATCTGCGTGACTCTCAACAGTATCTGTCAGTCACACCAAAAGCATAATTCAAAGGAACGCAGTCAGTGGAAGAGTTAGTTCTCATTCATCAATGTTGATGTTGTCTTTGGATACATTAATAGAATCCAGTCAAAAGGACAAAGCAGTGTCAGAACTGCTAGAGGTGAGCTAGAAATATTTGGGATGCAAACTATTCACTGGAAACCTCTAATTATGGAAAGAAGAGGACAAAACATAAGTTTTATTCATAAAGAACTCATAACTGATTCTCCTTAATATGTCTAGAATTAGCCAAACACAGTCCTATACAAACAAACACATATAATCTCACTTCTATGTTGAAAGTAGAATTTGACAAAGGCTTTTAACCTAACGAGGAAGCTAACTTTGAATAGGTAAAGGACATAAAATGAGTTGGTAATTTGCCTCTCAACACAATAATTCCCTCTATTTCCTGCTCTGAAACATCACTAAAGAAATTCTGTTAAAACTAGAAGAGATAGCTAGGTTTTTAACATACCTTTCATTTCTGCATATGTATACGATTTGTTACAAAATCTTTGTATACATGGCTTAGCTTTTCATTTATTTTCCCGGTGTGCATACTGCACATGAATTTTAACATTTTAAATATCTTTAGGTCATTGATTTCTCAGCCAGCTGATGTAATGTAGCCTGTGTTATTGGCAATCAAAAGTACAAAGTGTGTAAAAAAATGTTTATTTTTTGGCACATCACTTTCAAGAGGTCTCATCCAGAGAAAGGAAGCCTGTCCTCCATGCCTTACTGGTGGCATAAGGAAAGACACTGAGAAATAAAAGGTATCACTTCCATTATTTTGTTCATTGCCCAATTACAGCAAACCAATTATTATTTAGCACCTGAGTATTTCAGAACAGGTCTGAATAACCTATTAGCAGGCAGAAAGCAATCATAACAGATGGCATCAATGCAGCCAGTCTATTGACAATTTATTTTTATCAGCACAGCTTCCCAAAGGCAAAAATCCTAGCTGAGAAGATCCAAGAGCCTTTACATTCAGCAGATACGCAGTTGTGGTTAAAACTTAAGTTTATCTGCTGGACTCATTTTTGAACAAAAGCCTTTTGGAGTTGATCAAATGAGGAGAACTGGATCAAATTTAATGATGCTAGTGAAGAGGGGTTTTGTTTGGATTTTCCCTGTCTTTATAAAAATTATTATGTAAACACACAAAAGTCTCTTCGCAAAAATGCCCAAATTGATAAAAAGTACATTATTCAAATCAGAAATTAATTTATGAAGAAAACCTCAGTTTCTGTTGAAAACAGTTTTCTAAGTGGGTGGGGATTCCATTCAAGATGAAGGCAACTGAATGTTGGTGTTAAAGTAAAAGCTAGGTGTGTAAATTTCCATTATAATTAATGATAAGCTCACTCTGAATAATATGTACTTTCTGGTCAACTGAGTAGCTAAAAGGTGTCTGTCTAGAACTGAATTCCACCCAAAGAGTTAATATAATTTTGTTTTTCATTAATATGATACCTTTAAAAAAAAAGCAAGTGAAAGAGTTAAGAGGAGTTAATTCCTCCCTTTTAAACACAACAATTGACATACTGAGTTCTAAGATATTACTTGAATTCACACTACCGGTTAGAAAAAAAAAATCATATCAACATTGCATAGCATTTACTCATGTCAACTATGTCCCTGACTCACAGCAAAGATTTAACTGAATTTAACTTTACATATTATGTACAGAATAATGATTATATATATAAAACCATAAAACATTTGGTAAATTATTTAAGTACACAGAAGTTGCCACTCTATAAAAGTGACTCATCAAAACCAATTCCAGCAAAACAATGTAATAGTTTAAATGCCATTTTCTGTTCATTAAATCAAAGTATTTTTATGGAATATTCTCTTTTAATGTATCATTACACCAAGATACCATTGCTAAAAAAAATGTGTATGGCAAGTTGTTCACATTTAAATCATTGTCATCAATCATCACTGCTATGCTAGTCTATGATTATTTGAAGAACTCTGTATTCTTCTTTGGATCACGTGGATTGCTTACCATAATCCTATTCTCATACAAATGACCACACAAGAGAGCTGTTTGACTTTCAGAGACAAAGGGTCTCACAATTTAAACTATTGTAGTTTAAAATCTGCAAAATGAAAAGAAAAAAACTTAATTCTGTTCCATTAGAACCAACCAGACTTTATCAATTTTTGTTTAGAGATTTTTAAAATAAGAACATGTAAAGGCCGGTAACATCACTATCATTAAAAGTCGCACAGGATCTTCCCAGTCTAAGATTATATTTCTAAATTCTTATACTTTGCCAGGATTTCAGTATTTGAACTGAAATTTCCCACACTAGTTATCTGCTTCAGTCCACAGTTTTATTTATGTCTTTGCATTTTAATGTTTTCATAAGGTGAGGTAAAAAAGAATGTTTTGTTGTTTAAAAGTCCTTGAGTTTTTACTCAAATAATCCTAGCTCTGATGTGAGGCAATGTTAAACCTTCCAACAACTTTGGCTTTTCAGTAAGAAGTGTTGTTTTGCCACATCAGTAAAAAATCTCTTGATATTTTTTTCATCTCTTCCCAGTTATTTCAACTAATCCTATCTTAATTCCCCAGAGAATGAAGCAGAATGAACAACATTAAAATCTCTCTTGAAAGCAACCAAGCTACCTCTTCAAAAAATCCAGATGTAATTACTGTTACACGGTGAATTTACAGGAAAAATTTGCAAAACAATATTATATTCAGCAGCCAAAAATATAATGATAAAGATCTCTCTGTCTCAGGCAGACAAATACACCATTTGAAAATGTCTAAAGACCTGTCTTCCACATAAAAGGTTAATTCTTTTTAATAGAAGCAGAGAAACCAAAATTAATTACAATATGTCTATAAAAAACTTATTAAATTATACAGAGTAACCTCAAACTGTTTCTTTGACATGTAGTTCAATTCACACTTAAAATGTAGGTAGGTCATTCATTATAATCTTTATCATACAAATAAGTTGTCCAAAGTCATTCTGTCTTTGACGTAACAGTTTGTTGTAATTTCTATAAAGTTTTGCCACTGCCTATGTGTTATTGTTGAAAGAAAAAGCAGTTGTGTGCATTTAAAAATAGCATTTCATTATTAAGGCTTCTAACACCAACATAGATTCACAGCCAAATCAGAAAAATTGGTTAACTTGTTCTTATAAAACTATTAATTTAAATGAATTCTCAAAAAACTATTTTCTCCCTTTTCTCCCTGCTACTGAAAACTATGAATTCCTCATATCCACCTCCATTTTTTCTCACCCTATTTTTAGTAACAGGGTATTTTCTTTAAGCCAAAAAGAAAATACTTGTTTGTTAGATGAGTATCTTACTTCCAACCTGAGGAAATTGCAGAATCACCTATTTGTTTCTATAGATTCTGGAAATCTAGGCACCATTTTGTATACTTTGTTGCTATAAACTTACAGAAGTCTTTTGCTCATTTGCCAGTGATTACAATTTCTGTCACAACATTGAGCAGTTCACTAGATACCTTGAATTCTAACATTATAGCAGATATTAAGGCATGATGTAAAAAATGCAACAAACATCACCTTGACTTGCCCAGCAAATCCGTTCACAGTTTTATCCTAGAAAGCTTTTTTCCTTTGACTATCTCTATACAAATCTATGCTATATTTCTGTCAGTGTCACCGTGTCATCTGAAGACCTTGGTTACTGTGATTTTTTACACTACATAACACGTAGGTTGTTCTTATTATCGTATGTCTCCAAAAAGAAATTGCATCTGCCAAATTCATCTCTAAGCTTTGCAATGACATTATGACAATGCACTGCTATTAGAACATCTTGTCATAAAGCAATAGTCTCTGCTAACTGAATGGTAATTTGTACAGGAATAACCCTATGTGTCACAGACCACTTCCGAGTGAGCAGTGAATATACAGTTGCGTTTAATGGAGAAAGATGTTACACTCTCATATTTTTCATTCCTTGCTGTTCTTTCTTCTCTACCCTCCCTCCACATATGTACATTTAGATTAAATCAACAGCTCCCAATTAACAGGGACAGATGTTTCTAGAAATGTTGCTTCAAGGGAGTCCTAACAACATGTAAGTATGACAAATCAAGGCTTCACAGACTACTGTCTCACAATCACCAAAAAAAAAAAAAAAAATCTGAATTGAGTTATTTACTCAGGGATGAGTAAAAAAAAAAAAAGTGTGTTTAGGGACACAACAGAAATTCTATACTCTTTTCTTTCAAACTTTCCCAAGTGACCTCATATGCATCCATGACAGTCCTTGTAAAACTCTGTCATAGAAATGCAGAGATCAGTCTCTAAAACAAGTTTAGTGACACTGGAACACACAGAACAGGAGGGTCCCCACTGGACTAACACTTCCAGGCACGTTTTCCTTTGGTAGGGGCATCCTGTTCACTACTTCCTTAACTCTCCCGTCAGCTATGTCAAAAGCAATAATATAGATTTCCATATTGAGATTACAATTCTAGGGGAAAAAGTGTCCATAAAAGGAAAAAAAAAAAAGAAGAGAAAAAAAAACCTATAACCACACAAAAATCAACTCTTCTGTCTCCACATAAGTCAAATTATTCAACATAAAGCTATGAGCCTTCGATTCCCTGTTAATGAAAGCATCCTACGGCCCGTTGAAAGTATGTTTTGTTTCTCTATACTCTCACTTTGATGTTTTGACATATGTAGCACTATGTTATACATTAAAAATCCTGCAGTCATTTCCTCCTGCAAAGGGAAGAGCTTGGATCAGATTGCAGGCTCGGATTATAGTAAAATTGATTTCAGCAATATATTTTTCTTGCTTAATTTCATCCATTGCATAAGTTCTTCACAGCAAGTTATTGTTGATTCTTAACAAATTTCAAAATTCCATTCAGTAACAAAATGTTTTAAAGTGCTTATTTAAACTAGGCAAATACTGTGACAACCTATTCTTTCAGTAGACTTAATTCAGTCCCTGCTTACGTGGTCCATTCATCTTTCCAACACCCCTTTTTTCACACCTATAATTCTGGCTATACATCTTCATTAAAGATTCATTCAAATCAAGATACAGAAAAGGCTAAGAAAGGTTAGCCCACATAGGTGGACATATATATTCACATGCTTCCAGCCAGGCAGATTCAACCCAAGTGTGTCTCAGAAGCTGTGCAGCTGCAGTAGCACTGTTCTTGAGCTAATCATACCCTGCCTCTCAGCAGGAGAATGACAGTCTATCTTATAAGTGGAGAATAAATGAAAAAGACTTGTTTTGCCTAATAAAACAAACAGTGAGGGAGAATATGACTGCTATCTCTAAACACACTGGGGGGTAAACATTAGAAAGGAATGAGAGTTATTTAAGCTGAAGGGCACTGTTGGCACAAGAGCGAGTAAGTGCGTAGAAACTCACCATGAATACATTGAAGCTGTGAATCAGAAGATTTCTATCCAGCAGAAGATGAAGCTTTTTATTTGCTTTCCAGCATTGCTGCCCACTAATAGCTTTTCTAGTTTTATCATGGGAATTCATAAGTTTATGAAAGATCCCATGAATTAGCTACACATTGTAGTAGTGTTTGGACTGAATGACTCTTCCAGTTCTTTACTCTCATATTCAGTTGACAGACGTATGAATAAATATTTCTACTTATCCCATATCCTTGTATACTGCTTTGTGATTAGCATACCTTCCTGCTTTCACGTCATGGATTGAACTTTGAACATAGACTTGAAGTTGAAGAGGTGTTCAAAGTAATATAGTTCAACTGTGTCTTTCATCTCTTTCCTACAGAAATGGCCACCCAAGCTTTTTAAATCTTATTCAGATAACCCATGCAGTTTGAAAAATCCTTTACCTATTCTTAACTAAAAAGTGTACCATTCAATCAAGCTAACAGTGTGCTGCAGAAGTACGTGTCACTTGCACACAGTCAGAATATTATTTACCCATGGTCTGATTGGTCATGTTCAATTGCACTCATATTTAAAGCAAATGTGAGAAAAATGCAGCATCATCAAACTCTTGACTACAAAACCAATGCATCATTTAATAAAATTAATCAATTCCAAAGAAACACTGCCATTTACAAATACTCCAAAAAAATTTGGCATCAATAGCTTGATTTGATGAATAAAGAAGTGCTACTAGAAGATGCAAGTAGCCATTATTATTAGCTTTTAGATTACATTAAATTAAATGGAAATACCTTCAAAGGATAACTTGAGCCAAGGGAGATGGTTCTTAAAGGGTTTTTTTTTACAGTCAGAAGAAAAGAAAAAAAAAAAAAAGGTGTTTTCAAAGAAGAATTCAGATCAGGAGTCTAACTTAGGTGTCCTGAAATACCCTTTGAAGATATTCCTGACCCATGAAACACTGGAGGCTCATTAGCTCTAGATTATTCAATAATTCTCAAATATCAAATCAAACCACTCACACAGTCTTAATCCAGCTCAGCTCATGGGTCATGTTTTCCTTTCACATGCTGCTAGATCTGTCATTTTCTGATTTTTCAAGTAACTCAATAACTGTTTTTGTAAGAGTCTTCCATAGCTGTCCCAAGCCTATGATGCCAACGTGCAGCTTCCTTTCCATGTGCTCCTTACCTTGAGGTATAAAGCTTCCAGTGGGCAGAACATCCTTCGCACAGGACCAGAAAGGTGGCAAGAGGACAGTAGCGACACCATCCCTCTCTGGTGTCCCAAATGGTGATACCTCTTCAGCTCAGGGAATCACTCTCTAAATTGCAAAGTGTGTTGTATAAGCATTGCTTATAACCCATACAAATAAAAACTCATCTATTATTTACTTCAACTCAAAAATAGTAGTAACACCAAACATTTCTTGGTGATATAATTTACTGCTATTTTCCTCATTTGCTGTTTTACAAGGACTTTCCTTAATTTCTTTATTTTTCTATAGATGCCTGATAATATGTTAGAAAGTATTTTGCGAAATACTAACCAGTTGGGAAAAAGAGATGTTCCAGTTGGGTTAACAAAAAAACAAGTCGCTTTCCTCTTTGGATGAAAAATGAGTTAAGCAGAATGGCAAGTCTATAAACAACTACAGAAATTTGTGAATTTGAAAATCCTACATTTAATCTAAACAGTCAGACAACCAGATGGTTCTTTGCTTAGAAAACGAGGTGGTTTTGATAGAACTCCACAAGTACACACATTTCTGGAAATAACTTTAAAATTTATTTCTCTAACATTTCTACTCATGTTTTGCATTTAACTTTGTAATTACAGGTATCTTTCTAAAATATTTCTGCATTATTTTGTACTATCTTCCATAACAATTCTAAATTACTTATTGCTGCTCTTTGTAAATATTTTTTTTTTCTTTCTAAATCATTGTTCTTTCCAAAACCTTGTTCTAAATAATTTCATTTTTTTAAAAAAAATCTATTCAGACATTGTAGAATAACTACTAGCATGGTAAATTTGAATTAAAGAGAAAATATCTCTATCCATGCCTAGAGGACTGAAAAACCTTTTTTAATCACAATTTTGCCTCAAACTTGAATTTACTTCCCATAATTATTTTGATTTTTCTCATTAGTTCTCATGTATGCAACCACGAGCTACCTGAGGGATATTCAAACGCATGAATCAATTTTCCATTCTTAAGAAGCATGAACACAACGTTTTGCAGCTCCATCAAAAAGCAGACTACTTTTCAGTGTGACAAGAAAATCAAGATTTTTTGTGTGTGTATGTGAAAAGATGTAACTCTTATTTGTGAAACAAATTTATTATTCTTTATAAAAGAGATAAGAAGTACACTTTCAGTTCCTATGTGTGATCCTGTTTACACAACAAACCTTGTCAGATGTGAGGCGCAGTCACAGCAAAAGTAATTTTTCGTTTCTATTGTTCAAAGACGGAATACCCCCAGTACACGTGGAACAGATATCTCCTCTGACATACATATAGGTCTCTATTTAGTATATTCAAATCACAGTGTTCTTCCCAAATGTGCCAAATGGAAGCAGATTTTTCACGGTTTCAGTAGAAAGCTTCCAGATGCAATGGTAATGTCCTATTTCTGTTTTGTGTTTCTTCTTCAAAATGTAGTGTACTTTCCTTAAACTTACCCTGAGAAATCAGTCAACTGAACATAACAAAATAATCATGCAGGTTATTATTAATACACTTGTTCTGTAATATTTTATCTCAAATGTTTACAGTTTAGTAAACATTTATAACCTTAACCTTATAATGGGAAGTGTAGAGCAACATTAATTAAAATGTGACTAACTGGACCATCCAGAATTTATTTTATTTTATGCTGAACTTCAGTAGCAAAAATTATTTTTTTGACATAGGAAATATGTAAAATAAGCAAGACTGCTTTCAGCAACTGCAGCGCACATAGAACTGCCTTTTAAATTAAATTGTAAAATCTTTTAAAGTTTTTGCTAGGCAAAAGACAGATAGGATCTGCATGTCATAAGTTTATTTTCCATTGTGATGCTTTCTGGATACAGCTTCTGTTTGTCTACATGGGTAAATACTTGGTGTATAAAATAACAATTCAATGGTTACAAAGGGTTCAAGAAGAACTTCAAATTAATTTTCAACCTATACGTCAGTTTATTGTTTCAAAAGTATCTGAAGTACTGAATTCCAAGGTAATTTTGTTCCAAAATACACTAAATTGTCATATAGAGCTATGTAGCATGATATAATATGGTAAAATTAAATATAACAACTCTGAGCTTATACAAAACTTCAATAGCATTTACAGAACAAGCATGTAAAATATTAACTGCATTTAGCTATCATTTCAAGATCACTGCTTTTCTCTCTCTTCTTCAAAACAGTATACCTGAAAACTGTCTTGGATTAAGTTGGAGTAAGAATATTTAGAAATGTAACCTAAACCAGATGGCTGTGAAAATGACTAAAAAACAGTAGAAAGATACAAATTGCAAGTTTCACCAATAGACTGTATCAATCACAAAGACATTGACAATTATTAACTTTAACAGCCTATGTCCATTTGGCATTTTTTCCAAACAGATTTCAATTAGAATGTTACTACATTGGAAACTAGACATATTGAGACAGGAGGGCAGACTGACCCCATCCAGTGTTCTTCCCTCTCCTGCCAAAAAGCAGTCAGAAAAATCTCTCCTTTCCTCTTCTGATTTGGAGCAACATGGCTCCGTTTTTGTTCTCCTTCTCACAGTTCTTGTGGCCAGAGCTCTTCTGCTGTTTCAATCCATTTCAGCTATTGACTTTGGGGTTTGAGGGAAAAATTAAATGAAGGTTGTCAGACCAGTATGGTAAAGTCCTGGCGAGAAGAATGGTTCCTGGTTTTGGCCTTTGTTAGAGTACAGCTTCACAGAAATAGAAGTTGGTAAATTATCAACATTAGGAGTTTGACAGAAATTGATAGTATTTTAGAAACATTGATATAGAATGGTGATGGAAAAAGAAATTAGAAAGTTTAGGTCAATTAATAGTGCAATTCTAATTTAAATCACAATAATAATTTACTTAACAATTTAGTAATATGTTAAGTTTATCAGCAATGAACATCTTAACATATTAACTAATATACCTGAGGCATTTTGCAAATACATAAACAAAATGTAAAAAATACGTTTAACAAGATAGCTCTCTCAAATTTTTCCCAAGACTGACGTTTCTAGTCCCCATAATACCATATTCCTGCCGGGACATGCTAAGATGAACAAGGTGAATGACTGATTTGAGTTTAGCGATCCGGTCTCTACATGAAAGCTGCGTGATTTCTGCTTGAGTTACCTCCTGACTCTGACTAAAGGTAACGTGAGTTGATATGGGCCTATGTTGTCATCTTTAGTGAGAAAAATGATACCACAGGCATCAATTCTGAATTTTGACACTCAGAATCGCAGTTTCTGAATCCTGTTTGGATACAGCCAAGAGAGCATAATTCTGACATTACTGCATATTCTGCATGTATAATTGTGTATAAACTCATTCTGTTCTTTTCTCTGTGCTGCTGTTGAAGTATTCAAAAGAACTTTACTGCTGATGTTTGCCAGCCTAACTTAAATTTCATTGACTGTTCTGAAATGTGTTCTACTGTTTCCTCATGAGATCTATGAAGAAGGTCTTCTCAACAGTGGTCAAGCTACTCATTAGCTCACTAAGAACATAGGATGTGTGAAGGCACTAATGAGAATACCTGGCTGAATTGTCACGGCTTGCATATGAATTGCCAAAAGCAAGATACTATTATGAAATCTGACTGAACCAAAATGACTACTGAACTCAGGATCTACCCTGTACACTTTAAAGGCTTTGGGTGAAAGAGAAAACACAGTGTATACTGAACAAGATAGTGGGTATAATCTCACCCACAAATATCTAAACTAAATCATGTATATGACAAAAAGATGCATGTTTCTCCAGTTTTGTAAGCTGGATTTTGAATTGTATGTGTTGAGACAAGACAAGACACATTATTTTCTCATCTTGTCAGAGAAGAGAAACAAATACCAGGTACAAAACCGATACAAATCATATGTTACCCATACTTGAGGCATCAAGATACACAATTCTGCTTATATAGAGCTGTGAGATACAAGATATGAATGAACTATGGAGCTGGAATCTGCTTTTGGCCAGCACTATATTTAGCTTCTGAAATATTTGATAAGCTGGTGCTTCTAAATTTTAAAAATACTGGTTCTTTTGAATCAGCCAAAAAGTGATTTTTTTAATTAAAAAAAAAAAAAAGAGAGACAGTGGGCCTTATAGCTGATGCGTAATACAAAATTGGGCTTCAGGGGTTTTTTTTATTAATTTGTTCTTAAGTGGCCTGCATATTCAGGCAATAAAATTAGATTTGAGTCAGGATTATAGATAGAGTGAATTTGTTGGTTATTCTGACTGACAACATAAGTCTAATTCCATTACTGAGGGATTTTTTTTATTTTAAGGGCAGAATAGCTACCAACATGTGACAGAAGGCTTACTAATGAAATGTGTTGTGTCACCAATGTCAGTAACTGCCTATTATAATCTTTGAGATGTATGATCATTTTGACTGTCTTTAAAGTAATAACATGCTGTTTGTCAGCTTGACGGACCTTCAATTAGCATAAGAGATTCACTGAATTTTGCTCATCTTGAGGGAAATTAGGATATCTTAATTAAGAAGGAAACTTGGCATTATTACTGTCAAACAATTTTAAAGTCTGATATCTTCAGATTCTCGGAGTCGATTTAGGATTCATGTGTCCTTCATGGCAGAAAATGAATGTTCAAATTTAATTTCTGCCCCTGTGAGTCTTGTAGGCACAGATGAGTAAGACGGAAAATCTCATATAGAAGTGCACAGGTATACATACAGCACAGCTCCACACTTTAAGAAAATCTTCCATTTGACCTAAATGTATGAAGTAACATCTGCACATGGAGTGATGATGCCCTATTTGGTTTTTAGAGCAAATTAGAGGAGATGAAATGTTCCTTAAGGAAGTGCAATGGCTGCAAGCCATAAGTAAGCGTCAAAAATGAATCCCTTTTAAACTCGTTTACAATATATGTCACTGCCCCAAACCATATCTTTGTATTTTTTATTTTAGGTAATTTTTTTTTATTCCTAGCAAACAAGGAGAACATATAATCTTTTCATTAACACTTCTTATTACTGCTTTGGATGTTTTTGTTCCAATGTATATACACATGTAATAACGTCAACATCCTCATCATTTGTGTAGATGACACTCATAACGCAGACAGGAATTCTGCATGTTTGTGAAAATAGTTTTTTTCAATGTGCAATAATGCAAACAATTTGATCTGTATTTGGATTATGCTCTCCTTTAAAAATATCTAGCAGATGTGTATGCTATTACCTAGAATGTGGATGGCTCCTTGCTGCAAGATATTTATGCTCACAGCCCTCTACAGAGAAGATTCCCAACTCCTACTGCCACCCCCAAATGGATTGCTCAAATAAGCAGCCTAGGCTTAAATGAGGCTTTTGTTGGTGGGAAGGAGATTGAAAGGTTTCAGTCTTTCTCTGGTATTAGCTACTGAGGAATCAAGGGGGTTGGGACTGTGTTCTAGCCTGTCCATGGTCTATGGGGTCTTTGCTCAAATAAGGTCATCCATCCACTGACTTGATTAAAAATGAAGATTATTTTTTTTTTATATTGAGTGGCAAAGATACTTAAAGTCACAAGCCCCAAAATATGAGACGCTCTAATTAAGGTATTAATAGGAGATTATATGCTAACATTGCAATGCAGTATAGCTGAACTCTTCAAGGAGATAAGAAAACCTTTCAGCATATTGGGCCATAATCTCCCCAATAAATACTACTTTCACTACGGGATTTAAAACTTGGGTTTCCCATTTTCAATCAGATTGAATTTAGCTAATTCAATTAGATGAATTAGCTGAAGGATCTGTTAAAATTTGTGTGTACTTGTTATTTTGACAGGCCTTGCACTTCTTTCTGGTCCAAGCAGAAAAACAATTGGGTACTTGTTCTGCAGAGATAACCGGTTTTTGCATGCAGATACTCAATAAACACTCTTTATACTATAGAAAAAATGACCTCTTATTGATATGGCAATGTTTAGGGAAAAAAATGTGAGTAAAATGTATAGAAATATTCCACCTGTCAGACAAGAGTCTTTTAGTTTTAAGAACAGAATACCTAGAGATCACTCTGTGCTATTTTAAATATATGCGTATATTAATATCTTCTGGCACCCCAATTTGAACAAAGGCCTGTTTTGTTTGTTTGCTTGTTTTAAAAAAACCCATACACACAAGGAAATATCTAAAATAGGGGGTTTTTTTTGTTTTTCTTTTTCTGATGATGCAGTACTGATATAGCATCAAGTGCTGAAGTCACAAACGTCATTTGCTGCAATGCTTCCTGTGTAAGGAGTACTGAGACAGCACGTGCCCGGAGCAGGCAAGAAAATAATTTTGTCATGCCATCCACTCTTGTTCGGCCTAGCACACATCCATGTCAAGAGGATTTGGGCTGCTAAATACATTTTTTATAAATGTGCACTTTTTCCAAACATGTACCTCCTATTTCTGAAAACGTAACTTATTTGTCTTAACTAAATTGTAAACGTAAAATTATTTGTCTTAACTGAAGCAGTTGATTGATACCTAAGCATATTTACGAATTTATTACACAGTTATTTGAGTTTACTGCAGCATTAACTTTAACTTTATAAGTCACTGCTCAGGAGATCATTTGAAAATTTAATGCAGATGATTGCTGGATGTAAAGGATACTGAACGGCAATTATCCTTTATCCTTTAGAAGCAATGCATGTGTTTACTTTATGATAAGGAAAATCAGCTATAAAACACACCTATCTCCTGTTTAATTTTAATTTTCATTGAAAATTTCCCCTTATATTCACAAAAAAATAATCTTTTTAAAATTGTGATGGAAAGCAGAGGAAAAAAAAATTAAGAAACCAATATGCATTCCTTTGAGGAAAAAATCTATTGATAGTCTTAACAATTTTATTGATGTAAATTCTCATGTGTGAAAGGTGTAACATGCAAAATTTTATATTCAAATACAGACTACAGTGAAACCAAGTGCCATATTAGTTGAAAACCCAGAATTACAATGACCATTAAACAATCAGTCATGATGAAGCCTAAACTAGAAAAAAAGTTAATGGCAGTCCATTTTCTTGAGGGTCCTCAGGCAGACCCTTAGGTCCAGTTACAGGCTTTGTGCTTTGAAAGGAGAAGGGATTTCTTGCTCAGATAATGTGCCTTGCCGTGGTTTACACTGCCCCAGACAAGGGTTATGGGGAAAGGAAGCAGGCAGTCATTAGAAAGAATAACGAAGCTAACACCACCTTTCCTGCACTCCGATAGAGAAGGGTCCTTTACTGCAGTCTTTCCCCTGCTCTTCCAAACAATAGAGCATTGTTTTGCCCTCCATTCCAGTCAGCCATTAAACCACAGATTGTGGCACCAAGTCTGCAAGGATCTGCAGGGCCCCAGAGGACAGTCTTTTTCACAAATGATGTGAGCATATTGGAGGTCATTACGGGCACCTAAAACTGAGAAGATTCATGTAGGCTTAAATCCTCTCGTCTTCCTGTTGCCATCTCTCTCCAGCTCTATTATGTTTCAGAAAGCAAAAACAAAGAAAAACTCCATAATGTGTTCTCAGATTCTTTCAAAATGCTGAAAATCTTTGTCATCTAGCAATTTGAAGAGTAGTTACATATATTTACTATAGTAACGCTCTTAAGTAGACCCAAGAGACCACTCCTTTGCGGAGAGGTTACGGCTAACAAATTTGAGCACGAACTGCTAGTTTTCCACAAAACCCAGGTGTTCCCTCACTGTTCTGAGACTTTCAAAGTCCCTTGATCTCACCTATAAACTTGCTACTGCTGCTATGCTATAATTTCCCATACATCTGCAGAAACGCCAGCAGTATACGTGCAAGAAAGCAATATGCTTTGGAAAGATTCCCAGTGGATCCATCACTCTAACTTAGTGGCATTCCGACCTCACAAAAGGACATGAAAAAGTAATGTGCAATGGCTGTACCTTCATTTTATAACCTGAGGGTTTGTGTAATAATTTAACAGCAGGTTGCTGGAGCTATTTGCTTACTTGCAGAAGGACAGACAGTTAATTGTCACTTTTTCCCCTTCATCTCGCTCTATTTATTTCAGTTGATTTCTCTCAGACAGTCACCCAAAATTTACATTAAGGTGATTAGATCCTCTAGTCTTTGCTCAGTTAAAACTCATATCAACTTTGACACGATCATTTAACAGTCCCGTACTGAAACTCAATATAAGATAAATATACATGTCCAAATATAAATGTTTTACAAGCATTTCTTCCAAATTTAACAAAATAATTC
This sequence comes from Larus michahellis, assembly GCF_964199755.1. Taxonomy (NCBI): domain Eukaryota; kingdom Metazoa; phylum Chordata; class Aves; order Charadriiformes; family Laridae; genus Larus; species Larus michahellis. Next base: position 47,515,317 of record NC_133896.1, read on the forward strand.
TGCTCGCAATTGGTTTCAGTGTGACTACGTATGGAATGATGTGCCATTGGCAGCAGATGCAGGTTCAGTGTATTTAAGAGCTTTTACGTCACTCTTCATTAAGCTGTCATTACGTAGTATCTTATCTTGCTTAATGGGTGCAGACCGTTGTGTGTGATGTCTTTTGTTGTCTATATCAAAGATAATCTGCAATACCTATTTCCTTCAGGTTGTATCAGAGGGAATTTTTGTGGGTTATTCTTATTTTTAATCTCACAAAATAAATTCAAGGAAAATTATACAAAACAATATCCAAAAATTTATATCAATTAATTCAATAACTAAGTTCCAAAGTGAATGACTCATCTTGGTTTTTGAAAAGACATGCCTATAAGAATAAAAAAGAAGCATTTTTATGTATCCTCAAAATGCTGTAAATGATTGAACCACTCCAGAATTGCAATTGATGTGAGAAACCTCTGAGGTGCTTCTAGATGCTAGAGCCCTTCAGTGCACAGACTGACTGCTGCAACCCTTGAAGTTTGCATCATTCCTCTCCTATTACCAAAAATTCTATTCACTCATTTGACAGTGAGTTTCTTGACCTTGCTTCAGAGGAGGCCAACTAATACATCATTTTTACAGCAATTTTTCTAGTATTTGAGGTATTAGATAATTCTACTTTTGAAAAGTAAATTAATGTGATTACCTACTACACTGCTCTTTTGCCAACCCTCTTTAGAATTTCATGTCGGAAAGTAGGCTGTGGTCTCTAACAATGCACCACAACTATCTAGCAATTTTGAAGAAACTGCAGGACAAAAATAAAGTTAAATTATGCTTTTTTAAAAAATCTATGTGGGAAAGAAAGTTTAGAAAATTGAGGACTTTTTTCATTTCACACTTGCTTTTCTTATGGTCTGTTACTAAGTGATATGGGAAAAGAAAAACCAGAACTAACTGGTAGAATTAAACGTTTATGTACTTCGTCATCCCTAACCATAGGTAACAAGCTAAAACCTGTTGATTTGAAGCTCAGAAGAGAGCTGACTTGTAGTTGTCTGGTTTTATTTTGTGGCGTTTATGTCGCTGCACAGAGAAAACTCCTAACAGTCACCATTCTCCCAGAACTCCTGGTATGACCAAACAGAATGTAATTGGTTCTTTCCTGATCTATAAATTTTTGTTGGAAAGAGATGTTTTCTTTTTCTGATGACAGAGAAAAAAAGGGCTTCACCTAGGTTAAAAAAAAAAAAAAAAAAAAAAAGGTGTTACTGGAGAAAGATGGTGTAGCTACAGTCAGTCAGACTTACAGTTTGGCAGCAGTCAAAAACCTTATGCATGTGGAAAGACTGAATGAGAAGATCAGAACTTGCTGATATTGCTATCTCAGCAACCACAAGAACACAAAATTTTGTTCACTTTTGTCTTATTTTCCTGTGTCCATTACACTCTGTATTGGAACTGCTGCCTTGAGAGCAGTCAATCATTTTCCCAGGGCATGGTCATACACACAGAAGCCAAGTACACTGATAACAGTACTGAAGTTAATTTTGTTTTAGTCAATGTAGGAATGCTGCCACAGTAGATTAGACCATTTATCCATTTAATCTGGCAGCACGCTTCTAGCAATGGGTAACGCCTGTTGTAAAAGAATGTTCTCTATGCTGCAAAAAGCCAAGTATGAATTACGAAATTCACATGAGAAACAAATCCTTCATTACCAGTACAATGACCACCCTCTGTCTAAAAGAATTAGATTTTAATATCTTTGGCACAAACTCTGTGGTTCTTCATCAAGGAAAACTAACTTATAATTAGTGCTTGACCTAACAAGCAGCCAAAACAAATTTTGTTGTTTGAAAGTATGAAAGTAAAAGCTGTGCTAATAGCAGAAACATCCTTAGTTGCTAATCTGATTTCTGAAGTGGATGAACTGGCATCTACCATGCTTTTAGTATCCTATAACTCAGAAAAAGAAAGCATGGGAAATTATACCGGTTATATTTGAAAAGGTTTGTAAGAAAGCATAATGCATAGAAAGCATAATGCATTTGTAAGAAAGCATCATGCATAGAATTTATTCCCCTGAGTAAAGAAACTTCATATTTTCCATCTTTGAAGGAAAACACGTGTTCTTGTAGGTTAGGTGTAAAATGGAAACCTGGTTGCCAGATTTCTTATTGAAAATAGCCAGAACACCAGCCTCTAATCTGGGCCGTCACTGCTGCAACTCTAATTGAAGATAAGCAGTTAGCAACAAAAGCTTTCTGCCATCAGATGCCCTTTTAACTTCCACTTCTATCCTTCCCATCACCTGCTTCTGGCATTCCTGTTTCTCCTTCCCAGCTGACATAGTGAAACAGATGGACAATGATGTGAACAGTAAGACAGATATATGGGTGACAAGACTTCCTTCCATGTAGTGACTTCACCTGCAACGTCACAAGAGCCAGAAGTCGATGGGTTCAGAAAAACTGAAATGTACTACACTGTATGGCTTTTAATAAGGAATGCATGGTTTGAACTTGCAACACAAAAACTCCATATTATATGGGATGGCTGGAAACTCAAAGGAAAGACAATACAGAGGGGATGTTGTAAGGGGTGTCTTAGTTGGAGAAAATCAGAAATCCTATAGACAAAGCGTAAATTTCATAACCAAGCTTTTCTTTTTTTTTTTACAGTTTTGCAACCCTATACCAGCTGGACAGGGAAACAAATAATCTTGAAAGGAAAAATTGTTTTCCAAATCCTAACACTGTATTTATGTTTCTAAGTCACCACTAAAAACACATGTAACCTACACAATAAAAATGATATCATGAAAAACACTAGCAATTTTATCCTGTAATTTCTGGCCAAAATAAACCAGAGGATGCATCCTAAACTGTGCATAAACACCTAATAACCATTAAATTACAGTAGACTTCTTTATGCTATCGAAGGTATCCCATCTTAATCTGTTTTATGTAATGCCAAAAATATTCCTATAGAAATATTGTCCAAGTTCTAAAATCACTTTCTTCGTGAATTTGCACACAAGCATTAAACTGCCTGTAGCAATGGACTTGATATAAAATTTGTGAACATCTCCAATGCATTGTACTTCTGTAACAGTTCCTGTTAACTTTTTAAAATTACAGTTTGTGAAAGTATATATATGGCTTTACCTGTCAGATTCATCTTATTATAATGACCTTAAAGACAATGAGCTTCTCTCTGCACAATTATCAATATATGCCAAATCTCTCTTTGACTTTCTTCTATTCCTTTCTAGTTATCTTTCTCCTTACTGAAGTACTGCCTCATGTTTCTTATGCATTTAGGGAGTTAATCTTTACTGTTTACAACTATTTTCCAGTAAAGTACACTACTTGAAGTAACGTACATAATCAAAACGCTCATTTATTTTAAAGGATTTTACTAGTGCAACTGAACTTTTGAACTCAGATGTTGATTATTTGGAAATCCTTTACTGAGGTAATTTGGCTTTATAAAAAGATACCAGCAGTGTTCAAATAGTAAAGAATTCCTGTAATAGTCTGACCAGTTAGTTTCAGGAAAAAAAATTGAGTGAAAAACTAGGATGTCAGATCCATACTTTAACAAGCAATGTGCTGTCTGCTATTTTCTTTCTTCTCTGTTCTACAAATATTTTCCAGTTCTTTTTGTAATACTTTTCTGACTGACAGCTTGCTTCTCATTTCTATGCTTGCCAAGTCAGAATGACACTTTTGGGTAAACTGGCGATTTAAACTCCATTATTATTCTGCATTAAACTGTTGCAGAATGCCAGTCAGGCATTACAATTTTCTTCAGTCCAGCTGTGCTGAACTACAAGTAGATATGAAGTAATTGACCTTGTTGTTCACTGAATTGTACAATGCTTTGCTACCTACTGTTTTGTGCCACTCACTTCACTTCATGTATCTTCACAAGTCATGACCTTTATGGTGGATATTACTCCCCAATATCGGCAAAAACCACCTTGACAAAAGTAAAACATTAACTGTGATCAGCACAACATTTTGGCAACAGAGAGGCCAAGCAAACCTGAAGTACTAAGATTAGAGATTCTAGATGAGATTTTTCCAACAGGGACAAAGAAAAAAAGAATTGCTTTTATGAAAATAAACACTTGAAAGTCTCCAGTGGACATGTTAAGCCTTCCTATTCTCTTGGAAAGACACGATGTTTTCTTTTTTAGTTGGCAAAACTAGGCATATTGAACGTACTACTCAGAACAACAAAAAAAAAAAAAAGAAAAAAAAAAAAAGTGGTTGAAAAGCAGTCCAGTTGGCTAAATTGTATAGAATTATCACAGGATTTAATTTAGCCTTAGAGAATTGCTAATCCCTTTCAACAGTAGAGACTGTTTATTAAATAAAGCCAATCATTTACACATATATTTTATGAGGGAACAATTCTAGGAGCTAGAATGGAAACATGTATCTATTCCTCTTTAATTTCCTGACTGCTGTAATATGACACAGGATATCAGCAATAATCTTTCCGAAGATACAAGTGTAATTTTTAAAACATATTTGAGACAAACTTTGTATCAGGAATATCTGTACAGCCCAGCAGCTGTGAGAGAGAAGAGTGAGAAAAATGTGAACACTGAAGTAAGAACTAGGAGCTGGAGGGGATGCTCCAGGCACAGGAGCACCAATTCCCCTGAAGCCCATGAAGGAGACAATGCCGGAGCAGGTGGATGACACCAGACTGGGAGGAGTGGCTGATACACCAGAGGACTGTGCTGCCATCCAGAGGGACCTCAACAAGCTGGAGAAATGGTAGACACAGGAACCTCATGAAGTTCAACAAGGGGAAGTGCAAAGTCCTGCACCTGGAGAAGAACAACTTCATACATCAGTACATGCTGGGTGCTGACTGGAAAAGAGTTTGGCAGAAAAGGACCTGAGGATATCAAGTTGACCATGAGCCAGTAATGTGTCCTTGTGTCAAAGAAGGATAATGATATCTTGGCTCCATTATGCAAAGTATTACCACACAGTTGAGGGAGGTTACCCTTCTCCTTTAATCAGCGCCAGTGAGGCCATACCTGGAGTACTGTGACCAGTTTAGAATAGAATAGAATAGAATAGAATAGAATAGAATAGAATAGAATAGAATAGAATAGAATAGGAGTGGAATGTTACAGTTGGAAGAGACCTACAATGACCATCCAGTCCAAATGCCTGATGAATTCAGGGCTGACTAAAAGTTAAAGCATGCTATTAAAGGCATTGTCCAAATGCCTCTTAAACACTGACAGGCTGGGGACATCGACCACCTTCTAGGAAGCCTTTTCCAGTGTTTCACAAATAAATGGTTCATAATGTCCAATCTTAACTTCCAGTGGCACAACTTTGAACCATTCCTACATGTCCTTTCACTGGATTCCAGGGAGAAGATATCGGCACGTTGCTCTCCACTTACCCTCCTCAGGAAGCTGTAGGGAGCAATGAGGTCACCCCTCAGCCTCCTTTTCTCCAAACTAGACAAGCCCTAAGTCCTTAGCCACTCCTCAGAGGACATTTTTTTCCAGGCCTTTCAACAGTTTTGTTGCCCTCTTTTGGACACATTTGAGTACCCTAACACCCTTATTAAACTGTGGGCCTCAGAACTGCACACAGTACTCAAGGTGAGGCCACACCAATGCTGAGTACAGCAGAACAATCACCTCTCTTGACCATCTGGTTATACATATAGATGTGCACCATGAATCAGTTCATCCCGAAGCTGGACAACTTGCCCAGAAAGATGTTGTGAGGGACAGTATCAAAAGCCTTACAGTTCTGCTTTCCTCAGCACAAGGAGATATGAACATACTGGAGACAGTCTAACAAATGTGTTGAAGGTGATCACTGCCACGAAGGTGATTAAGGGACTGGAGTGCCTCTCCTATGAGGAAAAGCTAAGACAGCTGGGGCTGTCCAACCTGCAGAAGAGAAAGCTCAGAGGGATTTTATTAGTGTACATAAATAGCTGAAGGGAGGATGCAAAGTGGACAGAGCCAAGCTTTTTTCAGTGATGCCCAATAACAGGACCAGAGGCAATTGTTAAGTAATTGGTAAGCGATCTCTCTGTCTTTACCTCCACCCACAAGCCTTTTAATCTTATTTTGTCTCCCTGTCCTTCTGAGGAGTGGGGGTGAGAGAGCAGTGAGATGGGCGTCTAGCATTCAGCCAAGGTCAATCCACCACATTGTTCTCTACCAGTCACAGCAGCTAATTAGTCTGAAGGACATCACTGACCAACCCACAGCAGACTCTGCACCTGTTAAGGACAAAAAGAGTGAGAACAAGCTGCTCTTTGCTTTAGCTATGATTTCTTTCTGCAGCCTGATTAAAAGATATCTCACCAAGATACCTGAAAACATTTTTTTTAAACTAATTAGAAATCCTCTCATTTTAGGTCTATCTTACTCAGTATTTTTCATATTTTTTTCAAGTTTATTGTACTATTTGTGCTTTCATTATGTAAAAATGAAACGAAGAACTCTCCATAGCCTAATCTTTTTCTCCTCTTTCTCTTTCTAGCTCATATTCATCTTTATTCCAATCCTTATGCCTTCTGATAGTATTTATGACTTCTTTTGCTAATTTCTTCAGACCATAATGTTTTTGATTTTTTAACATAGAATGCAAGAAAACAGAGAGAAAACTACTGTAGGACATCCAGATGTCCTTTCCAACCTCAACCACTCTGTGATTCTGTGATTCTGATCTATCAGGAGACTGAACAACAAAAACAGACTATTTACTCCACCACCAATGAGTTACCAGAGCAGTAGACATTAGGCTTAGTAAAATAAACCCACCACCTATTCACTAGGGAAAGCACACTCAGACATATTCCTCCCCAAAGCCTTATTCAGTGTAGCCTTTCCAGTATTCAGCAAGGCTACAGTTATGGACTTTTTAAAAAAAAAATGTGGTAGAGGTGTATTAGCACTGTCAGACAAATAATAAAACATGGAATATTGTCCCCTCTGTTGCAAATGGCAAAACTGTGCAGTCCTGAATCTAGATAAGAGTTTTATTTACACCTTGAAAGAACAGAAGATCAGGAGCCTATGTTTGATCCAAATCATTATAACAACCACTGAAATGGTAGTCTGTGCTTCAAACAAAATGCCCTCTGGAGGAAAAGTATGTCTCATATAATCACCTGCACAGTGATATGCTTTTGATGTATTTTGTTTGCTTGAAACAGTCACACAAAATCACAGAAAATTAAGGTCACATTTGAGCAATGTAAAAATAAAAATTCAAAAGAGGCAATACTACTGATCACACATGAGTAGCCAGTCAATTACAAACTTTAACTACTGAAATAAATGTGGTGGGGGAACGCACATAGAGCGGGTTGTGACAGCTGCAGTGGAAGTGAAATAACTTTTAGCCATTCAGATGCTGTTGACTCATCCAAGGCCTCAAGAGGAGATTTTTCCTTTGAAAACTCCAGCATGTAAAAAATGTCTCTGTGTAAAGGAAGAAGAAAAGAAATTTTGTCCCAAAATGAGAAACACTGATTGTCCAGAGTATCTTCTTTTACAAACAAGAAGTACTTCAGAGTTTTCACGAAGGCTAAGAGTTTTCTAAAAATCACTTGCATTTGGAGTAAATTAAAGACATTTTTTTAAATAGTTACCGGGTTTTATCAGTTCATTTTGAAAAATATGATTCAAAAGGAAGTAATTCAGACATAATATATTGTTATTAAACAACATAAGTTACAAAGAATGATAATACTAAGAATACAGTGTCATGAAAAGAGGAGAAAATTTTCACCTATTTTGTTGGGATAGTTCTATAGGGATATTTTTAAAAAAAAAAAAAAGGAAAAATTACAACTTGCATGACAATACAAAGACTATCTCATTTTGAATCTTTTTTTTTATAGTCAGTTTTGTTCATCACCTTTATAGAAGTTATACTAAACAAAAAAAAGACTTTTCTTGAAGTGGATAAGATTTTTATTGCCCTGTTCAGGTATGCTCTAGTTAATTTATTACATTGGAATTCCAGATAAAGTCATCTTAGTCCTTCATGGTCCATGACGTGTTGAAAGACCTATCTTACATATAGTATGCTAGGCACATTCATCACTCTTCATTCAAAGAAACTTGAGGAAAAGTCAAATCTTTTTATCATTTAAAAAGGAAAAACACCTCAAAAAGAATCAAATGTCTTTCTACTCTCTAAAGTGACTTTGCAAAATGCATATTGGGAGACTGCATACATGCTGGTTAAAATAATTTATTTTAAAAGTGTGTTTGTTTAGGTTTAAAAATGTTTTTCACATATTTCTTTTGACCCAGACTTAGAACGTTCTTCAGAAGGCCCACTATCCACACATGGATAATGAACCAACAGTCAATTGATAAAAAGTGTGAAATACAAGCGTCAAACTACTCTTAGTTAAAGAATAACTAAGTAATTAACAAAATTCTGGAGATGCAGAGGTAACACAGTGACATAGTAAATACTTAGTTACCATATGAAAATAGATGTGATTCTGAATAGAAAAGGATTGTTATTTTCAGATTATTTAGGTTTTTTAGCATAAAACTGCAATATAGGAATGAACAGAGAATAAACAGTGGTCAAAATACTTTTTTGTGGATTACATTGATTTTTTTTATTTTTTTTTTAACAAAAAGTGTGTCACCCTGTCTAGTCTTGGTGACTTTGCACCAAACTTTTAGGTTTGGGGTTTTTTTCCATCTGCTCAGTATAAGCCAAATCTTACAGAAATCTCTCCCAGGCTCCAACCAGAACAAAACAAAAAAAACGAAACCAAACCAAACCAAAAACACAAACCACCAAAAAAACAACAAATAAACAAAACACACACACAAAAAAAAAAAAAAAAAAAAAAAAACAAGCAAAAAAGTCCGGAAAAGAACTAGCAAAGAATATAATGTTGGATTTTTCTGATTTTTCTACTCATTACAAGTTTTGTAACGCAACCTAAACTATTCATGTGTACTTTGAGTAGGACAGCCTGAAGCGTATTTCCACTAGAAGGAGGCAATGGGACCCTGTTCTGATGTTGTAGGTTATTCTTTCTCCACAGGCTATCAAATCTCAATACTCACAAGGCAAAATTCAATGCACAGAGCATTCCACCTTATGTGGGACTACAAAAGAAAAGGAGCAAGGCAGATAATTAAATTATTCCAACTCAAAAATCTCTCTTGTAGATATTCACACAGAAAGCCACCATCCATTTCTCAGTTCATACTTAGATAACATTTCTATGCAGAAATATTCCATAATGTCTAGGGCTCTGCAATACTTTTTGAAAATGGAAGCGTGTGGTTCAATTTATTTCTGAAGCTCTAGTCTATAATCCTGTGCATCTAAATATAAGGCTTAGTAGGAATTAGTAGTTTTATTATCATAAGAAGCCCTTAGCTGCTATTGTTCTTATCATACATTCTGAATACTAGATAAAACTTTTTTCTTTTTTCTTTTTTTCTTTTTTTCTATTTTCTTTTTTTGTTTTAATCAGTCAATTAAAAAATGTGTTTTCTCTGTAAGAACCAATTTTATGAGATACTTTTACTAATTTATCTGGATTTGTTCCTCACCTCAATATAAAATGTGGTGGCTTCATTTTGCCTCTTTCCTTGAGTGACCTGAAGGCTGTTAAACCTACATTACCAATTAGACCTTCAGAGCAAACTACGCAGATACAGCTACTTACTACTCTTACAAACATCATGTAGTTCCAGAATTGTTTGCCATATGACATACTTTACATCCTATTTTTAAAGTTTTGTCATAACACAACCTTTATATCCAATGAATTAGTGGAATAATTGTCACTAATTTCTGAAAATCTGTATGTGGAATGTCTAGGAGAGCTGCTTAGTAAAAGTTTAGTAATACATCTAACTAAATACGTACTATTCTAAATGAAAGCATCTATAAATACAATGGGGGCCTATATTTTTTCTGCTGAGAGATGTCTTCAACTAAAGATGACTGTTTTTCAATGGTTCCTTATTATTATTAGCATAAGTTTAAAAGTTCATCACCTACCCAACTTCCAAGAGTTAATAGAGTATTTTCTTTCCTATCTTACGAGAATAAAAAAAAAAAAAAAAAAGAAAGAACATAAACCAAGAAACTAAGCATTCCCTAATGTTTTACTTATTGAAGTGACCCAATATAAACTAAATCTTACCTTTGCTTTGGCTTGTTATCACATGCTACTCATTTTCAAAAAATGAAGGAAGGCGGTCTCAAAACAAAAGCAAGAAGCCTGGAAAAGGCGGATGATGATGGTTCTGACTAACCACCAAATTCTTATGCTGTTACCTTTTTTCCTTAATTTAATTAAAGTAAGATTGTTTACCTCAAAGAATGTGTCACGTGCCTTGCTTAATAAATGTTAATAAAATGCTTAGACACTCAGAAAAGTTATATTTATATGCCAAATATTATGATAAATAGCATTCTTCATTTTATGCAGAAAATTATATTCAAAAACTCATTTCTCTATAGTACGCTGGCATATCCAATTTCTAGACTAATAGTATTCTATATGGAATTCATAAGTGTTCCACAGACTAGAACAACACATTATTCTTTTTCTTTCAAAATATATCACACATTTTTACAATAATTTTGACAGGACTCAGAGAGTTAGAAACATAACATACTTGACCATCTCCCTTTTATCATTTACCACATGGCAGATTTATCTACTTTGAATAAACAAATCCGACATTCTCAAAGAACGCAGACACGAAAATAAATGAGCCTGAAGTAAGCTGCTGCATAGAATAATAATGTGACTTTAGAATGATCCTAATCTTTAAAACCAAGGTATTAATTAAATAGAAATTAATGTCATCTTAACAAAAGCTGCACCCATTTAAAATGACAACACCAAAACCGGCTGGTAATAATAGTCACAAGATGTCCATCATGTTTATGTATATGAACTATATGGCATCACAGAAGCATCAGGTGCTTCTTAATATCATCTGTATAGTATTTTGTTTGCAAGATTTTAAAATCTGATAGAGCCTTATGCTTTAAACCTGTCAATGGGAATGGTATCAAAAAATCACTGTTCAGATTCCCAAAGTTATCTGTTTCACTTGGATCTAAAAGCTTCAGTGGCATTTTAATCCGTTTCTGAATGATGTTCTAGTGAAAGAAAAACTGTGGAAAGGTAAATAACTTTTTACAAGTAATTATCTTGGAGAAAATTTTTGTTTCAGCCTTGGCTGCCCTTCCTGAAACCTTCACTCTACAAAATCCCTGGAGATAATCCTGTTTCTGGGAAGGATTCAGTAAGATCTGCTTTTAGTATGCTTTCCAATTAATTTCCTAGGAATTACTTCCTTGTAGAAAACATGTGTTCTTTTCTTTGTGTCAGCGTAGATGCCTACGTTTATACTTCAGTGTTTATTATGCATACATAGAGCATTCAGACTGGAAGTCTTTGGGCAGCAGCATGAGCACGTCATTCCAGTAAGGAACTAAAGAGCTCGTTCAGATCCCCTCTTGGTTCCTTAGCACCCAAATCATGGAAGTCAGGTTCGGAAATGTGCATGTATGTGCACCAGGCTGTACAGGGGGCAGGAGACAGAGAAATGTTGGCACATCTCATTTATAATAAAAGTAATCCTTTTTGTTCTTTGTATGTGTATTCCCCTTCCAGTAATTTCTAAGCCTGAGTATTTAGAGTCCACATGTAGTAAAGATTAAAAACCAAAGTCTGCTTGAGGTAGGAAAGACACTGTAATGACAACTGTGTTAACAGGTAATTATGCTCATCCTCATGTACTTGCCAAGAATCATTCCCGAAGACACCAAAGTAATGGAATGAGACAAACAGAAACACAAAACTCTGGGTACATAAAGCAAATTCCCACATATGGGAACATCTAACTGTGAATGCATTGGAGTTAGACAACAGTCTCGGGGATAATAAAAGGCCAGTACTTTAGAGGATAATCATGATTTCCAAACAAAATCCATATAATTTTTTTTCCTGAAAACTCTTCTTTGTTATATTCATTTCTGAGTTGTATGAAGGAGATAATGGCAACACAGAGTATCTTCCAACACAGTATCGTTCTGCAAAAGATGTTTCACCCGCTTGAGAAAAGACCTGGATTCTGCTAATTTATAAAGAATAAGGGAACACTTTTTCAGCACTTTAAAACACTCTTCAGCAGCTTTGCAATTGAACAATGAAGATCACAGCTGTTTCCTAAAAGGAAGACATATAAGGCAGAGTAAAGTAACTGCTGAACTATTCCTGAAAAGCAGTTAATTCTGGCTGCTCAGAGAGAAGGAGGAATACAGAGCGTTGAAAGAGCAGTTGAAGTACTACTGTAAGAAATATTTCCTCTATAAATCACCTTGCTACTCACAGATGCACTGAAACCTTTCTCCTATTCATCTCTACACTTTCAGAGCATGAAATATCGGGTCAGAATTTTTTGAACAAGTTTGAAACAGAGGGTGTTGTTTCCCCAGCACAAATATATCATCCTTCATTAGTAAATATTGTCAAGTGTTTTCAGCCTCCTGCATTATCAATGTACTAACTAGCATGACTTCTGTTGAGTCAGCCTGGATACTACCTTTATTGCATTTGCCTGCAGAATACCTAGGAGGGAAGGGTTTGTAGGAAGTCATCTTTCATCAGCATAAATTTCATACATTACATACATTTTTCTGTGGAAACGATGAGCTTCTCGGTACTCAAGCCTCTCTCCAGTCATAACCCTACAGCCCCATAATATAGTATTGACACCATTAATAAAAAGGTTGCAAGCTTCATATGGAGTTTGCAAGGCCTCAGGACTGAGGTTTGACAGGCTTGTTATGTCTACACTTTTGTTGAACTTCCTGATTTAGCAAGAAACTCCATTTTTTTAATATAATTGGCCAGGTGGCTGTGGTTAATCTGTTTTATTTTGTTTATCTTTATATGATAGTACCACAATGGTTTTATGACTAACATAACAATGCTGTACTGAGAAATATAGGCCTGGTATCACAGCTGAGACCTTGGGAAGTGGAGACACAGGATGTGTCTCAGAGGTGCTCGTGCACAAGATGATAAGAGATGAGGCACAGGCTGGCATTGGAGACATAATGGCTGTAAACAACTTACCCATGGTCAGGTAATACAAACCTTAATCTGGACAAAACTTATTTGAGGAATATTAAAAACAACAATGAAATAGTTACTGACATATGTAGACGGCATTATACACAGTAAATTCAGATGTCAAGTGGAGCTGCAGGCCAAGGCAAAAAGGAACAAAGATATAAAAGCATGCTAGGAAATATAAAAGTGACCCTAAGCAGATCCTAGAGTGAGAAAGAAGAAAACATCAACATGAACCAAGTGAAGACCTCCAAGTACTGACAAGTCATGGTAACACCCCCACCACAAACACTGAATTAAGACTATTGACCTTACTGCTCAGAAGAACAGGGGATAGGTGAATTGCTAAGAAAAGGGATAGAAATTGAATGCATGTGTAACAATTTCAACTGTATTCTTACTATTATTAAGAGTTTTTCTGAATAAAAGCATACTCTTTCTTTTTCTGTAAAAAACAGATCTGGACTAGTAATTCTTGAACTAGTCTGTAAAGATTTGAATTCTACTAACAGTCTATTCTTGACTTTTTATATAAGGTGTGCTTTCTTTTTGCCAATGAACAAGATGTTGAGCATAACACAGTCAACTTGGACTTTTTGATACATTTTCTGCTTCCGGAATGTCCGCCCTTACTGACAGTCTCCAAGACAAATGAACCCTGTAGTACTACATCATGATAACCTCCTAGGTAAGGATTTCTGGAGAAATAGCAATAGCAAGCCAGAAACAAACAAACAAAAATCTATCCCATCAGTGAACAACAAAAAGCAATGGATACATCAAAAACTAAGAATAAATATTTATTCTTAGGCTAAACTCAAGTTAGCAGACTATTTCCCTGAGAAAATAATTCCAAAAAAGCGGAAAAATGTGTCAAAGTATGAAAGAGGGTTGAGTCCTTTGCTATAGATACCAATCTGTGAGAACTCATCAATCCTATCCATGTCATACCTTACAGTCATGGGTACTGATTCTCTCTTAAATGGCACCTGATACTTAGATTTAGGCTATCTCTATTGACTAGTCAGCAAAACAACTTTCTGGAAACTACCTCTATGTACAACTGCCGTGACACAGAATCTTCAAGAGACCTACACCCTTCTGTAAAGAATGCTGGAAATGGGAGGCATCACTCAAGGACATTTAAAACAGCGTTTCACACTGATATTAATGCAATTGAATCTTATCCTGAGTGAGGGCCCTACAATGTAAACTGCATATTTCTCTTGTACTTACTGCCCATATTTGGACATCTAAATATAGGTATCTTATTACTGAACAGAATTTCACTCAGGAAAAGATTTGCTTCAAATAAGCTTTTGATTTTTTTATCTAAACTGGAACTACTATTATTTGTAGATTCGTTAATGTCTCTGCTCATTCCTACCCAAAGCTGTGCTTTTATGTAACAGATAGTATTTCATATTAAAATGGCTGACATCTCTACATGTGAAGAAACTTGAAAGTGTACATGAAAAAGAACCTTAGTGAAATAGCTTCATTTTCAAATCCATTTCTACAGGTTACATTTTAAGCAGTCTGGCACAGGAGTCAAAGCAATAGTCCAAACTACCAAATCAAAGACATTTTCAACAGAAACATTAAAATAATTGCCCAAAACAAACTCCAAAGAAGTGGTCATTTATTGGATTAAAACATATGAAAAATCTACTGAACCAATCTTCGCTATAAAATCATCCACTGGAGGAAAAACCTGTGCTATAGAAATCAGGATAGGGATGAGTAATAATTATATTGAAAGTGTAAGCACATTTTAGAAAACATTTTCATGTCTTTTAAAGCTCCCACACTCAGTTCAGCACAGTTTCAAATATCTAAAATATGTTTTATGATCACTAGTGTTCTCATCCTGAAGCTGCATTTTCCTGGCTCAAACAGGAGGATCACAACTGTTCTAGTATTGAGACCTCAGTGATTAATTTGCCCTATGCAACGATGCATTCATCCATCTACTTATTTAGTTATGAAAGCTTAACAGAGCTTTCCACAGGAACTGCAATATTTTAGAACCTACATTAAAGGGCATAATAAATATAATTGTGATGCTTTTGCTGGTACTACAGAAATTAGTACATTTCCAGAAACACATTTTGAAATATTCCTTCTCCCAAAAGACTAGTTTGAAACAAGATAGGAGCAAGAAGACGGTAATGCCCTTTTCAGTGGTGACTACCGAATAGAAACCGGACCTTGGATGCCTTCCTTCTGCCTTCCAAATGGTAATGCATCCTTGCTCTCTAGAGACCATCTCTCCACTCCACAGGGGAAGAAACTAGGCAGTTACTTTGGACCAGAAAACAAAGTAAATATGAAACCCTCCTTAAAGTTCATTACACTATCATCATTAAAATTACCCAGAAACATGCTCTCCATAAAAAATACTTTTTCTGCCTGCCACAGAAGCAGCATAGACTCCAGGTCAAATATTAGCAATTCAGTAAAATATTTTTTTTAAAAAAAGCTACTGAAGAAAAATACACAACATCCTAGATTATATCATGTTATTGTCTTACCATCAAACCGTCCACAGATATAGAGACACAGACACTTTTGCTGTCACTTGTTTGGATGCATCTCAGTAACAACATAACTGTGAGAACAACAGCAAGATAACATTTGAGATGTTAAAAATGGTGAAGTGTCTTAACTGCATCTTTTACAGAAACATGATGTTATTAAGAGACATGTATTTAATTCAGTTGTCTTGCTCTGTGATGACATTTTTAAAATTAACTCTGGATAAATTCTGCTTTTCCTGTGTCACTGGTAGAAAGGATCAAGGTATATAGCAGCATCAAATCTCTCAGTCATCAGTCAAATACTTCAGGTGGGGGAAAAATAAATAAAATAAAAAATAAATAAATAAAATAAAAACCCCAACATGAAAAAAAAAAAAAAAAACCAAAAAATAAAAAACCCAACCAAACAAGAAAATATAACACAAATCCTTCACATTCTTCATTATGGCAAATAAAACAGCTGACAGCAATACTGTTAGATTAAAAACCTAGAAATCCACAATTTATTTCAAACCCCTAATTGCAGTAAGTCAGTATAGTTCTCCTAGGCTCATAATTGTAATTAAGTTATAATTAATATGCTTTAAATCACTGAAAAGTTACACCCAATTCCTTAACATTCTAGTTTCTAATGGAAGCTGCTATTTTGTTCTAAGTATTGATACCGTGTATAGTTTCTTCACTAATGAAAAGATAAACAAACAAAAGAAGCCTATTCTCTTTCCAAAATCATAAGAATTCTGACTAGAACAGTCAGATTACATTAGCTGCAAGGATAATAGACCTCTAGCAGTGAGATAAGATGTGACTCTTAAAGTATCTTTGGCTGATTGTCATGCCTCTAATTAGCTCCAGTAGTCTGAAGATTAAAAAAAAGCACAACTGGATTTTCTGCCTCCAAGATTGTTTGCTATGGTTAGACATTGATGTTCCCCTTTAATCAAGACAATGTTGACATCATTGCACACAAAAAAAAGATTGAGATAAAATACAATTTGGATATGTCTACTTGTATCATTTACATGTTTTTCCAATTAAAGACAAATATTTCTATGCACTCAAGAAGCTTTGTTCCAGATTTTCATCAATCTGTATCACAAGGTACAATTTAGGAAAGCTGCGGTTTCATCAGTTCCTTTTCACATTTTTCCAGTGAATTTTCTCTCCAGAGGAACTTATCTCCCATTTTATTTATAGAAGTTTCTCTTTGTGACTTAAGACAATGAGCTACACTTATTATAAGATAAACATTTTGTGTCAGTGGATAGAATATTGATTTAAAAATTAAAACCTCAGAACACTAGAAATAATATTTTATTACAGATAAATAATTGGTTATGTGTGGTAACTGACAATCTGGAAATAATTTGTCTGATTGCAATTCTAGTAGTTTGTTCCCTGTGTTGGTTTGCTTAGACATAGTCAGATACCATGCACCAGATTTTGCCTTTTAGTATCTTACCTTGGTCCTAAGTGTGAGTGGTCTTTTTATTACTGATCATGTGAAAAAAATGAAAATATCAATTTTATGGAAAATACCAGCATTTCAAAGTTTTCAACATCTTCTGTGATATACACATTAGAAAACCTTTTTGTAAATGGATTAAATTAAAACAAACATCATTTCCAATGGAAATTACAATTCGGTTGTCATATTTTACATTGTTGGAACTTTTCTGATCAGCTCTAATACAGTAACAGTGTGTCCCTGAAAGTAAACTTGCATACACTAGATAGATAGTCTGTATTTAAAATGTCTGATTTTCCATTTCACTTCAACTTGGGTACAAGGCTTTCTGTCAAAATAAAGAAAATAGGCTGGCAGTATGAAAGCAGGCAGAAGCATAGGCAAAATTATACACTGGCTGGCAGAAAGGAGACCCAGATTTCCCGGGCCCCCACACAGCTGAAGTCCTCCAGCCTCTAGGCACAAGCGACCACCACCTTGGCTATATGTGTCTCAGTTCAGAAAGTTGGTGGGTGGTGGCTAAAGAGATGTTATTATTTCTTGACACCAATAATATTAATTCATGTGGTTACGAGAAAGTAGCATATTACCTTATTTCTACACTTACCAACTTTTTACTTATGCATATTTGTCAGGCAAGTTCAGCAACTTATAAAAGAGGCATTAATTAAATCAGGCACTTCAGAATAGGCTTTGTTTCATCAGTGAATAAAATGGCATCAACTACTTTAAAAAAAAAAAAACAACTATACAAAAGGGTGAATAAAAATGACTTAGGGCGTTGAGTAAAAGTGTGCTTTATTATGAATATTGATACATAAATCATTGTAGAAAAGCCTGTACTGCAAGTTAACTCAGGGGATGTTGGAAAGGTTAAAGCCTAGATAAGTAATGAATGAGGGCAGGAAAAAATAAAAACTTTTTCTTGGTAAGGTAAGGTATTGTATCAGATTGACAGATTTTTCACAGTATGGATTTATTAATATCTTCAAGCAAAATTTTGCTAAGGATCTTACTCATTAAAGGGGAAAAATGGACTCATGCCGTCATCACCCGCTGTTTCTACAGTTAGCATTATAATAGATTTCTCTTAGTCCGAGGTTTCCCTAGGTGTCTACAAGTGAAAAAGTAGCTCTTAATTTATTTCCTCTCTTTCTCCCAGTATTCCTTCCCCTTCATTCTCTGCCTCCCACCAAAAAAAAAAAAAAAAAAAGAATAGAATAGATCAAGATTTCCAAGATTTCAGTAGAGTTTTGAAAAGAACATAGAATCATTTTGCACCGTTCGTACTTTACAGGTTCAGGTCATTGAACAAAGTTGGCCTTTTTTAATAAATTTGAGCTCATAACAGAAAGGAACATTTGCGCAAGATGGTATCATGTTAAAGTTGAGGGAAGTGGTAAAATTTTGAAAAGTTTAGAATGATACAATATAAATCTTGCTCTAAAAAAAGCACTGTAGTTAATTTTTGCAAAATTATTCTTAAATAGCATTTATGTGCTATCTTAAATTATTTTTCACATCACATTTTTTGAACTAAGAAGCATTTGAAAACCATTCAATATCAGTGATTTACACCACCAAAGCTTAACAAGCTTATTTAAGTACGATAATACATTCCAATACTTCATTGGTCATTAGAAAAACACCAAAAACACAGAAACATTTGCAAATTGAAGTTCATTTATGGAGCTCTGAGAAAAAAAGCATTATCTTAGTTTATAATTATTTTATAAACATTCACATAAAAGAATATTCTAAAGCATATTTAATTCTCACTTTTAGTCTTATATATATGGAACTGTAACACTCCCAAATTCAGTAGATGGCCAAATGTCAATATTGCCAAAACACTATTAAAACACTATTCGGCTTGCTATAAAGAGTAGGAATGAAAAAAAAAACAAAAAAGAATAACTAAGAAGCTATTAATTTAATCAAGAGACCTCAATAATGTGTCTGAGCACCATAACCAAAACAGGGTTTGTAATGGTAAGCATTGGAAAGATTCTCTGAGTAGGAATTCAGCTGGGGAATTCAGCGTGTGTGAATAGATGTGGAGCATCACAAGGCAGGAGCACTTTTCTGATTCCACCACCCTTAGCAAGAACTCTCATTCACGTTGGAGATGGAGGGTAACTGGATGAGTGCAGCAGCTGGAGTGCTCTACGGGCCTGACAGGCCGACATAGACAGATGGACCTCACTCTTTTAGTGACTGCTGAGCAATATGGTGAATAGAGAAACAGAGGAGCAATACTTGAATTACTGACAGTGGAATAACCAGTATCTAACTCTACATAAAACAACAAAGCAGAAAGAACTACCGCCCATCCTCTCACAAGGCTGACATTTGGCTGGGATTTGATTGTGTTAAAGTCTTTTATTTTACTGGAACTCTTCAGTATGTCAAAGGAATGCACAACTTGGCAAGGGAGAAAAGTATATCTGGGAAAAACCCTTTAACTTAACTTTTGCAGGTCAATCATATATTGTCGAGCTCATTTTTAAGAGCAAACAAATATTCCCATAGACTACAAAAATCAATGTAGATGCAACACAACACTTTCTGACGCTCAGAATGTGATCCTCTTCACAACAGCCACAGTATGGATGCTTATTTTCTATAGAAAGAAAAAAATATAACTGCTTACCTCTGATCCAACACAAGTAAAAATATTGGATTTACATTAGAGTACTCCCTTAAAAAAAAAAAACAAACACCAGCTTAGCATCTCTGGTATCAGCTGAAGTATTGTGAATTTATCCATCTTAGAAAGAAATCTGAGGTACAGTCTAACCAAAATTTGATCATAATAAAGATAAAATTAGGGATAGATTTATAAATCAAAAATAAATATTGTATTTATTTCAAACATAGTGAGGAAAAGACCCCAGTGATGAAAATGATGGAAAGAAAAAAGCAATGTTCAGTAACCGTCCTTCTAGGAGATGCATTGATCTGTGCTGGACATCTTTGTATTGCAGAGTTCACTCCCGAATCTTTCAGATCAGAGAAATTTTACTTGCTGGGTCTATTTGAGAATTTCAGATTGATCTTTTAGCCACATTCGTAGTTTCTCCCCATCAGATACATGACACAATCCCAGCAGCTACAATCCATGAAATGTGTCATTCAGCTGCAGATACACCACTGGAATTTGCCCTGTTAATTTTGTTTCCTGGTCTGACAGACCTAAGTCTACCTTAATCCAGCCTCCCATCTGTTTGTTACCATCTCCAAATTGGCCTTAGCCTTTTCCTTTGATCCTCTTTCTCTGCCTTGTAATACAGATGTTTATCTTTAGCCTAGTTTTTGGCCAGGCTCTCAACCTAGCCATTTGGCTCAGTATTTTACCACATTTCTTTTCCGGAACTTCAGTTTGGTATTCTCTCAGTTTCCCAGTTTTGATCTGCCTTCATTTAAGCAGTATATGTTTTCTGTTCTCAGCCAGCCCTAGCTCTTGGCACTTGTCTCACCTGCCTGGCATAGATCCCTCTATATGTTTATTCCATAATATGAGAGAGCACAGAAGCACAGGACCTACACCAGTGTGCTGTGGGGATTTTTTGTTGTTGTTTGTGTTGTTATACTAGAAATTCCACAAACACACAGGAATCCAAAGCAGAGAATAAATTAGACAGTGTAATGCAAAGCATCCAGTCATCATGATCTCTGGTTATTATGAAAACACAGATGGAAGTAGTGAAGAAAAAACATTTTAATGTATTGTATTATAGAGACTCTGTACATAGAGTACAGAGCGCCAAGACGAGTGCCTAGAGTTCAAGTGTGCTGTATGTAGAAGGACTGCCTTACTGAGCAGAGCGAAGTCAATGGTTTCATTAATTTATGATACTTTGCAAGTCTATGAACAAAACACCATGCCACTACATTGTACACGTCATTGGTAGGACTACTTTAGGGAGAAAACATGGGGGACGTGTGTCACCAAGTGCAAGATAGTACACAGGAAATATTAAGGTTTCAAAGTTTGCTTTTGAGTTGCTCAATAGAAACTGTGTCAGTTTTCACACTTGATAAACAGTTTAGGGGAATGTTTAAATGGCTTTATTCTTCTTAATTACATTATCAGGAAATTCCTGACAAACAACAAATGTAGTTCAATACATGATTCCAGAAAGAACACCTATAAGCAAACCATTTTATTAATATGAAATACTGAAAATATCTTTTGTACAGAAGTATG
The DNA here is from genome assembly GCF_964199755.1 of Larus michahellis. NCBI lineage: Eukaryota > Metazoa > Chordata > Aves > Charadriiformes > Laridae > Larus > Larus michahellis. Next base: position 47,536,672 of record NC_133896.1, read on the forward strand.
GTGCTGCCTAAAAATCATGATGAGAGAACACAGAGAAGATCTGAGAGAAGAGCTGACCAAGGTCAAGGCCGATTCGAGTTCTTTTCTGTACCATTAAGCCACCCAATTGTCTTTATTAATATTTCTTCTGTATTGTCAATACTATACATCCATATAATTATTTTCCTAGGTAAAAAATAAAACATGAATCATGAATTATGCAAATTCTTTCATATTGTAGAACATAAATTCAGCATAAAGCTCCATTTCAAAGGAAAATTGTTATTCCTCGATCATCTAACAGTTAACTGATAAAAAATTACTCATTTTATACTTTCTTGCAGAAACCCCTTTCTTCATCACCAATAAACTATGGTGAGTTGGCAAGAGGTTTTATCAATTTCTTCCAAAAAAATTTTCTTATACGTTTCAAGTCTAGTCAATGTTTTATTAGCTGGTATCAGCTGGTTTGCATTTTGGGGACACAAGCTTCCACTCTTTCATTAACCTCAGATCCATGGCATTCAAGCACTATGAGAGGTATTCAGATTCAGATGTTGTTGGAAATAAGGATTCAAATCTGTTTATTCAAAGAGTGCACTAGTGAATATACTTGGTAGTGATACCTTTTTGCAGTTGTTCTACCTTACATAAATCATCTCCTCTGGCTCAACAGGTACTAATTCTGTATGCTGCTATGTAGGTCATTCACTTTAGATGGTGAAGAACTTTGTTCCTACTCCTGCTTTGAATCAAGTGCACAAGGATCATAAGAGCTTTCCAGCTCTTAGTGGGTGCCTCATCCAACAGGCTATAGTTTACTCTCATCTGGATCCAGAAATAGCACCTTAGTGACATTTCTGTAGGAAGCAGACATATGAAAGATAAAATTCTTCCTCATTTTTTAATCCAGTCAGTTCTAGAGACAGTTTTCTCATGCCTTGAAGAAAGTCACCCAAGTGATGTTTTACTCAAATAGTAAGCAAAGGCAGAAAATATTCCTTACTTTGTTTGAATTCTAGGTTTCATGTTTATATTCCAGATAACCATGCTTGCTTTATTATAAATGCATATGAATGAATGCATGAAGAAGCTTTCAAAGGCTTAGTGATTCATTTATTAAGAATCATTTCCACAAACACTTACCAGAGGAACATTTTACGTCCATCTAATGATCTAGGTTATAAAAATGTGTTCATTAGAATTCATCTTCGGAGATCAGAAATATTAAAAAGTCATGTCCTGTTATACAATGCAGGTTGAAGCCTTTGCAAATGCAGCCTTTTCCCACAAGTTGTTTATATTCATCAGTGCAGACATGCTGAACAGTCAGGCTAGCATATACATTTGCTAATCCAGCTTGATAATGCCAGCATTATTTAGGTTACCAAGTCATTAGCTACACAAAACAGGAACAGCGAACACGTGGGGGTTTTTTCCACCCCGATTAATTTTCTTAGTACTTAATCTCTGAGGTTTAAGAGATCCTACTTGTGTTCCTTTTCAGTGATTAAAAATACTTCATTTAACATTTGCATACTTTAAATTCAGCATATTTCATGCAATATGATGCATTCAATTGCTTATGAATTGTAACTCCCTTTTTTATAGTGCAAACTCTGTCATTAAGACCTCAGAGCTCTCTTACATCGGCAGCTCCTGACAGGAACGTAGACCTGGGAGTGTGCTGGAGCTGTTCAGTGTGAGCAGTAAAACTCCCGCTCACAAACAAATTGTGGGGCAGACTTAAAAATTTGCAAATGCTTGGGGGAAAAAAAAAAAAAGGTGGGGGTGGGAGTGGGAAGACCCATCACTTCTTAATAAGCACTGATGAAGAAATAAGCAAGCAGACAAACCACACAAAAACAGTAAAAATGTGAAAACCTAAGAAGTAAAAAAAAAATAAAATGGATGAGAACAGATAAGCAACTTCAGAATGGGACAATTTTCTAAAAGATGATGTGTTACCACACAGAAGTGCCATGTAGCAATTTTAGTGCATTCCCTCAGAATATGAAGTTTCTGTAAAGTGATTCTCCACTAAGCCTGTCAGTAAGATGATTTTAAAACTGGGGAAAGTCTTGTTAAGAAGCCATCAGAAAAAGGACAAAGAGGACGAATATTCTTTCTTATCTAACCTTAGAATATTGTAAGAACTAAATATTCTATTTATTTTTTTTAATTCAGAATTGTCTAAAACTGAGCAGCTTCACATCTAAAGCTAATCGGGACACAAAAATAAGTGGAAAAATGCATGAAAGTGTTTGAGGAAACCAATATGGTAGACACACTGTTCCTAATACCAAGCCACAGAACTGGGCTCTTGAAAAGAAATAGACACAGCTGTCTATTAAAACAAAGGTGATGGTATTGCCAACAATTTTCTAGTATTCTAAAAGTTTTTGAATATCTGAAATTAGGAGCCTTGGTTTTTCAGCATATGGAGATTGAATCCAAAGTTCATATATTCTTAAAAAATTCATTAGGAATTATAATATAACCCATCCCATCTTCCTAAGAATATACCAGAAAAATTCTTGGAGCCAGAGGCATATACAGAACTATATCATGTCTGCAAATAAGCTCATATCAAACATATATGCTTTTATATTATCAGAAAGAGCAACAATCACTCACAATTCAAGGACACATCACATGCATGGAAATGGAAAAACAATTATTACGTTACCTCATTGGTTCTTAGAGGAGAAAATAACATTGGGTTTTGGGCATCTCACATAGACTAATGTAAAATTGCTTATGCCAAAGAGCCATTCTCCTTGCTTTTTTTTTGTTGTTTGCATCTATTTTCTGGAGAGATACTTGATCCTCACATCCAGAGATTCCAAAAAACAGGGGATAAGGAAATTCTGACCACTTGCTACATGTTGTCATGTTCAGCAGTAACCCCATTTATTCATGAGGTAGGATCATGTCACGGACAGACACAAAGAAGGTTCGGGTTGCTTTAAGAGAGCAGAGTTCGACCCTTGCTCACCTGCAGCTGGCACTAAATCCTCCATTGCCTTCTTTCTGAACCATTGACATACAAAGTTGCCATAAGGTAATAGCGTAAAAACTATTTTCAGCCTGTCTATCTTTTTTCCCCTGAAATGCATTGAGACACCAGGCTGTCAAAGGGGCTATGGGTGACTGCCCTGGTCAGGAGCCAGGTTGCAAACAGAGTCTATTACAAAGTCTCAGAAAATGGAACAGGTAAAGCTGAAGCACAAATATAAAATAGCATGTAAATACAAAAATAACATCATCGTAGCAAAAAAAAAAAAAAAGAAAAAGTTATGTTCTTTAGTATGGTAAATCAGGGATTAAGGTTAGATAAGAATAGAGGGTTTGTGCCAGTCCTGAAATAATAGATTCAGTGGTAAAGAGATCTTTCTGAAAATTCATAAAGTTCACCTGGCAAAGGAAGAAACAGGGAGAAAAGTGACAATAGTAGATTTCCCATAAGATTCAAGAGATGCACAGAGACAGCACAGAGCTCATGGCCCTGTTTCTGACTTTTTCAACCACTCAGGTAAGAAGTCTTAATTAGAAAACAAGTGCCAGGATCACCTTTGTGTTTTACAGACAAAACTCATTGCAGCAGAGGAACTTATAGGCTGCATATTATATCCGACTTTGATAACCACACAAGAGTCCAAAGTCTAACAGCCTGGATCACCATACTGCCTTAGGACTGCACATGTACTTTCTGTAGCTGCTTTCTTTTCGCTCTCCCTCTCCTCTTTACTCCTCCAGAAGTGTGAGAGAAGCCAGTCTTACATCTCTGCTCCACAAGTCCCATTCCCTCAGCAGCATGGAACCTGAGGCTGTACCAACAATGCCGTGCAAGTTGACTGCACCACACAGAAGTCACCTCTACCATCCAAAACCTCAAACATGGTAATAGCAAATATAGAGGTTGTTCAGGAGTCTACATATAATTTTGTCATAGGTTATTTGCCTTTTTTTTTTTATATAGACATTATACTGAAAGAAAATAAGATAAAATATTAAAATAGTACATACAGTAAAATACAGGCTATTAAAATCACCTACGTTTTTTACTATTGCTGAAGAAATTATTGTTCTGAGAAATGCCATTTTCTAAGAGGAGGTTTTTTCTCCTGTTCTCCCTGACCTAAATGTCTCCACAGACATTTCTGTCCGGCATTCGAAGTTTATCCAGAAGAAAACACAAATGAAGTTGGTATTAGGTGTTTACTATGAAAAACAGTATTTTGCGGGTATCACAGAATCACAGAATGGTAGGGGTTCGAAGGGACCTCTGGAGATCATCTAGTCCAACTGGTATCAACTGGTTCAATTTAGTAGCTGAAAACCAGAACCCACCAACCTTCAAAACTGAAGACTTTTCTGAAAATTCAACCAAAATAATTCTGTCTATAAGCAAAACTCTTTGCAGAAAGACACATTAAGTTTTCCATCGGAGATGCATTAATATTTTAGTCAAGTCTTTCATAGCATTTAGGGTAGCATGTATAATGCAGCATTTGAAAAGTTGCCTGAATCTCTTAGGATCATAATTATTTCTGTAATTTTGAAACCTGGTAGGATATGGGTAACTGCAGTAATTATAGGACAATTTTCTTAATTAATGCAGTCTGCAAAATAGTCACACAAGCAACAGCAAAAAAGATTAGAATTGATTCTTATCAAAATTAATTCATAAAAAAGAAACATTCAAACAATAACATAAGACTTGTCCTTGACCTTATTAATGAAATTCACAATAAAAGTAATGAAGTGATAGATATAGTATCAGCTAGAGCAAAGGGGCCAAATTCAAAATTTAATAGTGTAATGTGCTTTTACCAGAGTACAACCAGAAAAATGCAATAGAAAAAAGAAAACTGATTTTTATGGAAATGTAATTCCATTATTAGTTTAAGCTAGTACTGATATCAAAAATATATATCAGCACAACAGGATTTTTTGGCTTTTGGTTTATTTTTGGCAAATAAGATGAAAGAATCAGAAATTTCTGTTCTTCTTGCCAGTTTTCAGTCGTGATGGATACAAGGTTTTAGAAAAGACTGATAAAAAAAAATAATCTCAAAGAGAATTAAAAATTAAGAATAGGGATTATAATTTTCCACACTCCCTACAACACAACTGAAATGACTTAAGCAATTCAGATCATTAGGCTTAAACGCAATCTCCATTGAAACCAACAGAAAAAAAACCCACAACCAAACATTGCAATAATTCCAGAGGGTTTTTGATTGGAATTAAAACTAATATGGCCTAACGTATTTAAGAATGACTGTGACTAGTGACTATGATTATCACCATTTGCTATGGAGACTCATACTATCAGAAATAGCTGATATCTAATGTTATTAAAGACAAATGTCTATTTACAAAAGATATGAAAGGAAATTGAAAATAATGATACAGGAAAATATCTAACAAAGCAAAATATTTGCTGACCTTCTTTTGGTATCATTTGCTAAGAAACATAGCAACTTACCTGATTCTGCGTTGGCAGATACTGTACTGCATTAGGAAGAAAAAGTTGCCAGGAAAAAAAACCCAAAAAGTTCAGAGTGCTTCACTGTTTTGCCAAATGAACAACAAAGCCACCAGGATGATGAATCATTTTCTGAATTTTAAATATATTTACATTTTTTTATTACCCAAGAAGATTTTTTTTCCCTGTTAACATGTACCTCCCTCTCTTACTTTATATTATTATGGAATCAAGAGCAACAGATTATGAAAATGTATATAAACTGTTACACTGGTAAACAAAAAGATAATAACCATTGATGCAATCCTAGAACAAGCCTAAAAACATGTATACACATCTAGAGATCTGGTATTAGGTAGGACAGATTGGTTCCACTCTGTTGCATTTTGCACAGTTATGCTGGCATGAAGTGAATTGAAAGAGAGTTCAAAATGCAGCATGCAATTATCCAGAACTAGTAACATACAAGCCTGCAATCCTACCCCACCAAGCGCAGTCTGTCACTAGTCTGCCAGCAAAGCTTTGAGATGTTTAGAGATGAGAATTTTGGCTTGAACTGTTACTTAGGGTCTTGGACAATAAGCTTCTGACATGTGCAGACCTCCAGTTGCCTGCTTAGCTCAGGGAAAACTTCCAAGCCGCAGGGAAAGGCAGGACTTCTGACAAAGCTGTCCTCAAAGCAGCTCTGTTGTAAGTTCAATACTGTCTTGGAAAGAGATCAGCTCATCTCAGCTTGTATTCAGCCAACAATATAGGTTAAAAAAAGGCCACGCACTTTCTAACTTGCCAGAACTTGGTCACTCAAGCTAAATGGATACAAGACATGGCACAAGCCTCCAAGACCCAACTGCCAACTTGGGAGTGGTTAGATGACCGATATAATAACATGCCACATACACATGCTGAAATCCAACATATTAAGTCTACTTATGCCCACACAGATCAACTACTGAACCAACACCAAACTAATTTGGTCTGCCTGTTGTAACCATATGTGCATAATTTCCTGTACTCATTGCTGCCTGTCTGCTTTTCCAGAGACCTTATGATCAGATTTAGAAAAACAATGAGCATCTTTCCAGGCAATATAAGATTCAAAGAATTTTTAGATCCCTGTAAGAAAGACAGAAGAAAGAAGTTCCTATTACAAATCCTGCAGGACAACAAAATAAGTTGTCTAGTTCTATTACTGTCTTTTGTTTGTTCATTTAAAAATTGTGACTGAAATAGCTAAGGGCTGGTAAGTGTTGCAAGAAATCTCTGAAAAGACAGACTAATGGCATTATCAAAGCAAACAGTTGAAGATGCACAATAAATATAATATAACCCATAAATACAACATAAATAACCTTCTATTTGTGAGGATGCAATGTATTGACGCAACTCTAAAAACACAACTCATAAATGCCATGTGATTTAGAGCTTTCCTCTCTCTTGCACAGAATGTCATCCCTCAGTTTGCAAGCTTTGTCTGAGAAATAGTTACGTAGCATACCTTGCACTTTTCTATTTGATACAACGCAAGCACTGTGACTATTCAAATATCCTAGGTAAAAGGCAAGCTTAAAAAACATGGTACACATGTATCCAGCCACAGTATCATGGAGGATCTGCTGTAGGTGACATTTAAGCTATTGCAGCTCCACCTAACTTCTGGTGAGGACAAGGCCAGTGTTATTGGGATGTAACAAAGTAGTATTCCCCCAAAGAGTTTCGTTCCCACATAGCATTCACAGAACTATTACAGAGGAATGGCTACAGCCACTCTCTCCATTTTTATCTGACTTTCACTCACTATTTATAAGACATATGTAAAAAAGAGCAATTTTAGTCTGTATTCCCATTCATAGGAAAATGCAATTTCCTACTGCCAACCGAAGTGCAAATATGACATCTATTCAGAGAGCAAAATGTTCTTTACAGCTTTCCAAAGATAGCTTATACATTGATCATCTATTGATAAGACTTAAAGGCATACAAAGTAAAAAAAGGGAAGGAGGGTTTGGCTTTCCATTCAAATACAGTACTGTCCTCCCTACATACATTTATCATTTACTTATTTTGTCTTTATACTTAAAAAAAAAAAAATAAAGACTTTAATTGCTAGGACATCCTTAACTGGTTGGCTCTCCTGATGAAGAAAGTAAGCCTGTTCCTTTTTGTAACACACGATCTGACTAGCTTTTTCTTCATTTGCACAGCACTACTTTACCTCACTTGTGCTTTTTTTTCGATCTGGAAATCTTTCTGTGCAAATTTTGAGGGACTGATAAGTTTGCCTTGAATTTCTAGATATGCAAGTTACCCATAAGTACTTCTAGATGTGCAAGATACCCATATGGTAATTATCACATAGCTAATACCACCAAACTTTTCACTGGTGGCTGCCATTCATCCAGAAACATCTGATGTACACATATTGTAGTCGTAGGACAACCAAGGTATATGCCTGACATTTTACGAAAATGCTGGATGTAACAGCCATAGTCTATGCTATACAGAAACGGTGCTATGTGGAAACAGAGTAGGTCTGATGCTTCAAGAAAGGATTGGACTCCTTCACACGTGACAAACAGCATGTTACGGTCATCTAGGAAATCCTCAATCAATACATGCCAACCCTACTCAGGCATCAATAGATTTGGAAGGTCTGAGATTAGATATAGCTATATTCCTGTAATTCTCTATTCGTAATAATTCAATGATAACATACAGATTGCTTCAACACAAATTGTGGGAAATGTATAATACATTTGAGTTTGGCTAATAATATGGGAACTTGCACTAGCCTTCCATCATGATCTATAATTATGTATTATTAAATAAGATTGATGGGATTTTTTTAGAGTTTTGTCTGTCAAGGGAAAAATAATAGGTTTACTTGTATTTCCACTGTAATTTAATCTTGCAGGGACGGCATTCAGCAGCAAAGAAAGGTATTTGTCCTTTCAACTTAAGTATTCAGCGATATATCTTGAGGAAAACATAGGAGCTGTCTCCCAGTTCTTCGCCAAAGTTTGAAAAAATGTAAGTTTGAAATTAAAAAAAGGTATCTGCAATTAGTATTCATATTTTTGTAACAGTCAGATGATCTAATCAAGACCAAGGCCATGAGGCATTATTATGCAAACTAAAAATACAGAGTCAAGGAAGGAAAGGGAAATCAGTCACAGATCCTGTGCCATTTGCTCCCAGTAGTTCCCTGCATGCTGCCAGCTCCAAGCTGCCGGAAACAAACATTGCGATGCTGCTGAGCTCACTACTTCCAATGGCCTATCCAAACTGGGTAGTGAGCATATTTAAACAATTCCTTGGAAGAGTATTAATAAATAAAAAATCTTATGCAGTAAGATACTGTCTTTGAAATTTCCCAGGCTTGTCAAATCATCTTGACAGCATGTCATGCCCTGTTACACTGGCATATTAGGTAAGGCTGAATGCCAAAATAAGAATGCATGACAGGCCAATTATCCTGGCCCAAGTGTCTTCTTAACTTTCAGTATTTCTCCAGTATTACCAAATGTTATACTAAATAAGAACCGAAATTTCACTGTTACTTTTGTGCAACCACAGAGGTTCTTATAGTTCACACAGGTTAGAATTTATTTTCAAGAATACCAACTTTGCATCTAATGCGGAAGCCTGACTATGCATTTCAAGTTTTGAAAGTACATCAAGCATGGGCTGATTAAACTAATTTTGATCATGATTTTTTCTGTTAGTAGGAATGTCATAAAATAATTACCAGACAAAGCTCACCCTAGTCACAGCACAGAAAACTCGTGATGTTTTTCGAAAATGTTTGAATTTGAAAGGTTTCACTAGGGTTGAGGTGATAAGTGAAGATCAATAAAAATTGACTTAATTCTAGCTGTCTATACGGTAGCTTTATGATGCTTTGAAGATATTTCCTGTATTAATTCCTTCCCCAGCTTGTTCTCAGTCTCAAAAAATAAGTAGTGTCTGTTCGCCAGTATTTTGCCCTAACATTCTCAGTCACATTTGACAAAGCTGGCCAGCAGCAGGATTTTCTCTTTTTCTACCTCCAGTGGATGGCTCAGAAACCATTCAATTAAGTGGAACCTTGCTACTATCAATTACTTGCTCACTATAGCTACTGACATTAGAATCCGTGCCAGTACCAGATAATTTGAAAATCAGACATATGACTACTCATCCCCATCACCATAGTGATGGTTTTCCATTTCTGCCTTTGTAACTGCGGATTTCCCATCAATCCACTTGCTCTTTTTGAAAATTAACCACTTAGGAATACCAGTAACATGACAATTTTGACTTCTGAAACATAAAGTATATCATGAACAAACACCCCCAAAATATGTGTACAAGCAGAGATACTGAACCCTGAAAGCTTCCTGTATTAATATTCAAATCACATTGTTTAAACTATGTGCAGGCTTAATGAATGTACAAAGATTCAAATGTCAATTATACATATATATAAATATAATTTCAGTTTATAAGTAGAATTAGGTTTTCAGCTAAGAAATTACTAGGATTATTTGAAGACGAATTTCTAGCAACAGCAAGCTACAACAAAACAAGAAACAATGAGCAAATAATTATCTTTAAGACTCACGACACTAGAACAACCATATAATTTCCTGTGCTTTAATGTTTATAACAAATAAAATGTCAACAGCCATCTCCTTACCCTTGTCAACGTGTATTTCTCAGTATTAAAATTAATGCAAGTAACTAACAAAAATTACTATGAGGAAGTTGCTTAGAGGTATAGGCAGCCTAGGGAAAAAAAAAATACTTAAACAGTAACAAGGGCTCCTAAGTTAAATCAGCAACACCAGGTAGCATTGATATGCTTGCTGCATAGATTCTCTTATGTGCAGTCAAACTGGATGACATCAACTGGAACTGAATTCCTTTAAATTTTAAAGAATTTTTTTCCTGCTGTCTAAAAATAAACAGAACAGAAAATCTGAACTACAAATTCCTGACAAAAATCAAAGCAACACTGTTACTGTTCTCACCCTTAAATTTCTGCAATCATGCTGGTTTTCAACCTTTTATTATCATTTGCTACAGTCAACAGGAAGGAGAAAAATGGGAGTAAGTGTCATGGCTATCCAACTTACCTGTCACCCAGAAAAGTTTGTGATTTAGGTTTACAGGAATACTTACATAATCAGTCTCCCTAGCTAATTTTTTCCACTCCATGAAATAACACCTACATAGATAATGATTCAGTATAGTAATTCACTATTTGCTTAGGGTTAAACTCATCTTGGAAGTCTATTACTTTCAGTGACATTTAAAGTTCAGCACATGTTTTAGGTACGTTCCTGAACTGGCCTTCCAGGTGAGCCTGCTAGCAGGTATTGTGAGCATCCCATGACAGCCATTCAGTCTTCCCTGACAAGTCATGTCAGTTCAGTGTTCTGAAATACCAGACGTAACAGCATTGACCAGTGTGTATTTCCATTTTAATGTTAACAACAGACAAAATTTCAAGATCAGTTACATCTGTCTGTCTTTCTAACCAAAACATATATATATTAAGATACATAATGAGTTTCCACTGTTCTAATGACTTTTAAATGTTAAACGTGAAATATCGCCTGAGGTAGTTTCTCTAGCATATTTTTGGAACAGTTGCCATTGCTTTCAATATTTGAAAACAAGAATGATCACAGAATTGTTACTTCCTTGGAACAGCCTGCCATGGGAAAACTGCCAGTGTTCACTGCAATGAAAAAGGACCTAGCATTTAAAATTATGATTAACAACTTGATACTAATAATTAATAACATTAACATCTGTAGTTCTACTACCTAGGTTATATTTGTACCATATTGTTCATAATGTGCTAGCAAACATATTAATACCTAAAAACACAGAGTCAAGGTTTGCATTCCTTGTTCATCCTGGCAATAGAAAACAAGGATCAATTGGTTTTTTCTGCGTTATTATAGCAGAAGCCAATATCGGTATGAGCATAATTCCACTTGGAAATCCAGAGAACAATTTTTCATCCATAAGACAACAATTTTTTTATCTGTAGGACAAATATCTAAGTCAGTTGGTTTATGGCAAGCTCGGGTCTCGTAAATTCTCTCCACCTAAATCCAAGCAGAGCTCAGACATCCGACTGAGCAGCAGTCGCATAAGAGTGAGGTCTCTTACTCTCCATAGCACAGAGCTCAGTTGTTTCTGCAGCAGTTAAAAATATATGATGGATTAGGTACATTCACCACCACCACCACCAGAGGCTTTAGCAGAACCTGAAGCTCAAAAAGCAAATATCTCTAAATACCTCCAAGCTAAAACCCATGATACAAATACCTATCAGCTCCTACCTTCTGGCTCTGAACTGAAACCAAGACTCCCTCTCCACACTGAATACTCTGAGAGCTGAGCTGGACTCTCTCTCATGCCTTTACAGAAGTCTTTCTGCCTAGTGTCATACCACCAGTGGGGACAGCGGGATGCACACTCATTGCTTAGCTTCTTGCTTTCCAAGTGGTGTTGGAAAGTGGGAACCAGGCGTTTGAGTCTGTTCAGCAGAGAAGGTGACTGCAATCACTTTTCTTGATTTTCTGGAAAGCACTCTGAACAGAAGACCTTTTACGAAAAAAGTATACAATCCACAAATTTTCCACCACCACCATGTTAAAAGAAGATAGTGAGTTATGGTAATTTCTTTTTTCAATTTTTCTCTGAAGAACACAGAACGGTACCTTCATCAGCTCCATGAGAAAAGTCACCCTCAAAATATGTTTTTTACTTAATATTCATTATAATCTATGAATTATAGCAAGACACAGAAATATGTTTTGCCTTTTATCAAATATTTTGTTTGCACAGGTTTCATAATGATAAGGTTTATTTCATAGTGATAACTCATTATTATTTCATAATAATAAGTTCTTATTATTCTTTAATAATAAGAACGTTCCCCAAAGGCCGCAACTGAAAGTATCCAGAATTACACAGCACAGGCATTCACCTTTGCAAATTTTTATACGAAAAAGAGGTAGCAGCCTATTTCAGGTGGTGAAACATATCCTCTTTCACAGGCTACTTCTGGCAGAGGTGACGTAACAAAGCAAATAGTGGAAAAACAATCCCCTTTCCATATAATTTACAGCAGTACTAGTATGCTGTAGAGCAAGAAACTAGCCTGAGGCATTTGCACACTTGCATATCCTTTAGGAAAGTCTATCAGTGGATGCTGTAGTAATTTTCCCGCTTTCTGTGGTGGTGATATCTATCCACACAGTTGCCACAATTTATAAGACTGGAAGTTAACACAAAAGCTAGCTGAAGTAGCAGAACTGCCAAGGGTTTATTTCACACTTTTAAAGTCTCTGAAATTATGGAAAATAAGGTGGGGAAGTAAAAATCTCTCATGGTTTTTTGTTGCAGTCTTACACTACCATTGGTGACATACACATAAACAGAAATAAAGTTAGAGCAAATTTATTTTCAGAGACCTGCAACACGTATCAATCTATGTCCTGCTGATGCATAAAATCTGAGCTTGCCACTTAGTTTCCTAAAACTGCCTCGACAGCATAAACTCCATGGTATGCATTGCTTCATGATATTTGTCAGTTGAACACAAATTGTACATGGCTCCATGTTACTAGCAGTGCAGCAGGCAGCTTGAAATCCGAGATGTGGGGCAGATTTTCTCTTCTTCAGGTAATGATTTTTAGATTTCAAGTTATGACCTGCACCCTGCAGTAACTTTATCATTTGACCATTTTCTAAGGCAGAAAATGAAGTACATTATTTCTCCACCTTTTCTGTTTCTCTGGATTTCTTGATACATGTGTATTACTCATTATTATTACTGAAATTACCAAATGATTGTGAGCCCTCACATTCATAATCAATGACTGAGTGCTTTTTTTTTTTTCCCCTCACTTCAAATTATCATTCAGAATGATAGGCAATGTACTTGCAGATGCAGAATTGACTTTCCTGCTCGAGATCCATAAAGGTGTTAAAAGAATCTGGTGAAGAGTACGGATCTGAGTCTTTGTCTTTATGCCTACAGCTATAAAATCAAAGCAACTGAAGGATTTGTAAAGTACAAAGATACCCTTTATTCTTCATCTCTACAACAATGGACCAGCAAAATCCTCTCACACAGAGATCTGTTTCTTCACACTACCTACACAAAAGAAGGAAAGACATATATTCACTAGCTATTCAAAATAATAGAATCATAGAACGGTTCAGGTTAGAAGGGACCTTAAAGATCACCTAGTTCCGACCACCCTGCCATGGGCAGGGACACCTCCCACTAGACCAGGCTGCTCAAAGCCCCATCCAGCCTGGCCTTGAACACTTCCAGGGATGGGGCATCCACAATTTCCCTGGGCAACCTGTTCCAGTGCCTCACCACCCTCACAGTACAGAATTTCTTCCTAATATCTAATCTAAATTTCCCCTCCTTCAGTTTAAAACTCTTACCTCTCTTCCGATCTCTACACTCCCTGTCTTTCCTGTAGGCCTCCTTTAGGTACTGGGAGGCTGCTATAAGGTCTCCCAGGAGCCTTCTCTTCTCCAGGCTGAACAACCCCAACTCTCTCAGCCTGTCTTCATAGGAGAGGTGCTCCAGCCCTCTGATCATCTTCATGGTCCTCCGCTGGACCCATTCCAACAGGTCCATGTCTTGTGCTGAGGTCTCCAGAGCTGGACACAGTACTCCAGGTGGGGTCTCACCAGAGCAGAGTAGAGGGGCAGAATCACCTCCCTTGACCTGCTGGCCACACTTCTTTTGATGCAACCCAGGATGCAGTTGGCTTTCCAGGCTGCAAGTGCACGTCGACTGCTCCTGTTGAGCTTCTCATCCACAAATACCCCCAAGTCTTTCTTCTCAGGGCTGCTCTCAAGCCATTCTCCGCCCAACCTGTGGGTCTTTCTACTGTGATATTTTTCTCTGAACTGTCTCATTTCTATACATGTAAAGGAGTTTTTCTCAAAAGGAAATACCATCATGATATTGGTCATCATCAGCAAGTAGCAGTTATCAGTGAGAATTCCTCCAAGTGAAAAAAATCTGCTCTATCTAGCAAAAAATGTGTTGTTTTTGGTTTTTTTTTTATGTTCTCAACCTTGTTCTAGAAAAGGAGGGGAGGGAAGGTGGGAGGAAGGATTTGCTGTATTAATCTTTCTATAAAACAATAATGCAACACAATCACTTATAAAGCTATACTGAAAATATTAACAACATCAAACAGAAGTTTCACATTTTATACCGTAGGCATATTTTCATCAAGAATCAATCACAAAATATAAATATTAGTTGTGTTTTTAGCAGACAAGACTATGTACTTTAAATACATGATGGATTTCTACTTCACAACTATTTTCAAAATCAATTCTTGAAAGAACCAAAGTAGTTCTATAACAAGCTGAAAAAGATACAATGCTTCATCCCTGTCTGCACCACAACTGTTATCTTTAGGCTACTTCGTAGTGGTTAAGCAAATTTCTTTCTAAATAATTACATTGTTAAAAATCAATGGAAAACCCTATACCTTCTTCAAAGGGAAAAGAAGAAAGTTTTCTACCAAAGCATTCTTCTTATGTCTCACAGAATAATAATTTTAAAAAAAAAAAATCTAGCTTGAATCTGTGTTATTCATTATAAAATGAAGATGACCCTACAGAAACAAAATAACATGAGGAAAAGATACAGAAGTTAAAGACAAAAGTCTTTTTTATATAATATTTATTATGCTACTGAACTTACTAACTGGATAGGTACAAAAATTAAACATAATATGAAACAGACTATGTTAAAGGCATGCTTAAATAACAATTAGAAGCAGTCATGCCTCAGTCCACACTGGGAAAATAAAAAACATTTTAGATCTTTTTTCTATTTTTCTTAAGCTAATTTTACACGCAAAATTTTATTATTATTATTACTTCATACCACTTTTTGCAGAAGGAGGATTTATTCAGTATTGTTATATTCAAGTTTGTGTTCTGTCACCAATTAGGGAAACCATTGAAAATGGTATCCAAATATCAAGATGATGATAATTTTTTCCTTCCATTTAAGATTTGGTAGTGAAGGAATATGTAAGTAAGGAGCAACAGTAATTCTTTGGGTTATGAGAAAGGGTATTGAAGCGTTAACCTTGAGGTTTGAGAACAAAATGAAGGATATTGAAAGTTCCAAAGCTAGGGAAGAGATAATGTACGTTTAAATGTGTCTCGCATTTCATAAAATTCAATTTCTACATTTAGTATAAGTTACATAAACTTGCACATAAAACTCCACATATATTATACTGACAAATGACACATTTTATCACAGTTTGAGAACACAAACTGAATTCACAGTTTGAGAATACAAACTGTGTGAGGGAAAAAAATATATATGAGAAATATTTTAGTTTGCTTATGAACATGAATGTTCTTTGGAAAATTCAGAAGGAGTTTAGGCCACAAGTAGTGGTTTGAAAGCAATTCTGGCAATTTATCCAAAAGATAACCAGTACCCATTGAAGACATAACACTCCTCCTCCTAAAGACAGGCCTCCTACAGACAGTAATTTTCAACCCACATCTGTGCCTGAATCAAAACTTCAGGCCTGAGCAGTCAGCATCTGAAATATGGCAGGGAAGAAAACTTCAGTCTGCCGTAACATTAAGAGTCAATTTAAACTTGACTTGACCTATCTCATCAACTCTGCAGGTATCAGCTGTTGGGCCAGCTGATTCCCTCACCACATATGTCATTTTACCTTGCAGTACCGTTATAAGGTTACTGCAGTTCAGGATTGCTGGTGTCCTTTGCAGGATGGAAGTCAGGAAATACATTGTGCTTTAACATTTATCTCTAACGTGTAAAAAGCGCATATGCTGTCACAAGTAACTTCAATATGATAAATAGTTATTCATTAACACTTGTTAATTCTGGAATAAAATTCTCAGAGCTCTTTGACAGAGACAGATCCTCTCATCTCAAGTTTTCCTTTCATTGGATGTAGCATTCTACATCCCAGACCTTTCTTTATTAAGAATAGGAGTTCATTACAGCACTGACAAGTGAATCTGGAAGTGGCAGAACCAAAACTGAGGTTTTCTATAGATTTATGTCTCATGAAGAGTTCTCTAGCATATAAAATGATGCGAGCTCTGACTGAACTTTTTCATAGCTGAAACATTCACAGTATCTCTCTCACATCCGACATTCAGCAAGAGGTAAAACACTGAAATCTGTCTTTTCTATGTTCACAGCGTTTGGAGAAACTCCCTCCCCTAGGAAAATTTGTGAGATTTCAGAAACAAATGATCATGATTTAAACTCAAACACACCCAACAAAAAAAAAAACAAAACACAAAAAAAAACCCTACCACACCAAAAAAAAAACCACCACCACCAAAAAAAAAAAAAAGACACGGTGCTTTAAGAACTAGTGCTTTTGCAAATTCACCAAGCATCATCTGAAAAAAGAAACAAGTGCTCTGATATGTAGAAATCACTTAAGATTTTTTTTTTTTTTTTTTACAAGATATGCAAAGAGATCACTCCGGATTAAAAAAAACAAAACATACTGGATTAAAAGTGCAGCTAAATTAAAAGCTTATAATGAATAGCAGAAAGGATAACAATGTTAATGAATGCAAATCAGGAACTACAAATTGAAGAAAATTGGTAAAGTAAGCATAGGGACACAAGAAGAAAATAGCACAATACACATAACAATGTGAGGAGGGTGTTTTGAATGTACATTTAACAAAATAGTAAACCTAATAAATGCATTAATAAATTCCACAACAGAGTGGATAAAATGAGGTAGAACTAATCATTTCTACTGTATGCTAGAAAAAGGGGGGTGGGGAGGGAAAGCCAAGACATCAGTCATAAGAACATTTTTAAAAAATAGGATATTTCATCCTCATAGTCCAAACCAGCATCAACTATCCTACGCCATTCTAGACACTCATTTCTAAAATTAATATTAATCTTCTAGCATGGGAAAGACTGTATCTTTGTAGCATCCTTACTTGTCCTTGTAAGTAGCTAGTCTATGATATATCTCCCTTAAAATAATTTAATTTTAACATAGTTTAACCTGAGTACTACTTGTTTTCTCATTTCTGCATGCAGATACCATTCTGCCATTAATTAAACCCAGTTTCCCAGTTTCTAGTTATTTGGCTTGCTCGTGCAATTCCAGGGGAGTAAAATTAGCATTATACATTAAATTGATATAATATGTAGACTGGGACAATCATTACAGCTTTCCTTCTTGTGCCACCTGGAGGTTAACTTTCTCCATATTTTTATAAAAAATATTTCTCTAGTAAACTAATTTACATTATCTGCAATACTTTCACAGCTATATCTCTCAGCAGCTAATCTTATTATGCGTATTTCCAATCACAATATCCTTAGAATACGATCTGCAGTGACCCTGAGACTGTAGAGTTTAAGGGAAGTGAGCAAGACTGACAGCAGAATTATAATCCTGGACTTCAGAAAAGCACGCTTTAGCCTCTTCAGGGACCTCCTTGGCAGCATCCCATGGGAAACTGCCTCGGGGGGTCAAAGGGGTGCAGGACAGCTGGCTAATTTTCAAGGACAGTCTCCTCAAAGCAGAGGAACGGTCCTTTCCAGTGTGCAGGAAGGCAATCAAGCATGGCAGAAGGCCGGCATGGGTGAACACGGAGCTCCTGCCTGAGCTCAGACAGAGAAAAGTGAGTAGGACATAAGGGGAAGCAGAAGTACAAAGACATTGCCTGCACGTGTACGAACAGAGTCAGGAAAGCCAAAGGTCAGCTGGAACTGAAATTACCAAGACAAAAAAAAAAAGAGAAAAGCAAAATGAAAGGTGTGTGCATCAGTAGTAAAAGGAAAGGTAAAGAGAGTGTGGTAGAAGAAAAGTGTTTGGTATCACTTAAGCCACTCAGACATGCACAAGTTCCAGGTACCAGATAGGATACATCCAAGAGTGCTGAAGGAGCTGGTTGATGTCATTGCAAGTCCACCTTGTACTATCTTTGAAAGGTGACAGCAATCGGGGAGGTTCTTGTTGACTGGAAAGATGCAAAGCCCACACCCATCTTCAAGAATAGCAAAGAAGGAGCCTTACTCAGTCTCTGGGAAGACTATGGAGCAAATCCTCTTCTAAAATGGTTTTTAACATGAGAAAAACAAGGTTACTGAGAGCAGCCAGTATGGGTTTATCATGGGCAAGACAACTTCATTGTCTTCTGTGATGAAGTGACTGGTGCTGTGAGCAAGGGGGGGAGGGGGTGTGTGCGGGGAGGGCACTGGATGTTTTAGGACTTGATTTTAGCAAGGCCTCTCAAAATCTCACATAGTCTTCTTGTCACCACATCCATGAGATACAGGCTGGATAAACAATGAAGTGGATAGAAAATCTGCTGGACTGCCAGACTCAAATGCTACTAGAAAGCAGCTCTACAGAAATGGATCTGGATGTCATAGCAGAAGACAAGCTGAACAGAAAGCAGCAGTGTGCCTTTGCAGCAAAGAAGCCCAAAAGCATCCTGGGTTGTATTGGCAAACGTGTAGCCAGCCAGTCCAGGCAAGTGCATCTGGAGTACAGCATCCAGTTTGGGGGTCTCCAGTACAAGTATAGTGTTGGCATACTGGAACAAGTGCAATGGAGGGCAAAAGTCTTGGGATGGTTGAAAGCTGGGGAACATGACCTATGAAAAAGTGTTGAGAGACTTCTGCCTTTTCATCCTAAAGAGAAGGCCCAGGCAATGAGGGGGTTTACTACTGTCTTTAACCAAGTAATTGGAGGACACAGTGAAAGCCGAGCCAGACTCTTCTTGAGGGTGCACAGCAATAGGAGTAGTAGACAGACCCCTTAGCAATCTGATCTAAATAGACCTGTTTAGAGCAAAAGTTTGCACTAGATGACTCTGGAAAACCCATCTGAGCCAAATTACTATTCCATGTTTCTTACATATACACAGCAGAGACAATAAACTTCTATTTCTAAAACTAAACAGTTTCCTAAATTTCCTCTTAGTCCTCTAACAGCATACATTTTAGATAGTGGTGACCTCTACATTGTCTTTTGTTAGTTACTGGAAACACTAAGGATTTACACCAATGTTGCGGCTGGGATCATAACTTCATTGGAAATCTAATACAGTTGGTTGTATCCCATTGTACAAGAGGACAAAAATCTTATCAACACTAACTGTTCTGCAAATTTAAAAGTGTGATTTGAGTAGTTTAATATTGACCTAGATTTCTAGAAGCTGCTTGTCTGCTGCTCTCTGAGATGAGAGCAATACTCCTAAATAATCTATTTTCTAAAAAATATTAATTAATTAACTGGACCTGAAATTTTTATTGGTATATATTTAATTATACTTCTTATTAAGAAGATCTTTCCAATCCGGAGGAAACACCCCCTCTTCCAAACTGTTCATAATTTGAACTCAAAAAGGCTAAAGAATACTGAAAGACCAAAAAAGTAAGGTGAGAGGGAATGAGGAAGCTTATAATAAAAGTAGAAGATGCTTCCAGCTGATTTTGTTATGTTTTGCTTATTTGTTGTATTCCTAGGAAGATTAGAAATATGTAGGAACATTATCATCATAAATTATACTCTCACTTCCAGCACTGTCTTTTGTATATTTAAGTTACTGAGAGCATTGTATCACCTGTATTTTCTTCCATCAATGTAATCAGTTTCCAAAGGTGATATTTGCATAATTACACATGCAGAGCAACAAAGATAAATTACTTCATATGTAGCAGAAAAGTATTCTCTATTCACACTGTTGCTCTAAACTGTTTGGCAGAACTAAATAGGAATGTAGTATCCCAGATGTTGTTTCAATGACAGGATCATCTAAATTCAGTGTAAATTTAATAGGCAACAGTTATAGGAGTTATTCTGTACTTGTGCTTGTATAGCTGGCAGCTGTACAAGATGACATTTAGAAAGGAATGGCAGGCTTTAAGGAACAAAAAAGATGAGAAAAAAGAAGATGGTATGTAGGTTCTAGGCAGTATAAGTATTCAAAATCCTTAAGTAATTTAGGGGAAGATCTAGAAGAAGGACTTTTATAATGTTGCTCTCTCTGAAATTTACAAGTTTGCAAAGAAATGCAGTCAAACACCTGATGAGAGTTAAGCATGTAATCTTTTTTGGATGTTAATTCATTGCAAAGTCAGCTAAGAGGATTAAAGTGCTCAAGGTTACCTAGTGTAGACCATCAAAATGAAAAGCCATTATCTGAGAGCAACTATTTCCTCACAGATACTGCACTTTGCTGTTACAGAGTCTTCTAGAAACATATCATATGGTTCTTTTTGCATGAATTATTCCAATTCCTTCCCAATAAACTGTGAAATAACTTGTCAGTATTTCTGGACACTTTGGAATGTGATGGAAGAAGATGAGAACTGGAGTAATTTAGCTTGCTTTATCACTAGCTAGACCTAGTTACCTACCTGTGTAAAACATTCAACCAAGTATTAGTCACCCTACACATCTCTTCTGGAATTTCTGTGTGTTAAAAACCACATTATTTACTTGCCTTTTCATAAGACTAGTATGAACACAACAACAGTATGTGTTCCAGCCTACACTGTGGCATTACATGCGCAAATAATTTCATATGCACATGTTAGTGTCTAAACAGTTTACCCTTTCAGTTCAGATCGGTGGCAATATTGCACAAATCACTAAAAACAAAACCTTATAATCCAGATCAGAACAGTCAAATATATGCTTGCAAGTACATACAGATACAAATGCACATGTGTATAGGGAATGAAATATTTTACAAGAATGGAACTATTTTTAACCAACTTTTTGTAAAAAACTGTAAGCATAAGAATAGTTGTGTGCTTGAATAAAGACACACCTGTCGGGCACACTGGTGCCCTAAGCCAGCTCCTAGCCATACACCTCAAGCTGTATCAAACATAGTACCATATCCAAGCTAATGAGCCCACAGCTTGCAGGCTCTTTGCAGGCTACTTTGCACCATGGCCAGACCAAGCTTGTTTTATTTCCTGGAAATAATTTTGCAGGCACTCTTTAAGAGTGAAGATGCTATGCTCAACACCAGTGCCACACACTGGTATCTAATTGAACCTAATTTCCCCAAAATACCAAAGAATACCCACAGGTTAATCTGGTATAAACAACAATGTCTAACTGAAGTCAAGAAACTGCGATAGTGACAGAGATTCTTCATTACAAGGATCAGAGGAAAACAACTAGAGATGGAAAATAGTAGATTTTCCCAAGCCCAAATAGATATAAGTAAATCAGTTATCATCTGTTCAGAGAATAACTTTTTTAGGAAAAATAAACTCTCAAACATGCATAAAACTGGTAAGTGTCATTGCATTAAAACATTCTGTTTATATGTAAAGACTTCACAAAGTTACAATATTCTAGTCTATCTGCTACGTACACAGACTTCACTAGGAGATAGCAGGGTGCATTTTAGTTCCAGGATTGATATTTAGAGACAGGATTTGAAGACTTTTCGCCCTTTTTATCTCAAAAAGTTGCTATAATGAACATCAAGTTGGTAAAATTATTTGCAAACAATAAAAAGATACCAAATACTCTGTACCCTTTTGTATTCAAGGCTTTTCTGTCTCCAGTTCTTCCTTTCTTCTCTTCTGACCCTTTTAACAAGAGCTGGACTTGAAACAATTTACAGTTCAAATACCAAGGCAAATACCAAGTTTCACCTCATGTTATTCCAGAATCTGTAGGTTATCTCAGTCATGTTCACGTTGGGTGTGATTCTCTGCAATCAGCAACTGTCATGCATATGCCTCTTCATCCAACTCACACATATGAAGATAAGAAAAATATATACGATTGGACAACACACCACAATTCTGACATACAAGATGATGTTCTCCACCTACCAAAATCACCTCTCAGTATACCAGTAATCTTCTCAAAAAAACCCAACCCAACCAACCAAACAAACAAACAAAACCACAAAAAAACAAACCAACCACCAAACATTGTTACCTTCAAAACCAGATCCAATTACATAGATAAATGAACTCCTAAATTCTTCCCCGTTAAAAAAAAATCTGTAACTTTAAACTTGTTTTTCTGCACTGAAAAGCTGATGCATATCATTAAATTCTTCCTTCTTCTTCCTTGAAGAAAGACACCATTTTGTTTACTTTTCCAAAAAACTTTTTTCATTGAAATTTACTATTCCAGTCACTGCAGCTCTTTCAACCTCTAAATGTTGGGATGCATTGCTAGAAAGAAGAAAGTTACAAAACTCTGAAAATTAAGTTGATCTGTATTAATTCATGTACATAATTCATAAGGAAAAATGTTCTTTATTAACTTCTTCACTGAGAAAAGAAATGCCTCATTAATTTTAAACACATCAATCTGAAAATGCTATCCATGTCAGATAGAATAATGACTGACATTACAGAGAGCACAATAAACTGCACATAAAATACAATCACCTATTATTCACTGTCATGTGAATTTATACTCATGTGTGTAAATATATATGCTTTTTTGTACTATGAAAGCTGTGAAAAGTAGAAATCTTAAGGGTAACTGTGATGTGAGGAGAGAGATAAAGATAAATTTAGAAATTCGTATACAGACAGATGAAATACTGGCTTTTGCATATCTTTGAAATAATTGATGCTATGGCGCATTCATTGCTCAGCCTCGGTCCATAGACCTAGATATCTCTTCACAGAAAGCGATCAAGTTGGTCAGTTTTGATTTATTCTTGGTAAATCCACGCTAGCCTGTTCCCACTCACTTCTTTATCTCATTTTTGGAAATGACTTCTATATGACTGCCGTGGTACGTTATATTACTAGTATCAGTCTTAAGTATATCCAGGCTATCCCATGTAATTTCTGAGATCCGATCATTTGAGAAGCGCATTCTTTCTTGAGCTTTTTACAACAGAAGTTGTCCTTTTGCTATTTGTTTCTTGTTATATACAACACGGAAATGCCAGAAACGGCCTGACTGTTTTTCTGATTAAAAGTTTAAATATTTGATTGAATGGATGGAAGGTGGGGAAACAAATAAACAGTAGTTTCGTAATACATGCAGATGTCAGCTACGTAAGTTTTTTTTGAAGATATCAGCTATCTAAATGGATATTAAAAAATTCTGTCAACATATCTGATAAAGCACACCCCCACAACACCTTTTTGTAGTCCCTATGGAGGCTTGCTCATCTCATCCAACATTAGTAATCACATTGTGTTACTTGATTTATTGCAACTAATTTAAGTTGAAGGTTAAAACATCTTATTGCAACTAATTTAAGTTGAAGGTAAAAACACCAAAGGGGGTGAAAAAAAACTGGTCACCTGGAATATGTGAAAAATAGTAATTCTCAGAGAAGGAAAAAACAACAACAACAAAGTAAAATAAGGTTTGTAGAGGGGAAAAAATGAAGTACTATTATGAGATATATTATTCACCAGCACATACAGTGTGTATATATATACTTTGAGGCCTTTCCTCTGCAATACCCAAGTTACATTTTCTGTTCTTAATGAGTCATTCTTCTTGTCTTGCCTCAATATCTACCCATGTATTAGTTTATACATAAAAAATAAATAGGTCAGCCAACCATTCAATTGATATGAAGGAAGATCACACCTGAAAAGATTTGACTTAATAAAGACTTGTAAATTGTTATCAGGTTTGTATTAGCTGTTGTGTCTCTATTTTTCTATTAACACTGGTTATCACATCTCTGTAAATATAATCTTTAATGCCTGACAACTGAGGTCTATTCAAAGAATCTCATACTCCTACTGCAGATCTCTCATGTTTCTCAAGTAAATCCTGCTATCAGGATGAATTAATGTACATAAGTTTGAGAGAAAAGTATATTTGTCCACACAAGTGGGGGACCAGTTCCAGAAGGAGTCTATCTATGGGAACTTTGAATTCAGAAGTTTGCATCCACACACCCCATATTCAGCTAGAGCTTTCCTTAGTGTATCAATATTTTCCCTGTATTGGGATTCTAAATGTGATGCAACAACTGGTATCATAAGTAATGGCATCTCTGAGATTAAAGGAATGAGACGTGTTTTTACAGAAGTGTTAGAAGTCAAGCATAAGTCTCATGTTCAGGGACAAGCTCACGCTTTTTCACTTAACTGCCTAAAGGACTCACAATGCATAATAATGTCTTCTAGGTCAATTATTTCTTTTGAATAAAATACAATACTGACATGAGCAAGTTCAGAAACATTATAGGACTTTTCTGAAGAAACAGTTAGCAGTCAATGTACCTGCTTTTACTTTTTTCCATGTTCTAATCTCCAAATTCCTGGCAAGACACAATAGTTGCTTACAACAGTTATGTGTGGAATACACATTGACCGCTCTAAATGGATATAATGTATTGCATTTCACAATTAGTATGATCTTTGATCCTATTTCACAAGAATTTGAGCAGCTCCGAAGTGATGAAGTTAGCAGGTTCCACAGATTCTATTAAAATATCTTCTCTACCCACTGGCAAAAATCAAAGTAATTCTTGCTCAACTTTCTTCTCCCATATTACATTTTTCACACACATTAAAGAAAAAAATAACGTATGGCATATTCTACAAATAGCTTGACATTCAGTTTCTGATGAGGCAAGTGTGGAAGTCTCTGAGTTGAAAAGACTTTAAAAGGAATGGTTTTACATAGCTACTTCTATCAGAAATCCACTATTCGCAAGTATTTCAAACTAGGGTATTAAAATACAAGACATCAAGACTTATTTAAAGATGAAAAGAAACTGCACTAGCATTGTGCTAACAGAAAATATACACGTAGATATATACCTTTTTCTTATCAAGAACTTTAAACTACCCTTTTCACAGACAAAAAGTGCAGCTGACTGGCTTGTAGTTCCCTCCATCATCAGTTTCCATTTTGAAAAAATTATTCAAACATTTGCCTTTTTGCAGTTATTGGGAATTCCCTTGGTCTGTACACCATTTTAAAAGCAAGAGCGATCTCTGACTTGATCAGCTTCCACTGCTGGTTGTTCCTCTGCTTGACCTCTGTGCCTAGGCACAAAGGTTTGGGAGACCTTATAGTGAATATAGACGTAGAGAAGGCACTGAATGTCTCCACCTTATCTTCACCCTCTACATCACTATGACTAGCCTGTTTCATCATGGACCCACATTTTCATTTATTGTTTTACTGCTCATGTAGCAGTAGAAGGTCTTCTTATTGCCTGCAACATCCCTTACTACTTCAATTCTAACTGAACTTTGGCTTTTCTGGCACCATCCCTGCAGGCCCAGGCAATGTTTCTAAGTTGTCCCTTTACAGCCTGTCCTTATTTGTATATTTCACGTCCTTTGTATATTGAAGCTTGGTCATGAGCAGCCAAGCCTCCTGATACACATATGCACATTTTTCTAAGTATTAGGAAGAACCATTCTTATACTTGAAGGCATGCTAAGTACGTATGGGAAGTCTCAAGGAAAAGAAAGTAAGTATAGACATTACCCAAATTTATCACCTTACAATTCCTATTTAACATACATGTTTCACCACTTCAGGGCTAGGATAAATTTTAAGTAAAATGCAAGCTTTTCCTCTATTATTTTCTGAAACTTACTGCTAACTTAGAAATAGATTTCAAATTTCACCAGATATAACAGTGTATGTCCTATAGTGTTTGCAGACCTGAATCCAACATCTATGTTAAAAAAAAAAAAAAAAAAGTCGTCTTACAGGTCTCACCAGAAATAGTAAGAATGATCAATCCCTCCGTGCTACCAATACTCCAAGGATCTCCATCAAGAAAACCCTTGAAATCTTTTCTTTTTTTATTGCTATCAGTTGTCCTTAATTACTCAATTTCTACATGTTCCCAATCCTTTGGATCACGCAGCAATCAATCAAGTGAACGCATCTTTTCCAGTTCTTCAAGCGGTAAGCCTGTATTTTATATTAACTTCTTAGCAACAGGCAATTAGACATTTAACTTTGTCTAGGATCATATCTTAAAATCAAGACTAACATTCAATATTCTTAGCATCTGATCTTATTCAGTTTTTCCCTTAATAGACCCAAGTTAATGGACCATGGTTGAGATGTTATTTATTGACTTACTTTCTAAAACTCCAGAATTGACACAAAACTACTTCCAAATAGTTTTTCTTCTGTCCCTTTTCCAAGTGAATTTTTTAGTGCTTTTTGATATTGTCTATTTGACAGAATGATGATTTTGCTTAGTGAAACAGTAGTTACAGCATCCAGCTTTCTGAAAATGTGAATGTATTTTATTTAACCTCTTTGGGTCTTTGATTTCAAAAGAAATTTCAGACAAGCAACAGCAACACATCGGGTTATTTTCTTTTAAAAATCAGTTATTTTGACTACTTGTCCTAGAAGATATTTGTGAATATACAATTTAAAAAATATATAGTTAGCTATTGAGTTCATCCTTCACTAAAAAGTTCTTCGAATAGCTTTTCAGATAAATGAATAGATACATACCTATCTGCCTTTTGTACGTTCATATAAAAATTCTATTATCCAGAATTCACATTTCATAGTTCTTTAAGTGCAATTAATTTAGAATCAGAAACACTAATATAATTCATTACATACCCCATTTAATTAATAATTAGTTAATATTCAGAAGTACTGATCACCAAATCATACACAAAGTAAGTCACCAAACTAAATCACCAAATTACTAAAGTAAATCACAAATAAATAAAAAGCCAAAAAAAAAAAAAATCTGTATTTCTGATGTCAGACCAGATAGTCAAAAAAAAAAACCAAAACCAAACACCCAAACAAACATTAGATTAAAAATTCTTCTAATCATTAGGTATCCTACAATAACAGTACCTCTAAAATGAAGATAGGGATATATTTGTCAAACATGGTAGTGTAATGAACTCTGCTCTTGAGAGCTCACCTGTGTATGATCTTCTCAATTAAAGAGGAAAGACTGTTGTACATGGCTGGGAAAGTAATGTACATCTAGAGGAAAATATATATTATTTCACCTTCACACAGCCCAAGTTGTTATGCAGATTATACTACATGATCTTCTAGGTCAATATTAAGAGTGTTTGGACACAATTCGGGTCTATACTTTTTCTGGACATGATAATAATTCATAAGGCTATTGACCCATGCTTCTTAATAAGGAGTCCTTAGGAGAATAACTGATGTCAAAAACAAGCTGCTCAGAAATATTTGTGCCTCCTTTATGCTGTTAACCACCTTCAATCCCCTGCTCGCAGCTCTTCCACAAGACGTCAACTACTACTTGCCTCCACACATTAAAGGAAACTGGGGTACTGCAGCAAGTCTGTCATGCCCGAAATTCAAACCCATAACTGACTCTTAGTTTACAGACATTTCACTACTGCATAATGCAAATGAAGGGAAGGATGGAGATGGAGGAAGAAAGAGCTAGAGAGAGATAAAGTACATACATAAAGAACATTTAATATCTCCCCAATTCAGATTATAATCAGCTAGCATGGAAACAAAACTAAAATTCACACTGAAACTGGCTTTGTAAATGAGAATTAACTCATGTATTTGAGTTTAAAAAGTTAAAAGCAAATCTTCCAGATATCTAATTACTTCATCACTTTAAAAGATAACCATGCACACATACAAGTCTCCAACCAATTGTTTCCACAGCTTATAAACAGAGACCACATCTCAACTGTGCCACAGTCACAGAGCAAATGTATAGTTATCTTGGGTCCCCAAGCTCTCCTTTGAGCTCAGGTGCATCAGGGGAACCTGTTCCTGTTATCTGTATACAGTCTTCACAGGGAACAAAAAATACAATTTCAGAGATCAAAAATGCCTCACATATAAATAGCTGAAATTTGATTAAATATTTTGAGCTGCTATTAAAAAAGAAAGAAAGAGGCAGAGACAGACAAGGAGATGGAGGCAGAGGGGCAGCAGGAAGGCAACAGAGAGAGGGGCAGCTCAAGAGACAGGTGACTGAAAGACGACTACATACGCTTCAGCGATGGGCACACAAGCTTCAGGCCGCACTGGGACTGCAGCCACACATACACACCCTTGTCCCCTGCAGTTAATTGTTGGTGCCATGGGAACCATTGAAAAACAAGAGCCCAGATAAATTAGGGCAGTCTTTAAACCCAGGAATAAGTAGTCCGCTTCCTATTTGTACCTCTTTACTGAATATAATCTACCTGCAGATCTTTGCTTTATTTTCAAGTTTTCTCAACTAAAGGCAAAGGGAAAAGATTTATACTTGAAGTTATCTTGTGATCATACAGGGAACATGCTGTGCTCAGAAAAAAAGAGAGAAAAAGAATTGCATTTCCATGAAAATGTCAGTACCTCCCATCTAAAAGGCCAAGTCATTATCCTTGGAAGGTATTGCACTCTGGATGGACCATTTCTGTAAACAATTACCTCTGCTAAAAGCAACAATGCAATTAGTAAAGCTGGACTTGAATTACAGACTTGTAGGAGTTGAAAGGGGCCTTCAGAGATCATCTAGTCCAAACACCCTGCCAAAGCAGGCTCACCTAGAGCAGGTTGGACAGGAACACATCCAAGCAGGTTTTGAATACCAGAATTAACTCTGATAGCAAAGGATCCTTGCACTAGGAGTAATTTCTGAAACTGCTCTAGAGTTTTCACTTTCTAGGAGGCTGAAGTGAATTGAACAGAGTCCAACCAGCCACCCCTGCCTAGTGTCAACACAAGATGAACACTCTTCGAAGTGGAAAAATAAATATAGTTCTTAAGCATTTGGGGAGCACTTCAGAGAAATAACACATACAGACAACAGCACCCAACAACATGCCCAACAGGTAAGGCTAGATAAAGCAATTGCTATAGATGTTAGAACAATAACAGCAGCCTTTCTGAAGAGACTCATTCAACTTCCCCTCCCCTGTTCCCACTTCTTTAGAGCTTGGTTTCAAACACAGAGTGTAGCAGGATGATCTTGTCTTTGGTAGACATAATTACCGTGCTCCTTAATCGAACTGTTAGCAAGTCTAAGTATGAAAGTTGCTAAAAAAAGTGAAAAGGCATGACAAACTAGTTGCTAAAAAAGGAGCTTAATGTCTTTAAAAAAATGTAATTAAGGCAACACAAGGGGAGGCCTCTCCATGAAGTCAGATTTGTCTGTTGCTCAAACATGCTAATTTGCAGCTTCCTTAAAATGCAAGAACTAATTTGGTGAATTATGCTGTTGCAACGGCTAGACCAGGAATGGATAATTACTCCATGGTGCGTGTGGTTGTCGTGAGATAATTCAAACCCCTCTCTTGTGGAATATAATGAAACAATGCCGTTCAGTTTCTCCCTGAAGAGAAGAACCTAAGATATATGTTCTCATGCTGCAAATCTCAGCCAGGTCATTACTTGTTAAACAGCTTAAGTACCATCAGTCCTCCTTGAGGAGAAAACACACACAGCTAACACATTGAAATACATAGAGTTAGATTAGTTCTGTGTAGAAAAGGAATTGCCAGAGTTTAAAAAAAAAAAAAAAGGGCCAGCATAACCGCATATATTTGCTACTGTCCTGAAACTCCCTCAGAGTATCCCAGCAAGTATTAGATTTAACAGAGATGGGGAATCAGAACACCTTGTTCAAGAAAATTAATTTATGGCCATCCTTTACTGGTTCGCTTCTATTTTCAGTGTCCATAGTTATGTTGAGGCCACTATTTCCAAGGTTTTCTTTTCAAAGACTCTTCCTTGCTATTAAAGTGCACAATCTCTACAGTTCACATTTGTAAAAAATTGCAAAGGGCGATCATCAAGGTTTTTAGACACACAAAATTGGGTTTACAATATGTATAGCAATGAAAGTAATCTAAAAGAAAACAGCTTAAATGTGTAAGCTGATACTTGATTCACAGACGTAAAGTCAAATTCTTTATGAACAACAAAATTGTACTTAATTGACTAAGCTATCTTTGGTCAGAGTCACATATATTATTGTTCTTTCTCCCAGAACAGATAAGGATTTTAAACTTGTACAAGACCTTGTTGTATAGCAGGTTTTTTGGTTTGGGTTGGGGTTTTTTTTATGATCAAACACAGCTGCCAGTAAAATTCAAATTTATGCAAGATTAGACGCAGCATTACAATAAAAATAGTAAATAATAAAAAACAATATTCAGATAACTGGCTTGATCTTTGTCTTTAATTGTTCTCATCCAGTTAGCAATGACCCAAATTTGCATCACTGCTTTATCACCCATACATCTGCTGCATTAAATGTTTTAAAATAAATTACCCAGCCTTCAGCTGACAAATCTGCTGGTTTCCACAAGCGTGTGCCAAACTGGAAAGTTTGACTTTTCAAAGAAGATCAAAAGTGGGATGTAAACTTAGCGCCTTTTCACCTCAATTGTTCTGCTGCATACAGGGATAATAGATTCCCTTGCTATGCTAGCAAAAACAAGGGCCAGGAGCTGCTGTCCAAGATTTCTGCCCAGCTGGGGGGCGATCAAATTCTGACGAGCCTTTTCTTACCAGTTCAGTGGGCTAATCTCTGGGCAGCAGATAATGAGCCTCTGCCAGCACCGCCTGTCAGAAACTGAACAAATCTCAGTACAGGATATGAGCAAAAGGTGGATTTCAAAGGAAACCCTCTTTTTAAAGGCAGACACATGATGGATGATAAGAAACATTAGTTGGAGATGCTATTTTCTCAGAAAATATTGCCAAGACGCGATAGGAGAGAAGAAAATACGGGAAAATTCAAAAACATGTTGTTTCTCCCACCAAGCTGAAACTTGGTTTTATATCATTGTTCATTTAATGTGCTCCTTTTGCAAAACATATAGATTCAAAAATTTAACCTTAGCAAATTATATGGTTGGTAATGGGTACACTGAAATTTCCATCAATCTGATGTTATGTAGCCAGTGGAATATTAAAAAAGGTTGCTTTGGGATCTCAGGCAGCAAAGTCAGAGATCTATATCTGAAGTAAAATGCCAAATGGAAACACTGAAACTGCATCCAGGCATTTTTTTCCTTAATCCCCTCTCTCTGTCAAGTGTTTTTGCCCTTTACTTGAATGTGTTTTCCCAGGGACATCACCATCTTAGCTGAGGAGCTCAGCTGTGCCCTGCGGGGATTCCTGGATACTGGAACTGGTTTACGAAGGTGTATAGTCAGGTTTTGTCCAAAGACAATGGCATATGCCAAGTATATAAGTTAAGACTGTCTGAACCACACCCTCCTCAAACTTGCCATATTGCTTTTGAAAGCCTTCACAGAATTGAGCTCTTTAACAAACTGATACTTATGATCAAAATTGTCTCTGTATTATGAAATATTGTGGAGCAGCATTTTAAAATGGTTTGAAAACGTGTAATACGCACACATACAAAGACCATAACTATGTTATTTTGTTCAGTAGTTAGAATTCACAAGACATTATAGCTGAAAAAAAAAATGTATTTACTATATGAGCTTCTCTGTAACCCCTGAGAACAGTTGGAATTTTGAATTATCCTGTAAAAGGTCAACAGAATTAATAATTACAGCTGTAACAATGTGTGGAAAAACTGTAATTAGGCTTTTACTAAATAATAATAAAAATAATCTATAGAAAAGCAAACTAAAGCCTTGCTACTGGATGCAGCAATAATTTTTTTGGAAAGCATGTTTAAAAAACAGTCACATCCCATAGGTTTTTTTATGGATTCACATTAGTTTTCGGTTCTTCTTCAGTGCTCTATTATTTGCTGTGTGATTTAGTATAGAAATGGAAAGTTAGTTATGTGTACTTTATATCATACTGTTCATCTTTTCTCTCTTAGTTATTATTAAAGATCAATAATTTTCAGACAAGGCAAGCAGAATGCCAAAGAAGACTCAAAACACTGACAACATGACTTATTCTTCAGATCCAAGATCACTTCAGAAACTTTCTTAAGATGTTAGTCTTCCTGCTCACTGAAAGAGACAATAATTTTAGCCTACTGGACAGTCAAGAACCCCATGTAATTGTCAAAGGGTTTAAAAATATCCTCAGCTTTTCTTTTAAGTCAAAGTCCAAAAGCAGAAAATATAAAGTAATCCCTTTGAAATTACAAATATACCCTCTGATCCATGGCCTGCTCCCCCACAGTCCTTCAGGGCTCTCTTTTAAGATGACTCAGTGTCCTATTGTCCAGTCCAACTGGCACCACAGCCAAGCTGATATATGAGCCCTTCTACTGGACCTTTCAGGATGTTTCAGATCTAACATTAACTGTTCCTTGAAATGCCTAACTGCCTATAAGTAGTTACGTAAAAAAAGGCCTAACATTTTTCCAGGTGTTTTCAAAATAACACAGAGACCAAGAGCTTTATTAATCCCATTCCATGACTTTCGGAAGGTAGACTGGTTTTTTGGATGACTTTTTTCTCTACCTTTCTAAACAAATGTCCTTTTTCCATATCCTATGCCCTTATTCCACGTCTTGTGTTAGCTTCTGTATCTTCTACAGAAGCTATGGTTCCCAGAAAGCTTGTACTGAGACCAGAAATATGCTTTTCTACCTTAAAAAGCCCGTAAAGGGGCAATCACTTATGTTGATCCTCAAAAAAACCCCAAACAAACAATCCATCCCCACTATGGACTCCCAAAATATTTGTAAGGATTCAATCAATTCCAGCTTCAGTGGGACTTACTGCTGTTCACCAGTGTAGGATGTGGGGACTAGCAAAGCTCCTCGGTCAACTGCAGGATGGATCTGCTTACCCTTTCACAACCACTACAGGTATCCAACAGAAGACATGAAAGGAATAATTAGTTCTCCTGGTAAGTAAAAGCAAGTTTTCCAGATTATTCACTTTATCAGCTACTGCAAATCAAAAGCAAAGGGGAAGCAAAAAAAAATTAAAAAGAGCTGCTACAGAGAATTAAAAACCTATGGTCACCATGTCTTGCTTCTCTTTTGCCTACTTGCCTCTAAATTCTGATGAAACCACGAGGCAAAAAACACCCTTCACACACCAAAGAGGAACTAGATGTGCCTATCTGATAAAATGCTGATGTAAAGCCAAATGCACCATGGATGATAAGCTTACTTCCAGAAGGGGGACAGGTCTACAAAAGTAGATCCAAAAGTAAAGGTTCCCAAACCAACATTTCCTAAACATCTGATGAGGTAAACATGAGAACATGCAAAATTTAGATCCTTCTGAGATTTAAATAACAGAAGAAGGCAAAAATCACAATTTCTTAAAGAAGTGCTGAAGAATTTGACAGAAAAGACAAAAACATCTACTTATTGCTTCTGCTGCATTTATATAATTGTTTTTCTGTATATAAAAAATAAATAAATAACTACATGACCTCATCTCAGGATTTTTTACATGCTTACTCAGAGTAGTCCTTGGGAGTCATATTGAGCTAGAAGGTATTAAAAAACATAACTAAACCACAGAATCATGCTAGACATGAAGCACCAAATTCTATTTCCTCATAAAACACTAAATCTTGAACAAAAAATCGTAAGAAACTTTCCAGTTCACAGAAGATTAATCTAAGTGAACATTAAGCACTGGGACAAATAAGTGTTAAACAAATTAATCAAACTTGAAATTTCCCCCAGAAAACGAAGACAAATTCTAATAGTCTGAAGGGCACTGTCAAGAATTCTTATAAACCTATATAATGAAATGAGAAGTGGCAGCTCCTTAATAAATGTTTCTTTCATCAAGCACTGTACTCTTGTACAGTGAGGAAGCACCACAAGAGACGTAGTTGAAGCTTTTTTGGTGTATTTCCTTTCCATACCTCTTCTGTAGCCTCCTTAAAAAGCCATCTGGATACATCTATTAGCAACATGTCTATGACTGGCTTATAAGCAATTAAAAAGTGGCCAAATCAACAGATTTTTGTAGCAAATCTTGTTATATTGCAACACATTTGCTTAGAAAATGAAGCAAAATGGTAAGATAAAAGCGCACAGCAAAGCATAATATACTAAAAAGAGATGTTAAAAAATTACAGTCAATAATTACAAAAAATAATCAAAGCTATGATGAATGCAATTTTAATACATCATGTGTATAGCTCAGCATACCTATGCAAGTGTTTATCTTCTTCTGTGCCTCTGATACTGAGCAGATACATGTTTTCAGCTCTAAGTAAGTAGGCAGCTTGATTCTGGCACTAACTTGTAACATTCTGGAACTTAATCGCTCTTGGGAAGGAGAAGAAAACAATACCATCAGCTATCATTGGCCCACAAACAACCTCATCTGGCAAAGTCATGAACAGCTGAGTTCAACAGAAAGAAAATTTATTTTTTTAAACACTTGTATAGTCAATTGGAAGTTCCACGCTGGATTCATTAGACAGATAAAGATCTAACAAATAGTATTTTGAAATAGAAAATAAATGGCTTATTTGGAAGAGTTAACTTCATTTTCAAGATGAAGCATAGATTAGCACATTCTCATCCAGCAAAAGAGGAGCAGAAACTGCAGGAATTATATTAGGAGAGAAAGAGACAAATCAGCACTTCCACCATATCTTTCTCCACCAGACTGGATTTTAGAAGCCACAAAACCTGACAAGCTCCAGTCAGAGCCGAGGCATTACTGAAATAGAAAGCCACATGGAGAGTGCTCAGTAATTCTAACCTAAATGTCCCCTCTGGAAAAAGGATTTGCTAGCAAAGTATGTTCTTGGTGGTGGACAAACAACAGCATGATCTGTTTCCAAAGTCAAGTCTGTTCTTTCCTCTAGAGCATACATAATGTAAAAAAACATGTGTGCCGTCTGGTTAGGGTTAGGTGATAGAGAAAGAACAGAGACCCAGTGTTTGCGGGGCTGCAAAGGAACTGCCAAAGGAAGGTGAGGACTACCAAAACCTTTCAGTCCCACACCCTTTTTTGTTGGAACCATAGTTGCAGCCCTGTGCTCTCATTTCCATCTTCCATATATAATTGCCAAAACAGATCAAGAAAAGATGGAAAAAATAATAGCTTTGTAACCTGCCCTTATAAGAATTGGGGCTGCAGTTCTGTTCAAGTTACCACCATAGCATTGTACCCATGGCAACTAAAGTCTCCATGAGTGCCCAGACCACAACTCTATAAAATGAAAGTTTAGAAACTTCTGTTGAACTATACGGGTGACTGTTAAAAGCAACCAGGTTTTCCACCACAACATGTCAAGATCACCTACCTGACTTTCAAATTCCTCAGCCATTAGAATTACAGTATCTGTTGTGCTTTACCTAGACTATCCCAACTCTGCTCCAAAGACTGCTTAGTAAAACTAGCAGTGCAGGTGTGGTCCTAACAAAAAAGCACAATCTTAGGAGGAGGGCTGAAGACATTTTAAAATTTGGTGAGTCTAGAAACCTTGAACAATGCAGTCTTTAGGTGCACACAGCTGAGCTCATGTAGTAGTAGCTACTGCAGCAATAGTAGTTTGCAGCGGTACTTAATAAGGGCTTTTTACTTGGTGGGTTGGTTGGTTTTTCTTTCCAGGTTCAATATCTCTTCAGCTTTATCCACTTAGAACTTCTCTGCCATCATCACTTAAGGCCATTTCCATAGATTCAAGATAACAGATACATAGAATTTAAGGACAAA
Source organism: Larus michahellis (assembly GCF_964199755.1). Taxonomy (NCBI): domain Eukaryota; kingdom Metazoa; phylum Chordata; class Aves; order Charadriiformes; family Laridae; genus Larus; species Larus michahellis. The sequence goes on from NC_133896.1 coordinate 47,572,731, forward strand.
AGAGAGACTTGTGCATCTTTTTGATCTAGTCTCCTATATGTTCATTAAGCAATCAGGTCCCACCTTGCATTTCCCTCTATTAACTTTTTGTGGTTCACCTTTTTAGAAGGAACACTTTAGCCAAAAGCTTTGAGACTCAATTTGAAGACACCGAAGAAAAGCCCATCTCCGTTAGCTTCTTATCCAGATGATAAACAACAGGTGCCAAACTTTAGTGTTTTAGCTCAGATTCGGAGTGAGTTTTCAAAGACCTCCCGGTCATCACTACTCACAACGCATTGGTTTGTATTGCAGAAAGGCCTTGAAGAGTACACATTGTAGTCTTTCTGTCTGAGGCCATACTAGAAAGTGTGCTTTATTAATAGACCTTCAGGACTTGAAACCTTAGTTTCCTCTTTGATCTTGTCTTTGCATGAGGGCTGCCATTTGAGAAAGTTCAGACAACATGGTCAAAGTTTCCCTTCTCAAATACATAACAGTAGTTTTCTTTTAATCATTATTTTCCTATGCAGTATTAAAGACACTACCACAGGGAAAGTTTTGCACCTGGAAAAAAGAATAGCTAGATCCAGCATTTGAATAACTCTTCTCATTAGTCAGATTCAAGAACAAACAAAGGGAGTTTAATGCACAATGAAGATGAATGTGTTAATTGATTGGAGGTGCTTTAACTTCTAATAAATACACTTTTTATGATAAAATATGGTGACATATTGATTAAGAACAATTCTAGATGAAATAGAAATAATTTACAGGAAAATTAGAAAATTCAGGTACTTTTTTGTAAACTTGCCATTTACAATATTTCTATTTACCCTTCAATGAGTGATTCCAACTGCTAATTTTCCTAAATCCTTTGAGATATTGTACAAATATCAGGACAAGGAGAGATGTACTGGTCACTAAAGCAGTGTGGCCATCACAAACATTGAGAAGAAAAAAAAAGCTGTAATACGCAGTGTGTTTAGGTTTTATCATTTGCCATCCCTTATGAGCAATAATACATCCTTAGGTCAAGCAAACGTTAAAAAGACTAGCTACTTTTAAGACTGAGATGTTTCTGTCGAGATATCAAAGCTAGATTTCTTTTCTCTTCATGTTCCAGCCCCACAGAAATCAGAATTATTGGTTATCTTAACCTAATGCATGATCCAATAAAACAGCCCCCACATGGAATTCAAACAAGGCTGGCAGGAATACCCAGAAATCAGACACAGGCAGTAAGAGATACTAACAGTGCAGACTCTAAATTGAAATAAGAATGGAAATAATCAAGAACTGAAATAGAAAGCAATGATTTCTTCTTGCTCCCCCACAGGGCAGGCATTATGTCCTAAGAGGGATGCTGAATGCTTATTTCACCACTGGATTGTTTCTGCACTGCCTATAAATTTGTTACATACCCTGTTGAAAGAATAGTTTCAGAGCAACTAGTCAGATCTGCAGGTGCTCATTGTATGGAGAAATATGAGTCATCTACGAGGCAGGAGAAATGCCTCCTTACAAGGTCCCATGGTAGCCAGAGAAGTTGCGCGAGAAGGGCTGGATGAGCACTGCTCCCCTGGGCTTCTCTCAGTTGCAGGTTCTGAGTCAGCCGAAAGAGCTGCAAAAAAAACCCAAAAAAACAAAAAAAAACAGTTATCCACTTCTCCCTTCCTTTCCTTTTCTTAACATGCAAGATCCTGCAGTACCACAGTCCATTGACAGTCTGATGAAGAGTAGAGAAAATTTCCTTTGTTAACGTTGCTGTTTTGTGCAATCAGCAGACCTTCTGTAAGTGAATTTAATTTAGCTCTCCAGGTCTAAATTACAGGATGTTTGTCAGAGAATGAAGAACAGCTCACAGGAGACCGCAATCAGGCTCTCAACATATATAGTCTCTGGTGATGTCTAATACAATACGATCTGGTGGACTCGTGACTCCTTTTTATTCCCCATATTTTCTCTACTGATTAAGGGTATCTGTCAGACCCGTTACACAAGAAACTGTATTCACGAATTCCCCATGATGCTTCAAGGAAATCAAAACAACAAATACTTAGTAAAAGGTAATTTATACTACTTTAGCATTAGGTGGAAAATTAGCTCACTTGTGTTCCCAAGGTAAGATGCAGCTTTCTTTAAAAGTCCTAACATGCAAGTCAGCAGTGACTCAAAGAACAAAGCCTACAAAAACTGAAATGAAGTAAGCAAAGGGAATAAAGACAAGGCTTTCAGTTCTAAAATATTCAGTGTTTTAGTATGGTCGGGGAGATAAGTTGTAAAACTAAGGCCTGAAACAACAGAAGCTCTTCAGGAGAGGACATTTTTGTCCAGAAAGGGCTCTTGCAGGACTTGAAAATTTTCTCTTTTTTCATTATCTGTATAATTTAGGGAAATTGAATGGCTTTTTATATAAATAAATATTTTGGTCTGACTGCTAACGCAATGATTTTATTCTGCTTAATACATGCTGACATTTCCACAGTACAAATATCATGACACAAAATATTTGCCTATATGGATATTGTCAGATGCAAACTTGATAGACATTGAAAGATCACTCATTCAATTTTAGTACCCCAACTGAAGTGGCCAAAAAACCTTTTGGGTAAAATACAGAACATTTGACAAGAAACACAATATTAAGTAACAGAGCAGTTCACTTATTATTTTGTTATTTGTTTTCATGTTTGTACCCTTTTTACTTCCCTCTCTACTAGGCACAGACGTGTACTATTTATCTAGAAGGCATCATTGCAGTACTGCCTTAAAGGTCAAATGCCTTTATTATATTTCCAGTACAAACGCTTAAATAGGTGTGTTCTATGTTTTAGCGACTTCCAGTTTAAACAAATACATGGTAGGAAAAAGATAAGAGAACAATTGCAGGAGTCAGTGCCTTTCTTCATACAAACTTAATGTGGGAGAGGTGGGGAATAAAGTACAAACAATAGCTACATTTTTAAAGATTCTGGAATTAGCTATTCTTGCCCTCCAAAGCCTCTCACCAGTCAGTCTAAAGGGGGTAATTTTAGACATCACAGAAAGTAAACAAGCAATTTCTGCCCTTGAGACGCAAATAAAAAAACTGTTCTAGAGATTTCACCACATTAGACTGTAGTTGCACTACAGCTGGATTAAATATTTCAAGCCATGTCTGAACGCACTCAGTCCATTTCTAAACAGCATGAAAAATTGAAATGGTAACACTTAGTTCATTAATTCTTTATAAGTACATAACAGATGTGATTTTAGGATATGAATGAAGAATTTCACAGAGATGACCTGTCTTATCAATCTTCTCATCAGAAAATCTTCCCTAACCCTCACAGCAAGAAAATATGTCACAGAAGACGACCACAAACTAGAGTTGCATTACAAGAAATATTACACATAAAATTCAAACTGTAATGACACTGCAAATGATCATCTGTCTGTTCCAGTTATGCAACTGTCTGTTTTTTCCCTCTAAGAACTGCTAATATCAGCTAATTTGCATAAAATTTTGAAAGTGAGGTAATTATTTACAGTGCTCACTATTATTTTGTGAACTAACTACCCAGCTGTTAAATTTTTCGCTTGTGGAATTTCCATACCATTAGGAAGGAAATACAAAGTCAACAATAGATACCTTCTACTTCTTCAGCCCACACATACGAAGGCTACATGCACATGACGAGGCACACTTTGCATTTCCCCGCACTGATATTTTCACTTCTTTTGTACGTTATGAGTTAGAGGATAGTTAATCTGCATTTCTGAATCTCCTGAAAGAGGAATAATTTTCTAAAAGGCAATCTCTAAGCCCTCTGTCACAGTCCTAACACGAATGAAGTTGTGGGGTTTTTTTTACCCACCTGAAATGAAAAGAACATCTTTAAAGAATGCAGAAGCATGTTCTGGGAATTTATATTAGTTTTCACTATTAGTCCCAAATACATAAAATCATGTTCTGTGAGAACAATTTTTAAACTAAATAACTATTATTTTAAAGTTTACTTCTTAATAGTTCCTTCCAATTTCCCAGCACTTGCAGAAGGAGAAGCAACACTCAAGATAAGGTCTATAGGAATGTTTCTTGAGGCAGGAAAAGGGCATCCCATTTCCTTGGAACTAGGTTAACTATTTTTAATTTTCTACTTTTCAAAAAACAAAACAATCAAGCATTGCAAAGTAAAAGGGAAAAAGAAGTTGAACTGTTGAACTGAAGTGAGAAGTTTCAACACAATTCTGCCTACATTAGTGAGGGGGTAGAGCTCAGCTCTGGCGACTCCAGTCACTGCTTCCCCACACTCCCTGCCTTTTTAAGGCAGACACTCAGCACACACACACCTCCCTAACAAGCACAAAGGCAGCGGCATAATGCATGCTCAGGCCCACTCTGCCTATTCCATACAGCCAGCCAGGGTACATCACCTGGACCTCCCAAACCATGGTCATTTTCTGCTCCTTGAAGACAGTAACAAAATGGGCAGCTGGAGGGAGAAGACAGGAACGGTTCAGCTAGTCTGAGTAATGCTGTGTTACCGAGCCTATAACCCCCTCATCACCCCAGTATCATCTTCTACAGTCCACCTCCCTCCCCGCCACTGGCCCCATCCATAGTCCTTCCTCCCACCACCATTCCATCCCATCACTCAACACCATTGCCCTGTTTAGTTCCCCACCTCAGAGGGGACAAACAGGGAGATACAACTACAGCAGGATCTCAAGATGGAGGTAGAATGACACAGCTGGTTAAGTGGGATTGGAGACAAGCAGAATGAAAGATCAAAGTACAATTGCAAGAGGGTCAGGAACCGCTTCACACTGGAGAGAGATAGACTAACCACACACAGAAGTATTAAAGAGGTCTTATTCCAGGTGTTCTGTTGTCAAATTAACTTCTTAGTTGATATACACTGATTGTATACAAATAAGAAAATGTCTTTTTCTTTTTTTTATTTTAAATCCACCAGGAAATGAAAAGTTAAGGCATACAAACCAAAGCGCAGACACCATCTTAACCATTCTCATTTTCCAAACACAAAGAATAGTTAAGTAGCTGCTTTCTTGAGCTGTGCTCTTGATTGATGGACTGCATGGATTAGCAGTCTATTCTCTGTCTCTGGAAATCGAAATGTTTATTTTGCAGTAACTGTGGTTTCTAGCCCTTACAGATGAAGACTTAGAGTGACACTTGCCCCAAATCAAATGCATCCATTTCTTCCCCTCAAATTTTTCATCGTATGGTTGTGTAAAACTTTATTATTCCCTGCCCTGTTAAGGAAAGGTGATGGCAAAATATGATAAATTAATTATACACAGCAAGATGCAAGATAAATAACAAAGATTACTCCCAAATAGTGTAAGTGTTCAGTGCTTACCACAGCTTTAGAGATTTCACATAGTGCTCTTTTCAATAGTTTATTGTTTTTAGGGTCACTATCAAAGATAAGTTTTAGAATTGGCAGAAAGAACAGACCCCTAGCTAACACATGAACAGTCCTGTAAAAGCATCAATGAAGCATTAACTGATTATATGCAATTAATAAGAGGCACGTCAAAGTGTAAACACAGGGACAATTCCAAATTATTTTTCCCCTCTCTAAAACCTTCTTCTGCTACATTTTAACATAGTCCACCACTCAGCAAAATATAATAAGTAACAAATGTTTCTAATGAACCAACATCTCATTTTTTTTAGACCTCTAAACATCCAGTCAGTGGTGATGAGAACCCTTCTAAGCTGACACAAGTACAGCTGGTTGCATAGAAGCCAAAAATCTTTCCATATCCCCAGTATTCAGCTATCCTGTCCCAGCCAAAAAAATTACATATATGACCTTAAATTAGTAGCCAGATAGAAGTTGCTGTTTTGGAAGAATGCTTCTTTTTGGTAATTGATCCCATACAGGGCTATGACTGACATACCAACCTAATTGCACAACCATTTATACACACTGCTCAGTTTTCATTTAAAAAGAAAAAAAAAAATATGGTGATAATGGACTACTTCAAGATGCAGAAGAAAAAGAAAAAGAACACTTAGTTTAACTGCATTTGGAAAGCACTTTAAAGCCACATAATTTGTAAAACCCAACAATTTTATAGCATTATCAGATCTTCGATATAGGCTATAGAATAAATAATACTTGTCAGAAAGGTTTCTGGCTGCCTACACTTTCTTCAAAACATTTTATTGTATCAGTCTCTTAAAATTAACATTCCTATGGTTGTGGAGGCACCTAGTGGCAAACTAAACATGTTTATGTATAAAGTACATGATCGTCAGTTATCAGAAATCTGTATTCTTTTATTTTTGGAGAACTATTCTCTTACTTGCATAACAAAACACTCATCTGTGTAAGATTAATTTCACCATAAAGCAACATAAAGAAATAACAACTGAACATAACACACTGGCAATTCCACTGACTCCCCCCTCCTTTCTCCACTACCCAGACTGACACGTGTCTACAGGAGCTGAAAAATAGATCTTGAAAATAAAACTCCTTTTTATCCTGTACGTCCTGTCAGAGCCCATTACTCACTGAGCAGCTTCTTTTAGATATTCCACACGAGGAGGGTTTAATGTTCAGTACTAAACTTACTTACCGGAAGATATCTTATGTTACACTGGATTTTGATTCAGCAGAGGAACATGACAATGTAGCGAAGTCACAATACAACCAGAACATAGTAATGCAACATACAGTTGGATCACAACACAAATATGATTTCTATTACTGGTCTTGATACGTTCCTGTTACGGCACTGGTATCCCCAGTCACCAGGAAGGAATACTTAAGTTGAATCCAGCTCAAGCCCATTGCTATCTTCAAAGTTCATCCTGTTAGCTGTTCAGTTTTTATACTCTATTGAGTAACTTATGCACTTCCTCCATGCTGGTCTGACTAGGTCAGGAAAACATTCACATTCTTGACTAACTTGGGAAGAAAAATAAATAAAATTTTTAAAAAAATCAATTACACGACCAGTTGATCCACTCAACCAATACAGCCGGCTGATCTAAAACAAAGCCCAGCCTCCGTTCCCCTTTGCATTGACCTAAAATCAGCTTTCTTTGCAATAGCTGTCATCACTCCTTGCTTTTTTCTCTGAGCTACATGAGCCGATTGCCTGTGCCCACCTCCTCCGAGCAGTCTTCCACTGTGGGGGGGCTGTTGATCAGACACACCACCATCTCTTCTTCCTTGCCTCCATCAGCGAGGGACCATGCAGGGACAGATTGCCAATTATGTCAAAGCTGTGCTTGGATACAGTGAGAAGGAGACCATCTGGAAAACAGTTTCCTCTCCTTCATCCCAAGCTGTGCAACATAAGATATGCAATAGTTACAAAGGTCAGAAGAAGAGATTTTCATTTGCAAAAGTTTCCTGTAACCAAACACCTTGGTCACAACAGAAAAAAAAAAGGTTTTCAGAATAAACTGCTTTTGGTCTTCTCCTGTGATGAAAGAATATCTTTGCTGCCTAGATGAGAGCCCATTTTGAGTATCCTAGACAATACAAAGGACTTCCGTCTGTATTTGAGTTATCACTCAATTGTCCTCTTAATGATATTAGCATAAGGTCTTTTCTTCTGGCAGCTCAACACTATATTTCCACAGAAGTTATTCACAAATTTAGATTTTATGAACTGTTTCCTTAATTAAAAAATTAAACATTTTATGTGAACAGAGAATGCCACTCTGTAGGTTTTATCTTTTTTTTCTTCAATTCAAACTCTACCTGCAGTTTTCCAATAAGCCTCCTAAGCTGTTTTCCTTAAGGCTTTCTCCCTGACCAGTTGCCCAGACTCTTCTGACAAATTGTTTTTCCTTTCCTTGTTTCTGCCCAAGACCCATATGAAGAAAAACATCCAGGACTTCTTCAGGCAGTCTGGCTAAGCCTTCATTCTACAGAGCAAAATCCCATTGTTTCCCAGAGCAGCATCATATAGGGATGTTTTACTTGCTCCTCACGTAGTCCTCAGCACTAAATTTTGGCCTGCAAATTATTTGGTGGCACATTCTGGGTGCCAAAGACACTGAAACTTCAAGTATTAACATTAACATTTTACCAACAGCTCTCCAACTGCTCAGAAGCCTCACTCCCCAATCATATCATTACAGGATTAATTAATGAATGCCAGCTTAACCAGCTTTTTTGCTTGCCCCTTTTTTTTTTTTTTTTGGGGGGGGGGGGGGGGGGAATCTTTTTTTTTCACTTGGATATATCCAGTAGCAAGTAGTATGTCCAATCCAGCCCCACTGGGCTGTGCAGATTGTGATCAGAGTCTTCAAGGCTAGTAATATGCACTACAGCTGCTCTCTAGGGAATCAGAGAAATGGAAGAACAAAACAAAAAAAAAATACAGATTTTTCTATGGGAATACAGCACAGTTTTATCAAGTTTAGGAATAAAAAAGACAAGATAAAATTACAGTCTTAATCCAAATACATACCTATCACATGATCCTGTCCTAATACCTCCCAGCAGCCACAGAGCTCTGGCCACTCAACCTGCTCCTCACAAGCAAGAAGGAACACTAATCCTGCTATCGTCAATTACCTCATGTAGCTCAGTCACCAACATCATTTTGACTAACAACTCTTATCAGCGGGATCTCATCATCAGCTACATAGAAAGTTCACTGAACTCATTACAGAGAGTAGATAGGAATCGCTTGTTCATCTTTATGTCACAGTACAGACATTTTGTACAACTATGTTGTTGCAATGTAAGTTTATCTCTCCAGAAAACTGCACGTTTTCATGTCTCTCAAACCTGCTTTATCAAAGAAGCCTTTTCATCAAAGAGCTAGCAGCATTTATCAATGTATAGAAACCATTCGTTCTTTTGTCTAAATTACTCCATGAAAACCGTCTCTCACCATTATAACGAAGCATTATGGAGTGGCTATGAAACAATAAGGAGTGAACTGCCCCCTGAGCCTCTGGTGCGGTCTTACAGCTTTATCTAGGACCTTTCTAGAAAAACTAACTATGCTCAAGACTGCTTAAAATCACAAAGAGTCTGTTCCAGCCTACTTTAGGCTAGCATAATTGAGTAAACCTATTAACATAAATAAACACAGGAAGAGATCAGCCAATTAGTCAACCTGATTTTCACTGCTTATACAGCTGTAAGGCAATAATTTCCATGCATGGATGAAATAACTAAGATATGCTCAGCCAGAAAGGGACAGCCATAAATGTACAAAATACAAATATTTGTGTGAAGATTTTACTTTAGTTTATATGTATAAAGACATTGCATTGCCTCACCTGTGGCAACTAAACTCTTTTTGTTGTACCACTACTGCAATGTTGAAAAGATAATGCTATTAGTTTGTCAAAGTGACCTGAAAAATACTTGCTGTACAATTTAAGCATTGGAATTAACTCTTCCCAGATTATTTGCATCAGAGATGGTATCTTTTCACAATGGTAACAGAAAAGGGAAGGATCATTTTTATCTACAATGATGCACAAGTGTGGAGAATTACAGGAAAGAAAAGTATAAAACAGATGTACAAACTTAGAAAATCTGATGACATACTACGGAAATTTCAAAAGTATCCCCAGGACATCTTTCCAGTATTGCTAATGAGTATTTTCTCATTGTTACATTTTCATCTTTCCTCGACCATTTCCAGATAACTTTTCTCTGTTTAACTGAAATATCTCCTATATGCCCTCTGCAATGGACGCATGCTATGATCTTATTGTTGCAATACAGAAAGCATACATGACAAAGTTGACTTTCGTCACCCAAGACTAGTATACCATGAATTATGAAAACCACAGAGCAATAAGGAGTCCTACTAAGACCTCTTTTCAGCACTGAGGAGCTATTCTGGTGTGTTCATTCACACATGGATCAGGTCATGTCCTAGAATGGCCTCAAACGGATGTTAGAACTTGCTCATCTGTATTTATTGTTAGACCAGAAACTCCAGCTTAAGATCACCCGTATCAGAACTCAATAAGTACTTTCCAGGGTCAGGCAACTTGTCCACCTAGCACAGTACTCTGTCTCAGACTAGAGTGGCAACAGGAGATGTTACTTTGGGGGAGAAGACAAGCCTGAATGTTTTCTTACATCTGCTTCCCCTTTACTTTCCCAGCATCTGCAACTACTGTATTTGTGATACTAGAGGGGGCATCCTTGCCTTTTCTCTTATTTTCTATTAGTAGAACTCTTTTCTATGAATCTGCTTAATTCATTTTTGAACCTGATGATACCGTCTGCTTCTACAACCTCCTGTGGTAGCAACATTCAGAGGCTCAATGCCTAGTGTATACAGAAACAGTTTCTTCCACCTGTTCAAATCAACCTTTTCCATTTTCAGGTGCCCTTTAATTCTTGAATTATGTGATTTAGTGAACAACAGCTCCAAACACAACTTCCTCCTCAGCCTTCTCTAAGCTGAGGGGTCCCTCATTAGGCAGCTGTTCTATCCCATTGATGGTTCTAGTTGCCTTTTTTCTAACTCTTCTTGTTTCCTTATGGCACTTCAGTTCTGCCTTGGTCTTCATGTCCTTCCTGATGATGTCCAACATCTTGTTGACCATTTTGGTTACTACTGCATGTTAAGGCAATGATTTCAGAAGACTGTCAAAAATTACTCTAAGATCTCATTCCTGAATTGTAAACACCAATTCCAAATTTAATGTTGTGTTAACCTGGATGCATTCCTTACCTTACAGTAGTAAAACTACTAGCTCAGCTGCCACCTTTTGTCCAGTCTCTCAGTTTTATAACATCCTACTTGAAGCCCTTGCCACTGGTATGGCATTTGGCTGCCCAACACAGTATCTATTGAGCTTTATGCAATAAATGTAGCAGCTCTCATTCTGCTGGGGGAATTCTACCTGCATATTGAACAAAAATTTATTGGGTTTTGGAAGTTTATATTAATTTAATTTCTCTTTCGAAGCAATGCTTGGGATTGCTCTTCTCTAACCCAGCTCTACACTTATTAGGCTAGCTACCAATACACAAGAAATATCCAAGCATATCAAGACGACAGGAATAGGCTGACCTAACATGCTCTGTACCTTCACCAGTATGTACTCCCAATGCAAACTGCTGTTTTGATTGCCTGCTAGTCATTAAGCCGCTGCCCTTTATCCTCACCTGGGCATGTTAAGGCTTCATCCCATTAGAAGGGTCTTTATAAGCCTGTTCACACCCTTTTTGCCACAGCCTTGAGAGGCAGGCATGCAGCAAGCCTTCAGCTGTCTCCCTCTAGCAAACTTGCTAAGTGCTCTTCCAGATTGCAGGACTGCTACCAAAGAAATGGCCTCTGCTCTCAGGAGCTAAACACTCCCTGAGCTTCCCCGTCCTCCAAACCAAGGGGTTCTTCCTTCTGCCCTTCCTAAGCAAAGCTGCTGCACAAACTGCCCTGTTAGCTGCGTTCTCATCGTCACTCAGCTACTGCTTTTTATCATCACCTGAACAAGCTTTATATTTCCCCTTAGAGGGTTCATTAACTCAGAAACAGGGGAGCCTAGTTCCAGCTATCACTCATCTTACATAAACATCTGCCAAAAAATGATCACAGTTTTGCCATTTAAATTAATCATCACTTTACAGTTAACATTAATTAACACAGATACATGCAATCTACAGCCAGAAGAAGAGCTGACATTTCTGCTTCCGTATTTTCCTTTCTGGGCTGAGTTAAGCATCACCCATATACAGCCTGCCCCATTTTGAAATGTCTTTCAGATTAACACAGTTCATTCTGCAGAGTTTGACTATGTGATCGTAAAATAACTGTTGAGAGTTTCCCCTGGGTTGATGTCAGTCAGGTGCCAGCATTTTAGTCTTTCTTTTACTCCCCTTCTCCCACCAACACAGACCTTTTCTATTCAGCAAAGATCCAAAGTCCACCAGCCTGTAAGTCTGTAGGCCTGTGTACCATACTGTCTTCTGCTTATAGCACCTTTTCCTTCTGGCACTGTGCATGCATGGAAATGGACAGGATCTAAGATGCAGAAAGCAAATGTTCAAAGATTGAAAAGTATTATTTCAGGGAAGAAGTAGGGAATGTGAACTAAGATCCCTTTGATTTAAGCACGTTATGGGAGCATAGGTACAATCACAGAAAACTGTATTGTCAACACAGGGAATGAAAACTCCTAATGGAAGATAGTATCCCAAGAAAGTTTTCTGTAAATGCAGACCAAAGGAAGATTATGAACTGACAAAGACACATTTTATGGAATGAGGATTAGAAATATCAGGTTGGCCAAAGCACATATTCATATCCGGAGGAGAAAAGTCTGCAGTCAGTCATGAAAAGGATGTGTATGTGTCTGACAGAGGAAGAACATGCTTCCAATTTCTTGCTTACATTCTGTTTCTCTCAAAAACTTAGATGCCCAGAAGTTCCTGGGTTGCAAATGAAGACAAAAGGAGAAGAGTTGCTTAAATTTGAAAGCACCTCAGATGTTCCCAGGACACATTTTGTAAAATTAATATGAGGATTTCTCTAGACCAAATCTGCCATTAAACTTTTTCACCCCCCTGAAAAGGTGCAGATTGGGAAATAATCTGCTACGAGAGAGTAAAGGTAAAATGTTAACCCTCAGGTCTTTAATTTGCTGACCTTTAACACCATCCCTACCTGTTTTCCTAACTGTAGTACAGAGAACTATTTAAAATGATATGGTTAAACTTGCATATGTGCATGCAGTATTAGAATTTATGCCATTGTGTGAAAGTTATAAAGTCTAAATGGAATTATATTATTCATAGATGTTAAAAGAGCAACACATAACCTTAACTTAAAAGTGCCTTGGTAAAAAAGGTGTCTTATTAAGGATACTTTTTTCACTAATTTACGTGAAAAGGGAGGCAGGAGGTGAGAAAAAATAAGTGGTGATTTTTTTACAGTAAATACTATATTTTCAAAGAAAAGTGAACCAACCAGTTTCATTTTTTAAAAATGAGTATATCTATAGATTATTTTTTTTTGTTTTTCAACTCAATTTGAAATAAAAAAATGCTCAAAGTAAGATATTTTATTTTGTTCAAAAATATCGTTTCATCATGAAACAAAACTGTGACAAGTCTTACTAACAAAGGCCTGGATCCTGCAAAGATTTATGTACATGCTTACAGTCACAACATTTGGCTATTCTCATTGACTTTGATAAACCTTTTCAATATCCAAGATTTTCTGTGTCTACACAGAGTATATATTTCAGTGTGTGTGTAAACTTCCTCTTCTCACATTTTTAAACTTGCTGCTTCTCTCTAATGTTGAGCTTGCCAATTCTGAAGCTTCACTTTGTTTCTCCCCCATAAAACATTTCCAGAAAACCTTATATAAATCAGAGAAGTAGTTGGCAAACAAAAATAATTTCTCTAACACTGACATGATCTAAGAATACTACTATTAGCAATACCAATAGGATGAAACAATGCCTTTATGAGTAAATTCAGTGGTCAAATCATTCTGTCTCAGACCTAAAGCTGTAGTCTCCTTGATTATTTATAAAACAAACACAAAACCAAACACAAAGATTTTTGCCCCCGCTTTTGCAGTAAAAACTATAGACCTAAGAAAGTAAGTCTCTGTCTTATATTTCAGATATATATTAGCTTTCTTTAAAAAGTTGATTTCATGTAACTCACATGGCATTTGTGAGTAACACAATAATTAGTATGCCGATTTTCAGAAAAAAATAAGAAAGTGTTTTAATAATATCCCATTTTTCCACTTAAATACACTTTTGGCAAGATTCCTCCACTCAGCAAAAAAAAAAAGAAAGAGCACAAGATACAGTAAGGTTCATAACTTATGCTCGGAGTTACAGGCACTGTAGTTTAATACATTCTTCATTCATATAGTTTATCATTAAAGAAAGAACTGATAACCAACATTTTCTTATAACTTATTCAATTTTTTGTGGTTATGCTTTAGTTCAGAACACCTCACTATCATACGACTTCTGTCTTATAATAGTCCTTTATTAGATTTCCTCTTCAGCCATTGCTATTCTTAATTCCAGTTTTACGGTTTGTTCTCGGGTTGTATGAATGAGAGACTTCATACCGCATATAAGTGAAAAAAAGAACATGCAAACATGTGGAAAAAGAGCTTCAAGCTGAGACCAAAAACATGAGAGGAACTAAAATGTCATTTTTAGACTGCATTATGTGCCTACTTTTTTTAATTCTTGGTCTGACATGCAAATTCCTTATCATTTATGCATACTACAACATAACTTCTCATATGAAACATAAAATACAGACAAAAGACTCCCCCTTTAAATGTACAAGATCAAAATTGTAAAGGTTTAGCAGTAAGAGCATTAACACTTTTTAAAGACTCTTCCTTACTAAAGTTCCATTTAATGACTTTTCACCACTTCTATATTGAGGAGCCTATCCTTTGAAAAGTTTTTAACTGGTGAATACAAAAGCACAAGTAGTTGAAAATAAAAATAGGTATTATAGTATAGCACATCTTGTATTCTTTGCTACTTAAAGTATCATTGTGGAACTTATCTTCTCTTGATCTAAATATCTTCTATGTAACAATAATAACACTACCCTAAGGATCCACAGAAATGGTTGTATTTGTCATCTTCTTAGGTGAAGATATTTCTATTTCTTTCTTTTTTATTTTTATACTATATTTTATTTCATTCAAGCTGATTGATTCTACATCTTCTTTTGAGACAGAAGGGACATCACAACTGTGTCATTTCTGCCAGTGAAAGACCTTTAAGAGGGGAAGGTCTGTTCACTAACTATTTGCTTTATTAATAGTTTTTGTGGGTTATTTATGGATGAGGAAGTTGTCAGACAGAACTACGGGTTTTATTGCAACTATTGTCAGCTACTGCAATGGATCTCATGACAGTATCAGTTGAAGAAATTTTTAGGAATTTGCACAGCTGCAGTGAGTCAGTTGAGCTCAGGTTACAACGGGATAATAACTAGATGTTTATTTTAATCACTAGCCCCACATACATGGGGGGATCTGAGCATAAAACTATAGCTGATTGAGAACAGATGAAATTCACTGGCTGATGAGCAGGGTCACAGTGGCAGTAGTTATAGTCATATCAGTTGTTCTCAAAAGTTTTGATTTATAGACATCTAATTATTTTCAGTGGAGGTGCAGACTTAAGTACAGTAAATTGAAACTGACTGACAGTTACTTTGCTCTGTAAGTTGCCCATTATATGCTTTGAACACGGTCTGTGATTCCAGTTAGAAAGCACTAGTAGTGCATAGACAAGAAGACAACCAAAAAAACCCATTGTTACTTTTTCAGTACCTTAATTCGGACAGCTAGGATATGCTAAAGAGACTTAACCTCTAAGAAGGTATGGTTACAGCCAATATCTGCTGGGAAGAGGCAAGAGTCCTTGTTCTTCATTTGCTGGATGCAAAGTTGAAATGGTGTAAATACTTTTTAAAATAGTAAATGATTACGTCTCATTTTTTCAAATTGTACTGCAATGACTTGGTTACATAGAAAATCATTCTGCTTCTGTATTCAGGCTTATAACTGTCTATTTTATCCAAAATATTATACCCACACAGAAATTCTAACAGAATAAAGGAGGAGAGGGCAGAGGAGGTTTGTTTTCTTTTTATTTATTTCAGTAGCATTTGACGATTCACTGGGCTGTTTTTTTATGTACTAGACTTTGCAGACCATGTCAAGGCAGCTTGCAGACAACTCATTTTTTATTTAGGAAATGTATGCTTAATGGCTTTAGTGTCTGAAGTTTCATCTGAATCAAATTTTGTGTAGTGCCAGCTTTGGTTTCATTTCATTTGGAATCTGGCAGAAAAGAAGTCACAGAAGGGAAAACAACAAAACCCCACATTCCTTGTTTATGTCCTTTCCCCCAGCCGCAGTTGAGGCATACTATGAATTAATTATGAGTCCATATGAAGCCAATACCTTGGTGACTGAGGTTTTTATGTGTTTTGATGTTTTATTGCAATATTATATTCAGTGATTATATTTCCCTTGTTTTTGCTTACATTCAGAGTTGCAAAGATCTATGGGCGTGTGTTTCTCAGGGTTTTTTCAAACAGATGAGTTATCTGAATGTATTTAATTTTAGTGTTTAATATGTTCATTTGGTACATATTCAAGTAGTTGCTCTGAAAAGAAAAAAAATTAATACCAAAGGGGAATGCTGAATAGCTTATTTAGGTCTAAGAATTGCTATTCCCCTGCAGGTCCAAACGAGCCATGGGAATTAATACTTTCTTCAGCTCTGGAAATAAATACAGACCTGTGACATTAATTATGGATGTGTCTTTATGGAAAGTATGGATCAAAAGAGAGTATACACAAATAATTATACAGCAAATGTATTCAATACTGTCCCAGAAACAGATGGAAATCACATTGTAACCTCACAAAAGAATGGCAAATAATTAGAAAGTTATTGTTATAAAGGAACATGAATCACTGAATAAATGATCACAGAGCTACAATGTTTCTTACAATAGAGTCAAATACCAGAGACCTGTGTCCAAGAGCTCGGATGCAGGTTACATTCTTAGGATACAAGTCTATTGACTCAGAAGGGTTTCAACAGTCTTGTAAATAATTACCTCCTGACTCTCCAAAACATCTTCTATAAGAGGTAACAACAACCCTACAAGATGCAAAACAGGAATATTGAGTTTACGTGGGAAATGAAGTCATGTCTCTGCAACATCAGACACTGTCCAGATTGTCTACCATGTCTCATGTAATCAGTTCCTCCTACGTGGACGGTGATTGTGGTATATGAGGGCACAGACTCCACAATTGCTTGCCCAGTCAGGGAATGAGGAATACCGGTGACATGTTTGATACCCCATGTCTGTAAAAAGGCCTGTACTTTAGCAGACACATAAGCTGGTCTGTTATCAGTTTTTATAGTTTTTGGTACTCCCATGACTGCAATGCATTGCAACGAATGTCAAATAACATCACGAGCCTTCTCTCCTGTACGAGCAGTAGCTACAACAAAGTGAGAAAACAAATCACCTGAAACATGTACATAGCACAAACGTCCAAATTCCATAATGTGCGTGACATCGGATTGCCAAAGTTCATCAGGTGTAAGCCCTCGCGGGTTAACCCCCGCAAATGATGGTAGAGGAGCCAGCTGCTGATAATCGGCACAAGTTCGCACAATATCATGTGCTGCTTGTCGTGTTAAAGAAAATTGTTTCCTCAATGCCTTCGTGTTTTGATGAAAAAAATCATGCAACATTTTAGCTTGCTGCATAATGTTCGAAGTTCTTATCGACAGAGTGTGATAATCTGCAACTGTGTTTCCCTCAGTTAAAGGACCAGGTAAACAGCTATGAGAGCGTATGTGGACAATAAAATAAGGAAACTGTCTTTTTCGTAAAAGCAACATTAATTGCAGTAATAGCTTAAATAACAATTGGTTCTCTACTTGTTTTAGAAATGCTCCTTCAAGCCTTTGAACAATGCCAGTAACATATTGAGAATCTGCCACTACATTTAACGGTTCCTGTTGAAATAAGTCAAAAGCCCTTACCCTAGCGGCGAGTTCCACAATTTGCATAGATCCTTCAACTGGAGTTACAACCAAATCCCATTGTCCTTCAGAGGTCTTCCAGGCTACAACTGCTTTTCCTGTTTTCCCTGAGCCATCTACAAACACCGTACGGGTGCCAGCAAGAGGCTTTGGTGCTAGTAGGATGTGCGGTTGTAAAGGAATTTATGGAAGTGACTGTAACAGTCTGTGCCAGGGCAAAGAATAATTTATTTGCCCAATATAATCTAATAAGGCTATTTGTAGGTTAAGGCTTTGTGATAACCAAAGGTCACAGTTGTCCCTTTTGACAGGGACATGTACGTGGCTTGGATCCATTCCAGAAAGCTGCTGACAGCACAGCAAAACAACCCTGCAAAATCAATTGTGCTAACATTTCAATCATCATAGTTACTGTTTTTGTAAAGGTATGTGGCAAAAATACCCACTCTAATGCAGTCAGGCTCTTTGTGAGTGCATCATCCCACTGTCCTATCAGGGCGTAAGGTTGAAATTCTTGATATATCACAAACAGTCTGATAGGTAGGTGTTCAATGCGTCTTGCAGCAGTAGTAGACTGTATCTTATCTGCAACATGCTGCAATGCCTTCTGAGCTGTTGAGGTTAATCAACATGGAGAAGCTAAATCTGGATCTCCTTTCAATATATTAAACAATGGAGACAACTCTTCAGTAGTAATTCGTAGCAAAGGACAAATCCAATTAATTGTTCCCAATAACTTTTGAAGGTTGTTTAAGGTGACAACTGAATGAGCAATGCGTAAAGGTTGAGGCTGTATGTGTTTCAGGCAGCTTCCAGCCTAAATACTTCCAAGGTGATGGGTTTGAATTTTTTCTTCTGCAATCTGCAAACCAAGTTGTTTCAATTGTTGTTCAGCAAATGTTAATAAAGAAGTTAAAACATGCTGTTCTTTAGTAGCAAACAGAATATCATCCATCTAATGATAAATAAGAGCATGAGGGAAATTCTTTCGGACTTGCTCCAAGGCTGCACTGACAACTAATTGACAGATGGTAGGGCTATTCATCATTCCTTGAGGTAAGACCACCCAATGATATCGCTGCATGGGCCCTTCATTATTAATTGAAGGCACAGAAAAGGCAAAATGTGCACAATCATCAGGATGTAAATAGATGGTGAAGAAACAGTCTTTCAGGTCTATGACAAGACGCCAATGTGCAGGTATCATGAATGGCATAGGCGTTCCTGGTTGCAACGCACCCATTTGTTCCATTACAGCATTAATAGCTCTTAGGTCTTGTAACCCCCACTTTCCAGATTTTTTTGGGATGACAAAGATAGGAGTGTTCCAGGGGCTGGTAGAAGGATCTATATGTCCTAATTGTTCAGCAACCGCTTCTTTTGGCTGCCTTTTACAGCTTCTCCCCTTTCAAGGGCCACTGATCAACCCAAACAGGCTTGTCTGTTTTCCAAGTCAATTTTAGGCAAGGACATTTGTCAGTGACCCTTAGGATAAATTTGTAGTAAGAGTCATATTCCATTGTTGCAACAAATCTCTTTCCCATAATGTACAGGGAACTGGCATGATGAAAGGTTGTAGTATCCCTTGTTTGCCATCTGGACCTTCTATTAATAAGGACTGAGCACTCTGCCACGGCACCTGGGTTCCTCCTACGCCCGCTACTGCTGCAGTGGATTTCATCAAGGGCCACTACGCAGGCCACTGAGATTGTTGTACAATAGTCACATCAGCACCCGTGTCCACTAGGCCGGAGAACAATTTTCCATTAATTCTGCAAGAAAGCATAGGCTGGACGCTTGATACCTTTTGCATCCACAGAATCTGAGGCATGCGTGTACTACCAAAACCTCCATTTCGAGGTGTCCCATTACTGGATGTTGTTAAAATGGGAAATGATATCAATTGAGCGATTTTTTCCCCTTGAGGTATTGCTCAAGGAGGTTTTGGAGTCCAGGCCATGATTTTTATTTCCCCTTTATAATCTGAGTCTATAACACCAGGCAGTACCAACAATCCTGTGCAAGTTGTAGAAGAACGGCCAATTAAAAGAACGGCACTATTTCTTGGCAACGGCCCATAGACCCCTGTAGGCAAAAGGTGTACACTAGTATCTGTTATTATGGTTGGTTCGGAAGTGGCCAGGTCCAACCCCGCACTTGCTGCTGTGGCGGGTTGTAGGCCGGTGACACACCGCTTGTCTCTGGTGTCTGGGGGGTTGGTACTTTCCCTGCAAAGGCCCGATTCATTGTTTTTGGGGTGCTGGGCCTCGCGTCCCTCCTCCCGTTTCCCGGGAGGGTCCCAATAGGACTACCGAGCTTATCGTATTTTGAACGACATTGGCTACTCCAATGATACCCTCTCTGACACCGAGGGCATAGCTGTGTTGGGGTAGCAGGCCTTCTTGAAGTTGGATGGTCGGCGCGCCGGGGACAATTCCGTTTAATATGTCCTTCCTTATCGCAAAGGAAGCATTTAACAGCTGCACGGGCTACCACCATCTGTTGAGCTAAAGCAGCGGCTAACATTTCTGCTTTATGTTGCTCAGAGACCACGTTTTGACAGGCTCTTATTAGCTCTGATAGAGTTTTGGCCTTATTTCGCAACGGCTCTAAAGCGCGCTTGCAATCCGCATTAGCATTTTCAATTGCTAATTGAAACAACAGCAATTGCTGCGCCTCTTCAGAATCTGTTTGCCTTTGGATAGCAGTCTGCAATCTGCCGAAGGAGGGAACATAAGGTTCTTGCACCCCCTGGCGCACAGCCGCAAAAGACGTTTCTCTTCTTGCTGTATCGGGAACTCGCCGCAAGGCTCAAACAGCCAGCGTCGTGGCCTGACTAAAAACTCTTCCATCTAACCGGGCTTGTGCCTGCGCAGTGGCGTATGGCCCTTGTCCCAGCAGCTCATTCAGACCTATATGAATACCTTGAGTAAGATTGCCCATAATTTGAGCAGTGGCAGCATCACGACACTCTGTGTCCCAGACTGCAAATTGTGCTGCAGTCAAGATTAACCGCAAAAGAGAACGCCAATCATACACTGTCGTTGTATACGAGTCAGCTATGGCCTGAATAAGAGTCATTGTGAAGGAAGAGTGCAATTCGTAATCTCTGGCAGAACTTCTTAACTCTTTAACTAACTCATAAGGTAAGGGCTGATATCGAGGAGGTTGATAAGAAGGAACAGACGCGGTACCTGGCGCAAAAGGAGGAGGGTTAAGAATGGAGGAGCACGATAACGACTTTCGTCGCTGTTGCTGTAAAATCTCCTCCGCAGTTGGAGCAGATGCAGGCATAGCTTTAATTGGGGTTAAAGGTGGATATAAATCATGTCTAGTCTCTGGATTTATTGGACCAGGATCAAAGGGATCTTCTGGCTCTTCACCTCCTGAATTCTGCTTTTGGTAATGTTCTGCAGGATTGGGAATTTCAGCAGATTCAGGCTCAGCGTCCACAACTGGGGGTATTAAGTCAACAGACTGAGGTTCCTCTGGGGGAGCTTGTGGTGCCCCTCCAGTAACCCCTTACAGGGCTTGCTCTACAGGATGCAGTGTTCGTATGGCAGTGTATACAGTTCGCCAAGTAATTATTATTCCTTCTGGCAAGGACAAGCGCAGCATCTCCCGCATTTGCAATTCCTCCCCCACTTTTTGCCAGTGAGCTAAAGAGTAGGATCCCCCTTCAGGGAACCATGAGCAATAATCACGTATCAATACAAGCAAAGTTACTAATTTGACAGGGGCCACTTTAAAGCCCTGTTCTGTTAAAATGCGCTGCAGAAGTTCAAGTTGCAATTTCTGTTCTTGAGTAGCTGTTTGTCCCATTTTAAATATCTACCGCGGCTGCTCGCCTTTTTCGTCCAGCGAACAGCGATGAAAGTAATTGCTAGAGAGCTCTCAGTGTGAATTCCTCCGTCCAGCTGCGGGTACACCACCAGATAATTAGTACTTCATATCTCTGTTCCTTTTAATCCTTGTTCTTTTAAACCTTGTTCTTTTAAACCCTGTTTGGGCGCCATTTGTGGTGTATGAGGGCACAGACTCCAGCTGTGATAAGCATGAAATCGTTTATTGCTTCTCAAGCCTCAGCTTTTATACCCCAGCTCTAAAACTTTCCATGCACCTGCTAGGCAAGTAAATACATATTTCAGATCACTAACCCAGTTGCCTTATTCAGTTCCCACTAAGATAAGCACGCGAAGCTGTTTTCTTTTTCCATGTTTATATCGTGAACCTGTTTTCTCTTCCATGTTTATATTGGAACAGTTCCCCTTCGTTCCATCCGTATCAACATCTGTGTTTCTGTGTGCTCTGCTCACTGTGTCTCTGGCCGAACGCAGGCCTCTGCTCATAGATCTGCCACAGGTGATACTGCAGCTCTCTGCACAGGCTTCAGCTGATACGGCACAGCTACCTGGCCGAGGCTCAGATCTGCTAAGAACATTGCTGTTATGCTGAAAGAAAGTTAGTAAGCTAAAGCCACTCTGGATAATAAAATTAAAAACAGAGTGTAGCTGTTGAGATAGTGAGTGGCTCAAGGATTCAGGAGAAAAAATACTGACATGAAAGGATATAAAGCTCTTAACCTGTGTATATCCTGTTTTCATTGTGCATAGTAAAAAGCCGCAAACAAAAGTGACGTAGTGAGCTGAATTACAGATAGCATCCTACCGCAAGCAGCGTAGGACTTCAAGCCTTAACTAGTCTTTGGGTTCGATATAAGCTAGCGGTGTAAAATTTGATATCCTGTCATACTGAGGAGGTAAGACAACATGATTTAGACATCCTTTTTGAGCTCAGCTTCATGAATTTAAATCTCTCTGAAGGAAAGGATAGCTTTGATTTTTAAAGAAAAGCAGTGATAACATTAGAATGCCTCGATGTTAACAGCAGCATCTTGCCCAGGCTGGCAAGGACCTTGTAAGCAGAGGACCAGAATAGCTTTGTGAATAGCTGCCATGACAATACAGGATTGTGCTTGACAGTGGTATGAAAGAAAAGTGTGATGCAGAATGACTTAACTGTCTGAAATAAAGAGGATTTTTTACCAATGTTTAAAATACGTCTGTATATTATTTCCCAAAGGCAGAAAAAGCATGCCAGAAGGATTCGTCCCACAAAGACAGCAGCCCAGCCAATGCTTAGATGGCCCCCATATGGTAGGATCAAAGAGGACAAAATATTTCATATTTTGGCCAAAAAAAGCTTCCTCATTGATGTATTTGATTTCATCAAGAAGCTTTGAAAGCACAAATGAGCCACCTACAAATAGCAAGTCTCAAACCTCTGAATTCAAAAAGTGACTTAGAAGTGAGCTACACAAAATTTCATATGAAGGCATTTTCAGAAGTGCAAATATTGTTGAGATGGGACAGTAAGGAGCTCAGTGATTTAAGAGTAAAAATACTGACACAAAAGGGTAAAAAGCTTCAAGAAGATGACAAAAATCAACAGCATGAAGGATTAGCCCACACCAAAGAGCAACAGAGGCTAATACCTCCCCACTTGATGGGCAACTGTTGGGTTGGCAGACACTCCCTTCATTGGACCTGATGAATATATTAGTACTTAGCCTCCTGGCTAATTAATCTTAGCTACCTGTTGTGTGCAGTCACCAACAAGCAATTGCTGCAGAGCCTCTCTGTGACTGGTAAGAGATCCCACACTGGCCCAAAGTGGGTGGAAAGAGAGCTCTTGGCAAAGTGTGCTCCTGTCCTGGCTGTATCTTGTTTTCTCTCCAGCTAAGTCAACCCTGAATTATTTAATTATCATTTATTTAACAAAGCCATATTTTCCACATTCTAATATTTTAACTGTCAGGAAATAATCTAAGAGGAAGGCAGTACCGCTCTGTCACTGTCTTCTGCAGCAATCATGCACTGAAAATTCAGTGATTAGCTCTTATCAGTCCTTTCAGAGAATACTGAAAAAAGTTAGGGGACTACTCTCAGGATAAGATTCTGCTTTCTGAATGTCAAGCAGAATCATGTCTTTTGCCAAAGAGTGGTCTGACTTCATCACCGAAGCTCCACAGAGGAAACAGAGATTAAATGTTGTATTTCCTGTTTGCTGCCAGCTCTAGGTGGCCTCCAACCAAGCTTGGGATGTTTTTTAATTCACTGAAGTTCTAGCTCTCCCAACAACACACTGTATAAAGATCCTCATCAGCCTTCATAATCCTCTCTGAGACCATTCACCTACAGTTTAGGATTTTGAGTGTGTGAAATTATGGAGACATGCAAGCTGCTGCAGGATTGGAGCCTGGCCTAATGTATATTTTCAGGGATAGAACAACTGATTTGTTTTCCTAATTTCAATGACAAGCCATCACCACTAAGACAAACATATATAGTACACATTAACATCCACATAGATAAAAAAACACTGAGTCTTATAAAAAGTCCTCTTCCTTCAAACTTCAAAACCAGGAAGGGGGGAAAAAAAAAAAAACAACCAAAAAAGAACACCCCAACCAACCAACAAACCAACCCTCTTTATTCCATGGAAATCTTAAATATTTATTACAAATTGGCAGGATTGAATCACTTGGGGAATCAATAATTAATTAGTAGAAATGTTTCAGATCTCTTATAAATATCAAAGGCTTTTAATAATTACTTTACAAATCCAGATCAGCACGAGTCATGAAGGTTTTAAACATTGTGGGAGGTGGAAACAAGCTAAGAAGTTGAGAACTATAAAATTTATAAAAAATGAATCAAATATGTTTTGATCCTACACTGCCTTGTTACGAAGGAGATTAATACTATAAGCATGATGTAGCATGGATCTTCTAACGCCCACTGGAGTCAAAAAAGCAAAGCTTTTCACAGCTTTAATGATCCACAACCAGGCCAATAGAAATGTCACAGTATCAATAATATAAAGTTCAGGTATCATTAATAACACTTCAAAGCATGTGAGCTAGCAGTTGCCATTAGAAAGTAAACTTACTTTTGAATCTTATAAAAAACACATTAAAAGTTGCTGAAGTACCATTTTATGTGAGCAAATGAGTAGAACTCTAGAGAACTAAGTTCAAATGTAAAAAAAACCCAAAACTTTCCCTCCCAGGAGACTGAAAAAGCCCCAACAATAAGGACCTCACCACGTATTCTTAAAGAAAAGTAAATTGTTTCAACTGGAGCGTCAATGCTGACCATTTCTAATTATGAAAAAAAAAAAAACCAACATAAGAAAGATATTTAAATTACACAATGTTACTTAAACCCTAGTTCTGACAGTTGTCCTGCAAGGGCAGGATATCCATGAAGAGTCATTTTAACTATGTGCAAAAAGTAGGAGTTTTCCTCTTAATTCATTAGACTGCTGTATAAATGCTGTGAAAATCCTCTGTTACGGTTCTTGAAACCAGTATTTTCATAAAGAAAAACACAACAAAAAAACATTAGAGTAGAAAATCTTTTTCAAGCTTCAACGGTTTTATTAAACATAAGCATGTCTAAGTTCCATTACCATTGGTAGAAGACAAAGAACAAATTGCAAATAACTAAGGAGTTCATTGTTAAGTATGCTATTTCTTGTATAATATAGTTATGAAAAAAAAAATCCCATGAAGCTGTAAGAGCAGGAATCTACAACATATGTTGGTTTACACCAAAACCAGAGGACAAACAGATGCTGAAGAACTAAGGCAAGACAGAGACACTGAGAGAGAGAGTGAAGGATTCCTTGAAGGAGAGACTAGTGACAAATCTAGCATCCCTCTGCTTCATTCTACAGAAATAGTGTCAGCCCAATAACCACAGTAAAAGTCAGCATAGTTTAATTAAACAATCATTTTCCATTTGTGTGTGTTGGCTTTTTTTTTTTTTAAACTAGGAGATCACCAGTTTAATGGAAGTTAATAGTTACATAATCCCAATGTCTTTATGCTTATAGACTGTGCTTGAACATACGTTCATGTATTTCTATCACCTTAAGCTGATGCATCTGAAATTTCCTCCTCTTTCCATTTACTACTCTGTGTTTGTCAGTAACATGAGCACAGTTAGTTCCAACTCTTGGAACCCAAGCATGAATACATAATGTTAGCCAGGTTAAACCCAGAGCTGAACTGAAAAAGCACTTGGCACCATTTATATGGTTATCAATTAAAGACCTGTTAAAACAGGGATTTCCTATCTTAATATGAAAGAACAGATTCTACTAATATACTTGCAGTGTTTCATGGGCAATAGAGGTTATTAATGTCTTAAATGGTTAATATTGTTAAATCTAAAATTTTTAAAATAGAAGTGTTTTACTAAGACTGCCAAGCTAGGACTGTTCAAAAGGTCAAGAGAGAAGAGGGAGTTCTGAAGAACATATCGGGGAGAGACAAATCTGCTGTGCATTTGCCTTCCTGAATAAATATCTTATCCACTTCACTATATCCATGCCATCTAACATCATAAATCCCCCATCATCCTCAGCAGCCTTATAATTATTTAAGGAAGGATCTGTTCAGCTCATGCCTAACAGCTGCTAAACCCCCAGAAACTAATAGTTTATTCACTAATGAATCCATTCTCACTGGCAATACTATACTCAGTATTCACCTTCACCCTTCATTAAACTCCATTTAGTTACATGCTTGTACACTTTCATATCAAGACTATTCATATTAAGCATTTTTTCTTTTTCAAAAAAATTATACTTCTGGTTGCGGAAAAAAACTGGATATGGAATTCAGATACATGTCTGTGTGACTGTATTGATACAACTGGAATATATATAACATTAACTGCAACTTGTGCATGTTTCACATTCTGCTCACAAGAATTATGATGCAAATAAACAACAAGAGTAAGAGGATCTATTTCTAAAGAGTAGAAGGTACCAAAACCCAGCTCCTTTTGCAAGCCTGACAACTGAGACTTCTGCAGCACCAGGTTGCAGAATTTAGGAGGTGTTGCAAACAACTCATGTTATTTCCTCTCCTTAATTTATACAGTATGTTCCTTCTAAGATTGATATGAAGAAGTTTGCAAGCTCCTCTTTTCGATCATGTGCACTCACTCAAACATTGGCACTTTTATATTTTAATCAGCCAGTTTACTGGCCTTGGGAGAAGTTACACAGATTTTTGTTTAATCTTTGTAAATAAGAGCCTAACTGCCAATGAAACTGCACACATCAGTGAGTCAGCTGCCACAAGAATTTGCCAGGGGGAGCTGATGGCAGGCAAGAGAGAGTTTTCAAAAGGATTTCTCTAAGGTCATCCGCTCCCAAAACAAAGATATTTAAATACAGCTATTATTGGGAAGAAGAAGAAGAAGAAAAGAGAACTAGACTAAAGCAGCTGGGTGGAAAAAAATCAATCTTGGACATAATTGCATTAGTAGTACAGGATGGCTCTCACTTTGATTCTTTAGGGAGCCCCAGTCTGTGGCCCACCTTAGAACATTATCAACACCAGCAAAGGAGAAAAGAGCAAACAAGAGGTCCACTGCATCAATGCATTTAAGAGGCAGCATTTGCTAGTGGAGTTCCCAATGGAGCCCCCACAATAACTACTTTTTCTTGGTGAAAAAGCTCTTACTGGTTTACAGAAATACGTGGGTTGTACCTACCCGGTATAGCATGAATTAAATCCTATGTTGTATCTGTCTGTATTTCACCAAAGAGGTTGTATTGTGCTGATTACCCCTTCACTAAATAGTGTTTGTTTTCTTCACTCTGACAGATTTACACGTCTATTTTCACTCATTCTGTATTTTACAAAGGCTCAAATACAAGCATTCTACTTTTTTCTTTCCCCATAATTCTCCAATGCTGGCAATTCTATTTCCAGCACATCCTTTTGCCCACGGTGGATATCATGCAGTGAAAATTAAAGTCTTAATCTTCTTAAGCTCTGAGGTTGAGATTACATAACAGTATTCAGCTCATGAGAGATTCATTTGTAGAGCGAAGGCTGGACAGAAAGTAATATAATTACAATGACTGTCTGTGAGACCTCAAGAGGCAGAACCTTGCAAGACCTGAGAGTTTAACCTCATAAAAGATATAGCAGAGTCTCACAGGATAAGATCCGTCAAGGCCAGAGAAGACCGACTACAAAAGAAATGTCTTGATTGTTGTTGAACTGTTTTCTTCTGGCAAAAAGAAAATTATTTCTTATTTATTAAGTACCGACACAATGGTGACAGCAGGCATTTATGAAGAGTTGGGTAAAGTACAACAGCACTTTTTTCTCTGCTTCAGTACAGAATATCAAGGGCAGAGGATAGTGAGAAAGAATAAGACTTTGATCACTACTTAGCAGCTCAAATGAAGTGATTAGAATAGCAGGAGTTATCTTAATTCAAAGACCCAGAAGTATAAATAAACAGTTACCTTCTCTTTATAGCTATACTTTATGATTTGTTCTAGTTTTTAATTTTCTTTCAGAAAGAAACCAGCTCCCAAAAGAAATGGACACATAAGCTTCATATTTTTGTATTTTTGCCTCCATCTTGGGCAAAATAATGTTTTTGACGGCCAAGAAACTTGTAGAACAAAAGAAGAACAAGCGTATAGTAAATTATCAAAGTTCCCATAAATCCTCTTAAAAAGTAGGTGGCCAACTACAAGGGGAAAACAAAAAACAAAAAAAAACAAAACAAAACAAAAAACAACAACAAAAAAACACAAACCAAAAAACACCCTTCTTTTCCTAATTCTGCCCCCACTTCCCAAGTCACAATAGCTATGCAGTTATTATTAGGTATGAAAGAATCCACAGAAGTCTTCAATCTCAGGATGCATTTCCAGAAAAAGCTCTTTAAAAATATCAAGTTGTTCCTACTGTTCTTTTGCTAACTTTTAACTTCCTAATATATAAAAGCCACTTCTAGGCTAGAAGCTGTAGTTGTAAGCATCTAGTCCAAACTCAATGGCCATAGAATAACACCTACTTGCATCAAATTCACAACATTGTTTTTCCTCCTCCCTATTACTTGTTCTCCTAAAACTCCTTCACCTGTTAATTCCTGTCTTGTATATCTCAGTCATACACACATTTTCATTTATGTGTTTCTTGATCTTATTTTAGACTTTTCCCTCCTTCTGTTTTCAATCCCTATTTAACCAAACACTTTGTTTCATAAACTCTGTCAGAGCAGCAAGTCTCAAATATTCCTCTAACAAGAGTAGTAGAAACATAATCTAAATGGGTTAATAATTGCACCAGGGTGCAAATAGGTGACACACACTAGGTAGACAGGAGTAGATGGGTGTTGATAATCACAGAGGTCACCATTAGAACGAGCACCTGCAACATACCATGCAATAAGGAAGCAGAGGGAAGGATGCTCCTATTCTTTCCAGACAGAAAGCTAAATACCAAAGGCAGTTCACAGTACTAAGAAAGAGGAGGTACCTTCAACTTCTGTATTAGGTACAGAAGCTCTGCTGCTTTTCTTGCATTTCATGTCTGACCAGCTTCCCATTCAGCTGCTCCTGAGGACTTTGCCCTGGTGCATTTTCACTGTGTCTACCTAGCAAGCCGAGTGTCCATGCATTCTTAGAAACTGTATAAAGCAGAAGTTGCCAAGGGGTGTAGTAGTGCATCATTTGAGTTATCCAGTGGATTTTTCCCCCAAGATGAATTTTCCTCAGCTATTTTGCCTCCAACATCTTCCAAATAACTTCTGTGATTCATCTTTTGTCTCTACCTGGCCCACACCCCACACCTAGCACTTTGGTAATCTTGGTTACGCTTCAATTAACATGGCTACCTTGGTTTTTCATCCTGGAAATGAGGCTAAATCTCCACCATTTCTCACTCCTCACAGTTCGTGTGAAGTTACACTGAGACCTCAGTCCTTTCCCATCAGCCAAATCAATACTGCAGGGTACCTCCACACTCCAGTCCCTAGATCATGCCTCAGAGAGTGACTGTAAACTACTGCAGCCTTTTATGCTACCTAGAGTTTCCTCTTTGCTTAATTTACAGATCACACTGCAAAGAAAACTCTCCTCTTAAGACCTAGACCAAAACAACTGTCTTCCCTGATGCCCCCAGGAACAGTGTAGCCATTCTACATTTGTATGTGAAAATCCTGGGGGCAAGTGAGAGGGGAGAAACTAAAGAGAAAAGCACTGTCTCACCTTCAGATAACAGAAGTGTGACCTTACAGGGAAGGTGTCAGTTACCCAATCCCTCTCAGACTTCTACAGTTAAATTCCATTCAGCTACCAAAAAAAAAAAAAAAAAAAAAACAAACCAAAAAAAGCCAAAAAAACTAAGCAAAATAAGCAAGGCTTATTCACTCCCCACCCCAACACAGCCGAGAGGCTGAGCGGGCCACTGCCGCTTCTCTTGCTTCATTAACAAGTTTATCTGCTAAACTCTGCTAAGCAATACCTCAGCAGCCCTGACTGCAGGCCCTGCATTTGCTAAGGTGCTGTTAATAAATTAATTAGAAGAGTGGTATTTGCACAGAAGTCACGGAGAAGTCAATTTGATTCCTCCTCATTTTCAGTATCGATCATTCCTTGGGAAAGAAACATAAAACTAAAACTTTGATTCGATTTCTAGAGGCCTGGTTGAGTGTTTAGTGTTAGCAGCTCATAAGACTGGGGGCTTGGTTTTTTTAGTGGGTTGACCATTAATATTAGGAGATTATTCAGAGGTAACACTCAGTTCTGTCATACTTAATCCCTTTGCAAGAGCAATATTCAGTAAGATGTGTAACGCCCCTCCTTTAGGAGGAAGAGTTTCTTCTGACACTTGCTTTTAATCATACTTCTAGGACATGAGTGAGCAAGCTATGATGAGCAGGCTCTCTCCTGGACAGTACTCCTCCAGGAAGTAATTGAAAGGTAAATTGGAATTATAATTTGTGTTGCTATTGAACTATAAATGCATGCAAAGAATCATTCCTGCTTCAATGCTTTGGTAGCTGACAAATTTCTTTTATGAGCAAGCACTGGCAAGTAGAATTGAGCAGGGAACTTGACAGAAGACAGCTGCTTAATCTGCCAGAAAAATTAATCTAGTTTAATCCATGTTATTTGTTTTACAAGCAGCAAACTGTTACGCTGCAAAAGCCCAAGAGGCTAAACTGATCTCTCAGTAGTTACTTACTACATGTAGAATATCTTCATCCATGAAATGTAGATCATTTGTCCATTTAAAAGTCTTTCCATGCTGACCACTCTAATATTGAACTTTTGGTTTTTTGTGGTAAAAACATTTAAGGGCTTTTTTTCCATATTACAATGTATTTTGCATTTTTTTTCCCCTGTGTGTTATTTGCTCTTTGTATTTGCCTGTAGGAGACAGACTGTGTTGTTTGATTGGTGTTCTCAACTCGCAGCGTAGTTTGCAGACAGGTGATAGAAAGGCCAATTAAAAGCACATAATAAAAAAATAATAAAAGCCCAAACATTGAACACTTCCACAGCAGCCGAGAGGTTAGTTTTTCAGGAAGCCTTCAGGTCCCTTAAAAGCAGCATATTTAAGCAAAGGCCACAGACAGTTTTATAGGACTGGGACTAGCAATTTAAATGAAGGAAGTTATTTTGCCACGTCTTGTCTTAAACCATAGCGCTGACCAGTTATGCATGAGATGATTTTTAGGATAATACTAGGAAATAATTTCTTCATATATCATACAGTCTGCAGTAAAACCTAGGCTTCTGAGGCACAATCCTTTGAGAAAACTAAGGACGTGTGGCCTTCTCCTTAGTGTTTGCTCCCGTGGCAACTTGCAGCTGGAGTGTGTGATTATGAGAGCAAGGGGAGGGTCACACTGATGACGAAGAGGACAGATCTCTCTGGGGAAGACATTACCTCCCCGCCTCTCCCAGACAGCGGCTGGCGCAGTGTGCTCACAGAGTCCCAGGCCAAATTTCAAGCTGTGCTCCTTCGGGGGAAGCCTGATTGCAGTACCACTGCCTGTCTGCCTCCCAGGGCTCAGAAAGAAAAGATAGTGATAGAGATTGGGAAGAAAAATCTGACCTACTAATGCACCTTACAGGGCTCTAAATTACCTGCAACCACAGAGGGGAAAAAAGGACTCGGATACTTCTCTGAACAACTCAATAACAGTCTCTGCTCAATACGCAGCATCGATCAAAAGAACAAACAGAATGTTAGGATGCAAACGGAGAGATGTTGGAAACGATATTGAAAGTGAACACCATCATATAAATCAATGAGAGAGCTTCCTCTGAACCACTGTTCTGCGCTGATCACTTCATCAAAAAAGGATGTGGCAGAAGGTTTACAGACAGACAACAAAAATGAAGAGAGGCTTGGGAAAACATTGATTATGTGGAGAATGAAATGACTGGGACAGTTCAGCTTTGAGAGGTTCTATTTAGGGTGCCATGAATAATATATTCACTAAATTGAACTTAGGGAGAGATGGGAATTTTCTAACTGCCTAGTTCCTGTATAAAATGTGAATCTGTCAAAACAGAAGTATTTTATGGGAATGTATCATTTTAAAAAAAAATCATTTCAAAGGAATCATAGACAAGGTTTCTACCTGTCAAGGACTTTCCTCCCATTAGAAACATGTCTTATTTCCTCCAAGCATGCTAACTGGGATCCCAATTTTTCATGGCTGATCTGTGTCATGAGCCTCCTCAGACACAGGACAAGAGATTATTTAGGTTCAAAACTCCAGGGCAAAGCCACTCTAGGGACAAACAAGAATTTGAAACTCAAAATTTCCTCTGGAAGCTTTGGATCCAATAGCACTGTGCTTGTAGAAAGGCAGGGAATCTTAAATCCCCCCAAGTTGAGCCTCTCAGGATTTCATGAGTATGGCTTGAGCACATACCATCCTTCATTATTCATTTGGCATACTCCAATTCATAAAGGAAATGAGTGGGCACACACAGACTGGAATCCAAGGTGAACCAAAGGATACAGGCACTGTGTCTTTCCCAAGAAGCCTTCTAAAACAACCATGAATCTACACCAATACTCCTCCAAAGCCCAAAGAGCAACTTAATGGTAGACCTGAGAGTGTAGGTCCCCTCCTGCAGCATAGGTGCTGGACTGGGAGTGCATGATATCTGCAGAATCCGCATACTTCAGACATTCCCAGTGACAAAAGGCTTGGATGATCTCATTCATGTTTCCCCATTAACACCATTCATAAGAATAGGGTTGGAGAATGGCTACAGACACCTTGATGATAGCGTTTGCTGTCTTCATTTGCATTTACCTACCTAAAAATGATCAGTTGCTGAGTTGCCAGGTTGGGTGTAATAAGGCTATGCAGGGTGATAGCCACCATCTTGTACTGTCACTCCTGAAATGTTGTTGAACAATGACAAAGTCATGGTGCTAATTCTTGGCAGAAGGCCTCCAACTGTGCCTCCCCACATCCAAAGGTCATCCTGCATCCATTACTGGTTATCCCCTGCCCTTAGGACAATTGCATCCAGTGTTGGTCATTCCCTGTCCTGAGGACAATGTTGCTCCACAAGCTGGATGTTGCCTCATCCTCTAAACACAATGTCTGATCAACAAGGGGCAGAGCAACTGCCGAGACTCTGAGGATGCTATTAATCCATATTCCTGATCTGTGAGGATGGGGAGCAGGCCATCAAGGTGTCCTCTCAGAGGTACGCTGCAGCTGTGTGAGTAAGCCTGGCATTCCCTCGCCCTTCACTGGGCCTTTGCAGTGATCATCAGCAACCCAGGCAGCAGGCGCTGCAATGTCTTCTATAAGAAAGCTGGAAATGGATGAGCAGGAACAGAATTCACACTTCGTTGAAGGTGATGGTCATACGGATAGTGATGTGCAATCATCATCCATGTGGGGCAGGCGAAGGGACACAGTAGCACATCCTCATGAGGCCCACTGTCCTGGTGGCAAAGGTTCGTAGGAAAAAATTTCCTTTGGGAGTGCTTGGGGATGCGTCTTTTTCCCAGAGGACTCTAGAATGCACAATTACGACTTTCTGTCCCTAATCTGGGGAACGTTATCCTTAAATCTAATAAATTTTTACAATTTCCCAGTTCTCTGGCAACAGCCTGTGGAAAGTTGTCCTTGCAGGATTCAGGGGAACACAGGCATAGTGGCATCATAAAATTCCTAAGAAATGAGAAAATGAGATAGCGAACTGCTCTAATTTCACAAAAAATGACAAGGGGCAGGGGGAGGAGACAACTTGTACAAAATTAAATATTGAATTATAACCTTTTTAAATGTCAGAATTTTTAACAGAAAAAAAAATACCAATTGTCTGTTTTCAGTGTAGTTACTTGCTCATAGAAAAAGGACACATCATCTAATGGAAATGAAAGTCAAGAAGTTGAAACCTGATTTTAAAAAAGAATACCTTTAGTACATCATGAAAAAAGAAAGGCCGTGGAACTCACCATTCCAATTATATAAGGCAGGAGGAAAATATATTTGGAAAGAAAATAAAAATTGCTCACTTCAAGCCCTAAAATCACTACTAAACAACGTACCGCTCATTATTTCCCTGCTTTGGAAAAGCCTGCAGTTTCCCTGAAGCACCCTCTTTTGGTCACTCTTGGAAACGGGTTATTGGGATGTCTGGATTGGTAATCTGCCTGAAGAAATCATAGTTTATTATCCTGTAGAGTTTCAATCAGCACAGCTATCCTACGCATGCAGGGACTACAAATTGCAGGCATTGCAACTTGTAGATTCCAAGAAAAAGGAGGTACATGTTATGAATTTACAGTATAAGGATGTCACTGAAACAAGCCATGTGACGTGGAAAATAGTACTTTTAGCAATAGCAAAATAGTGTACATGTTAAAATATGTATATGTATGTATACAAAAAGTCAGAAAACCTTATTTTCAGGACATTAGCTCTTTGCTGCTGTTTGCCTGGAGTTTACATGGGAATTAGAAGATTGGTTTTCTCTGGAGCAGCTCTGATGAGAGTCATATATCAAATTCTGGAGAGATGAATGATATGATCTGGTAAGCTAAAACCTCTTTCCATTATGTACTCTAATAAAAAGTGGTTGCTAGTCTATTAGAATAGATCTTATGCACTGCTATTCCTTGGCTTTTAAATAATGTTAGTGTATACCATCCTAGGGATTTTAAAATAATGGCTTTTTAAAACAGCTTTTTCCAGCAAACCAAATGTTGGATCAGTCATGCCGGAATAAGCGGCAGAGAGTCTGCTGTGAATCCCTGAGGTGTGTCACTTTAAAATAGTGCAGTGCACTCTAGGGCAAATAAAACAATAGGAAATCAGGAGAGTTCAACTGCTGCAGCTATTTATTCTACAGCAACTTCAGTTCAAGCCATGCTGATAGTTTTTCTAATGCCTTAAATCAAACAGCAGGTATCTGTGGCCTGAAGGTAAGAAATGCTAAACATCTGCCAGTTTCCAGACTTGAAACATTGCAGCTGCCTTACCTGAAGGAAATTTTACTGTTAGTGTACAGGAATCTCAGTGCTACTGTCATGTGGCATTTTCACTGAGGAATTCATGACTGCCACTTCACAAAATGTTGAACAACTCCCTCTCCCAAAGATCCAATTTTAAGCAATTTGCAAAATATTTTCGTTATCATATTTTTCAATTTTCAATACTGGCCACAAAAATACAGCCACAAAATATTCAGTTTTAGTTCTTTAACAGCCTCAAGACTTCCCTTGACAGCTGGCAGTGACATGAGAAGTCAAATCCGTGTCTACTTCATCAGTCCATCCATCCAAGCTGTACTGGCACTGTTCCTGCTGACATGTGCTTTGGCCTATGAGAAAGACCTACAAACGTAAACATAATGGAACAAACTGAATAATCCCCCAAAACAAATATTTTATTTTTGACTGTGAATGATCTGGTACTTATAAGCACAAGCTATTCAAGACTTCTGTCTTCCCTTCACCATCAGGTGCTCCCTATGCCAACAGAAGAAGGGTTTTGATTGGCACTGGCTAAATGAAAGCGCTGTTATTAGGCACGTTTATATCTAACTTGCAACTGATTGTCATGTTTCCATAATTTATTGTTCCTCCTACAATTCTCTAGTATATCTGCCCGATTTGCAAATTTTACTTCAACAGTTAAAGTCCTGCTGGATTTTACATCCTCATTGATCTCCAAGAGCAATATCAATTTGGCAGGCTGCAGTGCACACGACAATGAAAACCTTGGAAGCCACTGTGCCGTGATCAGTCAAAATACACTTGAATTTAAGAATATGAATGATTGTGTTGAAGTCAGTAGAATTACCATGGGTTGTGTCAGGGTATATTGTGCTTGGCGCATACTCTTGTAAGGCAGTATAATCTTCAAAATCTGCTCTGAAGATTCTCCTGGGGGACAGAAGGAGTTGTGAAGACGCAAGAAGCACATTCTGTCCTTACAGTGGAAATTCATTAATAAACCTTCATCATGCATGCACAGCAACAACAAGGTTACCAACCCTTGAAAACATTGCTTTTGTCCAGGGGAAGCAAAATGTGTCATAAAACACCCAAAAGTGCCTTTTTATATGTGTTCTTAAAGTAAGTAAAGAGTCTTGGATGTTTCCCTTACCTTCTCAAAAGGTCCTGTAAATTTTAATATTTACTTCTGCCTAACTGCCTTTTTCTTAAGAAATAAAAAGAGGAAAGAAGGAGCAGGACTTCCCTTGTACTTTAAGCATAATAGTTGTACTTTCAGGTGCCTCAAACATTACATACCACAGTAGCATGCTTCTATCACTATTTTCACCTGTGACACAGAAAGCGAAAGCATTTAAAATTATCTACGAGGTTTGCAACTGGAAAGGTTAAATGAGACTCTCAGTCAGGGCACACCTCTTTTCAAAGACTCTTTCCCTGAGAAGAAGCTGTGGTGAGGGCTGTCCAGATGAGGAGGTAACACAAATGCCTTTGGGAAAGCATGTAGGATGAGGGAGAAGTAGGGTCACCTCATCAAGGTGTTTTAAGACAGACAAAAAAAATTGCTATTTAGCGATTTTGAAGATAGGTTGTTGTACCTCTCCCCTGAGTTGGCCATTAGGAAGCAAAACAAGCCTATTGGGGCCTTTTCTCTTAATTTAAAACCGTTGCAGAACACTGCAGAGAGGCTTTAGCTCCGCAGAGCTGGATTCAAGCGCACACAGGAAGGTTCACTCCCGGGCGTTGTTCGAGCCCATTCCTGGGACTGCACTGACCCCTAGTGACTGCAGAGCCACTTAAATAACTTACAGACTCAATTATTATTTTTTTTTTTTTAATAAATATATCTGTATTTACACAAAGTGTCGCTATATAAAGGAGCTTTAATCAGAAAATGTCTTCACTGGGAAGTCATTGTCAAAATCCTTTTTTTTTAATCAATCTCAACAATTCCGAGGAAAGTTTTGTTCAGTTTTTATTTTACAACAACCAATTTTTTTCTCATTTGGGTGTTGATTTGAGGTGAACGTTGCTACCTTAATTAATAAACATCTTATTTAAAATACCAGTGCTGCTAAGATGCTGGGAGTTAGTGGTTTTAATTTAGCCATATAAGTTTTTTCAGGACTGCAGGATCTCAGGTTGGAAGCTTTGCAAACTTTTAATAAAACACAGGTGGCACCACTGTTAATCTGTTTACTATCTAATATGATTCACCGATGCTAGATGTCTGATGTGCTTTTAGAAGTACCATCTGGAAAAACATTAGCATATTTTACCATGCATAAGGTGAAAGCAACAAATCATTTCTTTTCCCTGCGCCTTTCAATTCAGCAGCAGATTATGTATACGCATACATAATACAAGGGCAAATTCAACCCTCCTTCAGTAGCCCTCTGCCTCTGATCTTTGGCTCGTTATCTCAGGACTTATTTTTCAGTACCATTAGTTTAAATCAGTGTAGGGGATCTGTCACGCAGCAAGTATGTGAAAACACAGAAATACAATCCTAAGGACCTCACTGCATGAAATGTTGAATATCTTCAGTTTTCTTTGGCTCCTCTTTGGGGCCCTAATGACAGATACAATCAGGCAGAAGGGGATTAAATAACATAATAGGGGATGCATCTGTGATGTGGAAAACACACATGTATTTTTATTATTTCCATGGATCTTAGTGTCTTTGAAGTTGTGAAAGGGAAATCTTAAATAAGGATTTGATCACACAAAGCGCTGATCTCTTTCCGTTCCTCTGATTTCACTCAACAGTAGTTAACACCTCACAGTAACTGTTAATATCTCGTCGAGCCATGCATTTATTGCACAATGATGAGGTATTAGTATTTGTGACTTGCTGGGCTGAGCAAGTGATGACTAAGAGAACAGTATTTGTGTTTCTCTATTGGAAGCTCCAGTGAAAAGGAAAGAGATAATGTATTGAGGCTGTGGTTCCATAACAATCCCAGATCAGCCAAGTATTGCCCTCATGGACATAGGACCCCAAGGTCCTTCTCCTCCTGCATTTCTTTGTCTTTCCCTTGAGTTGGGCCTGACACTTAGCCTGATCCTCTGCTGGAAATATCAGCATGTTAAGATGCCAGAAAACAATTTTCTTTTGGTTTTGGCTTGTTGTGTTGGCTTTTTAGGATGAGAAGGTGAGCTAAATTGCACCAGAAGGTGCTAGTTCTTTTTGATCCCAGTCAGAAAGGCACTCAGATTCTATAAAGCACCTCTTAAGATGCTGGTTTTTTGAGATCACACAATGCATTACTCTTGCTATTTACATTAAAAGTCCTCTGAAACTGCTAAGTAAAACTCATCGTATTTATTCATATTAGTACTTATGCATTAAAACACCGGTCAAATAAAAACAAGGGAAGACTCTGCTTAGGGATTTTTTCCTCTCTATGGACATCTTTTACTATCAGTCTTCTAGTGTAAAGCCACAGTCTGAAAATGTAATTTCAACTGTCAAATTTTCATAACAGATTAAATTTAGTGAGTATGTGACCATACAGAGCATACTTTTAAAATTTTTAAACAGTTTTGAAACATTACAATGTACTTCCTACATCTTATCTTTGGAATTTGCAATTTTATCATCTTTTGTTCTCCAGTTGATAATTTCCTTATTTCATTTTAGATTTTTCTTGTAATTTGACGCACTCGCTTCATCTCTTTCTCCTCTCTACATATCGTTCTCCTTTTCTATTCACTTCCATGTTTTCTTGGCTCTTCTGTCAAAATAATAGTAATATTGTAAACAATTAGAAATCACTCATTAGTTAGGCAAAATTACGTGTCTGCAAAGAAACAAAACTATTAACTGCTCTTTCAGATTACTCAGCATTGCTTAGAATCTTGTGGGTTTTGGTTGGGGAAGTTTAAGAGCTCTCCCCTAGGTGGGGAGGGACATGCCACTTTTACTAAAAAGACTGAATTGTAAAAATTTCTATCAAACAATTACCTGAATAGTTGTTTTAAACTTCGAGAATGTTTTTGCATGCGGATTTCTTTTTCTCCAAGTTGGTGCATTATAAGATCCTGAATTATATTTGTCTATAGAAAAAAAAACATATACATTGTTACTCAGTTTCAGCTACACTTTCAGAAAAGACTCTCTTAGTCTGAGATGTGAATTAAATATTACATTAGCTGAAGTATCATTTAATGTGTCAGGTGAATCATACATCATTTCAGAAATACAAGCTAGTATGAAATATGAACTTTCTCTCTAGTACTTTAAAGATCATCTGGAATACTGCAGCATTTCCATCAGGCTCACAGGATCTTCCAAATGAAGCGATTCTGCCACAGACATCCTTGACTTGAGCAAAGTGAATGTTCCTATGTTGAAAATCTTCCCAAAGGCACAGAATCATAGAATCATGGAATCATAGAATCATACAATCACAGAATGGTTTGGGTTGAAAGTGGCTTTAAAAGTCATCTTTTCCAACCTCCCCTGCAATAAGCAGGGAGATCTTCAACTAGATCAGGTTGCTCAGAGCCTCACCCAACCTGACCTTGAATGTTTCCAGGGATGCAGCACCTACCATCTCTCTGGGCAACCTGTTCCACTGTCTCACCACCCTCATTGTAAAAAAATTCTTCCTTATATCTAGTGTAAATCTACCCTCTTTCAGTTTAAAGCCATTACCCCTTGTCCTATCACAACAGGCCCGACTAAAAAGTCTGTCCTCATCTTTCCTGTAGGCCCCTTTTTAAGTACTGAAATGCTGCTCTAAGGTCTCCCTGGAGCCTTCTCTTCTCCAGGCTGAATAACCCCAACTCTCAGCTGGGGCTCACAGGAGAGGTGCTCCAGCCCTCTTATCATTTTTATGACATTACTCTGTACCTGCTCCAACTCGTCCATGCCTTTCCTGTGCTGAGGGCTCCAGAGCTGGACATAGTACCCCAGGTGGGGTCTCAGCAGAGCAGAGTAGAGGGGCAGAATCACCTCCCTTTGACCGTCTAACCTTGGCGTGTCATCCCACAGCTTGTCACAGGCAAGCCTGATATTACCCCCCTCCTCCTCAAGACTACTTTAAAGCTCTGTCAGATGGGTAAACCCCATCTGACACCAGCAAGCCTGGTGCCACGTAGGCTATTCCATTATCGAAAAACCCAAAATTATGTGAGTGACACCAGCCATGGAGCTATGTATTAATAGACTGGGCTCATCTGTTTGTTCCAATATTGTTGCCCGCAACTGGGAGGAAAGAGGAAAAAATAACCTGTGCTCCAGATTCCCTTACCAACTGTCCCAAACCCGTGAAGTCTCTTTTGATCCCCCTTGGACTAAACATTGTGGCTTCATCACAACATTCATAGAAAAGTAGCAATGGGTAATAGTCCAAGGGCTGTACCAGGCTAGGAAATTTCCTAGTGATGTCCTTAGCCCGGGCCGCAGTGGGGCAGCAGACTTCCCTAAATGGAGGGTCTGGCCAGCATATTGGACCCTCTGTTCCTCTCAGAAGTGAGTCACCTACAACTGTAACCCGTCTTTTCTTCCTTGTGGAGGTGGCCATGGTACAGGAGGTAGGCCTTTCT
This sequence comes from Larus michahellis, assembly GCF_964199755.1. NCBI lineage: Eukaryota > Metazoa > Chordata > Aves > Charadriiformes > Laridae > Larus > Larus michahellis. The sequence continues at coordinate 47,613,131 of NC_133896.1, forward strand.
GGCCTTGGCAGCACCTGTGGTGAAGATGGACTGTCATCCACACCATCATCCATTGACTGGCCTTCCACGTCCAGAGCCTTGTACCTGTTTTACAGAGGCACCTGGGAAGGAGAGACAGGGAGGGAGGGCGTTTGCCTGCTGCCCCGAGCGTGGACTTTCTTCCATTCACTCCTCTCCTTTATGATGCTACCTTCAGCCTGTTGGGGTCCCCTTGATCTTGGGTTTTTCCTGGTTATTGTTCCCATTTCTGTCTCAGGGAGGACAGATTATGGTTCCAACAGTCTATCCCTTTCTCGGACTCCCTCATGCTCCTTAACCTTTCTAATTCCTCTCATAGCTCTGCCACCAGACTAAGCAGATCGTCCACCTGGTCACAACTCACACAGCTGTTCTCATTACTGCTATCTATTACCAGTGAAAGGCTCTGGCACTCCCTGCAGCCCAAGACCTGGATGGCTGAATGTTTTTGTGGGAGCTCGGTCTGGGTTGCCACATCTTTTCTGCCAAGTGCAGAGGACATGGCTTTCCACTGGGAGGATACCATAGCTGTGTTCCTTCTGAGAGGGTGACGACCACCAACTGAACTCACCACTTGATGTGGTATGGTGACAACGACTTTCTGTGCACCCTTCCACTTGAACTACCGCTCAAACTGATGCACCGTGCCCTGGCTGATGTGCCACGCTCTGTTTGCTGGCTCTGTTGACAGAGCTTTTAGATTAAAAAAATCCATAATCCAATATCCTGTTTTATCTCTGCTTTTGAAAGCTGACTTTGCATCAGAGTATGATGCCTAATGACTAATCATTTTCTGTTAAATTTGGTTAAAAATCATTGTTATTAATACTCTGGTTTTCTATTAATTTCAGATTAATTCCATTAATTCAAATTATCAATTCTATAATAATCCTAACGTTTTCAGTTTATACACAGCATGTAAATATTACCATAGTTTTCCATCCAAAATCTTCTATTTGTGTCAAGCTGATTCTTTGGTTTGGAGCTTTTCTGAACATATGGCTCAGGTGCTGCTGAAAAGAAAAGCAGCGAAAATTGTAATGGTTGTTCTTATGACAAAAAGGCTGATCAACTTTTTTTTTAAAACTCTGTATCCTTTTTTGACTTGGAAATTTGATAAGATGTAGTCTTCACAGTAAGTACATTCTCTCTGTAATCTCTATACCAAGCTGTCCACATTTAATCAATGCAAACATTCAAAGAAAGAAGAAAAAAAAAAACAACTATTTGTCCCCAAGACAAAACAGTGATGTTTGGATTCACTTCACTTAATTTTATTCATCTGAAAGTAGGGGAAAGTCAGCCTGAAGGAAGTTCCTTTTATTGGAAATTAAGACAGGGAGTCACCTGAGTTTCAGCCCAGTTTCAGAGAGATGACTGAAACTGGCAAGATGAAACCACTTTCTTAACTTATGATTGTTTAAATTATTTACTACTAAATTTCTCAATGAAGTGACAGATGAAGAAACAGAATGACCCAGAGTAACCACGGAAACAGAAAGCAGAAAGGCAAATAAAGCGAAAGTTCTAAAATTAGGTTACAACTGAAACAGACTGCCAGAAAGAAAGATACAAGACTCAGAATCCCACTTGTAGGCCGCTTGTCAAATTTATGACACAATGTGTGCTATCAAGAGAACAGCAGACTCTTTCAAAGATGGAAAAAAGAAGAATGAAAATATTCTTCCTGCATGAATAGCAGGACAAATTAATTCAGTCTTCTGTCCAACATAAATCATGTGCAAAAAATAATATAAATCACAAAAATTTGCAGTCCATTTAAAGCAATAACAGAAGTTTGAATAAGACCAAGCCCTTGTTTATTCAAGATGAAAAGTAATCCTAAATAATGAAAATAATCAGAAATCAATCACAATCAAAACTCCAGTGAAATCCTAGTTGTGGAAAAATACCGTGCAAAGCAAAGTCATTCTTTCGTCCTCTGCTGGGAAGAAAAAAGTTGAACAAGAAACATTTCTTGAGTGGAAACTGAAATTCTACTGCAAAACTACTACTACTACTACTATTGCTATCAATATTTAGATTAAAATGAGAAATTAAAGGTGGATTATTCTGAGGTTTATTAAATATTTCCAAAGAATAAATCACATAAAAGATGCTGTAAATAGTTATTTGTTATGCAGTATGTTATTGCACATCAGCACATCATTGCGTTCATACATCTCTGTTGGGCAGAGAAATGAATGTCTGCTATGAAGGTGACTAAATTACTGCTCATGAATATTCAATCTGACTAATTGTAAAGCTTTACAAAGCTTTACATTTCTGTCTATGGATACTGCTGCAGTCTACTCCTGAAAATTAGGCTGGATCACTCTTGCCCATATTTAGACATAAATAATTTAATATTTACCTGCAGGGACAGAATTGAAAGCAGTATGACACAGACAAGCATATATGAAGGAATTTCAAGAATCCTGTAGAAGGTGGACCCCACCCGTAGATCGATTGAACTTTGGTTCTTGGGTGATGGTGACAGTACAGTAGGCTACATATGCTGATCTGTGAGGTTCTGAAGAATGGAAATAAGTCTTTCTTTCAGTTTCTGTCACATAAGGAATAGAAGAACCAATTTCATCATCCTCACTTTGACCCCTCTGTTGGTAACCTGGTTTTACTTTGGGGCCTGAAGTGTGAATTCCTAAAAGTAAAAAAACCAAACCTAAACAATAATGTTGCGCTACTACTCAGAACTTGGCATACTGCAGGAGAATGGACGCTGGGAGACAAGATATAAAAAATGTTCTGGGTTGATAGTCCAATGCAAATATGGAGTGTCCATATTTGACACTAAGAACAGAAATTAATTAGGTAGTGCTAAATCATCTAGCAGTTTAGTAAATAAAAATTAATAAGCCAACTGTTCTCTCAAACTACCTTTGCCTGTTACTGTATTAGGTGAATTTCTTGGCTCCTGAGAAATCCATTTCTTCTTTACTTCTTTACAGTCATGGTTCTTTACCAGCTCAGTGTGGTTTCTCTCTGAGGGATTAAAATAACACATATTTACTTTTTAAAAAGCATGCAAAATTCTCTTATCCAAAAATGCTGTGGTGTTTGAAAACCTAATCTTCCATTTCATACACAGGTCTTCTTGTGTGGAACATGGTTTTACATGTTAATTATTCCAAAAGTATCATTGCCCTAAAGGAGAGCAAGAGTGGCTATATTTCCTCTAGCAGAGTTCATGGTGGCAAAATCTTGAAAGCAAAGTCAAAAACTGACAAAGCCCAGCAGTACTTTGGACTTGTACAATTGCTTTGACCAGTGCTGGCTCAGAATGCTTCTCTATATGAATTAGAAAATCTTCATGAGTACTGTATTTAGGGTTTACAGTTTAAAGCTACAAACATTTGCTTTAATCCACATACACGTCTTTAAAAACTGACAATCAAAAGTTGCGTGCGCAGGACGAACAAACAAATCCTTTTGCAAAGTCAAGTGTAACATCTAAACGGGAACCCAATGCAAATGGACTCCAAAGCATAGGTTGAACAGTTCTGTGGATGAACTGTGTGTCCTTACAAGATAACTTCATATGTACAGGAACCTTAATATGTTCCTGTCTTTCGGTGCTTATTTCTCATCCCTTGCACATGAGGCATGCTTTGGCTCTGTCTCAGTTGTATCAGTTCAGTTATGTGTTGTCCTGCAAGCTGAACAACTAAAATGACATGGGATAAAAATAATTTCAATTTATAAAAGGATTATTTTAATCTTCAATCACTTCAGTGAAATGATTTACAGTATGGGCCCACACAAAGTTTAAACAGTTCAACTGCCATTGCTGACATGGTGACAAACAGCATTGCAGAAACACTAACGAATGGCTGAAGGGAGATGACCTTCCTGCAGCAGTTTACCTCCCATGACAACATACCTAGTGGCTAAGGGTACTTATACTACAGACATGTCTTTTTTAAAACTCCACAAAAACATTTATTTTCCAATTAATAGTGGAGCATGAGAAAGAGTCTCTAGAACATAAAGAACAAAGAATAAGTCAAATATAAAATGGTGAAGTTTAATGTGTGCATATTCAGTTATTTACCACATGATGTTCACCACTGAGAAGCTGATGCTAAAGTATATTACCTCCATTTTCAAAGGATCTACGATCTGTTCTCGGAATACTCTCACTTGGTACTCTGCTTCCTGAACTCCCTCCTCTCTTTGTATTATTAATTTTTGTAGGAATTGTATTACCATCACCTGAAAAGGCAACAGAATCATAGAAACATAGAATGGTTAGAGTTAGAAGTGACCTTAAAGATCATCTAGTTCCAACCCCCCTGCCATAAGAAGGGACACCTCCCACTAGACGAGATTGCTCAAGCCCCATCCAATATGGCCTTGAACACTTCCAGGGATGGGGCATCCACAGCTTCCCTGGGCAGTGCCTCACTACCCTGATAGTAAAGAGTTTCTTTCTGATATCTAATCTAAATCTGCCCTCTTTCAGTTTAAAACCATTACCCCTTGTCCTGTCATTACAATCCCTGTTACAGAGTTCCTCCTCGTCTTTCCTGTAGGCCCCCTTTAGGTACCGGAAGGCTGCTATAAGCTCTTCTCGGAGGCTTCTCTTCTCCAGGCTGAACAACCCCAACTCTCTCAGCCTGTCTTCATAGGAGAGGTGCCCTTGTCTGGACTCACTCCAACAGGTCCATGTCCTTCTTATGTTGGGGACCTCAGAGCTGGATGCAGTATTCCAGGTGGGGTCTCATGAGAGTGGAGAAGAGGGGCAGAATCACCTTCCTCAAGGTGACAGAATGAATGTTTTAGCTGCTTGCGTGTAAGCACAGGGAATGGCACTGCCATTCTTTTCATCCCGCTTCTATGAGCTGGTGATTAGTTTCGTGCAATTTCCATTAACGTCTCATTTTATATTCTTTCTCTTTTGTTAGTTACTTGGATCCTGTCCAGTGTGACTGATGTAAAACTCTCATGCTCTCTAAGAAAATCCCATAATATACAGGTTATAGAACACTATGGTTTCAAAGTAAAGAACCATCTACAAATTACCTGCTCGTTCTTTAAGCTTCTCATTTTTCATGAATGATATTTATGAATATTATCTGATCAGATTTATGGTATTTTCAAGATCAGAGAATCACAGAATGGTCGGGTTTGGAAGGGACCTTCGGTGATCATCTAGTCCAACCCCTCTGCCAAAGCAGGTTAACCTAGAGCAGGCTGGCCAAGAACACATCCGCGTGGGTTTTGAATATCTCCAGAGAAGGAAACTCCACAACCTCTCTGGGCAGCCTGTTCCAGTGGTCTGTTACCCTTAAAGTAAAGAAGTTTTTCCTCATGTTGAGAAGGAATTTCCTGTGTTCCAGCTTGTGCCTGTGATCCTTGTCCTGTTGCTGGGCACCACTGAAAAGATCCTGGCCCCATCCTCTTGACACCCACACTTTAAATATTTATAAGCATTGATAAGATCCCCTCTCAGTCTTCTCTTCCCCAGGCTAAACAGACCCAAGTCTCTCAGCCTTTCCTCATAAGAGAGGAAGGAAGCAAAGGATGCATAAGAGGCATACCTAAAGCCTCAGAGCACTCAACTGAAGAAATGCTTTGGGCAAATATCTCTCTCCTTTTCTCTCAACATATCTAATGATAAAGAAATAAATATATTAAAAGCTATACTCATATATTTGTTACTGATTCTTTCGTCTGTAGTCTAAATACTTCTAAGTATTTAGTCTGGATACTTCTAAATACTTCTAAGGCTAAATACTTGCCAGAAATAGCTTATCAAAGCTATTTTAATAACAAACAATTTAAAAGCAGAAATAACAAGAAAATAATTTTACCCAATTCTGTTGAACAGTTTACACTGGCAAAAGTGGTCAGACAAAAAAGCATGACGTGGAGACAATTTTTCCATTCCCATTTTTTTATTAGCACATGAAGAAAAACTAAATGAACCACCTGTGTTGTGTATCTCAAGAAAGTACACATTAGGTTAATAGCCCATTTCTACCTTTCCCATCTACAATCAATACAGGTAGTCACCACGTGTGGGACACCATATATCTATATATTTACATATATGGGGAAAAATGAATGAAGTATTTTTATGCTCTTTGTCATATGCTGTCTTTAATTGTCACTAAATAAAAAAGCAGGGAGGAGGGGAAAACTATATAGTAGTTTCTCCCTGTAACAGCAATTTAAAAAGTGATAAACATTGTCCAAGAAGATGAAAAGTACTTGCCTTTCTGCAAATTTTGCTCAGTGGCTTCCAAGGGTAACAGCACATTTTCCTGAGGTGAAGACACAGTTTTTGTTGATTGGTGTTCGTGAGGGTACTGGATCCTGTAATACTCTCCTAAACATACCCCAAGAGGTAAAAAAACACCAAAGTTTACTATATTGGCAAGACTGCTGCTTAGGAAAGAGTGACTATTTTCATATTTACCAGATTTATAGCATATTTCCTTTATTGCTTTTTCCTCTTCAATATCTTCAGCAGTCCTAGGCACCCAAATAGGAACATCTGTAGGAAATATTTTTAAAAGATCACTGCGTATCTGTACAAAGACCTTCAACAATTTTTAATAATCAAATACTATAATGAATTTCATTTCGGTCACATGTTATTTTTTTCTGACTGCAAGCTCTGCTTCTGGACAGAAATATGAATTCCTTCATATTAGGTATTTCCAAGTGCAATGGAATAGCAGGTACAACACATATTAAGAAGCTACTGGTTTTTGATTTAAAATTATTCAAAAACTTCTTCAGTACTCATTCCTTCATTTACACCCAAAAGGAAATCTTCTCAATGAAGAGGACACCAGGGATTGCTTGTCACAAAAACTCTGCCCAAAGTTACTACCCTGTAACGTCTGCCAGCGGAGCTGGTGAAGTGAGTGCTCCTGTCTCAGATAAGGCTACTAAGGTTAGCAAAACCCCACTTTTTATATTGTTTAAATTAATGTGGCTTAGTCACACTGAAGCCGAGTTAGGAAGCACTAAGAGGACTCCCTGCCAGCCAAGCTGAAGGGCAGGGGAAAAGTGAAAAGCATCTCAGGGGAAAAGCCTGAGAACCAGCACAATAATTTGCAGAGTTCACCCATGAGAGTAGGTCATTCTCTCACTTTTACTCTCTGGGAATGTGCAATTCATTCTTTACCCAGGAATCTCTCACCTCTAAGGGAGATACAGTCAACAGTTTAACTACATATGAAAATAAATGAATATATATATATAAAATATATACACATAGACATTCAGTTAAACTAGTGAGGAGTTTTGTATGGATTCTCTTCGCTAGGTATAAGGATAACTGCTCTAATAAAATGAGGTTGCCTACAGAATTTAGGAAATAAGTCGAAAAAATTATTTAAGTTGAAGTCAGACAACTATCTTTTGTAAACAAACCTGTGACTTCACCTTCGGTGATAAGTGTGTACAGCCCTGTTCAAAAGTTTGCTTCCCAGAAAAGAAGTACCTCCTAAACTTGTAATTTTGTCCCTAGATTTTGTGACATTTTGAAGAGTATTTGATGGCCACCAGAACCATGGATGTCATCATCATAATTGTGGATCACATTTAAACTCTCCTTAGTGAAAAAAAGTGAATTATACCACCAATATTTTGGGGATTAGCTGGAAAGTATTTCAAAAACTTGTCAGCAACTCTTTTCTAAAAATGGAATGGTTATTATAATAAATCAGTTGTCAAGTACACTGCAAGAGTTGAAAAAAACACATTCTACTTCCTTGTAAAAGAAAGAAAAAACTGTATACAGCTCTTTTCCTCTTCATTGTCCTCTTCATCGTCCTCTTCATCCTCTTCATCACTGAGGTTTATAATCAGTGGAGGGTGAACTGGTCTTAAAATATTCTCTTGTTTTCTGAGTGATTCTTTATGATGGGCTGGATGTAGAATCCCTTCTTGGACACCCTGTTGCAAAGGGGCATCTGCAGAAAAGAACATTATTTTATTAGGAGGGAGATAGAATATCAAATTCAGGTTCAGACCAGCAGGTATACTTTTGAAATCAGTATCATATTGAAGGAACCATTAAATAGGCAGATTGTGCCTTTTAGAAAAAATCTTCTGCAGAGGTTGGCAAAAGAGCATCTTCCAGCTACACAAAGTATGAAAAAACATTGAATAAAGCCTTTGAAAAGAGGAACATTTTGATCATTCTACAATACTTAAAAATGGCTGGGTATCTCTTCCAGCTGGTGGATAGATTAATTTGAGATGGCAAACTTCTTCCAATCCCTTTTAAGATATTTACAACATAGGGAAATGTGTGATTAGTAATACCTGGGATGAAGTGAGTAAATGAATTTAAGATGCCACCTGTGAAAATATTTTGGACATGCTGAATAATAGGCAGGTCTTGTAACAGTGTTTTTTCCCATAAATATCTGACTTTCAGATATTGTACTGCCTTACACACTATTCTCTCCTTCAGTAGCCTGCATCCAATGTTCAGGCCTCCAAAAGTTATTCAAAACGGTGAACTGGAAATACACCTGCACACACAGCACTGTAATCTGATGTTATCTATACAAGGGGGGTCGCATCCATGTAACATGTGATGCTCTATCAACAGATATTGCTGCTAGTGGCCCTACCAACCTCCTCCCCGCACCATACACACACTACTTTTCATTTCTCTTCAACTCTTTCCTGCCTACTAACCATTTGCACTCCTAGAGAGATTTAATCTCGTAAATACCCAACTCAAGCAACATTTTTACTCCATGGATCTTAGCAACCGGCATAGCCATTTGTGACTTTATGTCACTGATAGTTATGAAAATTCGTAACATTACAGCTAAGAAAGTTCATATGGCAACCCTATTCAAACGCCAACACAATTCCTTTCTTTGCCTCCAACTTGCTGGGATAGCAGATCATGCCTGGTTGATTTCCCATGCTACATTTTTTGACCTTAAAAGAGATCACAAAAGCACTGGAAGTAAGCACTGGAAGGACATTTTCGTGTGTTTACTTACGCTAATGAACAAATTGTTGATAAAGTATTTTTACTCACTGTTACTTGGTGGCAAAAAAAGTCCATTTATAATACGAGGTTTGCTATGATGGAAAGCACAAGTGATCCTTACACAGCCTGAGGGCTGTGTTTCCCAGAAACAGGAGATGTTGCTGTACTTCTGCTGCAGAAGAACACAGATATTTTCTGATATTGTAAATAGAACAATAAAAATGGAGTAAATGTTTTAGTACATGGTGTACTGCTGTGAACATATGACTAAGGTTTTGTGGGACCACCTTCTGGTATTTTAGAACATTGAAAGTTCTCTTTAAAGTTCTCTTCAGCTCCAGATACCTCTAAAGCTGTCTTGAGTTAGGTCAAGGGAGCTTCCATGATGTAAACCTGCTCCCAGATAAGAACAGGAGTAAAGCAGTCTACTTAGTGTACTGCAGGGTTTTCATGAGATGCTGGCAAGAAAAAAAATCTAGTAGTCACTTCATTGACCCATGGCTGAGTTTCCTTTCCTGCACAATGGGACAACCAGGTCAATCTCAAATGAAGTCTGCTGTACGACTGCAAATCTTACACTAGTACTCTCTTACTCATAAAGGACATGCGTCTATAGGAGAATAAAGAGTAAGAAACAAAACCCAGACAGATTCCCAACAAAAACTAAAAACCTAAAAATTAGGGAACTTGAAATCCCTGTACAGACTTCTCAGATCAAATCCCCAGTGCTGGAATGGATGCAATAACAAAGAGCCCTACACCCACCCCTGGATTTGCACCAGGTAGAATATAAACACTTCTTTGAAGGACAAACCCATTTTGTAGGACTTAATTTGAAACAACTGATTTTGCAAAAACTCAGGTAGTTGCTATAAGCAGAAATTATAAACATAGCCTATTTATTCCAAATGAATCTAAGGCTGATTCAATAAGAAAGTGATGAGCGATCTTTAGGGGTGATTTCCAACGTAGGTGTTCCTTGAGTATCGGAACCCAGTTCACAGGAGAAATTGTCCATAGTTTAGATGATCATTAGCTCACACATCCAAAAATCAGGTATTTTGATGTATAGTTGCGGCCATGACCCAGAGTGACACAGCACCTTCTAACTTTACATAACAGACCTCCCTTTCAACACAGATATATCGAGAAAATCAAGGATACAAACCACTCTACAATCTACAGCATTTACCTGTGCTTGGGGGGAATAAAAATGGAAATTGCGGCCATTCCCAGCTGAGGCCATCTTCACCTCTCGTACTTCTCCTCCACTCTCTTAATACCGGCAGAACATGCATGAAAACGTTAAAGCAATCAACATTCAAGGGAATCATAATCTTATCCTGATCACAGTAGTTTTCTTTCCAAAACTTGACCTTCAGAACTTTACCTCTGCTTCTTTTTTGAAACAAAACCCCAGCTGACAGTGAAATACCCTTGAACGAAGGAGATGGTACCTTCTCCAGGCTTGTTGAACCAACGAAGGCAGTTGAGAGCCGGTATAGAATGTTGCATTTCCACCGTTGCCAACGGCTCCTCCAGCCCGTGACATCAGCATGATGGTGCTATGGGACCTGTCCCATTTGAACATCTTCCTTTATCTTCATTGCTTCAGAGTAAATTACAGAAAATCAGACCATTTCTAAGCGGTCTCCTATTCTGGTAACGTAAAATGGAACAAACCTATTTGGTGCGCCGTAAATAATACACAACTTGTGTCTGCAGGAACTGTGGTCTTGGAAACAAACCTTTGGTGCCACAAAGACAAACCTTATTCTTTGACTGTTTCTTGAACCAAGATCCTTGTGCCCAGTGTGTTCCTTACTGTGTCTCGTTCTTTGGATGGAGAAACTTGCTGCTCCCTGTCAGTACACTGTTAGCTGTAACTGCTCACATTGTTGGGGTTCACTGCTTTTTCTTGCTTCCATGACGTCCACTGCCACAGCTAAAGCAGAAAGAAGAGCATACGCTTGTGTCCCTAATTAACACCTCTGTTCTCACTCAGGTCCTAGCCTGCCTCTGAGCAAAAAATATCTTGGGGGGGGAAAGTGGGAAGGCTGACAGATGTGTCCATGAGAAGCAGGTGTCAGTGGTTCGTAGCACCACCAGAAGTGCATGAGACTGGTGGTTTATTGGAGAAAAAACCCCAAACCCACCATGCCTGGACTGGACGGACTAATCACCAGAGCACACCTGGACTGTACGCCATTGGTCTGCCAGTGGGAAGGGTGACACACATGTAGGTGAGAAGCAGGTGCCAGTGACGCCATGGGCACGCGGGGTACAAGGCTGGCTCAGCAGTGGTTACACCCGAGCTGGGGAAGAAGTAGAAAGACATTGAAACGACTGGAAGTCTTCTAGTCCCTCTAGGAGCCTGTCAACTTGTTTGTAACTCAAGTATGAGGGAATGGTCCAAAGAGTAACTGCAAAGGAAAATACTGCATGGCTGAGCACTGGCCCTTTGTCACTGGAGTAAAGTGATTCCTACAGGAATGGCTTCAGCTAAGGACAGAATGAAACTGCTCACTGGATCAAGGCGGGGAGTGTTGGTGAGAGCTGTGAACAGAGAACTGATGTGGGAAGGCTCCCACTATTTTGTAAGCCCTACAACTGCCTGGGACACACAGGGGAAGGAAAATTCAGGAAAGCAGATGAGGGCCATGAATAACGAACAGTCGGCGGGCAGGGGCAGCCATAAGAAAGAAGCGTTAACACTGCCAAGAGCTATCCAAACAGGGGCTCTTTGTAGCTGTGTAGCTGTGCCTGAATGAGACACAGAAGGTACGGTCAGGAAGAATTCATTCTGTATTGTGTTTGTGTGGCAAGGTGTTGGTAGTGGGGGGCTACTCTGGTGGTTTCTGTGAGAAGCTGTTGGAAGCTTTCCCCATGTCCCATAGAGCCAATGCCAGCCAGGTCCATGACAGACCCGCTGCTGGCCAAGGCTGAGCCCATCAATGACTGTGGTTCGCACCTCTATGATGTTTTTATGAAAGGGGAAAAAACTCCTGGGCAACAGTAGCCAGACACAAATGTGAGAAAGTTTTGTAAGGCTGAGTTTTATTTCTCATTGCCCTACTTAGATTTGATTGGTAATGAACTGATCTCCCCGAGTGGAGTCCATCTTGCCCGTGACAGCAACGGGTGTGTGCTCTCTCCCCGCCCTTATCCTCACCCACGAGCCTTTCCTCGGATTCTCCCTCCCCTGCCCAGCGAGGAATGCAGCCACAGGGCGGCTTTTGGTGGACACCTGCCCCCAGCCGGGCTCAGCCCAGCGCAGGCTCACAGCCTGCGGGCCGGGCAGGGGGCCTGGGCATCCGCCGGCTGCAGCGGTCCCGAGGGAGGCAGCATCAGGCACCGAGCGATCCCCAGGCCCGGGGCACAGGCAGCCATGCCCCAGGCCCGGGCGTGTGGCACCCCGGAGAGCTGAAAACCCCCTGAGGAAAGGCCGCCGGCCCCGGGCAACGGCACCGCCAACGGCTGACGCCCGCCGCCCGCGCGCGCCACCGGGCAGCCGCCTCAGCCCGGCGCCGAGCACAGCTGGGACGGGCGGCGCTGCCACGGGGGGAGCCGCCGCTGTTGAAAGCGGAGCTGCCGCAGGCCAGCCGCTGGGCTGTGCGGCGGAGCCGCCCCCTCGCTAAGGGCTGCTGCACAGAGGCGACCGCAGCCCTCCTCGTCGGCGCACAGGGGCGTCGCGGGGCTCCCGACGGGCAGGCAGCGGCGGCGGACTCCCATTTCCCGTGGCGTGGCGCAGCGCAGGCGGCCGGGGGCGGCGCAGGTCGTGCTGGTCGCTGGGCCGGCGGCGGGCGCCGCGGCCGGGGCCGTGAGCCGTCGGTGCGCGGTGCAGCGGAAGGTGCCGTGTTTGTTCGTGACCGAGGTGAAGGAGGAGCCAAGCGGGAGCGCCAGGTGGGCAGCCGGGGCCGGGGCTAGGCTAGGCCCAGGTGGGGCTGGGTCCAGAGGGAGCCGCTGGTCCGCGGGTAGCGGCGCCGCACGGGGGGTCGGAGAGTGGGGAGAGGCATCATCGTAATCGACCGTGTCATCGCCGCTGCGGGAAGGGAACACTCTAGCGGCGAGAGGTTTCGCTGCAGACAGACCTTGAGCGAAATGCAGAGGGGGAGAGGTTGCATTCTCCCAAAATGGGTGAAAGGAAGGTAGTTTGGGTGCCGTTTTAGCTCTGTACGGCTCTTTACTTGGCAAGTGCATCTAGGTGTTATGTTTGCTTTTTCTAAGTGTAGGGAACATCCATGGCAAGGAATGATGCCACTCCAACATGCCCGCAGTGAGAGCTTGTGTAAAACCGTCCTGGCCTGTGAGCCTTGTGGGGAAAAAAATAAGCTTGTCTCTTCTTTTTTTTTTTTTTTTTATTTTTTTGATGAAAGGGCTGTCAGGCATATGATAGAAGAATTCATTTGTGGCTGTAAGATGTGGAATACTTACCCAGGTGAAAGTAATGTAGCCCAATGTAAAAGGCAGTGTCAGGACAGGTTGGGATGGCATTCCACTGTCTAGCTGTAGGCCTCCAACTTGTGTCTCCTGATTTCAGTAGCAGCACCTCTTGCCGCCTGTCAGCTTCATGATGAACTTGAATCCATCTGGGGGACTTTCTCCCGTTGGTGTTTGATTTCTGGATGGAAGAGCTAAAATGAGTGCCAGAATGTTATTAGCTTAATTGCTCAGCTCTCAGTTGTAACAATTGTCCCCCTAGAAATTTCGACGAGTTGTGACTGGATATTTGTTTCAGACCATAAGACCACTTATTTCCTTGCCTTTTTAAGCAGAAAATTGTTTAGTTGAGAGCACTGATACTGGGTATTTAACAGCAGGGTGCTTTTGCCACCTTGCATTCCCCTGGTCTGTGTATTGCACTTACATGGTGCCATTGGCTTTCAGCTCTAAACTGCAAACTCAGAGCAGCTAGTCATGAATAATTTCTGTTGACATTGTAATACAGGAAGGCACGTCTCAAAATTTTGACACTTTGAACTGGGCCCCTTCCAGTTGATACGCATTATGCAAAGTGGAAGGCAATGTCATCTCTAAACACTGATCAAGAATGGAAAAGGAGAGAGTTTGCAAATAGATTGCCTTTGTTCGTTTGTCTCAGAGCACTTTCCAAACTGTCATGTCTTGAAGAAACAATGGTTTATTTAGATAGTTTTAGAAATCAGCAATATAATGTGTCATACTGGACTTACAGAGTCCAGCTGTAAGGAGGAAGAATCCATCTGGGAATAAGGCAGTAACATAGCCATGACAAGGGTCTAAAATGCTTGTCTTCTTTTCAGCCATTTAAAGTTTTGGCAACTGAAACTATAACTGGGAAGGCATTAGAAGCAGATATATACAATGCAATTCCTACTGAAAAGGTGGACGGAACCTGCTGTTATGTAACTACCTATAAAGGTAATAAGGAAAATCCATATGCAGATTTCTCATGCTGACTAGAATCTTGTTTTACATAGTTTTAATTTTTATTGTATGATTTATTGGATTACAGCTGTTGTGAATATGTCTTATTAGTAAATCTTCTGTGCAAAGTAGAATTTTTATAATAAATGGTGTCTTAATTTCCTTGAGAAAGATTAAAAGAAGTGTGGAGGTTGGGAGGAAGTGAGAAGACTTTGGTTTGTTGTATCACTGCGGTTCTTGCCTTTAGCTGAAATTGTACGGAAACTTTGTAGGGGTTGTAATTGTAAGGATTCACCCAAGAAAGGCCAGGATTCAAACTTAACTCTCTTGCCTTTCAGGGTAGCATTTTCATAGCAATCTTGAAGGCTCACCTTGCAAGAACTAAGAGGACCCTCTGCTAGTTCACTTTTCAAACTGGGCAACTGCAGTTGCTGTTAGGTCCCTGAGGGACACAGAAATGCAAGATAAGAAGGAAATGTCCCAGTGAAGTACAAACTGCAGACTAAAGGTTTGGCCATTCATTTGAGCGACACAAGACAGAGGTTCTAATTTCTCCTTTCAAGACAGCTGTAAAATGTATTAATCGTCCTGAGGGTATCTTGTGAATATTTTGTAGCCTGAGTCCTTTTATGACTTTGGACCTCGGATGATCATCGTTCAGCTCTTGCAGATGCCTCACGAGCAAACAATCAATCAGAGAGACAAATAGATCACACTCCTGTCGTCTCTACTGTGCTTTGTCCAGTGCTACAGACCAAAACCCACTGCTTGTAGCTCCTCACTTTAAAGGCGGGTACCTATTTTGTGGTCGTATATATAATACTGTAAACAATTAGAAATCACTCATTAGGCAAAATTACATGTTTGCAAACAATCAAAATTATTAACTGCTCTTTCAGACTACTCAGCATTGCTCAGAATCTTGTGGGCAAATCATACATCGTTTCTGAAATACAAGCTAATATGAAATACGGACTTTCTCTCTAGTACTTTAAAGATCATTTGTGATCTTGCAGCGTTTCCATCAGGCTCACAGGATGTTTCAAATGAGGGGATTCTTTCATGGGCATCGTTGACTTGAGCAAAGTGAATGTTCCTGTGTTGAAAATCTTACCAAAGGCATAATTTTTTTTTAAATTACACAAATTTTATTCCAATCTCCATTCTTATCTCTGCTTTTGAAAGCACTAGATGCAAGGCGATGTCATGTTTTTGTGTTACACAGCTGATTTTGCATCAGAATATGCTGACTAATGACTGTTTCCTGTAAAATTTGGTTAAAAATCATTGTTGTTAATACTCGGTTTTCTGTTAATTCCATCTTAATTCCATTACTTCAAATTATTAATTCCATAATAATCCTAAACTTTTCAGTCTATACGCAACATGTAAGTATTACCATAGTCTTCCATTTGGGTCCAAAATCTTCTATTTGTGTCTAGCTGATTCTTTGGTTTGGAGCTTTTCCGACCGTATGGCTCAGGTATTGCTGAAAAGAAAATGTAGAGAAAGTGGTGACAAAAATGCTGATGACCTATTTTTTGAAATGCTGTATCCTTTTTTAACCTGGAAATTTGATAAGATGTAGTCTTCACAGTAAGAATGTTCTCTCTGTAATCTCTGTACCAAGCTGTCCACATTAAATCAAAGCAAACGTTCAAAGAAAAAAGACAAAACCCACAACTGTTCATCCCCAAGACGAAGCAGTGATGTTGGGATTCCTTTCACTTAACTTTATTCATCTGAAAGCAGAAGTTACTCTGTCTAAAGGAGGTTCCTTTTATTGGAAATTAAGACAAGGAGTCACCTGAAGATGGAGTTTTAGCCCAGTTTAAGAGATGACTGAAACTGGCAAGATGAAATCACTTTCTTAAATGAGGATTATTTAAATTATTACCCCTTCATTTCTTGATGAACTGGCAGATGAAAAAATACAATGATCCAGAGAAACCATGGAAACAGAAAGTAGAAAGGCAAATAAAACCCAAGTGATAGACTAGATTGTATATAGCCACATTAGCAAGTTAATAATAAAGAGAAATCCGAAACAGACTGCCAGAAAGAAAGATATAAGACTCAGAATCCCACTTGTAGGCCACTTGTCAAATTTATAACATAGTGCGTGCTGTGAAGTGGACAGCAGAGTCTTTCAAAGATGGAAAAAAGATAACTAAAAATATGCTTCCTGCATGAATGGCAGGAAGAATGTTCATGAACATCCTGTCTGATTACTTGTAAAGCTTTATAAAGCTTTACATTTCTGTGCATGGATACTGCTGCAATCTACTCCTGAAAATTAGGCTGGATCAAATTTACTCTTGCCCATGTTTAGGCATAAATGACTTAACATTCACCTGCAGGGACAAAACTGAAAGCAGTACGACACAGAATGGCATATGTGAGGTATTTCAGGAATGCTGTAAAAGCAGGAACCCACCTGTAGATCCACTGAACTTTGGTTCTTGGGTGATTGTGACAGCACGGTAGACTACATATGCTGATCTGTGAGGTTCTGAAGAATGGAAATAAGTCTCTCTTGCAGTCTCCCTCACAAGCAGGAACCCACCTGTAGA
Organism: Larus michahellis; assembly: GCF_964199755.1. Lineage (NCBI taxonomy): Eukaryota > Metazoa > Chordata > Aves > Charadriiformes > Laridae > Larus > Larus michahellis. The sequence continues at coordinate 47,630,120 of NC_133896.1, forward strand.
TCCACTGAACTTTGGTTCTTGGGTGACAGCACGGTAGACTACATATGCTGATCTGTGAGGTTCTGAAGAATGGAAATAAGTCTTTCCTCCAGTTTCTGTCACATAAGGAATAGAAGAACCAATTTCATCGTCCTCACTTTGACCCCTCTGTTGGTAACCTGGTTTTACTTTGGGGTCTGAAGTGTGAATTCCTAAAAGTAAAAAAACCAAACCTAAACAATAATGTTGCGCTATTACGCAAACTTAGCATATTGCAGGAGAATGGAGGCTGGAAGACAAGATATAAAAAATGTGGTATGTGGAGAGTCCATTCTAAATATGCGATGTCTATATTTGACAGTAACAACAGAAATTAATTAGGTAGTGCTAAATCATCTAGCAGTTTAGTAAATAAAAATGAATAAGCCAGTTGTTCTCTCAAAGTATCTTTGCCTGTTACTGTATTAGGTGAATTTCTTGGCTCCTCAGAAGTAAGCACTGGAAGGACATTTTTTTGTATTTACTTGTACTCTAATGTACAAATTGTTGATAAAGTATTTTTACTCATTGTTACTTGGTGGCAAAAAAAGTCCATTTATAATACGAGGTTTGCTATGATGGAAGGCACATCTGATCCTCACACAGCCTGAGGGCTGTGTTTCCCAGAAACAGGAGATGTTGCTGTACTGCTGCTGCAGAAGAACACAGATATTTTCTGATATTGTAAATATAACAATAGAAATGGAGTAAATGTTTTAGTACATGGTGTACTGCTGTGAACATATGACTAAGGTTTTGTGGGACCACCTTCTGATATTTTAGAACATTGAAAGTTCTCTTTAAAGTTCTCTTCAGCTCCAGATACCTCTAAAGCTGTCTTGAGTTAGGTCAAGGGAGCTTCCATGATGTAAACCTGCTCCCAGATAAGAACAGGAGTAAAGCAGTCTACTTAGTGTACTGCAGGGTTTTCATGAGATGCTGGCAAGAAAAAAAATGTAGCAGTCACTTAATTGACCTGTGGCTGAGTTTCCTTTCCTGCACAATGGGACAACCAGGTCAATCTCAAATGAAGTCTGCTGTACGACTGCAAATCTTACACTAGTACTCTCTTACTCATAAAGGATATGCGTCTATGGGAGAGTAAGGAGTAAGAAACAAAACCCAGAAAGATTCCCAACAAAAACTGAAAAACTAAAAATTTGAGAACTTGTAATCCTTGTGCAGGCTTCTCAGGTGTGGATTTTAAAATGAGGAAAAAAACCCCTTTTGTTCAAATTCCCTTTGGAAACATCAGCTTGGCAGAAGAAAGTCACTTTTGTTTTAGACTCAAAAATGTGTTTGAAGGCACTCGCTCCTTACTACCTTTATTTCCATATCTGTAAATCTTCAAAACAGATGTGAACATGTCCCCCATCTCCATTATGAGCACAAAGTGTCGCTGCCAAGAGGTTTTTCACAGTGACAGAGTGTGCACCTGGAACTCTGATGAGGAAAATGACTTTGTGGCTAAGTCACATGAGATTCCCATACCCTAGGGGTTGCCTTAAATGTGAATGTCCTCTTTTAGAACTTTTCCATTTTAATTAATGGGGCAGATGATACAGTAGTCCATGTAGAGCACTATTATGGTGACAAATATCAATGCAAGTTTATATCCTAGATGTGACTACATCCCGGCTGAAAGCTGTAAATGCCAGGTTGCCAGTTATTTCTTAATGAGTTTCTGTGTAATATTTTAAAGGGAGACGAAGTCACACTTGAAAATATTTCAATATTTGAGGGTAAGTTGCAGCCCGTTCCAGACATTAACAGCCAGGTAACAGCATCTCAAAACAACACCACTTTTGGACTGTAGTCAGTACAGCTGGGCCATCCCTTGAGACACGCTGGGGTCTGGAGCCAAAGCCCCTCTCCCAGGAACTAATGCCTGAATCCCCAATGCTGGAACAGATGCAATAACAAAGAGCCTTACACCCACCCCTGGATTTGCACCAGGTGTAATGTAAACACTTCTTTGAAGGACAAACCCATTTTGAAGGACTTAATTTGAAACAACTGATTTTGCAGAAACTCAGGTAGTTGCTATAAGCAGAAATTATAAACATAGCCTGTTTATTCCAAAGGAATCTAAGGCTGATTCAATAAGAAAGTGATGAGCGATCTTTAGGGGTGATTTCCAACGTAGGTGTTCCTTGAGTATCGGAACCCAGTTCACAGGAGAAATTGTCCATAGTTTAGATGATCATTAGCTCACACATCCAAAAATCAGGTATTTTGATGTATAGTTGCGGCCATGACCCAGAGTGACATAGCACCTTCTAACTTTACATAACAGACCTCCCTTTCAACACAGATATATCGAGAAAATCAAGGATACAAACCACTCTACAATCTACATCATTTACCTGTGCATGGGGGGAATAAAAATGGCAATCACGGTCATTCCCAGCTGAGGCCATCTTCACCTCTCATACTTCTCCTCCACTCTCTTAATATCGGCAGAACATGCATGAAAATGTTAAAGCAATCAACATTCAAGGGAATCATAATCTTATCCTGAACACGGTAGTTTTCTTTCAAAAACTGGACCTTCAGAACTTTACCTCTGCTGCTTTTTTGAAACAAAACCCCAGCTGACAGTGAAATACCCTTGAACGAAGGAGATGGTACCTTCTCCAGGCTTGTTGAACCAACGAAGGCAGTTGATAGCAGTAACGAATTTCCTCAGTTCCATGGTTGCCAGCCACTCCTCCAGCTTGTGACATCAGCATGATGGTGCTACGGGACCTGTCCCATTTGAACATCCTCCTTTATCTCCATTGGTTCAGAGTAAAGTACAGAAAATCAGACCATTTCTAAGCGGTCTCCTATTCTGGTGTTTCTTTACCATAAAATGGAACAAACCCATTTGGTGCACCGTAAATAATACACAACTTGTGTCTGCAGGAACTGTGGTCTTGGAAACAAACCTTTGGTACCACAAAGACAAACCTTATTCTTTGACTGTTTCTTGAACCAAGATCCTTGTGCCCAGTGTGTTCCTTACTGTGTCTCGTTCTTTGGATGGAGAAACTTGCTGCTCCCTGTCAGTACACTGTTAGCTGTAACTGCTCACATTGTTGGGGTTCACTGCTTTTTCTTGCTTCCATGACGTCCACTGCCACAGCTAAAGCAGAAAGAAGAGCATACGCTTGTGTCCCTAATTAACACCTCTGTTCTCACTCAGGTCCTAGCCTGCCTCTGAGCAAAATATATCTTGGGGGGGAAAAGTGGGAAGGCTGACAGATGTGTCCATGAGAAGCAGGTGTCGGTGGTTCGTAGCACCACCAGAAGTGCATGAGACTGGTGGTTTATGGGAGAAAAAACCCCAAACCCACCATGCCTGGACTGGACGGACTAATCACCAGAGCACACCTGGACTGTACGCCATTGGTCTGCCAGTGGGAAGGGTGACACACATGTAGGTGAGAAGCAGGTGCCAGTGACGCCATGGGCACGCGGGGTACAAGGCTGGCTCAGCGGTGGTTACACCCGAGCTGGGGAAGAAGTAGAAAGACATTGAAACGACTGGAAGTCTTCTAGTCCCTCTAGGAGCCTGTCAACTTGTTTGTAACTCAAGTATGAGGGGATGGTCCGAAGAGTAACTGCAAAGGAAAATACTGCATGGCTGAGCACTGGCCCTTTGTCACTGGAGTAAAGTGATTTCTACAGAATGGCTTCAGCTAAGGACAGAATGAAACTGCTCATTCGGACCACGGCGGGGAGTACTGGCCAGAGCTGTGCCTTAATGAGGCACAGAAGAAGGTACGGTCAGGAATAATTTAATCTGTATTGGGTTTGTGTGGCAAGGTTTTGGTAGTGGGGGACTATAGGGGTGGCTGCTGTGAGAAGCTGCTGGAAGCTTCCCCCACGTCCAATAGAGCCAATGCCAGACGGCTCCAAGGCAGACCCACTACTGGCCAAGGCTGAGCTCATCAGAAATGGTGGTAGCACTTCTGTGATAACATCTTTAAGAAGGGGAAATATCTGCGGCACAAAGGCAGAATGAGGCTATTCCAACATGACTGTACTGGGAGCTTGTGTAAAACCATCCTGCTGTCCCCACGTGTGAGACTTGTTGGGTAGTGGTAGAGAGTGGTAAGGTCTCCCCTCAGACTCATTTTCTCAAGCCTAAACAACCCCCGTTCCCTCAGCCGCAGCACAGAACATCCTGCGCCTGCAGAGGCAAACGCTGCTGGGGATCATTCACCCCTCTGTGCAGAGGCCGCCGCTGGTTATGGAGTCAGGGGTAGGAACTGGAGAGAGGAAGACGTTTTGTTGATTTGAGGTGCAGAGGTTTCTCTTCTGAAGTACAAGGATGAGTTCAAAAAAGGCACACTTTTAGGATTGTCAATTCAGTGTAGTCAAAGCTGAGTGGAATTTATTTTAACTAATTACAGTAACAAGCAATAGAAATAGTGTATATAAAGTATAATATATCTTTTTTTTATTAGGTATATTTATTGTACTTTTGTGAATATACCAACTATTTTTTAAACACAAATTTCCATTTTGGTCAAATTCTAAATGTTTATAGTGTGCTTCCTACATCTTATTTTTGGAATTTTCAATTTTATCATCTTTTATTCTACAGTTGACAATTTCCTTACTTCAATTTAGATCTTTCTTGTAAATTGGCACGCTCGCTTCATCTCTTTCTCCTTTCTACATATTGTTCTCCTTTTCTATTCACGTCCATGTCTTCTTGGCTCTGCTGTCAAAATAGATATACAGAACACTTTGTGCATAATTTCTTAGAGTAAAACTATACACTTTTTCAGAAACATTTTCAGAAGTAGACTTTCAATACGAGACACAAGACAGAGGTTCCAATTTCTGCTTTCGAGACAGCTGTAAAATGTATTAATCGTCCTGAGGGTATCTTGTGAATGTTTTGTAGCCTGAGTCCTTTTATGACTTTGGACCGCGGATGATCATCGTTCAGCTCTTGCAGATGCTTCACGAGCAAACAATCAATCAGAGAGACAAATAGATCACACTCCTGTCGTCTCTACTGTGCTTTGTCCAGTGCTACAGACCAAAACCCACTGCTTGTAGCTCCTCACTTTAAAGGCGGGTACCTATTTTGCGGTCATATATATATTATATTCTGTACACATTTAGAAATCACTCATTAGGCAAAATTACATGTTTGCAAACAATCAAAATTATTAACTGCTCTTTCAGACTACTCAGCATTGCTCAGAATCTTGTGGGTTTTGGTTGGGGAAGGTTTAAGAGCAATTTTGCATCTTCTAGGTGGGGAGGGACATGCCACTTTTACTAAAAAGACTGAATTGTAAAAATTTCTATCAAACAGTCACCTGAGTGGTTGTTTTAAACTTCGAGAACGTTTTTGGACGTGGATTTCTTTTCCTCCAAGTTGGTGCATTATAAGATCCTGAAGTGTATTTGTCTATAGCAAAAAAAAGATACACTGTTTTTTTAATTTCAGCTACAATTTCAGAATTCTATATGGTTGAATTTATTGTATTTTCAAGATGCATGTCATCATAGTACCTAAAACCTCATAGGACTCAACTGAAGAAATGCTTTGGGGAAATATCTCTATCCTTTCCTCTCAATGTATCTAATGATAAATAAATACATACATTAAAAGATATTTATTCATATATTTGTTACTGATTCCCTCATCTGTTGTCTAAATATATCTAAATACTTGCCAGAAATAGCTTATCAAAGCTATTTTAATAACAAACAATTTAAATGTAGAAATCACAAGAAAATAATTTTGCCCAATTCTATTGAACAATTTAGGCTGGCAAAAGCAGTCAGTCAAAAAAGCATGACAAGGAGACAATTTTTCCATTCCCATTTTTTTATTAGCATAACAATCCTCCTACTCAAATCTGTTTTACATAGAATAGTGTTACGAAGATTTTATCCCTGAAATATGTTTTTATTAAACGTAGCAGGTCATATTTCTGTCCATCAATTTTTTATATACTGATTACTCAGGTGTCTTTTTATATTAAGAGCATAACTCTATCCTAAAATGGAATTATATTATTATGTATTCAGTAAAAAAAAATAATACAGATTTTTTCAGTCATGCCACTTGGTCAAGAATGAAGGAGAAACATAATAAGGGAGGTAAATATTCATTTGTATTCTTTTGACTTTAATTATGTTGGATAAAGCCCAACATTCAAAACCAAATGGCACTCACTTCTTACTATCTTTTAAAAGACACTTATAGGGGGTATTTATTTAATCTAAATTTAATTACAGAAAACATTGATTTATCACTACATTTCATCGTGTAGACGCTGAAGGGCGCAGAGCACCTCTGGGAAAATGATCCATCTCACCCATCTTTGGAATTATCACAGGATAGCCCCATAATAGTGCCTGTCTCTATTTACAACCGAGAGCCTCGATGAGAAATTTAAACTACATTCATAACCTTAGGGTGGTTGAAATTAGACTACATAAGTCTTGATCATGAAGAAAAACTAAATGAACCACCTGTGTTGTGTATCTCAAGAAAGTACACATTAGGTTAATAGCCCATTTCTACCTTTCCCATCTACAATCAATACAGGTAGTCACCACGTGTGGGACACCATATATTTATATATACTTTTATATATATATATATATGGGGAAAAATGAATGAAGTATTTTTATGCTCTTTGTCATATGCTGTCTTTAATTGTCACTAAATAAAAAAGCAGGGAGGAGGGGAAAACTATATAGTAGTTTCTCCCTGTAACAGCAATTTAAAAAGTGATAAACATTGTCCAAGAAGATGAAAAGTACTTGCCTTTCTGCAAGTTTTGCTCGGTGGTTTCCAAGGGTGACAGCACATTTTCCTGAGGTGAAGACACAGTTTTTGTTGATTGGTGTTCGTGAGGGTACTGGATCCTGTAATACTCTCCTAAACATACCCCAAGAGGTAAAAAAACACCAAAGTTTACTATATTGGCAAGACTGCTGCTTAGGAAAGAGTGACTATTTTCATATTTACCAGATTTAAACCATATTTCCTTTATTGCTTTTTCCTCTTCAATATCTTCGGCAGTCCTAGGCACCCAATTAGGAACATCTGTGGGAAATATTTTTAAAAGATCACTGGGTATCTGTACAAAGACCTTCAACAATTTTTAATAATCAAATACCATAATGAATTTCATTTTGGTTACGGGGTTTTTTTCATGACTGCAAGCTCTGCTTCTCGACAGAAATACGAATTCCTTCATATTAGGTATTTCCAAGTACAATGGAATTGCAGGTATAATACATATTAAGAAGCTAAAGCCTCTGCCTAAAGTTACTGTGCTGTAATGTCTGCTGGTAGAGCTGGTGAAGTGAGTGCTCCTTATCTGTCTCAGTTAAGGCTACTAAGGTTACCAAAGCCCTAATTTTTATATTGTTTATTGAGAGACAGCAGTTTAAATTCATGTGGCTTGGTCAGACTGAAGCCGAGTTAGGAAGCACTAACAGGACTCCCTGCCAGCCAAGCTGAAGGGCAGAGGGAAAGCCAAAAGCAGCTCGGGGCTGCATGAGAACCAGCGCAGTAATTTGCAGAGTGCACGCGTGAGAGTAGGTCGTTCTCTCACTTTCACTCTCTGAGAAGGTTCAATTCATTCCTTCCCTCTGAGTCTGTCATCTCTAAGAGAGATACAGTCAACAGTTTAACTACATTTAAAAAATTAAATAAAACGTTATACATATATATGTGTGTGTGTATATATATATATATATATAAATTCAGTTAAACTAGTGAGGAGTTTTGTATGTATTCTCTTTGCTAGGTTTAAGGATAACTGCTTTTATAAAATGAGGCTGCCCACAGAGTTTAGGATATTAGTGGAACAAATTATTTAAGTTGAAGTCACACAACTATCTTTTGTAAACAAACCTGTGACTCCACTTTCAGTGATACGTGTGTACAGCCCTGTTCGAAAGTTTGTTTCCCAGAAAAGAAGTACCTCCTAAACTTGTAATTTTGTCCCTGGATTTTGTGAAATTTTGAAGAGTATTTGATGGCCATCTGAACGTGTACCACATTTAAGCTCTGTTTAATGAAAAAGAGGTATGTGAATTATACCACTATTGAAATATACGTTTCACAGGAGTTAGAAATCTATATTGCCTCACTCACATCAGGTGACTACCAGTTCTAATATTTTGGGGATTAGCTGGAAAGTATTTCAAAAACTTGTCAGCAACTCTTTTCTAAAAATGGAATGGTTATTATAATAAATCAGTTGTCAAGTACACTGCAAGAGTTGAAAAAAACACATTCTACTTCTTTGCAAAAGAAAGAAAAAACTGTTTACAGTTCTCTTCCTCTTCACTGTCCTCTTCATCCTCTTTATTGTTGAGGCTTATAATCAGTGGAGGGTGAATTTGTCTTGAAGTATACTCTTGACTTCTGAGTGACTCTTGACGATGGGCCGGATGTAGAATCCCTTCTTGGACACCCTGTTGCAAAGGGGCATCTGCAGAAAAGAACATTATTTTATTAGGAGGAAGATAGAATATCAAATTCAGGTTCAGACCAGCAGGTATAGTTTTGAAATCACTATCATACTGAAGGAATCATTAAATAGGCAGATTGTTCCTTTTAGGAAATATCTTCTGCGGATGTTGGCAAAAGAATCATAGAATTGTCTAGGTTGGAAGGGACCTTTAAGATCATCGAGTCCAACATAATGATGTACCTTTCAGGTTCCTTTGATATGTATAATTTCTCACCATATATCCTTTTTATGCTAGTTACAGAAGTATTAGTGTGATATCTACGAATACCTGTACTACACACACGGTGTAAGGTACCATTTCCTCTCTCTTCTTCCTAGTTTACAGAACTTTTTTGAAAATTTATATACCCAGTAAGTTCCCAGTTTTCAGCAGTGCTTTCTAAGCTTACCGTTTAGCACATGTTTAAGTGTACTTGAAATTAATGCAGTTAACAATAATCTTGAATAAAAAGATTTAGAATACGACTGTGTGCTCCGAAACCAGGGCCAACCCCCTGCTCAATGGGAGAGGCCCCTGCGCCCGCTCGTTGCCGTGGCAACCAGGGTCAGCTGACCTGGGTGTTCACCCTGTGGGAGGGTCACACCTGTGGGCAGGTCAGGTGACCCAAACCGACCAATCGGGTGTTCCAGCCCGTCGGCCATGCTTGGTATGAAAGCTGAGGGAGCCAAGGGGGCAGGTTGGCTCCTGTTGAAGGAGCCAATTACAACATAGGGAAACATGATTAGTAATACCTGGGCTGCAGTGAGTAAATGAGACTAGGACCCCACCTGTGAAAATATATTAAAGATGCTGAATAATAGGCAGGCCTGTATCACTCCTTATGGCAGCAGTTATGAAGAATTTAGCATTGCTAAGAACAAGATTACACTTTTTTAGCTTGTAGACTTTTTTCGTATCAATTGTCAGAATGACAACTCTTTTTACTAAGTAAAAATGTAGATTTTGAGAAAGAATATGAAGTTCGCGAAAATAATTTACACTTAATTAGAAGAGAATCAGAAAAGAGATTCTTTTCATTAGAAATTTATATCTACCCATGAGATTTGCAGCAAAAATACTTCAGTACTGGAATAGCATTTTCTGAGGGCCAGGAAACGCAGTGGATTGAAAATAAAAATGATGAAGAATGGTGAGTCTATTTGTATTGTTCTACCTGACCTATTTGCAACTACAGATAAAATCAGGATTCTGTGCATTATATTAAAAATATCGAAGTTAGGTGTTTTCCAGCTTTAAAGACATAAGATGAAGCATGGGTATTTTCTTCCATTCCGGTTCTTTTTATTCTTGTGCATCTCTTGCTTGCCTGTAAGCAGCATGTGTATCATACTGAAACCATTTTAAGAACACTCCTGCAGATCAGATTTGTTGTACCTCATGCAAGAGAAAGTAAGATACAACACTTTCACTTTATAGAGCATTTTTCACTGTCCAGAATAGGGTGTTATTAGCTCTGGGTAGTGTAAGCTAAATTAGACTTAAATTAGTTTCACAAGATTTCTAAGCGTTAAAATGACTAATTGCAGTTTTAATATTTACAATGTTATTGTGGAGCACATGGAAAAGCTGTTTCCTTCTGACTAGAGATCTTTCTGGACTTCTCTTATGACACCTGTCCCCAGCACATGAACAGCTATATTTTAGTCCACTTTCTTGCATCTGTGATGACTCATGCTGACTTGCTCTCGTTCCTGCCTTCCACCAGATTTCTGACATCTGTCTTGGTTCCCTGCCCCAGACTCTTACCCAGTTCCAGCTGTCAACCAGGACTCCTGGTAGGCAAGAGCTCCTCTTAGAAAGGACTGAGGAAAAAACCCTACCTGTAACAGTGTTTTTTCCCATAAATATCTGACTTTCAGATATTGTACTGCCTTACACACTATTCTCTCCTTCAGTAGCCTGCATCCAATGTTCAGGCCTCCAAAAGTTATTCAAAATGGTGAACTGGAAATACACCTGCACACACAGCACTGTAATCTGATGTTATCTATACAAGGGGGGTCGCAGCCATGTAACATGTGATGCTCTATCAACAGATATTGCTGCTAGTGGCCCTACCAACCTCCTCCCCGCACCATACACACACTACTTTTCATTTCTCTTCAACTCTTTCCTGCCTACTAACCATTTGCACTCCTAGAGAGATTTAATCTCGTAAATACCCAACTCAAGCAACATTTTTACTCCATGGATCTTAGCAACCGGCATAGCCATTTGTGACTTTATGTCACTGATAGTTATGAAAATTCGTAACATGACAGCTAAGAAAGTTCATATGGCAACCCTATTCAAACGCCAACACAATTCCTTTCTTTGCCTCCAACTTGCTGGGATAGCAGATCATGCCTGGTTGATTTCCCATGCTACATTTTTTGACCTTAAAAGAGATCACAAAAGCACTGGAAGTAAGCACTGGAAGGACATTTTCGTGTGTTTACTTACGCTAATGAACAAATTGTTGATAAAGTATTTTTACTCACTGTTACTTGGTGGCAAAAAATGTCCATTTATAGTACGAGGTTTGCTATGATGGAAAGCACAAGTGATCCTTACACAGCCTGAGGGCTGTGTTTCCCAGAAACAGGAGATGTTGCTGTACTGCTGCTGCAGAAGAACACAGATATTTTCTGATATTGTAAATATAACAATAGAAATGGAGTAAATGTTTTAGTACATGGTGTACTGCTGTGAACATATGACTAAGGTTTTGTGGGACCACCTTCTGATGTTTTAGAACATTGAAAGTTCTCTTTAAAGTTCTCTTCAGCTCCAGATACCTCTAAAGCTGTCTTGAATTAGGTCAAGGGAGCTTCCATGATGTAAACCTGCTCCCAGATAAGAACAGGAGTAAAGCAGTCTACTTAGTGTACTGCAGGGTTTTCATGAGATGCTGGCAAGAAAAAAAATCTAGTAGTCACTTCATTGACCCATGGCTGAGTTTCCTTTCCTGCACAATGGGACAACCAGGTCAATCTCAAATGAAGTCTGCTGTACGACTGCAAATCTTACACTAGTACTCTCTTACTCATAAAGGATATGTGTCTATGGGAGAATAAAGAGTAAGAAACAAAACCCAGACAGATTCCCAACAAAAACTGAAAAACTAAAAATTAGGGAATTGACGGTCTGAGATGACTGTCATTACACTGCTTAGACCATCTCCAAGCTGTTTTTAGAGATGAGCAACAGAAGCCTAATGGGAAAAAATAATACCTATGTGGATTTGCTAAATTATTAGTTTAATTATTTCTGCTTTACTCATACATATAGTCACACTACTGCGCTCCCTCTACTGCTCAGTATGTTGCCAGCTAAAAAGTCTGCACATTCACAAGGGGAGTCAATTCTGTTAGTCATACTTAAATTATTTTTTTTTTATCTCTGCCTTATGAAAGTTTACAGATTTTGGCATCGTCTCTGATAATGCAATTCACTTATCTTTATAAACTGAGGTATATACCGCAAGCATAAGAAAAAATCTTAATTCAAAAGAGGGAAGTGCTCAATAACCATTACCATGAACATATAAACTCAAGTTTATATCCTGCATATGAACTACATCCCGGCTGAAAGCTGTAAATGCCAGGTTGCCAGTTATTTCTTAATGAGTTTCTGTGTAATATTTTAAAGGGAGACGAAGTCACACTTGAAAATATTTCAATATTTGAGGGTAAGTTGCAGCCCGTTCCAGACATTAACAGCCAGGTAACAGCATCTCAAAACAACACCACTTTTGGACTGTAGTCAGTACAGCTGGGCCATCCCTTGAGACACGCTGGGGTCTGGAGCCAAAGCCCCTCTCCCAGGAACTAATGCCTGAATCCCCAATGCTGGAACAGATGTAATAACAAAGAGCCTTACACCCACCCCTGGATTTGCACCAGGTGTAATGTAAACACTTCTTTGAAGGACAAACCCATTTTGAAGGACTTAATTTAAAACAACTGATTTTGCAGAAACTCAGGTAGTTGCTATAAGCAGAAATTATAAACATAGCCTGTTTATTCCAAATGTGTCTAAGGCTGATTCAATAAGAAAGTGATGAGCGATCTTTAGGGGTGATTTCCAACGTAGGTGTTCCTTGAGTATCGGAACCCAGTTCACAGGAGAAATTGTCCATAGTTTAGATGATCATTAGCTCACACATCCAAAAATCAGGTATTTTCATCTACAGATGCAGCCGTGACGCAGAGAGAGTGACATAGCACCTTCTAACTTTACATAACAGACCTCCCTTTCAACACAGATATATCGAGAAAATCAAGGATACAAACCACTCTACAATCTACAGCATTTACCTGTGCTTGGGGGGAATAAAAATGGCAATCACGGTCATTCCCAGCTGAGGCCATCTTCACCTCTCGTACTTCTTCTCCACCCTATTAATACCGGCAGAACAAGTACGAAAACGTTAAAGCTGTCAACATTCGGGCAAATTGTAATCTTATCCTGAACACGGTAGTTTTCTTTCAAAAACTGGACCTTCAGAACTTTACCTCTGCTTCTTTTCTGAAACAAAACCCCAGCTGACAGTGAAATACCCTTGAACGAAGGAGATGGTACCTTCTCCAGGCTTGCTGAACCAATGAAGGGAGTTGATAGCCGGTATAGAATGTTCCATTTCCATAGTTCCATGGTTGCCAACCACTCCTCCAGCTTGTGACATCAGCATGATGGTGCTACGGGACCTGTCCCATTTGAACATCCTCCTTTATCTCCATTGGTTCAGAGTAAAGTACAGAAAATCAGACCATTTCTAAGCGGTCTCCTATTCTGGTGTTTCTTTACCATAAAATGGAACAAACCCATTTGGTGCACCGTAAATAATACACAACTTGTGTCTGCAGGAACTGTGGTCTTGGAAACAAACCTTTGGTACCACAAAGACAAACCTTATTCTTTGACTGTTTCTTGAACCAAGATCCTTGTGCCCAGTGTGTTCCTTACTGTGTCTCGTTCTTTGGATGGAGAAACTTGCTGCTCCCTGTCAGTACACTGTTAGCTGTAACTGCTCACATTGTTGGGGTTCACTGCTTTTTCTTGCTTCCATGACGTCCACTGCCACAGCTAAAGCAGAAAGAAGAGCATACGCTTGTGTCCCTAATTAACACCTCTGTTCTCACTCAGGTCCTAGCCTGCCTCTGAGCAAAATATATCTTGGGGGGGAAAAGTGGGAAGGCTGACAGATGTGTCCATGAGAAGCAGGTGTCGGTGGTTCGTAGAACCACCAGAAGTGCATGAGACTGGTGGCTTATTGGGGGGAAAAAAAAAAAAAGAAAAAAGAAAAAAACAACAAAACCCACCATGCCTGGACTGGACGGACTAATCACCAGAGCACACCTGGACTGTACGCCATTGGTCTGCCAGTGGGAAGGGTGACACACATGTAGGTGAGAAGCAGGTGCCAGTGACGCCATGGGCACGCGGGGTACAAGGCTGGCTCAGTGGTGGTTACACCCGAGCTGGGGAAGAAGTAGAAAGACATTGAAACGACTGGAAGTCTTCTAGTCCCTCTAGGAGCCTGTCAACTTGTTTGTAACTCAAGTATGAGGGGATGGTCCGAAGAGTAACTGCAAAGGAAAATACTGCATGGCTGAGCACTGGCCCTTTGTCACTGGAGTAAAGTGATTCCTACAGGAATGGCTTCGGCTAAGGACAGAATGGAACTGCTCACTGGACTAAGGTAGGGAGTACTGGTGAGAGCTGTCAACAGAGAACTGATGTGGGAAGGCTCCCACAGTTCTGTAAGCCCTATAACTGTGTAGGGCACACAGGGGAAATAAGTAAAGCTGTACCTAAATAAGGCACAGAAGATGGTATGGTCAGGAAGAATTCATTCTGTATTGGGTTTGCGTGGCAAGGTTTTGGTAGTGGGCAACGTATAGGGGTGGCTGCTGTGAGAAGCTGCTGGAAGCTTCCCCCATGTCCCATAGAGCCAATGCCAGATGGCTCCATGACACCCTGCTCCAGACAGAGAAGTTCATGGAGGACTGTCTCCCGTGGGACGGACCCCACACTGGAGCAGGGGAAGAGCGCGAGGAGGAAGGAGCAGCACTGACAACGTGCAATAAACTGACCACAACTCACATTCCCTGTCTCCTTTGCTGCTCGGGGGCAGGAGGTAAATGAGGAGTGAAGTTGAGCCCAGGATGAAGGGAGCAAGGAGGTCTTGTAAGACTGAGTTTTTGTTTCTCATTGATTGGTAATGAACTGATCTCCCCGAGTGGAGTCCATCTTGCCCGTGACAGCAACGGGTGTGTGATCTCTCCCTGTCCTTATCCTCACCCACGAGCCTTTCCTCGGATTCTCCCTCCCCTGCCCAGCGAGGAATGCAGCCACAGGGCGGCTTTTGGTGGACACCTGCCCCCAGCCAGGCTCAGCCCAGCGCAGGCTCACAGCCTGCGGGCCGGGCAGGGGGCCTGGGCATCCGCCGGCTGCAGCGGTCCCGAGGGAGGCAGCATCAGGCACCGAGCGATCCCCAGGCCCGGGGGACAGGCAGCCATGCCCCAGGCCCGGGCGTGTGGCACCCCGGAGAGCAGAAAACCCCCTGAGGAAAGGCCGCCGGCCCCGGGCAACGGCACCGCCAACGGCTGACGCCCGCCGCCAACGCGCGCCACCGGGCGGCCGCCTCAGCCCGGCGCCGAGCAGCTCCACGGGGGGAGCCGCCGCTGCTGAAAGCGGAGCTGCCGCAGGCCCGCGGCCGCGCTGGGCGGCGGAGGGCGGCAGACCCGCCCCCTCGCTAAGGGCTGCTGCACAGAGGCGACCGCGGCCCGCCCCGCTGTCGTCGGCGCACAGGGGCGTCGCGGGGCTCCCAGCGGGCAGGCAGCGGCGGCGGACTCCATTTCCCGTGGCGCAGCGCAGGCGGCCGGGGGCGGCGCAGGCGCAGGTCGTGCTGGTCGCTGGGCCGGCGGCGGGCGCCGCGGCCGGGGCCATGAGCCGTCGGTGCGCGGTGCAGCGGAAGGTGCCGTGTTTGTTCGTGACCGAGGTGAAGGAGGAGCCGTCGGCCAAGCGGGAGCGTCAGGTGGCCGGGGGAAGCAGGGCCGGGGCCGGGCTGGAGGCAGGTGGGGCCGGGCCCAGGCCTGGGTCCAGAGGGAGTCGCTGGGTCGCCGGTAGCAGCGGCGCCGCACGGCCGGTCGGAGCCGGGGGGAGAGGCATCATCATCATCATCGACCGTGTCGTCGCGCTGCGGGGAGGGGGTCACCCCACTGGCGAGAGGTTTCGCTGCAGACAGACCTTGAGCGAAACGCAGGGGGGAGTTGCATAGGGCTCCCCCCTTAAATGCGGGACAGAAGGGTCCTTTGGGTGCTGTTTCACCTCTGTATGGCTCTTTTCCTGGCAAGTGGATCCAGGTGCTCACCCTGATGTTGTGTTTGCTTTTTCTAAGTACTAGGAACATCCATGGCAAGGAATGATGCCACTCCAACATGCCCGGACTGAGAGGTTGTGTAAAACCATCCTGGCCTCAGCCTTGCGGGGAAAAAAATATCTTTTTTTCTTTTCTTTTTTGTTTTCTTTATTTTCTGATGAAAAGTGTATCAGAGTTATGACAGAAGAAGACATTTGAGGCTGTAAGATGTGGAATACTTAGCCAGGTGAAAGTAATGGAGCCCAGTCCTAGTTATTTCTTCCCAAGATGTAAAAGGCAGTGTCAGGACAGGTTGGGATGGCATTCCACTGTCTAGCTGTAGGCCTCCAACTTGGGTTTCCCAATTTCAGTAGCAGCTCCTCCTGCTGTCTGTCGCCTGCATGACGAACTTGAATCCATCTGGGGGACTTTCTCCTGTTGGTGTTTGACTTCTGGATAGAAGAGCTAAAATGAGTGCCAAAATGCCTGTTAACTTAATTGTACAGCTCTCAGTACTAACACCGTCTTGATTACGGTCATGTAAGGGTACCTGCCTGTGCTGTTTCTGGCTGGGATAGAGTTAGTTTTCTCCACTGTAGCTAGTATGGGGCTCTGCCTTGGCTTTGTGTGAAAACAGTGTTGATAATACAGGGAGATTTTCCTGGTTAGGTGCTTAGTTGCCAGCTGGGCTTAAACTGAGACAGTCCCTAACTTACTGTTCCTTCATATGCAAAAAAGCCGACCGGGGATCAGATGTTGAACTGGTATACGCTATTTTTTTTGCTTTTCAGAATGCAGGAAAGGATAATACAGGGGGTTATGACTGCTAGGGAAGAAGGGCAGTGGTGGGAAAAGCAACGGGTTATGTTTTCTCACTACCCTCAGAATTTTCTTTTTCATGTAATCTTCATAAAATCTTCCTGTATGCCATATGATACGGTTACAAATCTGATTACTAAAATGTAAACCAGCCATGTAACATAACGAAAGCATGTAAGAAGGTTCTTATTTTATGAATTCCAAATTCCATTTCGAGACTTTTACAAGATAAGGACTCTCTGTTTTGCTAGCAGAAAGAGACAGCGATCAGTTTACAAGTCAAAGTTGACTGGGGAGAGAGGAGGGAGGGTGATGATTATACAGGAAAATATTTGAATTCAAACACAACTGATTACATGTTTGCAGTGAAACTGTTATAGAAGTCATCCTAGAAATTTCGACGAGTTGTGACTGGATATTTGTTTCAGACCATAAGACCACTTATTTCCTTGCCTTTTTAACCAGAAAATTGTTTAGTTGAGAGCACTGATACTGGGTATTTAACAGCAGGGTGCTTTTGCCACCTTGCATTCCCCTGGTCTGTGTATTGCACTTACATGGTGCCATTGGCTTTCAGCTCTAAACTGCAAACTTGGAGCAGCTAGTCATGAATAATTTCTGTTGACATTGTAATACAGGAAGGCACGTCTCAAAATTTTGACACTTTGAACTGGACCCCTTCCAGTTGATACGCATTATGCAAAGTGGAAGGCAATGTCATCACTACTAATCAGGAATGGAAAAGAAGGAGAGGGTTTGCAAATAGATTGCCTTTGTTCTTTTGTCTCAGAGCACTTTCCAAACTGTCATGTCTTGAAGAAACAATGGTTTATTTAGATAGTTTTAGAAATCAGCAATATAATGTGTCATACTGGACTTACAGAGTCCAGCTGTAAGGAGGAAGAATCCATCTGGGAATAAGGCAGTAACATAGCCATGACAAGGGTTTAAAATGCTTGTCTTCTTTTCAGCCATTTAAAGTTTTGGCAACTGAAACTATAACTGGGAAGGCGTTAGAAGCAGATATATACAATGCAATTCCTACTGAAAAGGTGGACGGAACCTGCTGTTATGTAACTACCTATAAAGGTAATAAGGAAAATCCATATGCAGATTTCTCATGCTGACTAGAAGGCTTGTTTTACAGAGTTTTCACTTTTATTTTTATTGCATTACAGCCTTTGTGAATTCAACTCTCACTAAACATCTTGACCACAAAGTAATAGTTACCGTAAACATAGGAGGTGTTTATAAAGTTGTTATAAATTTGACTCTCTCAAATACATGGAGTATGGTTTAAGTGCCAATCAAGCAACTATTCCAGTTTTAATAATTCTTATTGGTAAATCTTCCTTGCACACTAGAATTTATATAATAAAGTATGTCTAATTTCCTTGAGAAGGATTAAAAGAATTGTGGAGGTTGGGAGGAAATGAGAAGACTGTGGTTCATTGCATCTCTGTGGCTCTTTCCTTTACCTGAAATTGTAAGGAAACTTTGTATTAAGTTAGGCAAGATTCTACGAATAGATTTTTAGATTCATATACACTAATGAATTTATGAATTTAAATAGTGTCTATGGATATAAAATTTCTCTAGTGGGAAATGAGAATTCGTATCTTGCCTTACATATAGTTGATTTCAGTACTCTGCAGGGTATGGTTACCTCAGTAAATTGCTGATTTTATCTTTCTGGAAACTAGGGCAACCCTATCTATGGGCCAGGCTGGATCGAAAACCCAACAAACAAGCTGAAAAAAGGTTTAAACGATTCTTGTATTCATTGGAAGATTGCAAAGGTTAGTGAAGATTTTTTTCCTTCTTTTTAACAATTTAAGTTATCCATTTGGAAAAACACCGCTAGTCTAACACAGGAAATGCCAGTGAGCCTGCTCCAGTTTTTTTAATGTCACTCTTAACTTTACTTCAGGGGAGCTTTAAACTAGAATCGATGGGGAAAAGGAATACCAACACAGTAGCAGGAGGTAATCCAAGGGTTGGCATGGTATCAACAAAGGGTGGCAACGCTAGTGGGAACATTTACACTGTTCCTGGGAGCACGAAGGGTTCAGGAGCGTGTCTGAAATGCTTGTACACCAACACATGCAGTATGAGAAACAAACAGGATGAACTGGAAGCATTGGTCAGCTCCCAGAGCTCTCATGTCATTGGTATTAGTGAGACTTGGTGGAATGAGTCCCATGATTGGAGAGTTGGGATGGAGAGCTACAGGCTGTTCAGGAGGGATAGGCACAGCAGGTGAGGTGGAGGCGTCGCACTACATGTAAGGGAGATGTTTGTAATGATGTGTTTGAGGATTAGGGGAATGGAAAGCAAAGGAGATGTCATAGTGGGTGTCTGCTACTGATCACTCAGTCAGGATGTAAGCACGCATGAGTTATTCTATAGGCAATTAGGAGAAGTTTCTGGATCAGTAGTCCTTGTCCTTATGGGAGATTTCAACTTCCTAGACATCAACTGGGAATGTCATACTGCTGTTGGAAATTCTTGAAGTTTGGAGGAAATAACTTCTTGTCACAGGTACGCAGTGAACCAACTAGGAAAGATGCCCTCCTAGACTTGCTTTTTGTGATTAAAGGAGGACTCAAGGGCGATGTGATGGTAAGTGGCTGCCTTGGCCGCAGTGATCACAAAATAGTTTGAGTTTAAAATTTTCAGTGTAATAAGAAAAAAGGATAGCAGAGTTGCTACCCTGGACTTCAGGACAGCAAACTTTAAGCTATGCAGGGAGCTATTTAGCAGAGTACCCTGGGAATCTGCTTTTGAGGGCTTAGCAGTCCTTGAGTACTGGGCAGTCTTTAAGAACCACCTTGTAGAAGCACAGGAGCAGACAATTCCACTATGTCCTAAGTCAAGCAAGCTGGGCAGTCTTTAAGAACCACCTTGTAGAAGCACAGGAGCAGACAATTCCACTATGTCCTAAGTCAAGCAAGCAGGGCAGAAGACCAGCTTGTCTGAACAGGGAACTCCTCATGGAGCTCAAGAGGAAAAAGAAATTATATGATCTCTGGAAGCGAGGTTAGACTTCACAGGAAGATTACAGAACCATAGTTCGTATATGGAGGGAGAAGGCATGAAAGGCCAAAGCTCAATTAGAGTTGAAACTGGACAGTGTTGTTTCAGATAACAAGAAGGGCTTTTTTAAGTATGTTAACAGCAAGAGGAGGTCTAAAGAAAACATTGGAATGATACCTGTTGAAGATGGTCATCTGTCTAATAGGGATGAAGAAAAAGTGGAGCCATTCAATGCGGTTTTTGCCTCAGTATTTAATCATACTGACAGACCTTGGGCTGCCTGGTCCCAAGTTGGGGGACTACGAGTGTGGGAATAGTGACTTTCCATTTGTGGATGCTGAAATTTTACAGGACCAGCTGTATCAGCTGTTCACAAGTCCATGGGGCTTGATGGGATTCATCCCAGAGTTACTGAAGGAGGTCGTGGATGTTATGGCAGGACCCTTCTCAATCATCTTGGGATGTCTGGGGAGGTCCCTGCTGACTGGAAGCTAGCCAGCGTTATGCCAATGTACAAAAAGGGTGTGAGGGAAGACCCAGGGAACTACAGATGTGTTAGTCTAACCTCAGTTCCTGGAAAAATTATGGAGAAGTATACTGCGTACTATTAAAAGGCATTTAAAGAATAACGCAATCATCATTAGGCACAGTCAGCATGGGTTCACAAAGGGAAGGTCCTGTTTAATTTATTTCATATCCTTCTATGGTAAGGTTATCTCCCTAGTGGATGAATGAAGGTGGTGGATGTGGTATTTCTGGATTTTAGTAAGGCTTTTGGTACTGTCCCTCACAGCATCCTTCTGGACAAGTTGTGGGATGAGTGGGTTGATGGTGCGCTGGGTGAAGAACTGGCTGAAGGGCAGAGCTCAGAGGGTTGTAGTGAATGGGGCTACATCTGGCTGGCGACCAGTCACCAGTGGTGTTCCTCAGGGTTCAATTCTAGGGCTGGTTCTGTTCAATATATTTATCAATGACCTGGATGCAGGTGTTGAATGCACCATTGGCAAGTTTGCTGATGATGCCAAACTGGGAGGTGCTGTGGACTCTTTTGAGGGACGAGATGCCTTGTAGAGGGATCTAGATAGATTGGAGCACTGGGCTGTGATTAATGGGATGAAATTCAAGAAGTTGAAGTGCTGGATTCTGCAGCTGGGATGGAGTAATGCCAGGCACAAGTATAAATTGGGAGAGGAGTGGCTGGAGAGCAGCACTGCACAAGGGGATCTGTGGGTGCTGGTTGACAGCAGGCTCAATGTGAGCCAGCAGCGTGCCCTGGCAGCCCAGAGGGCAAACCGCATCCTGGGTGCATCAAACACCGCATAACCAGTTCGTCCAAAGAGGTGGTTATTCCGCTGTACTCAGCGTTGGTGTGACCTCACCTTGAGTACTGTGTGCCGTTCTGGGGCCCACAATTTGAGAAGCATGTGAAGGTCCTTGGCTGCATCCAGAGGAAGGCAGCAAAGCTGGTGAAAGGGCTGTAAGGAATGTCCTATGAGGAGCGGCTAAAGACTTTGGGTTTGTCTAGTTCGGAAAAAAGGAGACTGAGGGGTGACCTCATTGCTCTCTGTGGCTTCCGGAGGAGGGGAAGTGGAGAGGGAGGTGCTGATCTCTGTTCCCTAGTGTCCAGTGATAGGATATGTTGGAATGGATCAAATCTGCACTAGGGTAGGTTTAGACTGGACATTAGGAAGCACTTCTTTACCAAGAGGGTGGTCAAAAACTGTAACAGGTTTCCTAGAGGGTGGTTGAAGCCCTAAGCCTGTCAGTGTTCCAGAGGCATTTGGACAATGCCCTTAACAACATGCTTTACCTTGGTCAGCCCTGAAGTGGTCATGCAGTTGGACTAGATGATCATTGTAGGTCCCTTCCAACTGAAATAGTCTATTCTGTGCTATTGTACTTCTTTTGCTCTAGTTTAAATATAATGTTGCCTATTTAGGTAGCTATTTTTTAATCTGTTAGTTTTGAACTTTTAAACTACTTAAAGGCTACTGTGCTCCTTTAAACCCTTCCTAATTGTAGACCACTTGAGTGTGACAGATGTTGGTGCTTGTACAAAGTAACTGTGACTGCTGTCTGTAAAACAAGGTTTAGATCAGTGGTATTTATTACTTGCATTGAAAGACGATCAAAAGGTAAAACTGGCTAACAAAAACTAAATGTCACATTTATATGTCTAGAATTTGTTTGGAATGTTGAAGAGGATTTCAGGCCTGTTCCAGATACCTGGATTCCAGCAAGGGACATAGAGTTCTCTAACGGCAATCCTTTGCCCGATGAAAATGGACATATGCCAGGTACCTATGACGCAGCACAGGTGAAATGGGAGGGGAAGAAAATCCATTTTTTAAGTGAATTAGAGTGAGTTCTAGAGTTAAAAGTAGTAGTTAACATATTAAGAAAACAATTGGGATGTAATTCACTCACTATCCAGAAAGGCTTTGTTCTTCTGACGCATTGAAAATAATCGCAGTTGGCTGCGCAGACTTAAGCTGAAGGCACGGTTGTCACGTTTGCATTCCTCTGACATTTCTCTGAGATACGACATAGTTTTTTCTTGTTACTCTTTCTGTTTGTAGTTAACTGTGGGGTTGTTTTTCTTTTTTTTAATGCATGCACAATTCTAGTACACATTTGGTAACTTCAGATATTTCCTTTGGTAAATTGCTATGTTTTCTCATAGGTTGGGTGCCTGTGGAGAAGAATAGTAAGCAGTATTGCTGGCACTCATCTGTTGTAAATTATGAGGCTGAGATAGCGCTGGTATTGAAACACCACGCTGAGCCAGGACTTCTGGAAATCAGTCCGGTACCATTATCAGAAATTTTAGAACAAACATTGGAGCTTATTGGGACTAATATTAATGCAAATCCATATGGTAAGTTTGTATGGTCTGTTCTTAAACACTTTTTTATTTAGTCTTATTTTTGAGTGAAAACTACACATTCTCTGTATAAGTTTTAAAAAAATGTTCTAAGGTAGCAATGTAACAATTCTAGAAAGGAGGGAAGGGGGAGCTCAAAGAACACTCACCCAAAAATACCTCAGAAAGCTGAGTTGTCATGAGACTATTTATGTCTATTAAACCTCTTTCCACGTGCATGTTCTTTAGGGCAGTTACTTTAAAAATGCTTTACTTTAGTCTTTCAAAAATATTCTCACTGGGAAAGTTGTTTTAAATATTACTATTAAAATATTGAAGTATTTTTTAAGATTGTTTGTTGGTGCCTTTTCTTGACTTTTTTTCACTTGCTCGTCTGATGCTGTTTAGTCCATTAAAGTAGAAGATTTTACTCAGACTTTTTTTTTTGAGTCCCTAGAGTTAGTCAGAAGTTGCAATTTTTAAATTATGAAATATTTTATTTTTTTAAGGAAATGTAATTTAAGCTGAACTTTGGTTGTGGCTTCTCCCATTAAAAGCCTTATAACAAAAAACAATTAGGTAGGAGCAAAAAGGAGTTCTGAGCTTTGCTGGGATAACTTGCAAGGATGGACAGGAAAAATAATAGTACTTGGTCTAAGCATTTTCTCAGAATGTAAAGGAACTGCAACAAAGAATTCCAATAGCCGTATTCTTAGATGAAGATTTATGTTGAATGGTCAGTGAAGAGGCAGTGCATTTGTTAACAGCCTGGCTTAAGTGTTAATCTGTATTCATAAGAAAATATGCCAGATTTTCAGGAACTAAGATGTTTGTGCTATGTATCATGATCTGAAGCATGAAGAATTCAGCTAGTAGCTTTATCGTTAACTGAGGAGGTGACCAGAAGAATAAAGCAGACAACTGTATAAATCTTTGTCGTGGTTATTTTATATAAATAAAAAGTTACATGAGGAGAAGACAGCTACATTTGATACTTAAAAGTATATTTAACTGTTCTCTTAAAGGCGGGACAATGTTGAATATCTCATAGACATCTACCTTTATAGAGTGCTTTTAAGATAGCCATAATAACAAAAATGAGGAAAATCTTAAATTATCACACATAACTAGCAGAAAGATTTTTGTTTCTTTTAACATAGGATTAGGAAGCAAGAAGCAGCCTGTACATCTTCTTGTACCGCATGGAGCATTTGAAATAAAGAATCCACCCGTTTTGAAACAAAATGACATAGTGTCTTGGTTTGAAGGCTGCAGTGAGGGTAAAGTTGAAGGAATTGTGTGGCACTGCCATGATGGGTGTTTAATCAAGGTAAATATATAGATGGACATGTGAAAAACTGTAATAATTCATAATATGAGAAGTGTTGTGAAGTACTCGGTTTTTGTCTTGTTTTCCAAATTCTTTAGTAGTAAATATTCTCCTAGCAGATCAGGTGACAGTAGAATTAGTCAGCCCAGTGAATCACTCCAGTGACAACATAGTCAACTTTGTCATTATTTACATTATGCTAATAAGTTAAAATAATTAAGAACATAAACCAATAATTTCTTGCCTGTCTGTATAGGACACTTTAAAGCTTAATTCTTTTATTTTAAAAAATCATTCCTTGTAATGTTGACCTGTAGAACAAGTATTATTAATAAGAATGTGATTTTTGATTAATTAGCAAGTTTATATTCTTCCTGAAGCTGTGGAGGACATCTCGGTTCTGGTTTGCCTTTTGTGCTTCATTGTTACTCATGTTATTCAGGCAACTGATTACTGGTTATAAGTGCCCTAATGCAGAGGATCCTAGATTTAAAGCTCCCCAAGCTGCGAACTGTTGGGCTACTTCATCAAAATCTCTAAACTGATGTTATTTCTTTTTATTTTAGCTCCATCGCCATCATCTTGGTTTACGCTGGCCACTTGCCGAGACATACCTGAATTCTCAGCCTGTTGTAATTTCTTTTAATAGAACTAAATATGACTGTGACTTTGAACCAAAGAGTTTGTTTCACCATTTTTCAAACTTGGATGGGCAAAGATTTGACAGACTCAAAGATATCAAGTTTGATGCTTGAAATGATTTTTCTCTCAAGTTAATTGTCGTTTGTGCTGCATTCCTCTTACCCGTGTCTACCACAGAACTCTTTACAAATAATCTTCTATCTTAGGCAGCAGCCTAGGTATTGTGCGATTTTAAGTTTTTCCTAAGTAAGTGACTAATCTTATATAAAGAGAGATCCGACGTTCAGAGCAGAGATCCAGCTTTCAGCATGTTTAATTTCAGTTCTGAAAAATCCTTAACTTTTGAACACACTTCTGGAAACTTATAATTGTTGTCTAACACTGGCTGGTCCTAATAGCTTAGCTAATGAATGCAGTCAACTGTAAAAGTTCCATAGGTTGCACTTCTATAAATATAATAATTATGACACTGTTATATGTAGGAATCAGATTTAGGATCTAGTTGTTTTTTAACAGTAAAGGACATATTTCAGGTGGGACCAGAATTAGTTCTGAAATTTGATTATTTTTTTTTTTTAAAAGTTGTAACAATTTCTTTTTTGGGGGGGAACTTTTCACTGTATTATTTAACTGGTAAGCTGCAGCATTATCCTATTACTTGAAAATCTAATTAAACTACATCCTACAGGTAATTCCACTACTTTGGGACAAAAAGAGAAAATAACAGAGAGTATACTACTTCTATTATGGAGATCCGTAGTGATTAGAGAGAGATATGTCTTGGCTTAACAATACCCATTTTCAGAGTGCACATCAATTAGGAAACTTCATCAAGGGCATATTAAATAAGATGGCATATAAATAATAAAGGTGAGAACAAGGGATCATTTGAGTTGGCTTTATTTTATCTGTGCTATAAAAGTTTACGTCCAGTTATATAAAATATACAAAATGAAAAATCATTTATCTATAAAATTACCAATCACTTGGCTGAAATACTGTAACTTTATTTTCAGTTCTTGGATTTTCTAAAATTGAGGTAAAAAGAACAGATATCCAGCACACTGACCCTGAGTCCACAGTTAGGAAGTATGATAGCATGAGACAGCAAGAACCAATTACATATTCTCAGCGATCTGGAACTTAGAATACTTAGCACATTTTAAGAGTTTCTCAACTTTTAGGATAAGTCCAAGTTTTCGACTTCACCTGACACCTGTGTATTGCCCACATTACTGTTCTGAATTAAAATACAATATTGCAAAGGAGTTGGGAGAGGTAAAATTCACTTTTATTTTGACTGGTGTATATAAATACTGACCGTAATCTGTTGACTAATCCAATTCTGCACTCTTAAGTCTGTGCCAAACTATTGTAACTTTAATAGAATTGTATCATTCCAAGATAAAAACAGACAAATAAATCGGTATTATGTAACTGTCCTGGAATTTATTTTCTGTGTCAATACTGAGGATACTAAGCACTAGTCTAATCAACAGAAACGTTGCCAGGACTATCCACTTGAATGCCAAACTCTTGAGAAAGCTGTCTCAATCTCTCTTCTAAAATAATATTTTTTTTTACTTCTTCATTGTAGTTATATTTCAGATCCTCCATTTCTTCAAAAATGGAAGGGTCAAAGTTGTCTAGTTCTTTTCTCAGCTTATTTGTTTCTTCCTATTAAAAAGAAGGGAGGAGTAGCACCTTTATCCAGAACTTAGGAAATACAAAATACACGTCAACAACAGCTTTTTTTGCCTTTTACGTAAGAGGCTAAATGGTGAGAAAATAGGCATATTCTTTGGAGACACAAAAATCTACCCATGAACAGCACAGCATGTTCACTAACAAAAAAAAATAGGTTTTATAAACATAATGTTCGAGAATAGACTTTGTGATAAAATATCAGTTTAGATATTAAACAGCTCTTTCTAGCTAACTGCAATTTTGCTCATTATCTTGCCTTGCAACTCACTTTTAATTGTTGTTTTTCCAACTCTGAGGCCTTCAGCCGTGTCTGGAGGTCAGCTACTTCTGTCATTAACTTGTCGTTTTTATCCTTCTCTACAATTTCATTATGTCCTGCAAAAATAATGAGAATTTGTTATAAAATTTAAGGTAATGACAATCAATGCCATGAATAATCTTGTTACAGTAATTCTCCATCTCCTGAAAGCTGAAACAGTTAAAGTGTGCAAACCCAATTGGTATCGAAAACCACCAAAAATTCAAATCATCTGGGCTTTTCTTTAGTTCTTGTACAAATTAGGTGCTGGTGTCTAGTTCCCATGACTGAATGCAATACTCCAACGGCCAGTCTATTAGGATACTTTTAAGAAATATGACATGTACAGTTTCTCTGAGTTAAATGCAGGAAGCTTGGAAATAACATAGTATAAGGATCTTTTTAATTATATTCATGATTCCAAGAGCGTTAACTTTTATTTTTTTCCCGGTCATACGGCAATGTGCTGCTCTGTAGTGCTCTGCGTTCCCCATGGGACTGATGCCTGCGAAGTCTTAAGTCATTCACAGAGCTGGTATCTGGAAAAAGACGCTCATTCTTTGGCAGCGTGGAACCCGAGGCAAAAGGGGAAAAATGAGGGTTTCAGTGAATGACCGACATTTTACAAGCAGTCTTTTGAGGTTTATAAAACAAATGGTGGTATCAAAAAACGGGTTTAGGCCCAAAATACAGGAAGATCTTTATTTTAGATATTGAAAATGATTACCGGCTGCAGGACCTTGACTTGTATATGTGTGTATGGGGTGCTTATAATCCTCCACCTGGTGAGCAAGTTCTGCTTTTTCTTTCTCTAATCGATTATTAGTTAATCTGTAATATAAAACAATTTTAGAATAATTTTTTTAAAAAAATTATTAAAATATTTTAGAATATAAAATATGCAACTAAAAATCTCAATGGCCATTTCCTGATCATTCTTATTTCGTTTATATTGGATGAAGTATTTATTTATTTAAAAGCACGTTACCTTAAAAGCTGGAGCTCCCTCATAAGGCTTTGCTCTGTCCTTGCACCTTCAGGAAAGTGTTTGAGAAGCTCCAGCTTAAAAGAAAAATTAAGAAAGTTGTACTCTTGAAAACAGTATCCATGGATAATGCTGTTCAGATGGAGTTCTCATTGATACAGGATTAAAAAATGAGTGAAACTAACACTAAGGATGTAACCAAGTATTAGGTTATCACAGAGGAAAAAAAAAACAGGTTCTACTGACAGTTTCCACCAAGCTACTTATCTACAGCCTTTTTAAAGTTAGTATAGATCATTGCTACATCTTTCATGAAGGGTGAAGAAAAAAGTACTCAAAAGTTAGATTTACAAAGAAAGATACGTAGCTACATTACCATAATTTATACATATGCTTAAGGAAGTGATATTTAAGTGCTTTAAAAATATTACTGACATGCTTATTTGCATACCTAGGTGTCCAAGTTCTTTTTAAACATAATATGAAAAGCTTGTGATTTTGCAATGAAAACCCAAATGAGTGTATGTTGACTAGAAATGACCTGCAGTCCTCAGTTGGACCAGGCCCCTAAGCAGAGGAGGAGTTGGCCTCTAGAAATGCCTTTCCCCAGAAGATGCAGGAGCAAAACATTAGTATTTTAAATACGAGACTATATACAGTTTTGGAATGCAGTGACAATTGATGAACTCTGATAAGGCTACTGTTAGCGATAGGCCTTTGTTCTATTACTACGTAAAACAGTAAGGATTTGGTTTTTTTCATAATCAGTCTCTTTCTTTGAAATGCTGTTAACCTTGACCACATCCCTGCATCAGTATTTGAGACACGAAAGAAACTGGGAAGTGTTGATCCAGAGCAACATCACGCAATGAAAGAATTTTATCTCTTAGTTTTGCTGCTGGTGTACGCTTCATGTTAATAATGCTGACTTTAAAAAAGGCAAAACAAGCAAGAATTAACAAAATAATTGTTTTATAGGACTCAATTCCACATTCTATTTATTGAACACATTTACTTGCTTACATAATATGATTTCCTATGTTGAAGTTTGTGTATTTGATACCTTACACTGAGAATGGCCAGTACACGATGTCTGGGGCAGAAAACCATGCACATATTAATTAATGAGAAGATAGAAACTAATCCAGGTGGATAGTCCTAGAGCTACATCTCTGGAGTGCCTAAACGCCAAAATTTTTTGATAGTAAAAGGCCATAATTTTTTGATCATAAAAGGCCATAATTTTTTGATACATCTTTTCAAAGGTACCCGAGTTTAAAATTCATCAACTCTTCCATGTATGGAATAATATTTGTAAGACTTACTAGGGACTGCATGCAAGAAGGCATACTGGAAATAGGATCCTAGAGATCCCCTTTAGGATGGCGAAGTCAATCCCCCAAAAAAGACCTCGAAGGAAGAGGGAAGTGCCCGTGGCAAACTCACTTGCAGTAAAGCTGCAAGTGAAGCTAGAAAGATTTTAAGACCATTTGAAGCATCTGCACATACAGGCTTTCATGTGATCAATGAAACTATAATTAAAAAAAAAAAAACAACGTACAGAAGAATACAATAGAAAAAATTAATTTTCCCCTAAGACTGCAGGTCAAGAATATATATTGATAATATGTAGTAAACTTCATTAGATGGCTAGAATATGTAATTGTACTATGGCAACTAGCACTGAAAAAACCTATAAAAGCATGGATTAGAGAAAAAAAAAAATGTATTCTGCCAATACAGACATCAGAAAGAAATTAATTAATATTAAGCAATCTATTCTCAGAGCCATCTGGCTAAATTTTACTCACTTGTTCTTTTAGATCTTGTAAGTTTTTTTCAGCATTGTGTTCACGTTCTGTTGCTTCCTGAAGCTGCCGTTTCAGGTCAGTAATACTTTGGGTTTTTTTAGCAATATCCATTTCCATTTCCTTCATCTTAGTTTCGTGCATCCTGGTAGTATTTTTATTTAGAGAAAGATAAGAGTAAAAGCTAATTTTTACAGAAATAGAGATTACAATATCTTCAGGAAATTAAATGCCATAAAATACACCCTGAAATATGTTTAGGGCATTGGCCTTGAAATAATCACTGCTCCTATTTATAAGTGAGCTGAAAGAAGCATAATGAAAAATACACTTTTAATGTTAGTATAAAGGTTTTTCCAAATGTCACATTTTTGTCGATCTCACTTTTTGTCTACACTTGATTAAAGTGGGACTGGAATCTTTTTATGGTATTGTACATAAGCCCCAAACTACCTCCTGCTAAAAACCTGCACATCTTTTTTTGATGCAGTGTGCACATTGGTCAGGTCTTACTTCAGTGTCATACCTTTGACAGTATTTTTCTTATGATTTCATAATGTATGGAAAATAATATAGTAAGAAAAGGGCTACTACAGATACAGAAGATGAAGACCCCAAAGGCAAAAACATTCTACAAAAAATTATGTTTACCCTGGAGAAACAGCACTCTGAGGAGGATTCCGTTTTGCTTTGAGCTGTACGAGGCTACAAATGAGTTTTTGCGGAATCACTGAAATGTTGGTTGGAAGGTACCTCTGGAGATCATGTAGTCTACTCTCCCATCTGAAGTGGGTTTTCAGATAGCGATACGACCTCCAGCATCTTGCTACCTGCCAGAGAGCCTTCTGAAGGATCGCTTGACGGCACCTTTGTCCGTCCGATCAAATACTTTGTATTACCACGTACCTGCTTTGGAAGATGTGCTGGGGAGGGGGATTGCAAGTTCAAGTGCCCCAATGAGCTCCTCTAGGTCTGTAATGCCTTAAAGTTACTCACTCACTTTAAAATCACGTTAAAGTAAATGCAAATAAAAGTTTTGATTCACACCAGTTGAAACAGGCAAGTACAATCAGGCACAACTGCATGTTTTATATCTATCTATACACAACTGCCTATCTGGAGCAACTAAATAGAGCTAAGTGGAAATGTTTTTCAATGAGGTGGAGAACTAAAAGAAAAACTATATTCAAGCTACCGAGCCGATATGCTAGCTGTTAAGAGCCTACTGTCTTCACTGCATGTTTCTGTCCTCCTCCCATGGCTGGCAGCCAGTTTGGCCCTCCTTACTGACGCTAAATATGGCTGTCATCTGACCTCGCATAGAGACATTTTACCTCACTAAATAGTGAGGGGGACGGTTGGGGGGGAAAAAAAAAAAAAAGAAAAAAAAAAAAGGAATGGCTTTCTGAAGTCTCAGTGAAGTGAAATGTCTCAGCAGTATGTGAGAGAAGCACTAGAACTCCCCCAAGGGATCCTGTGGGAAGTGGGTAAAATCTTGGACTTCAGCAGATAGACTATTCAACAGCTAATTAAGATGAAATCAGACAAGTCTCTTGTCCATCTGATATTCTGCCCTAGTAAGGTTGCTGACAGAGATTCTGGTTTTGTAGACACTTTTCGCCTCTGTTTACAACTGTTACTTTTGCAACATGTCATCTTATTTCTTCCTGAGGATGTTCAGGACTAAATATTCCCAAAAATTTGCTCTCTTATATCCTTATGCAGGACACAGGCTGTTTATTTCTCTTAATGGCATAAGCATTGTTTCGTTTTCTTGACCTTTTCTGAGACAGGGCAGTACAGGAGATGATAGCCAATTAAAAACTCTTGCCTCAAGAGGGGTAAGATTCTCCTTCCTTGTCCACTTTGATGAATCACAGGCAAAATTGAAATCGGCATCATAAAATTTTGTTTTATGATGGACATAGTGGACATATGATGGAATAAACTTTGCTCCATGTTGAGTGATGCAAGCGATACTTGAATTTTAAAACTGATAGGTAGCTTTCAGATAACTTATTGGTAAAGAGTTGTAGATATTTACTATTATTACCAAACCAAAAATGATTTTGGATATTGATTTCAAAGTCTGAGTTTTATCTAAAAATCTAGGAAACGGCAATTCCCACACTTCACTTTATATGTTGGAAAAGATAGCCCAGCACTAGTGTCCGAGTTTTTCTCCCTTACACATCCCAAGAAGTACAGAAATCCCAGTGGGTTTTCTAACGCAATCTCTGCGTATTCACGTGGTTAAAGATAGATTCAAATGCAGCCAAGCTGGAAAATGCAGGTTGCTGGCTTCCAGGTTTTTAGATTGTTATCAGTCTGCTTGCTAAGGTACTGAAATACTTTCTATGTTCAGCAAAAATGCTGACGTTATTCCACAAAGCACAAATACAATACATTTAAGCAGCAAGGAACACAATATACTTCCATTACCAGAACTATACAAAAGCCTACAGCTGATCAGAAGAAGAGAGGTAAGTAACTGGGTACTGTACAGAAGCAGCTAACAAGGCCAGTAATTAAGGACACTGGACCTCTGCTGGGTTCATATCAGAGACCTTTATACTGATTCTACATACTAGCATAGAATAAAACAAAAAATATGGATAATAGAAAACTATCTTCAAAAGAGGAGAGAAAAACTATGAAAATGAATGTCTAATTTGTTTGCTAACATTTAAAGAGGATTTAAGACTGAATTAACACTTGGGTTTATCTTCCTTACTTCATTCTCAATTCCTACCTTGCTACAACAACAGACTTCCAGCTTTTGCTGTCAGCTCCGTCTAACTGGCTCTCAGCCAAATTTAGCCTCTTCACGGTTTCCTCCAGCTGTACAGTTAACTTCTCATTTAATATCTCCAAGTTATTCTTCGCTATTCGTAGCTTCTCTCCACTGTCAGCTTCCTATTGTTCAATAAAAGCAAAGGTTCATGGAATAGTTAACCTCACATGAAGCACAGGGTTATCTAAAATGATGCTGAGATAGGGTCTGTGCTGTATTAGATGAAAACAGTGCATCCAAGATCATTAGCACAACAACATCCCCAAATTCTGTCTTGTGTGCTCCTTGGATGTCTCCTCTCCACACGATTAAAAATTCTGTCATAGGAGTGCTTAGAAAAGCATCCATTCCATATGAACCATTTAAAACAAAACAAAACAAAACAAAACAGATACTTGGCACAACCAGTAACTAATGGAAATAAAGGGATGCATCGCAATGATCATACCTTTTTCAGTTCTTTACGCAGCCTCTCATTTTCAGCAATGACTTTTTCCATTCCTTTGGTTTTAGATTCATAATGCATACTCAGCTGGCCCCCCAAATGAAGTTTCATTTTCTCCATTTCAGCCTAAATATCAAACAGGTTGTTAAAACACATATTGATTGCTTAGTAGAAAATTTCAGGTTTCCATTTTTAAAGCACAGCATAGTTGCATCTAGCCAGCACAGTGAACATCAGATATTTAAATATATCCCTGAAGGTACAGAGTACCTTTACGTAAATCATGCAGTATATTATGCTGAAGTGTTTTGGTTTTGTGTTCTACACGTTTTGTATTTGCTATTTTCAAAACACCTGTGCCAATCAATGTCAACAACAGGTTTGCTGCTCCATGTTCCTACTAACTTGCATATAAACTGCTATCTAAATATAGTTATTGGAGACAAATCAGTACCTTTAGCCTCTCGTTTTCCTGTTCAAGACTAAGTAATTTCTCATTAGAAACCACAGCTTGAGCTTTCTTCAGATCTTCATTTTCTCTTTGGACTCTCTCTACAACCTTTTTCATTAAACCGATTGTTTTTTCTAGTTCTGGGACTGTCTTTCCACTTCTGCCAGCCTATAGAGAAGGAAAAAAAAAGTGAGAGGAAGTAAACAGTTCATCTTAACATTCTGAGATACTCCAAACCTTACTTTATCGCTTATTTTCCCACTGCAATTTATAAAAAAGATGCTATATTTTGGTGTGACTTGAACCTTAAATTTCTTGCATACTTAGGTCCCTAAAATGTCTAGTGATATATTCACCCCCAAGGGCAACATATCAGCTCCTTCATTTTCTGCATTACCCAAGAAAGCTGCGGTTAGTATCAAAACCTGCTGCGCTTTATCAACTAAACTGAAACATTACGAAAATCAATCAAAATACTAGGTTTTTTTAGCTTTAATTATAGAGCAAGATCCATCAGACCATGCAATTGCTTGAATGCTAATACTTTTTGATGGGAAAACAAAATATGAATGGCTGGGAGCTTGAGAGAGGAAAAGAGGCCCCTTTTTTAGCAACCATAATTCTGCTGGATTAAAGTGACAGAAAAACTACATCTTAAAGCATGGGTAAATCTTCTCCCTTTACCAAAGCACATATTCTCCTTACAGAGTGATAAATAAATAAATAAATATGGGGAAAAAAGTTTGTATTTCTCCATTTTTCTTCTTTCACTATGTTCATTTATGAGGTAGAAAAGCTGTTAAAGGGTGTTCAAATGCATTTATTTTCTCATCATCTTTGTAGTGGCTGTTTTCCCCAGCAATAATAATTTAAAGATGCTGCTGTTTCTAGTTCTGGGCCCATAAGTACCAAGCCTCCTCTTCTTTCTGCAGAGGTAAGGAGCACAGTACAGTGAAAAATGCAGAAGATTTTACTCCCTGGAGCTCTACATAAGGCAATATAGTGATGAAGTTTTGGAAGTAAAAATGACTTATTCTTTCTTCTCTAAAAGAACCGGAGGGATTAGGAGGTTTGTGTTGGTACACAGCAGAGTTAAAGAAAAACCTCTGTCAGATCTTGGTGCCTGAAAAGAGAGGAAGATTCAGAATTTGCTGCCTCCTCAGAACCTTTGTATGAAACAGTTTTATAAACCGAATTTCCTTATCCAAAAAGTACCACTGTATAAGAGATAGGCAGATACACAAGCAGTCCATGCAAGGTAAAAGAACAGGAAATGCAGAGTCTTTTCCAGGTATGCAGAACTCATTTTCCTTGTATAGAGAAAGAGCTATTGAAGGCACTTTATTAAGTCAGTTTTCTTTAAAAGGTTGCACAAATAGTTTGACAAGTTAGTGGCAAGAGTCACTTGCCAGTCACCAGCCCACAAAAGTCAGTGGGCACTGCTGAAGCCTTTTTTCCCCTGTAACTTCTGAAAAATTGCTCTATTAAAGTAGCTAACAGTAGCTAGGGTAAATTTTAATTGTGTTATCTTGCAACAAACAAACAAAAAACTTCACTAACAGTAACTTACACTTTCTAACATCTGCATCAAATCAAAATCCTATCTTTTAAATCATAAAGCTGTAACCATATTATGCATTTACATAAATACATGAATATAATTTTAATTGTTAGTGTAGCTCCAGTCCTTCTAATGGTCCTATTAACTGAATTTCATTAATTTATTATAGCATTTGGCAATAAAATAAACAAGTAAAACCAATTCCTTTTTGCTTTTAGTTGATTGCAAATATTATAGCTTTAATAAAATACTGTATTTTGGTTTCATTTACTTATGATGAAAAATGCTGTTATAATCCTCACCCCTCTAATGCTGCCCAGCTTCCGTTCAACATCTGCTTTCTCTTTTTTGAGAAGTTCACACATTTCTTTCAAGTCACCTACTTGGTCCTAAAAAAGCAAAGTAATACGCACCTTATTTAGATTTCAAATTGAGGTGAACAGTAACAAAATTACAGTTGGTTTACTTTGAAAACTATAAAGAGAAAACAATTTCCCATCACGATGACATTTTTCATCATTTCTACCAGCATTCAACCTTCCCATCTTCCATAAAACCATGCAAAACTTACAGTATATATAGAAAAGATATCCATTTCTTCTTAAGCAATCCCCTAACCTGTGTCAGGGTAAAGGGCACTAAACATAAAAAGATGTTACCTTTAGTCTTGGCAAATCTCTATTGGCCTGTTCTAGCTGGAATCTTAGCTCAACGTTTTCAGATGACAATCTTAAATTTTCCTTTAAAACTTCTTGTTCTCTTCGATATTGATCATCTGATCCTATTCCTGATGTCTTAAGAAAACAGAGAGGAAAGAAATTATGAAGTGGTAATGCACTATTCATTATATCAATTGTAGCTGATAAAGAGCAACAGAGAATTAGTATTTTTCACAGAAATAAAATGGATGACAGTTGTATCACCAGTTTTGATCTAATCTGCTCTGATTTAACTCCTTCTCTTACATTTTCTAAACTTGCTTAACCTTTAGCAGAAGTATACAAATCAGTGTAAACTAGTAAAAATGTTATCAAGCCAAAATTAACTCTCAAACTAATGGGTAGAAATAAATAACAAAGACTAAAAGACAAAAAAGGTACTAAGTGAAGTAAGCTGTGACACTGTACCTGTGAACAGCATCTAATTTTAAGGACATATTCTGATAATTTAAGGACAAATTCTGATAACTAGAGTATATAACTCTAGTTCTTACTCTGTTAGTTCCTACAATCTAAAGTCTTTATCCATAGAGGCTAGTAATTTCTATTACATTAAGAGTGCTTTGCATGCCTTATATTGCCTATTCCAGTCATAAGTATACGGTAAATTATTATGCCTGACTAGTAAAGAGTAAAACCTTTTGATGATATAATAATCAGCAGTTTTTACTTATGTAATTATGGAATTAACCGTATGATCCATCCATCACTAATAACGATAGAAATAAAGTAGTTGTTTCAATAAAGCATATTTTTTCTTAGTGTAAGTAATAACACATTATCAGTCTCTTAAATAACAAAGGTCATCAATCAGCTGCATGTATATTATGATTCTGTGTAAACTTGCTGGATCAAAATTTTAGAATTGACAGTAGCCTACTTGTGAGCTGACATGCATGCCTATCATTAAAGTATAAGGTTTGCTTTATGGACCACTTGGTGATTACTTCAATATCCCTGCAGACCATGCATAGGAAACCACTGCATTATCAAGATCAACCCAGTCTATTTCTACATCATTCTACAGCAGAAATGCTAGAGGAGTGCTACAGTATCAAACCTCAGGCATTTCACACAATTCTGGGGTTGTTTCATGCCTCTCTGTACCACTTCGGTAAGTTTCACGTTTATCCTCTGCAGTGTGTTGATTCATTTCATTATTCATATTTATTTTTTCTGCTTCATAGTCATTAGCTTGATTAGAAAGTTCCCCTGAATCAGACTGATTGCAGCTCATTCTGTCAGTAAAAGGCTCTTCTACACTTTCTTCTTCATCAACATTTGATTGCTGGAGTATTTCTTGCTTCCTCTCCTCTTCTTCAAACTCCTCATTGAGTTTTCCATTTTCAGGTTGGGTTATATTTTCTTCTTTTTCACTACAGTTCTCTTCATCAGCTTGAGCTATATTTTTGTTTTTCAAGCCTTCCCTAGAAATATCTGCATCCTTGCATTTCTTGCTATCTTCAAGCTGCAGCTCAGGAGACACTTCTGTGCTTGCATCCACAGTAGCTTCATGGCCTTCGTTATACATGATGCATGTTTGCATGCCTGCTTCCTCATCTATTTCACTGCCATCAGTGATGCTATGATTAGTCTGATGTTTGATTTCATCCCTATTTGAAAGAGATTTCTTTTGAAGGGAATTCAAATACTTTTGTTTACTGATACTGATAGGAACAGACTTTGTCAGTTCAGTTTGGTCACATGTACTCTGATTCAAGTTGAAGACAGAATGAAGCATGAAAGAAAAGCAGAAGACAGTAAAACAAAACAGGAAATAAAGAAACATGGAATGTTAAATCTATTTCTGAAAAGATTAAGATAACCGAATAATGCAATATTTGCAACATAATGAACCTTGTAAAAATCAAAACACAACAAAAACACCTAATGTAACTGAAATGCAGCTCAGTATTTCCCCAAACTCTGCGTATCCCAAATTTTCAACCAATATGAAATATAAAAGTAGTCTCTCTATTGCAGACTCACATATTTAAAAATACATATTCCTTATTTCTCCACATATGCTAGGATGTTGAATATTTCAGTTTCTACCTTTAGAACACAGAAACTGTAAGTTTTGTTGGGGTTTTTTGGGGGGGGGATTGTTTTGTTGTGTTTTTTTTAAAAAACAACTAAAAGCCAAGTATTTCGTATCCTGTTCTAGAATAGTAGCATTTCTAATAAAGTCAGCTAAATGACACAGATTACCATGGATAACAAATACCTTTGTTAAGTAGGTGTGATTCCTCTAGGTAATATGGTTACATTATCAACTTACCGAGGGTCTAGAATATGTCTCTCTCGAACATTGTCTCTGCAATGCATGAAGCTTTTCCTGGAGGTATTGATTTTTTAAATATAATTCTTCTACAACAGAATCTCGTGGGATTGCTTGCTGTGTTCTACATCAAAAAATGAATCAAGCCAAAACAAAGAAATGGCTATTAAATGCAGAAAAACATCCGTTGACGTAAAACAAACATGAATTTCTGGATTACTAGACTGGGTTTTCTAATATTAGCTATTCTAAATCAATGTCAGCCATATACACTATTTCAACTAATCCCCATGAATCAGAAGTACTTACTTTGGCAAAAGGAATCTGCTCTCTTGAGATGTGTACAGCTTCTATTACTCAGGTACAGTGTCCACTGTGACAGTGGACATGCTGATTAAGAATACACTCCTTAACTGCAACTGAGTTCCAGTAACTTTCCCCAACTCTAAATTTTACTTGTAATTTTGCAGAATAGGAGCCAATGTTTTTCATATTATTTAGCTTTTAAGAACAGTGAACCAATGCTGCATATTCTCTGAACATGCACAACTGTTCCCAAGCAGCTTTAAGTTTGCTTGTCACGATTTTTGAAACTCCTGTCTGTTTTTTTCCTTATTGACTCGGGTGGTCTAACAGAGACCATCAATCTCTTTCCACGGATTTTTTTCTCATTTAGACCTTTTAGTTTTTATAGATTCTTTTGAAATGCCTCTCACCTCATGTGAGCAACTTCATTTTCTAAATCTAGATTCCGTTTTCTTAGTTCTTCCAGTTCTTTTTCGGTCTCTGAGGCTCTTACTCCAACAACACGGTCAACAGTGACACCAGTAGTTTTCAGTTTCTTCTGTAGAACAATTTTCTCTTTTTCAGTCCTGCAACATCCAGTAAATTTGCATTTAAAACTTTATTTGCTAACTTGTTTTCTTTAGGAGAAAATATCTTCTGCCTTAAAGAATCCACATTTGCAATTTATTTGCTGACTGAACCACACCCCCTTTTCTGTTTAATAAGGTTACCTTACAGACAGCACAGCTTTACATAAAAAAAAAAAAAAAACGGAAAAAACAACAACCCAAACCTGGAAAAACATTAAGTTTAAAATGAACATTAAGTCAGTATCATGCATGTCATAAACCACTTGCTGGTCTTGCCTGTGTTTTATGTGAAATTCATGCAAGACTTACTGAGAATAAATGCCATTTTGAAGCCGTTTCAAACCACAATCTACCAACAGCTACAATCACCATCACAGTTTCCTTTCTCTTCTGTATCTTTTATCAGTAAAACCCCACCATTCCTGTACTGAAGTAAATGTAACATTTGCAGATGTTTTGCGCATGTGTTTTTTTTTTAAAGGCTTCTATCACACAATCCTAGAACGGTCAGTACTGCAGTAGCAACTTCGTGTTAACAGTAGCACCGCATCCAGCCCTAGCAATCTTATTAAATAGCACAGCGGTGAGAAACAGCCTGTCTTCATAAAGCTGTTATTTGTTTCATGGGACTAAGAGAATGCTATATACAAGAAGCATAATAAAGAACTTAAATCAGTTTTATTCAGAGACAACTTATTCTAGTAAAGGTTGTTGGCTTCTACAAGGGAAAGGATACTAGAGGAGTAGTCTGTTGGTTGAAAATTAGCTAATCCTTTTAATCTCAATAGCAATGTCAAATTCTAGACATCAATCTTATAAACATAACAAACTGTTATAATTATTACACGGCAAACATATCTGGACTTCCCTTATGTCCTCATTTTGTATCTGAATCTATTAAAACCAACTCACTTGGTATAAATTTCCTTCAATGTATTCAGCTGTTTGGCTAAAGCATCTGCTTCTTTTTCCTTTTCCCTTAGTTTGCTCCGCAATCCTTCCATTTTGATTTGCCATTTTTTACCTTCTTCCCATCTTATTATTTCCTCTTTGGAGGTCTGTGAAGCACATAAACAATTTATGTATTTCTTTTTGATTTTTTTTTTCTTAAAGCAAAATAAGCAAACATGTTAGAAAACCAAGAATGATGTATTCTTCATCTATCAATTTAAAACATGATGCCATAGTAGTTGTATAAAAATAGCAGGCTCAGATGGATACCTTAAGTATGCTGTAGTGGCTGGTGTATAAAGCTCATGAAGTTTCATGCTATTAACAAATTCTTCCTTAACTTTTAATATTAATTTTACAAAAAAAGGAGTGACACATTTTATGGAATTAGAGATGCTAATGCAATGTAGCCTTTTACTTTGAATTACACATTAGTAAAGACAGATTAAAGAAAAAGAAGTATTTTTCTAGGTCAATTTACAGCAGATCTGTCTTCTGCAGCTCACCAGGAGTTTATATGCCCCTGCTGCACAGCTGTACAATTAGTCATTGTAGTTTATTTTTTCCTATGATAAATGGAATCTCTACTTAAAGTTACAACTCCCTAACTATAAATTATTAATCAGTTAAAATCTGTATCTATATGGTCACAAATGGCTACTGAAAAATCACAGCCAATATTCCTATAAGTATTCTTCACTACTGTGAAGAATAATCACTCATACAGACATCACTCCTTTTCGGATTCCCACTTTTGCTCCAAAGTACTTCACGTTTTAATCACTGCATTGATTTTGCAAATGCACATGTGACAGCACTTATGTAATCAATTGCACTGCTACCTATAAAATCTTAGTTTTCTCAGATTTGTATTGGATCTTTAATTCTACAAAAAGGGCAGGAAAGATTAACCTATCAGTAGGAAGCAGCAAGAGCAGTAACAAAGAGCATGGAGAACATGAAGAAGCTATATTCATGAAACCGCTTTTCTTCTGATCAAGGTTGGTGGTTGGTTTTTTTTGGAGGCAACAGGGAGAGCTGAAGTGCCAACACCTAGGCTGATGATGCCTTTCAAAGCCATGCTCTAAATATCACATACCTTGTCTTCTCTTACACCCTTTTGTTCTGTTTCTTCACATTTTTTCTCAAGTTCACTTTCCAACTTCTTAATTTTTTTCTGAAGTGCATCTACCAGATTTTGCTCATCAGCTTTGCTCTGAAAAATTACAAACTTTCACAAACTTGAAGTTTAATGACCACTACCTAAGTATTTTTCCCCACTCAAAAAATAAGGATTCAATTCAAATTGGTAGAATATAGCTTACAAACCAAATGACCTATTGAAAATTACCTTTAAATTATTAAAGTATTGGAAGGTAACTTTGCATTCTAAAATGAATGATGAGCAAATAGGTGACTAAGAAAAAAATAAAATAGACAATTCTACTCTAAATCCTTAACTTTTTTTCTGAAAGGGGAAATAAGGACAGCCAGGAAGATCATAAAATTCCACTTTTCAAAGAAGCTTTAAAAGTGGTGATTCAACTCCTCGGACTCTTTCAAAATTATTTCAAATAGCAAGTATTTTTCAGTCTCTTCCTTTAATTTGAGGCATGCTTCCAACAGCAAAAGCTAATAGCTCATACTGACGAGCTGACAAGCAAACATAAATTTTTAAATTATGTGTAAGTCTCAATGCCTGCCAAAAGTACTTAATCTTCTCCCCCAAACCCAGTACATCTATGCAGAAACTTGACCGAGATCAAATATGTTTTTAAAAATCACTTCTACCTGAATGCTACTGCTTAGCCTCTTAATCCGTTTCTTCAGTTCTTCATTTTCTTTTTCTATTTCATTTTTTTCTCTCAGCATTTTAGCAAATGTTTTTTGTTTTCTCTGGAGTTCTTGGTTCAGCTCATCCCTTTCATCAGTCAAAGAACTTTCCCTGGTTTTACTTATTTTAAGGTTATATGTAAGTTTTGTAATCTGATTATTTAATTCCTCTATCTGTGTCTAGAAGAAAACAAACAAACAAAACAGCAAACCCCCAAAATCAGGACTATCAACAATACAGCAATGCAATACAATGATATTGCAATATACACTATATATATAGTACTCACCATAAGCCCCTTTGTTTGTCTGTCAACAATCTCCTGGACATTCATATATGCCTCTTTTTGTGATGCAGCAGAAATAATCTGCTGTTCAGCATTAGCAGTCATTTCTGCTCGGAGCTCCAGAAGTGCTTTACTCAAAGCCTGAAAATAATAAATTCAAGTCCTTTTAAGTAAAGAAGCTGCTAACATAAACAATACAAAAGAAGAAAAGGCAATTACATTTTACTATGTTATATTGTGAAATTACATTCTACCTCCTCCTGTACTATACGTAAAACTCTTAAGTATCAAACAACATTAAACATTTATACAACATAGAGATTAATTTTCATTGACTAACTTTCTGCTGCTTCTCTTTTATAGCTAACTGGCTCTTCAGCTCTTCCACCAGGTTTTTCAGTGTTGCTGTGGGTGCTCTATTGTTTTTTTCTCTTTGGATCTCTAGTTCAGTTTTTACATTTGCTAGTTCCTTCTCCGTCTGAGATAACATGTTCCTCAATTCATTTGCTTCATCTTTTAGTTTTTCAACATCAATTGTGTGCTTTTCCTGAAGCCTAATAAAAAATAAGCATTAATAGGGTACACTGCAATAATTAAGTTAGCAAACTCGAAATAAATAACATTATATATTTTATTATTGTTAAAGCAAATGACACATGGATTTGGAAACAGTAAAAACCCTGACTCAACAAAGAAGGCCTCCATTTAATACAAAAATTACTCAAGAAGATCAGCAAAATGAGATTAGAGTATTGTTCATTCTAATTCCTGGCCATAACAGATAAAGAAATCATCATACTTTTCTCCTTTTAAACTGGGGTTAAATTTTTGTGAGTTTAAACTTGTTAGGCAGGAATCCCAAATGTATGTATCGGGAGAAAAAAACAAAACAAAAGACAAAACAGTAAGTATCAGAGTAGCTTAAAGACAATTCTCGTACCAAGACTCCTTGAATACTTTCTTTTTCACTGAATGGCACAAAGCTAACAACTGCAAGGCATTTTTCCAAGCCACATTTTTCAATATTAGCCCAAATGAAGTCCCAATGAAGGGATTAAAAGTAATAGACAATTACCAATCATAGTAACTTTTTTTAGTTAGTTTTTTCATCCAAATCTAAATTCAGCAAAAACACATCCAGTTTGATAGATCAGTCCTGTAGCAGCAATACATCATTGACTTGATCCAACCCAGTTGTGACTTATGTTAACAGTCTAAAAACTTACTGGGCTCTGATAGTCTCAAACTCTTTGATTTTCATTGAAGTAATTTGTTTTTGTTTCTCCAAATCAGATGATGTTTTCTTTAATTTTCCAACAAGTGAAGCAAGAGAATTATCCTGTTCTGCTAGAGTTTGCTCCATTTCAGCTAAGCGGAAAAAATGGTTGTTGTTGGAAAGCGATAAAGAAGTCTTTTTCATTATCTCCTGCAA
Source organism: Larus michahellis (assembly GCF_964199755.1). Lineage (NCBI taxonomy): Eukaryota > Metazoa > Chordata > Aves > Charadriiformes > Laridae > Larus > Larus michahellis. The sequence goes on from NC_133896.1 coordinate 47,673,111, forward strand.
AACAGAACAAACACGTGATAAACATTTTAAGCTTTAAATCAAAGGTAAGCAATAGTGATGAATTTTAAACTTAATCCTTAATATAAACAAGCATTAATATCTAACATATTTGTTTACTGGGATGTGATTCTTAGTTCACAGAGAAAGCACTCACACTGGTTTGAAAAGAGCTTTGCGCATCTAATGATCCACAGAACAACCAGTTAAATACAGGTTTCACCTTATCATAAAGTGTCAAGAGAAAATTTGTATCAAAACGGGTTAGTTTAACATAACCACAGAATGAAAGAAAAGAGCAGAAAACAAAATATAACCTCTCTCTCCTGGAAGCCCCCATAAATGAGAATGTTTATATATACTGACACAATAACTTTGTTTTTTCACACTTGACTTCTAATCCATCTCTTGTGCACTCTCTGAAGAATAATGCAAGATTTTGCAATTCTTGCAAAATCATCCGTTTATCTTTCCCGTCATCATTTATTACTTACTTTTGATTACAAAGTTGTTCTTTTGAGCAACAATTTTATAAATTCGGGAACAACTTCACTAATCAATAACTCACCAAAGCAGTCTCTTTGAATTTATTAAGGGAATTGTCAGTATGCAAATTTAGCTTCTGGTGTAGGACTTTAAGGTCTTCTTCATGCTTCTTTGCTATTTCCTCTTGCTCCTGTAAGTTCAAAATAAAAATATCACTTTACTGATGTACACTATTCCAGAAAGTCATGAAACTACAGTACCCTCATGTTGATTGCTCACTCATTGCTCACTATTGCTCCCCAAATTTTCCTCTAATTCTGGCCGTTTTTAAAATTGTAATATTCTATATTCTATTCTATAAATATTAAAGACACCTTCTCACAGCAAAATTTATTTTTTTTTCCTGTCACACTAATTTAATTCCTAGACAGACATCATATACATAACCTCTTGACTGACCAAACCTTCGATTTTGAGAAGTTAAAAAGTTCTACATGAACTTTCTACATAAAAAATTACTAATTGTCTCTGCTCTGTTACCTCTGAGGTCAGAAACTTTTAAAGATTTCACTAGCAATGAAATAAACACAGAATCAACTAAAACAACTTAAAAATGGAAGACATCTTGTGCAAAAAGTTTAAATACCTCTCTTGCTTTAGCAAGCAAGTGTTGGTATCTTTTTAACACTTCCTCCTTTTGATTTAATCTTGCTTGCATATTTGCAATGGTTTGATGAGCAATTTTTATGGCATGATGGTACTTTGGATCATCTTCTTGTTTGCCTAATTCAGCCATTATTTTCTCTCTTTCTGATGTTGCAGGTAATCGAAGTCTTAGCTCGTTTATAACTTTGTCTCTTGATAAAACATTTTGTTCAGCATTCCACAGAGCAGTCTCCTTTTCTTTTAATTTCTACAATAGAAGACAATTGTTGCATTTCCAGAATTCAAACACTGCAAAAAGATCTTACATTTTAAAAAATGTACCAGAAGGATTTGTCTAAATGAATTTATAAACACAAAACCTTTTGCACTCAGTTCTGGCTGTATGGGATTACTATTAGATGAAAAAAGTCCCAGAAAATCATTACCGTGTCTTTATGTATTATTTGCTTGGTATGAGACACTTATGCAACTCACTTTCTGCTACCAAGTTAAGGTGGTGGTGGTTTTCAAATTTCTTAAGAACCACAAAGTATCTTCTGTAAAAGAATTTCAATTTAGCAACCCAAGATAAAAGGATTTTGGTATGCTACGTGTTAAATTTAATGTAACACTTGCTGAATTTAACTAGATATAGTCAACTGAATTCTGTACAGCAAAAGCATCTTACGCTACTAAATGAACTTTCTAAAATATTAAAAAGTTTCCCCAATAATTTGTTCAAATGGAAAAAATAGTTAATTTTAGTCATGGTGTGATTACAGCATTTAAATTTTCTGTGTGTTAAATACTTGTAAGGGATTGGACACATCTGAGTATCTATAAAAGGCCATTTATTATATTAAAAAAAATAAAGCGCATAAAAATACAAACGTTGTCCCTTTATATGCTAACTTATACATTTAGTTACCTCCTCCAGTGATTTGCAGGTTGCCCTAGTCTCCAGGATTGTTCGAATGTGCTCCTGATTCTTTCTCAAAGCCAACTCAAGCTGCTGTGGGAGCGGTAAACTAGGGTCTGGAACTGATCCTGTCGGCTCTTCTAGCTGCACAGAAAGATTCATGTTTATGTAATCTGACAGCTCTGAAAAACGTGCTTATAAGTCTATTTTTAGTTAATTCAGTGTGTGTACCTTTAGAGCTGTACTAAGTATTTCATTTTGTTGATGATCATACAGGTCTAATTGGCGCTGCAGTTCTACTTCCCTCTGGTCCCAAGCCATTTGCCTTTCTTCGTGAAACTGTAACAAATGTTTGATAAAGGTTATTTTATTTATTGAAGGCAATGGGAATGTTATATCCAACTTAAACAGAAAAAAAGAGATATCAAAATATAAAATACTCAAATGTGCTATTAAAAAGAATTACAGAACCAAGATACTAACATCTGTTTAAAACTTACTAGGAAGAATCTTCCTTTTTGAAATCGCTTAGTGAAATACAGAATAGGCTGTTTTTCTAACAGCATGCAGAAATACATACCTTGTTCTGCTGTACAATTTCTTCCTCCAGATTATTGATTGTATGTTCATATTCAGAAATTATATTACGCAAATACTTCACCTCTTCCTTTTGCTTGACTAACTCTCGGTTGAGTTTAAGTTCCTGCAGATGGAGTTCCTCCATCTTCATATGCCATTCAATTACCTAATAACGAATGATACACAGTGTTATAATTACTAAGCCCACAGGCCAACTAGATGCAGCGATGCTCTTTGACATATAACAATTCTGCCCCTGGATTTATTTAAAAAGACATGGTTTCGTAGTGATTTCAATGCAAGCTCATGGAACAGAACTTCATAATGCTACCCTGTTTTTAATTTAATTTCATTCTTAATTTAATTCAATTCACAATTTAATTCAATTTAATACAACTGAATTCATAGCTAGCCTCTACTTCTATTCCACTTAATTGGGCACAAAAAAAAATTAGTAAATCTGACTGCACTGACTTTTACAGGGCAAATAATTAATGACATATTACTTTTTAAAAATAGGGAAAAAAATGATAGCTGACATATTCTAACAAAGTGTATTTTGAAATCATTAAGTTCTACATTAAAACAGTTGTTCAGTGAACAAGCTGAACTGAAACATAATTTACACGCAGATCAGATGAGCAAAGCTATTCAAAGTTGTAAAACAGCAAACCTTTTGAGCTCCTCTTGTATCCTTCAATGCACTTATTAATTCTTCTAAACTCTTCAGTTTTAACTCCATCTCTAATGCTCTGTTTTCTGCATTTCGATGCTCCTGCTGGGCATGCTGAACTTCTTCCAGAATCTTCAGTTTGTCATTCTGTAGCTGAATCATTGTTTTAGAGAATTTTTCTTGCTGTGCTAAAGGCAGAGCACCACTAAACTGTCGCCGTAAAGACTGAACTGTCTGTTGTAGATGTTTGGCTCTGTTTCTTCCTTCCAGTCGGGCAAAATATAAGGCTTGCTCTCTCTCATCAAGCTTCTGCTCTAAACGTAGATTATGAATCTCCATCTTCTGCAGCTTCAATTTAAGCGTCTCCAATTTGCCTTCAGCAACAGACTCTCTACCTTGAAGGGCTATGATATGTTGATGCAGTTTTGCAATAATCGCTTTTTCATCTGACTGTGCCTAAGAACAAAATAAATAGAAGGAATTTATTTTTCATTTTGAAAATGTTAATGAAGTGTGTATGTAAATATAAAAAAGCTTTTTTTTTGTATTTTACATATTGCATATATTTTATTCCATAGGTAAGAGCAAGAATTAACCTCTAAAACCAGCTTTTTATGTTTCCACTATTGTTTCTACAGCCACGTTTCAGAAGTGCATCTCTTCAGATACCGATCTTAAAAATTGTATCTTTCCAAAATACCTAAACTTAGAAAATACGGTAACGTAAAAGCTGACAAAAGTGTTGTATTTAGGGACTCAAACCATTCTACAATACGAAAACAAATCCCAATAAATTGTTTCAGCTAATAACAAAGCAATACATAAGGATACTGCAAATCTTTGCAAGTCATTGCTTATCTTGTAAAAAGCAATCAAACTTTCCTGGTATTGTATTTAAATATTGACCATGAGCTATATATCATAGAGGAATAAATATTACCTAAATAACATGGAAAAAAGCTCAGGATCTGTAATAGCTGTACAGCTAGACATGAAAAAAAATTGAGAAGGGCATAATTAATGTAATATAGAACTCTTAAAAGGGTATGGCCACTACAAGGACCAGCTTGCTAAGATCTGAAAAACTTTTGCAGTTTCCTACTTCACTGTAAAATTACTTCATTTCTTCTCATCCCAGGGAAAAAAATCCAAACTGCAGTGTTAATAAAAGCTGAATTTTACCTGATAGTCTAAAATTTGCATTCTAAGAGATTCCACTTCTTTATCCCTGTATTGCTGGCGTGCCTCCAGAGCTTCAACTTGCATTTTTGCTACATCAGACAGTTCTCTTAACCTTGTAGGGAAAACAAGAGTATTGTGTCACTTGAAACCACTGAATAACCTATTAAGTTCTTCCACATAGAAGATGCTAAGAAAAGATGCGTAGTATGTTTCCTCATATCAAAACATTTGAAGACTCTGTTCTTTTCAGCATACTCTTCTCTATTAATCAGAGTCCTTGTTATGAAAATTCTTCTGTATCGCCTCTCAACTTTTTCACAGGACATTTTCCTGTACGTTATACAGAAGTTTGCTAGCAGTAACATACACTAGCAAAACAATGCCACGGTTTCTACATGAACTAAGCATCTCTGCCCTCTATTTCTCTCCCACTTCAGGACATAAATGCTCAGAAAGTTTAATTCTCAATTCCATTCTCGGCTTCTCCAAGTCTAATTTTCTCCAACTCAATTTTCCCAATTCAATTTTCATTGTCAAAAATCACTGCAAATATCCCCACAGACTTTGCTGGTTTAGGAATATAACCAGAATACATTATTTACTCAGACAAATGTCCATATCAACATAGCTAAAAAGGTCAGTTTTTCAATTTATGCATACAAAGTTAATCTGTTTTACGTACACAGCAACCCCCCCGCTACAGCTGAATCTTCGAGATATCCAACTCTTTGAAAGTAAGAATTGCTTTCCAATTTCTTTTATGAGATTTTGATACATTTAAGGTAGGTTATGGCGCAGAAATAAAAAAAACCTTAATTAATTCATTTAAAAATACTAGTAATAAGTATCTAAGTGCACACATACCCATGTCTATCCAGGCCAGCAGTTAATTTCTTGTTCAAATAAAAATTAATTACTTTCTTTATAGTCATGCATTAAATGGTTAATTTTCAACTCCAAATTTGTCACAGATAAATGCCAAAAAAATTAGGCATTGAAAATTATCTGTTACTAATATATAAGTAGTGAATTACATAAGTCTATACAGCCTAAATTTTTGCATGCTACCAAACCTACTGCATTCAGATTTTTTTACTTCAACGCTTACTTTGATACTTCAACCTTGAGCTCCATCTCACGCTTCTCTAGGTCCGTGATTTGTCGTCTATCTGCATCACTTACTGCCTTACTTACACTCTTTGACAGTTCATCTCTTAATTCCTGTTCCACTTTCTGTGCCTCAAGGTTGATTTTGGTGAGCTTAAAAAAAAAACAACAAAATGAGAAACAAACAAAATGGTTTCCTAAGCACACAACTGCTCCCAGCCCTGCAAAGAAAAAGCAGTGGCAAAAGTATCTTTTCTTTTTCAGTCATTACAAAACAGTATTCAGCTGTCTTCAAAAAACAGTTTCCTTTCCTCTCTGCTTGAACGTCTTTTTGTTTGCAGCGTTACATACACGTAGGAATGGATACACAGGTAAGCACAGAACAGGAGTCTAAATTAAACACAATTCTTATTAGTGAATTTTCTTAAAACTATTACTGCAATAACTTGCTCTTAAACTAAAATAAGAAAAAAAAAAGAAAAAGATTGTAAACTCTTTAGGAAATGAACAGTCTTACTTATACGTTTCTGTATTACCTAGTAGAGCGGGCTTGGTAACACGAAAACAGGTTATAAGTGCCAAGACTCACGATAGTCTAGTTCTTCTGTTCTCTCTAAAAAGAACTTTCATAATTAAATTATGTTATTTCAAGCAGCCTGATTTTTTCAATTTTATTATTAAATACCAAGTAATCAATGTTTCAATTCAAACCAAAGAGCATTAAGAAAAGACAGACATCTGAAAAGCATTAGGCATCATAGAGAAGCCTCAGGAATTAATTTAGTAAATACAGTTGAGACAGATTAATCTGATACCACTCCTTAATAAAATAACTTATTTCCCAAACAAACTAAAAAAGTGTAGTGTATCTTATTATCTGCACTTCACATATTTGAGGCAGTACTCTCTGGGTTTAGAAGGAGATGTCTAATAGTCTTCTTTTAGTTATCAGTTCTTAAACTGATATAACTTTCAACTTTCATTAACTACCTTGGCACAATCTTGTTCTATATATACGTATCTCTCTCTAAAAAAGCAATGATGCCACATTAGGAGGCACTGAGAACAGGAGTATATGAAACAGGTAATGTATGTCCTGAAGATACAGAAATGAGGAAAAAACGGAGTGCAGAGGAACTGATAAAAAAATTGAGGCGTTAGAGGAGTTCATCAACTCAAAATGAAGGAAGACCAGCAGACATAAATGCATTGCAAGACAGATAATAATATAAGCAAAAGAGAAAAAGGTAAATGTGATCCTAGGCTGCATCACCTGAGGTATTTCTTAGTGAAATAAAAGAAGTCATGCCATCAGAAAAGGCTTTAACAATATTGCTGCTGAAAAGGCTTATAGACTTTCAGTTACTCCATGTCCCAAAATAATCCAAATCTAAACAGTGTAACAGACACTACTAAAATAAAAGAGAAATGGGGAGTCCAGCCAACAACAATCTAAAATATCTAGGCTAAAGTCTAGCAAAGCACAAGGAGGAGGAATGAATACAATTTATCAATGTTCCTGTCTGTTCTTTTTCTTTCCTTGTGTTGAAATTGTAGGCCAATACTGGCACAAAAACAGATGTGTACAACTGCCTAGAAATAAATTTAGACTGGAAATTATAATAAAGTCTATTAAATAACGAATTTATTGAACAAACTTCAAATATGATTACTGGGGACAAAAAAATCTAACAAGATTAAGACTGATGCGACAGGAATACTAAGGATCATCAGCTTCAATGGCACATGACTTCTATTCCTGTGTTATAGATAATGTTTGGCACGTGACAAAGGGCATTGCCATTCTGTAACAGATTCATGACACTATCATTTGCAAAAGGGATGCAAAGGTCTAACATATGAATTAGACACAAGAGAAAACAGGTCCAAACCAGACTTTTTTTCTAGCAGTCTGCTGAAAAACTAGCAAACTATCTGTCAAGACGCTCATCGTGTGTTTTACAGAGTGTTTACTAGTGTGTGAAATAAACTACTGACAAATTAATTAGTTATATTTTTTACAAATGTCCTGTGCGTGCAAAATTGCAGCTCTTAAAGGCAAATATATTTTGCATCATAAGCTTATTTGCCAGTCATGATACAAAATAGATTAATACTGTTTGAAAAGCTCAAAAATATGCTTCTACGATGTGTCAAATTATGTTGTTGTATCCCCACAGATTTACCTCAGCAAATTTTGTTTCCAGTTCAAAATTACGTTCTTCTATTTGCTTTACAGTACTCCTTAAATGTTCATACATTCGTTGCGAATGTTCTGCTCTCTGTCTTTCATTTAGTTCCTTCATTTCCAACATCGTGATTTTCTTAGAAATGGACAAAATCTCACTGTTGGTTATTGCTTTTGTGGCCTTGTCCATGGCATTTTCATCCCCTACATTAAAAAATATTTAAATTAGGGAAATCACAAGCTGATTCAACTATGAAAATTATTTGCACCATGAGACAGAACATGAGTTTTGTTTATCTCTGTCAGATAAACTTTATCAAAACACATGTATTATTATTAAACTGGAGGCATGGTTAGCTTGCCTTATTACATGTTTTAAAAGTATCTAATTTGAATAAAATGCTATTATGAATTATAAATGGGTATATCTGCAACCATGCTTATTGAGACTGGTAACTATTTTCAGTGTAGCTTTTCACTTTATCCTTAATTCAGCTGGTAAATCTTCAGAAAATTTAATTTAAAATCTGTAAAAGAAGTAGATGTGGATGAGTTCCTGAATAATGGGAATGCAAACTGTACACAAAGAAGCCCCAGCTATCAAGAAAAAAATACTATGTTTCATTGCATGAAACCAGGAAAAAGAAATCATTTTCCTGACAAGCTGTAAAGTACTGACTGACAATCAAGTTAGAACATATTGCACCTTATTAAAAAGAAAATAAATAAATTAGGTTATGTTGTTTTACGAGTTCCAGCTTTTAAATCCTTGACCCAGTAACCCCAGAAAAGTCAATGTGGAACAGTTTCCAGAGGAAAATACCAAACTTGTTTCTGGTCAAATAGATAAGTAAAATGAAACAAACTAAAAGAAAGCACTTCACAAAAAAAATTAAGACCGTTAATGAATAGTTTTAACTTTTTTTTTTGGTTGTTTTAACATACATCAATTTTAAAACATTTAAAAATATTACTTTTACACAGGATGTAACATTTGATTTTTAATATTGCAATATAACTTTCATACTTGCCCAGCTTAGTCATCTGTTCCCAAGCCTGTTCTACAGTGTGAAGTTTCTCCTTTGTGATCTCCAGTTCCTTATTCAATAAATTTATCTGTGATTTCAAGGATTCATTCTCACGCTGTACGACAAAAAAGTTGCAATATGACAGCAAACTATTTAACTGTCACACGCTTGATGGTTAGAATCTATAAATCTTTCAAATTAACAGATATTACCTATCCACAACCGAAAATCTACATATATGGCAACAGAAGAGCATAAATTTCCTCCTAAGTGTAAAAATGCTAGTCTTTTCTCTCTATGTTGTATCTGTCAACTACTATTACCATGAATCTTTATCATCAGTGACTGTAATTCCTAGAGTGTCTAGAGCTAGATGAAAAAAATCTATGTTTGTCATACTAAACGCCCCATTAACAGTGGGAAAGAAAGAAGTGCTTCTGGAGGATATTTCATCCAGCACAGGATAGTTCACCTTGCACAGAAATACATGTTGGAGACAGATCATATGCTTCTTTTAGCTCTTTTAGGCATCTAATACGATGCCAAACATTAGTTTTGTAAATGTTCCTTCACTCCTCCAAGTAGAAAAAAAATATTCCACATTAAACAGTAAAACAACTTTAATACTTCATATTAATTTTCAATTTCTAGTTTTCTAAACACGTTTTTAATTTGCTATTGATAAATGATAAATTGATTCTCTAGCTCTGTGAAATAGGCAATGCAAGTTTTCATACACACAAAATTTCATAAAACTGAGAATCATTCATTCTGTAGCTAACAGAAATGCACCTACCTGTTCCAAACAGACAAATTCAATTGTTCAGTAAATTGTTCGGTAAATTTACCCCCACCACATGTATTTAACCCTTGTCAACCACAGAAACCCAACAGACAAGAACATGACATGAATTTTAACTGCTGGTTAAACTTCTACTTTCTTGGACTATTATTTCTGACATGAATGAAAAGTGGGAAGCAGCAATGTGTTCTGAAGCCAGCTTCACACTTCTTGAAGAGAAGCTCCCTTCTAATTGAGAATAAAAGTTCAAAGGAATAGTTACGTATTGGCAGTCCCTATGACATTGTGCAAATCCATTGCGAACAATCTTTGGTTATTTACTTTCTCCTATGGAAGTAAAATTACAAAGGTTTACTGCCTTGTGGAACTGAACATTTCATTCTTGTAAGTCACGAATTAGTAAGAGCACATAAGGAACATACTCAGGGCTTAGGTTAAAAAGCAAACAAACAAACATAAAAACCAAACAACCAAACCCACCAATACAGTTAAACAAAATGCTTTTATGTATGCCCATTGAAATAAAATCTTGGATTTCGTGTATGTTTCTTAATCCAGTGAAAAATACCAGGTAAGCAAATTAAAAGTCAATAGCAACACTAAGACTGGCTCCAACATCTCATACCCAATATGGAACTGTTATAACCAGCAGTCCTAGTGTTGGGACTCCCGTTCTATCTTTCTATTACGTGAGAATAAAAACAAATGCAGAATGAATGTATAATGAGGTTGTTTTCCACTTAGGGTTCAAACATAACGCAAACATTACCTGCATGTGTTCCATGTTTGTTGTTCGTTGGATGAGCAAGTTATCTTTTTGTAACATATCTCTGTATTTAGCAGTTAATTCATTATACTGCTTATTGGCCAGTTCTAGCTCAGACAATGGCACGCTCCCATCCAACGCTTTTTGCAGAGCTGCAATCTTAAAGCTAGCCATTTCCTGCAAAAACAACCAACACAATGGGTTACTAAGGTCTGCTAAATAGAAAAAAAATAAAGTTACTCCACAGAAAAAGAATATCACTTAATATAATGCTTTACAAAATGATACTCGTTTATTTTACTAAATTTCTGTCCATCTTTATAAACTGCTTACAATAAGCATTGACAGAATTTCTCTGGTATTCCAACTCTCTGGGTAATTTTATCAATAGCTGCTTCTTGATCATAAGGCACTGTCAAAAACATATTTTATAAAAATGAGTTAATATAGGCCCTAGAAACATGTAAGGCCAAAAAGTAAAATTTGGTTTCATATGACGCTTTCAATAAACTTGTTGAAGCACCTTCAGAAGGGGAAAACTGACAGGTTTTGCATTATGATGCTTATTTAAATACAAAGAATGTTTTGACAAAATTTATAACAGCATTTAACAAGCATTTGGGTAATGCATTCAAGAAACTAGCACTTCCTCCACTTAAAAAAAAAGTGTATTTATTGCCACATTGTAAAAATAAAAATGTGTACTATTATTACTATAAACTATACCTTGAATCGTTGCAAGTTTCCAATCTTCCCTACAACTGCAGTCTCCATATGTGTTATTTCACCCTTTAGTTTCTCGTTTTCTTTTCTAAGATGTCGTTCCATTTCAAGTAAAGTGGTACACTGCCTTGTTAGTGACCTTTCATTAACTCGTAAAACAGTTATTTTTCTATTATTTTCTGCAAGTACTTTTTTTGTTTCATCAGGATCCAGCTGAAGCGCGCTGAGTAAATTCTGTAAAATAATTTTTTAACAAGAACTTTGTAGAGAAATATGGTAAAAAAAGCTTTCTTGTGCATTTTTTAACTGCTGTATAAAAATTCTGTTAATCTCTCTGAAATAATTTCTTTTTGCTAATAAAACATATACACACACTTAACACATACTTACAATATTCTATTTTAAGAACAGATAAAATTTAAATCTAAAAAAATCACTAGTTTCTGAGAAATAGAAGGTAAATACATCGGACTAACAAATAGGAATTTTAGTTAATGCTGGTATTTTCAAAATTTAGAACATAAATAATTCTCTGCATACACTGTCATCAGTCTTCCCCCTTTTACTAGAATCAAAACAAATGTATTGGAACTATTTTCGAAACCAAACAGTATTCTTGTGGTTCTTAACAAACACCAGTAATGTCCTATTTTGAGGATCAAACCAGTATTATTAAAGTAACAACAGGACCCCTCCTGTGGAAACATGTGTGTGTCTTTGTGTGTATGCGTGCACACATATGTGTTTGCATGTGTGTATAAATCTGAGGAGGGGCAGAGTGAGAGGGAGAGGGAACCACAGCAACTCTGGGTGCAGAAGGCACGTGAGCTTTAGCTTTGCTGTCACACACATCAGCTTGCCACGGAGACAGCGAGTAGACACTGGAACTGTAAAATCCCAGATTCCTATAAGCCTAATGGAGAAGAGCGAGCAGGTAGCTAGAAAAAAACTCCAGAGTCCTGGAAGCCTGAAGCCATGAAAAAAAATCTAGTTCCGCGACAACTGGCAAAGATTTGTCTTTTCTGATCAAGACGCCTGTTTCTCTTAAGATTTTAGGAGCAAGCAATACATTTTCATTGATTATTCACAGTGAATTGTGAGATTCACATAGAAATGTTTAATCTGAAAATGTTCGCCCAATTCTAATCAAAATTACTTACTAACAAAAAATAATACTAAATAGTAGTATGTATTTCTTATCTTTGGATAGAATGTGTTTCTGGAAACAAATGCTATTGGGAAACAGTAATTTCTTAAAAGATCTCAGCAATACTTTGATAGCACTGCTAACATCGTAAAACTCTGTTATATTTTAAAGACTTTTAAAAAATAAACACCAGAAATATCTCAGTCCTACTACAATCTACTCCTGTGACTGGAAATGCAGCGTAAGATACTGAAAAAATTAAGTAAGATGCCATGTGCTCGCTCTCTCATTTTTCTAAACAGACACTAGGAACATGCAAAAAAAATTCAATTTCACTTTTCTGGAAATATATTTAAACTTAATTGCCTCAGGACGCAATTATTTAGGAAACCAATTACAGTTATGAACATGACTATGCGCAGGACCACATACCACTACCGTTACCCCTCAGCAGATGCAAGGGGTGAGAAATCAGCTGTCTAAATTTAGGCACCCACAGTCATTTTCAACACCTTGTGATATCCTTGCCCTGTGTCTGCTTCACAAAAAGGACACGTGTGTCCCATATGTCTTCTGTCGTACTTGGCAGCTTTTGGTATCTGCCCAAAGAAACCCAAAGCCGTCTAAAATTGTGTTTTGTCTGTGATTAGGCACCTACATCAATTCCAGGAACCTTTAAATACCATCTTCTTAAAAAGTTATTTTTCTCTTTTCTTAATAGAATATTGACTTCAGCCTTTGTCTAAATAAATCAAAATAGAAAGTTGCATTCTGTTCCCTGTTTTTATGAGATACCGATACATATAAATTAACGGGTACATATAAATAAGATGTAATTCAAAGTAATAACCTTAATCCTTAGTATTAATTAATGTGTTTTTCACAGAGATGCCTGCACTGCTCCTCCTCCCAATCAAACAGCCTGGAAAACAACTGCATGAACAGAACATCTGAGACTGTCTGAGAGGGTTATTTGTTCAAAATTGATAATGTTAAAGAGGAAGATGACCATCAACCAGACTGAATAGTAACCGTACAATTAGAGACTTGAAATAAAGTAGTCGTCAGCTTGAAAATTAGTATAGAAGAAGCATAGTTTCCCCACTGTCCCTGCCGATGTGAGCGCTTCGTCCCTGCTGGACACCATGAGCCTCCTCACTCCAGTGAATGGACTGGCGGTACCAAGTGCAACCGGTGGAGACCCACATCTCGGGTGTGTGTGTGTGACCTCCTGGGGTGATTTCTCACCAGTGCATGGGTTAGCCGGCTGCAGGGAGGTGCACGGGAACACAGAACACCTCCATGGGTACCCAGAACCACAGGAGGTGTGTGTGTACACAGTGAACCAGCGCTCTCAGGAAAGGGGGTGTGTACTGGTAACCTGAAGGGGCCAGGAAGTGAATGTAACTGTGTGAATGTAGATGCATGGGATAGGAAATATTTGGGATTAATTCCTGAATGGCACTTAGATTTTTAGGTCTATAGTAACATTTTGTATATGTCTTAAAATTGGGATTTACCTTTTGTATTGTTGATGCGGATTCTGAACACATAGATCACCGATAGCCAGTTATTTACATTCCACTAATAAATCAGTAAACCACTTCCCTTCTGATTTGATTTGAATTGAGCAACATTTTCCCCATCTAGCAAATTACAGTATAATATTAAAACCTCTGTTCTATGTATTAAAACCTTTTTGAAAAATGAAAGCCATTAAATGACTTACAGAATATGCCTTTATTTTTGTAGCATCCTGTTCCTTTTGCTCTTCTAGCTTTTTCTTTTCCTCTTTCATATCTTCTGATTCTTTCTGCCAGCTTTCCTTTTGACTAAAATAATAATTAAATATTTTCATTTAGAATGATGGAAGACACGATTTTTAAAACTGTGACTAGAATGAGCACCCTGAAGTACTGCAAAGCACGATAGTTATTTTTAGCAGTAACGTAATTTAAAAAATATGTTATAAAAAGTAGATGGATTACTGAAGAACTATCCCCTCTGTTTAGGCTGCAGCTGGTTTAATGATGAAAATAATTCTTAAGTTAGAGAGTCTTATTCCTTCTTCACATGTATACTATAGTGCAGAGATAGAGATGCCTTACTCCCCAAAAATATACACACATGGGATTTAATCTGCTTTAAATTACAAACTTGTATTTGAATGTAATTACTTCCTTGCACACGTCTTCATAAAAATAGGCAAAGTTGAAAACTTTGCAAAGAAAAGCATTTCCACTTTAAGTACCGCTCTGGAAGCTCCAAGTCTCCCTTTTCTAGGAAAGGAGACAAAAATCATACTACTGGCAATCACCATGCTGTGAGCGTGAAAACAGGCCTTTTCTTTTTGAAGTAGACTAGGCCCAGCAGATTTCAGCAGGTATTCACAGTTGTGAACTTACAATTCACAGTCACAATCTGGCTGACGAGATTTAAAGCTAGATAAAATGGTTTGGCAAATAATCGATGACTCTGCATAACTGCTTCCTTTCCGTGAAGCACTTGCACATTCATTAGCTAAGAGGGACAACTTGCAAGTGGAACAAGGCTTCTGCAGTTCCCCAGAGACAGAATACCTAAGTTGATTTTGAATTATTTTTAATTAATCATACCAAACGGTACAGTATCATAAGGAAAAGATTTCTCGCTCACCCTCTGCAAATTCCCCAAATTCTGCTTTAAAGAAAAAGCAGTTGGCTTTTTCTTTAAAAGATGTTAGTTCAAGTTTCCCTCAGGAACTGGACAGAATTAAATTTAGGTTTCCCATATCCACATTCTGCATTAGATGTCAGACTTCTTAACAAAAGGCCAGGCAATGGCTGTTAATATTAACTCATTTTTTTTTTCAATGGTTTTGCAACGCTTTCCTTCTATCACAATAGTTTTATTTCAGATGCATAAAGGACACAATTTCCCACCCTAGTTTTTCTATTTCAGTGAAAAACAAACAGAAAAACTGTTAGGATCCATACACGAATGCAAATGAAAATGAGACTGAAGAGTCCATAATACCAGGTTCTAATAAAATACAAGATATCAGATGCAGAAAGCACAATGCAATCCTCATTATGAATATGCAATATGAAAAGAGTCCGGCAGAAAATATGTTTTGTACCAGTTTTCTGAATCTGTACAGGACTAAAGAAAATACATTGGGTCCATATCCAAGAACAGCAGCATTTATGACATCAACCAAAGAACTACTTCAACACAGCAGCAAATCTTGTATTCAAAATTATTAAGCATTTAGACAGTTGAACTTTTGTAATTCAGAAAATAGAAAAATACCTTTGATATTCTTTATACAGCAAGCCTTGCTGATGACGAATTACTGCAAATTTTCGCTTGTAGTCCTCTACTGCATCTTCTAATTTTTTAAGTAACTGTTCTTTATTTTCCAGTTCCTAATAAATATTATTATTTTCCAATAATTATGATTATTGAAGTAATGATTATTTTCCAAATAAAAATACTGAAGTGATTACTATAGGTTTTAAACATGAAAGTATTAATCAAAATGCCCATTCTCCCTTGTGTTTTTCATGATAAATGCTTCTATCATGAACTGTGTGAACTGCAGATACGAAGTGTGTTTTTCCTTTAGAAGGAACAGATGAAAAGAAGTCCAATAGGCTTTGGCATTCACATTCATAGGTGTGAAACAGTGCACAAACTGCACTGTGGATTACATACCTAAAAGTTCAAAACACATGTTGATAGCCCACAAAGAATACTAATGGAATGTCTAACTGGAAAGCGATGTTTTCTTCTCATGTTTCCAAATACTCTTCTACCTTATAACCGTGTAAAGTTGAAAAATATTCTCTAATCAACAAAGTAAAATGAACAAAGACAGAACAAAATAATTTAATAGTAAAAAAAAAAAGGTAAGTTCTTTTTACTCCAATTCTCAAACAATCAATTCTTCTTTACAATACACTTGTCTGATTTGCTTCCCATGGGAATCACTGGCTTTAGTTTCAATGTATTTATGCCTCTTTTTTAAAATGTTGACATATTTTTGACAAATAAAGTTCATATGGTAAATAGAGACATGGGCTGTATAGAGAAAAACTGTTCAGAGTAGGATTTGCACATACAGACCCAGGTGTGGAACGCAGACAGCAGTAAGAGAGAATTTCACACAGAAAGAGTGCAACTGCAGAAGTAGAAGGAAGAGTGGGCAAATATCTAGTTCAAAATTCAGATTTAAACAAAAAAATCTGAATTGTTGTAAAAAATTTAATTAGTATTGGCTCCCAAGATTACAATGCAGCAAAATACTTACAGCTTTTAAAAAAATAGGATAGCCCAAAGAGTTTACTGGATGTCAGAACTTCAAAATAATTTTGGAGAGTTCTCCCATGTCCATACATGACATGGTACTAGATTTTGGAGGAATTAGCTTTATGTCACAAATATTCCTGACATCAAGGACTAAATGAGTTACCTGTATAAGACGTATTAAATATTCATTCAGAGAATTAATCATATTAACACTTGAAGGAACCATTCCTTCTGGAAGATTCACTGTTTGGAAGACAATATTGGCACCTTCTGACTGACGTAATAAGCAAATTTCATTTTTCAGTTGTGCAATCTAAAGAAAAGAAACATAAAGAAGTAGCTCTTGCTATTCAACTAAAAAAAAAAATCACTGATAGAAAATATATTGTTTTCCTGTGCCTACATCGGTTGTTACTAACATCCTAATTCACTTCCACTTACGTTCTAAAGCATTCGAACACTCTTTAAAGTAACCTTTTAAAAATGCTGTGATTCCATAAATCGTTAAATGCATAATATCTTAAGCCAATTTTATCAAATGACTCCAGCAATCAGGCTGGAGTTTTGGATAGAATTATTGCAGTCATTATTTGATGGTTTAGTCTAAAAAAAATTTTGCCTTTTCATTTAACTTCTTAAAAGCTCTCTGGTTCTCTAACAGTACATAAAACACTATTCTAGAGTATTAGCTACTGGCAAATCTTTTTGCATCACCAAAGCTGTTTAAAAGGCAAATTTAAATTTGACTTCTTGTAAGATAATAGTCCATTCCTCTTTCCTGCCCTGGAAGAAGCATTCCACTGAATCAGTTGTACAACTTAAAACAAGATACAGGATATTAGAGAATGATTCATAATTTTAGAACACTGAATCTCTGTTACTTATTTATAAATAACAAATGCAAGACTACTGGCTTTTTGAAGAAAGAAATCTGTGAGCTTTTTTGGGCACAGTGCTCCCCACAAGATAGGCATGCTTGGTGTTCAACATGATAGGATATTCCAAGGATAAAGTAACATTAAAAAGAGTAAGATTTGAATTTAAAATGGACAAACTGGTAGACCAAATACACAAATTTAATTAAGATTTGTATAATTACACTATTTACATAGGCTAAATTCAGTATCTTACACATTGTGTGGTTTGTTCTAAATTATCAGAGCAGACACTTTCCAAGTACAAAATAAACTGTATTAAATAAATTGTGTACCTTTTCATTTGCATTTGCCAGCTGGTTAGAGAAATTTGTTGCCTCCTTCTGAGTCTGTTTCAATTCCTGTCTTAATTCTTCATTTCGTCCTGTAAGCTGGTCAACCTGAGCTTTCAAGTGCACACTAGCATCAAAGATTCCTTCTGAATTTTTTGACTCCATTGCCTAATGAAGTAAACATTTAATTAACAAAATAGAGAAGAAGTTTAGAAATGCTTTGTTTTTTCATAATAAACTACAGTCCTCACGTTTAGACCACAGGAAATTAGCAAAAAGCATGAAATTTTAATGTTTTAAAACCTACTTATCAGTTTCCTGATGGTATATTTGCCACAGACTGTGATTTAAATGGTTAAATTTTCCTGTAAAAATACTCATTTTTTTGGTAAGATGTTTGAATAAAGAATTTTTCTTAAACATTTCCTGCAGGTGCCGTAGAGATAAGAGACATGCAAGAAAACTTTTACCTAAGTTTTATGACTGAGACAATAAATTTGCCAAAGACAGTTTTATACTATCCAGCTGAAGACATTTTTTTTTTAAATTTTTATTGGCAATGTCTTGCTGCTGTATATTTTTAATTTGCATTTTTAAAGAGGTATCACACTAAGTACTCCTACTTGTAACTAAGGGAGGATGTGTATAAGGAAGCTACTATTTAATTATACAATAACACAGTAATCGAGGAGACAAAAAAAGCATATAAATTCTATAAAGCTAAATAATACTTTAGAAATCAAGCTTACATTAACTAAACGATCCAGACTAGGGATTATTAAGGCTGTTTCTCCTCCCTTCACACTAGGATCCTTCTGCATTTCCTTGACAGCTTGCAATATTTCTTTCATTCCTTGTTCAAGTTGTTTATTCTCTTCTGATAATTCTTTTACTGTAATAAAAATTGTAAATGTGTCTAAAAGCATTGAAAAAATAAGTTAAGGTTTCCTAGGATATTTCATCATAATACTTGTTCATGTGATATATAAAAAGAATGTTCATATTATATACAGACATAACCAATTAGGAAGTTAAAAGTAGAGCAGCTAGGAACATACGGAGAGTGTATTCTGCTGGAGAAATACCAACAAAACAATAATGAAATGCTTCATGGGAATAAATTTGACTTCATTGAACCTTCCAGTCTTCAATGTTTCCTGCCAACATTTTTCACTCCTTTAGTAGCCTGCGTGAATGGCTTTCACAAATCCAGAAATGTGGCTATCTTGGAAGTGTTTGAGGGTAACAATGAAGTATATAGGAATAGACTGAATTCCTGCTGCAGACTGGAACAAAAGAATGTTTAAATTATTTGGCTGTAATAAAGTCTCAAGACATACAGTTTTCCTGCCACCATTAATCTCTCAGTGGAATTGCAGAGTCTCCAGCACAGAGTAAGAAGTCTGTAAACTTTAAAAAAAAAACCAACAAATCTGCCAGGACATTCTCTGCGTCTTAACAATACCGGTAACTGTACTGAAAACCCAGGAGTGAACTGCAAAATTTGGAGCAGTTTGAGCAGTTTCACCAAGCCTGTTCTGAAAAGTCAAAAAGAAATTTTGGAATTCACATTCTCTGGGAAAAAAATGAGATTCTTGTCTATAGGAATTAGCGTTATTTTTATTTCAGAGTGCGCGACAGTGCACTTCACCTAACATACATATATATGTAAGCAGCAAGTGGGTTTTATTCCCCAACACTTCCTTGGAACCAGGAAAGCACTACAATTACACAAGTAAATTGAATAATTATTATAATTGGGATCACTCACAGACTTAAAGCCCTTATTAGGTCTGATTCAGGAAGGAAAAACATGAGAGATCCTAGTCTAATGTATTTAGTAAGAATAAACTATGCTTCATGTACTATCACTAATTTAAGTTTTAAATTAGCAACACTATATACGTATTTATACACGAACACGAAGATACACACTATTATAAACATAAAATTTTAAAAAAAATTCATTAATGAGAATTCAAAGAAATTCCAATTCGATAAACGCCATTTACATTCACTGTTTTGTAATCACAGTGTTCACACCTGGACCAATGCACAACCACAATTTTCACAGTGGAGAAGTATATCACAATAATTGTATAATAACTTTCTATGCACACAGCAAACTCAATCACTGTGAAAGAAATCAAAGTAAACTTTATATAAAAAAACACCTGTAAAGACAGGTATTTGTGGTCACAATCACAAAATCAGAACAGCTAAATAAGCAAACTATCTGCAGGTACCTGAAAATATTCCCTACTTTTAAAACAGGTTGCAACTTACATTTAGATTGAAATTTGGCTATTACAGTCCTGTTCTTCTCCAAATCTCTCTCTCTCACACTTAATTCATTTGCAAGATGCTCATTCTAAAGAAAAGAACAAAGGCGGCTCAAAAATTTTAATTTAGAAATTTTAGTATTAGAGTTTTCATTAAGGCTCTGTGGTTAAATAAGAATAAACACTGGAAAATATTGCTAATCCATACATATTCAACAGTGAAATTACATAGCATGTAAATGAGGAGTTATATAGAAGGCAACAATCAAAGAAACAGCCTCATCTTCACAGCAACAAAAGTATCAGGAAAAAATTATTAAAGCATGAATGAACTTTATAAATACTTATCCCGGTTTGGGTTTTTTTTTTTTTAAACCTTGTACTACCTGCACTGCCTGGCTTCTGCATCTTTCAAGATTTAATTCTGTATAACTATTTAGCATACTCTTCATCAACAAATCTCTGGCTATCTGCTCATTTTAGAAAAAAACCCAACAGTAAGTTATCAGCATAGGATTCTATCTCCATTTATATACAAAAGATAACATTTCCAAGATTTATCTTCCAAAATATATGAAAAAACCCTACTTCTTTTCTACTGTAAAAAGGCATTCATTCCACGGTTTGGCTAATACAGTATTTTAAGAGAAATCACAACAGCAAAGCACACTCCTGTAGCATGGAAAAACTGTTTTATAATTGAAAAAAGCCTGATGTATATGGACTTATACTTTCTACTGATCAACTACATAGCTCAAGGGGCTCAACAGAAATACCATCCATTCCAAAACATTTCAGTTAAAGATAGGAAAGACCTATTTGCTTATCTTACACATTTTAACCGTGATGTTTCCCCCTCACATTCTTAGATGGTTTCTCCCAGACAAAAAATACACAGATTCCAATTTTAGCAATCTAATGTTCCAGTCTCAGCCTTTTTTAAAATTTAGAGTATGCCTTCATGAAAATTTCACAGTCAACATGTGAATCTCCCGCCTGAAATGCAACGGTAACAGAGGTGGATTCACTGGAAGAATTACACAAGGTGTATCCCACATAACACTGTCTAGGGAAACATGTATTTTTGGGTCATACAGCAGTTGGAACAACAGTCTGGTACAGACCAAAAGTCTGTGAGACTCTGAGGGACTGGCTTGATCCATGCCCCAAATATATCCGTGGCAACCAAAGCAATGTCCTCCTCTATACAGAAAACTAACATAGCATTTCAAGCTACCAATTTAGGAAGCTACCAGTGCATATTTTTTTTTATATGATTTATCATGTGAATAAAAGAAGCAAGTATCCTGAAATCAACCCAACCTTTCACCGATTTTAAAAAGATTTCAAAAAACCTTTTGCGAATTTAAAAGATTTAATCATTAGAGATCATTCTAATAACCAATAGATTTTTTCGCTGGAAATCTTTTTTTCTGAAAATAGATATACATTATCTTTGTCAGTTGGCAGGGAAATGGACTCGGAAACTTCTTAGGTGTTTCCTAGAATGAAAGGCCTTTCTCATTCTAAAAGTCTAACTTTACATCATCTGCTCTCTCTGGAGGTAGGAGACAAGCCCTCCAGTCAAACAACATCTGTGTCCTTTAACAGAAATCTCATCTGTTTTTCATACCAAAGGCCTGATTCAGTCCCTACTTCATTCAACTAATGTTTGTAAATTACCATTCATATTTCTCTGTATTTATTTAGAACCATTTTAAAAAATAATCCTCAAACTATTTTGTTTAAAAAACAAGAATTGACTTGCATGAGATGCAAGGCTGTATGCACCAATAAGAAAAGTGATGGGTACTTTGATTACACATACGTGTGTAAGGCCTTAGAATAAAAACTGTTCCCTGTTCATACACATCTATGTGAGTGTGCACAAGTGTTGTGCAAAAGAAACTTCTTCCACCAACAGAATGAAAATATATGCCTACATTTTTCAATCCTATGTCAACAAATAAACAGCAGATTAATGACTTGGCACTGCTTTTTATTAGAAGAAAAAATGCCCAATCCTATAGCTTTAATCAAGAAAGATGAAAGTAAACGAACGCATTTTTACGATTTGAATTTATCTTCTAAATAACTGCAATAGATATAAAATATACACATATTATAAAGGTGTCTCACCTGATATCTAAGAAAGGCTAATTCTCTCCTTAATTGCTCTATGAGATTTTCAACGGGATCTACCTGACCTGAGTGTTCTGATTGTCCATTTTCAAGTCCACTTCCCAAAGTCTGTACTTGCAACAATTCTGTTAAGCATTTCTTTCCTTCTCTGTCTTCTTGAAAGGTAGTTAAATCAGAAAACTTTACTTGAGAATACTCTCGTTTATCCTTCAATGGCATGATTTGTGTTTTGTGCATTACCGGCTTTCCAAGAGCACAGGACATAAGAGAGTTTTTGCTGAGAGATAGTCCTGGGTAAAAATTTTCCTGACCTGTTTGGTCTGAATTGGAAGTTATGGATACTTGATTCTGAAAAGATGGTTCCTTTCTATAATTTTGGTTATTTACCTCTGAGGTCTGACACACTCGCTGATAAGCAGAAAACAAACTTGTATAGTCTGATTTTAAGTCTTTTGACATATCTCTGTTGTCTGTATAATCTGTTATCCCTGATGTCTGTATAATTTGTAGCTCTGGTGATACGAAAAGCTCTTTTATGCGAAGAGTTTCAGAATTACTGCTGTCATTAACCAGTTGCCGCTCTGTCACATGTTTTGAACCTAAATGAACCAAAGAAGTATTTCTATTTTTTTCCAAGAGATCTAAAGTCTGAAAGATGCCAGAAGTTCTTCTAGGTAGATTTCCCACAACCTTACTGTTTTCAGCTACATCTTTCTCTGACTTCAAAAGTCTAACCGGTGCTTCTCTATCTGCAAGTGTATTTCTCCTTTCCATGTTACACAAGCTGCTAGCCTATATTCACAAAAAATACAGAATATTCATTAGTCTTCTAAAAAAATTACAAATAATTATTTTCTGGATTTTTTTAAAAGCAGTTAATAAAAGCACCTAGAGAAATATTTGAACAGATATTTACAAAATAACATTATTTTATTTTGAAACAGACATACAATAAATGCTTGTGAACTTGCGTTATGAACCTACCTTTGCTTTTACTTCAGCAATATCATGTGTGCTCAAGAAATCCAACTTCCTCTTATTCATTCCCTCCTCTTCAGTAAAGCCATCAGTTGTCTGCATATCACCAGCATCCAGTCCTAATTGCAAGTAAATGTACAAGTAATAAATGATTATGAATTTTTAATTTGTCTCCGAGCAAGGGAATATATTCCATTTAGTGTATCTGAGTTCTAATTTTCTACCTGCGAAGTAAGGAGTCGTAAACCTTTCCATTTGAGCACATTATGCTTCCCTGGGTGGCACAGAACTGAAATTTTAAGATTTTTGAAACATATACATGATATAGATTTACTGGAAATCATGGTGATACCATCCCTGCATCTAAGAACTGCAAGTCAATGACACAACTCGCGTTACTAGTCATCACAAGTCAAAAAGCTACTGAGCTGTAAGACTATGGAAATACATACCCACTCACTTCTTCCTACAGATTCAATGAGATGTATTTATTATTTACCCTTCTAATTTAAGCAAATGAGTAAATACAACAAAGCTATAATAATAAATATAGACAGCATGTTATTGAAAGGACAGTATGTAACAAAAAAAAAATCCTACCTATTGTTGCAACTCTTCTTCCTTTCTCCTGAGCCAACTTACGAATCTGTTTTTTCAGTTCAAGTCTTTCCTCTTCTAGTCTTTCAATCTGCATATTAATATTCACAGATCCGTATTATCAAACACATTTTTATTATGTAGCTCTCATGCAAAAATAGGAGTTATCACTTGCCTCTTGCAAAAGAATCTGGTTTTCAGCTCTATATTGCTGCTGCTTCAGTGTTTTGCTGCTTCTGAATTCATTTAAATCAATCATTGTCTTTGGCTCAAGACCTAAAACATGGTATATGATGTATAATTATTCATTAAGGAGGAACATTAAAGGTTAGTAATCATTAGAATGCGGTTCATTTAAATAAGAATATAACTAGTGAAGTATCATTAAAAAAAAATGTCGATAGTTGAATAAGTATTTCTATAGATGTACACACATCTTACGCTTCATGCATAAACAACATGCATAGTTACTTCAGCAATAAAATACCACCTAAAATTAACTTTATGTTTAGATTCTTCTACATAAAAATAAGCCTGTCCAAAGTTTTCTCTGTGTTTTTCAGTCTAGCATTAAAACTTCAATATGTTATGTTTTCCAAATACCATATTATGAAATTAATTAAGGAGGAATGAAAACCAAAAAAGCACTACAAAACCTCTTCTCGTACTTTCAAAGCAACCTGTAAGCCAAGTTTAGTCATGTATATTCAAGTTTAGTCACATACATTCGTGCAGTTTGTACTAACTAAAACTACTTGCAAATATTAGCAGAATATAAAAAATTATTTCCAAGTAGTTACTTGATATAGTAAAAGATCTCCATGACATAATGTTATTTCAATTCTTACCCAACAAATAATTGAAAACTTAATGGATATAGCATACCTAAGCGCTCTCTAAGTTCTTCGTTTTCATCAAGAAAATCATTTATTTTAAGTTCAAGTTTATTGACTTCCTTAATTAATGTTTCGATCTCATGGTCTCGTATTTTGATATGCCTTTTTAAATTTTTTATTTCAGCAACAGCCTCTTCCAATCCATATATTCCCTGTAAAAACCCAAACAGGAAGTAAAAAAATAAAAGCCAAGAGAAGATGTAAAAAAATAAATTATTAATCTGTCTTTTGTCATTACACTGATAAGAAAAAACGTTTTTCAACCTGTATCACTCTTCTGCACTATGCTTAGTGAAAAAAGTTACTGAATAAAAATCAGAACCTACAAATCTGTCTTTTGCCTACGGAGGAGTCTCTGCATATTTGCAAATGGAATCCTCTTACTACATGATTCTCCTGAGAATCATATCTTGACTGTTCAATTACCATTCAATGGACTTCAGAAGCCCATATGAATATGTTAAAACTGACAAATTGTAAAAATTACTAAGTATGGCTAAAAAATTGCATGCACTCAGTGACCACTGAATGTTATTATGCAAAAAAAAAAAAGAAAAAGAAAAACCAACAGCATCAGAAGTCATTCATTCAATTTCTAATTAGAACACAGTCAATAAAAAATGGAAGGACAAATGATCATCTAAAAATATGATGAAATACCCTGTCCATTCTAACAAATCGTTTACCAGTTCATAGTCTCTCATTCTTTTCAGAGTCTCAACAAGCTCTTTGTCCTTTTCTCTAGCATCTGCTTCTGCTAATTCTGCTGATTTCTCAGCCTCCTTAGTTCTCTCTTCTAGCATTTTTAACTTTTCTTGCATATCCACAATCCGATTCTGCTGAGCAAGAGATAAGTGACCTGGAAAGAAAAACTTTGATCTGTTTACAATTCAAGTAGGAATTCTTGCTATCAGCCATTAAGCAATAAAGAAACACTTCAGATAATGCTATAAAGGAGATCTTAATTTTCTATTCTTTTTACTTAAAGTAATTACAAAAGACTACATAAGAGAGCTTTTTTTTTTCCTCTCTCAATCTTTCATGCAAACAATATTTATGAGATGGGCACGTAAGGGACATCAGAATTTATTCTGAATTACACGCAACTACTCATTTTCAATTCTTGATAGAGCTAAGTCTATATATTATACTCTAACCTTTACAGACCAGGTATAGTTTTATTAGGCATTGTATTACCCATAAAACTCACTGAAGTACTGTGGATAAATTTAAACTCTTCTCAAATGTTTAATAAATGGAAATGAACAAAAAAATTAGAGACTAGTATTACTCATATACTGCAAACATTTTTTCCATATTTCTAGAGAATAAAGAATGCACAGTAAATTTGTCGTTTCTTATTTTCCTTTTCATAAACCTTAAGATAAAATGGTCATGTTACCTTTATCTTTTTGGAGATCGTTTTTTAGTTCCTCAATAACAAATGCATTTTGTTCCATTTCTTTGGTATACTGCTCAACTTGCTCAGTAAGCAATCTTATCTGAGCATCTCGCTCTTGCATTCCCTGCACACACCAAAAAAAAAGAAACTCCATTAAAGAATTCTTCTTTACTGACTGGCAAGCTACCAACACAGAACACCACACAGTAAACAAAGAAATCAAAAGTAGCTAATACAAAACAATTCACAGAACAAGCAAATATACCATACTTACAACATAAAGTTCAGATATTATCTAGAAGTTGAGTATATAAAGGCAAAGCAGAAAAAAATAAAAGAAAGAGTAAAAATAAAGCATTCAAACAAATTTTAAAAAGCAGTATTTTAGTATATCAATTTTAAATGGAACAGTTCTCTCAGAGTTAGGCCACTGTATAAAGAAAAGTTTCACATGATACAGGTTTCTTAGAGCTTCCTCATAAACAATTGCCAGCAGGAACCAAGAGATACAAGTTCAAGATTGG